>NC_073382.1:21199012-21854012 GCF_028641065.1 Leucoraja erinaceus
CATGGTGTCATAGAATCTTAGCAACTGAAGGCACAGAAGGTACTTTGTGTTATGCCACTCTATCATTATACCATATCCAACCATGAACCCCATGGGGTTAAGAGGGAGATAGGTCAGCCATCATTAAATGGTTGAGTAGACTTAATGGCCCAAAAGGCCTGATTCTGCTCCTATTACTTGACCTTATGACAAGAACAAAAGAACACAAAATGATAGGAGCAGGAGTATGCTACCTGACCCCTGAATCCTGACCTGCCATTCACTATGGTCATGGTTGATCTAGACCAGGCTTCAACTATGGCCATGAAAGCACACCAATGTCTACTTCCTCAGAAGACTAAGGAAGTTTGGCATGTCTCCAATAACTCTGACCAATTCTATAGATGTACGATAGAGAGCATCCTATTCTAACACATCATAGCTTGGTATGGCAACTGCTCTGATCAAAACCACAAGAAATTGTGGAAAGTTGTGAATGCAGCTCAGACCATCACTCAAACTGGCCTCTCTCCATTGATTCCATCCATACTTCACACTGTCTTGAGAGGGCAGCCAACATACACACCCCTGTTATTTTCTGTTCATCCCTATCCTACAAGGTAGAAGATGTTCCTATGACATAGAAATAAGTCATTTGGCCCATCATTTCTATGATGGCACTCAGTGCCATGAATCCCATTCCCTTATTTATTTCTTTGTAATATACTCCCTCTCATATTTCTATCAAATAATTCCAGATTCTCCTATCACCACCTATGTAGGCAGTAATTTACACCAACCAATTAACCTAACAAACTGTATATTTTTATGATGCTGAAACCCCCCCAGAGGAAAACCACAGATAGAAGGTTCAAACATCAAAGAGGTGGTAATGGAGGTCAGGATTAAAACAAGATCATGATAGCTGTTGCAGTTTTTGTGCCACAGTACCAACCAAAGATTGCTCAGGTCTTCTAGTCCAGAAACATAACCAGTACACTACATTATTGTATCCAACATGATTTTGGTACCTGCTTTTACACACAGGTGCCTTTGTCTGGGCATCTCAGGAATGATGAGATGTATAGTAACAACATGTGGCAATGTTATTGACTCTGGTTTTCAGAGCTTAATCTGTTCCATGTATTTCTGAGCTCTTTTTCTACCTTAACTTATTATCTATATTAACTATATGCTTTAACATTTTATTGGTATGTTGCTAAAGTGGAAATATTTACTTCCTGTCCTTTATACACCCATCTGTCACTTGATTATTTATGCTATATTGTGTGAATGTCTTATGAAAGTTGTTAATTATAGTACTGTTCATGGTTGATCGAATAGCTCTGAGAACTCCTATATCATGCAAAAGCAATTACATACTGTACACTGCACTTTCCCTGTTTTGTAAAATTGTTTCTCTTGTGTGCACAGTGCTGTAAATGTATAAGAATGGAATGTAAAACGTTGAGTGGTTTTTCTTTATTATTCTATATTGTTTCATTGCAATATAGAGTGTCATAATTGGCTTCCTCTGGATAAATAAAAAATGAAATGTACTTTCTAAGTTCTTGTAAAGATTGCTGTACAACCTGGCCTCATACAACATGAGCAAAAATAGAATTGATGTTTCTGTGTAGTTGTAGCTTTTAATTGCTCTATACCTTCCTTCCATTTTCCTCTCTGCAGTCTCCAATTGTCTATGCTTGTGTCTTTGAGCCTTCACTATCAACTCAAAATCTTTCTTTCAAATAATAACATCACACAATTCCTAATTGTGATTAGTTTGGACTCTTTTTACTTTGCTTGTTTTCCACAGGAATTCTGATCATGTTTGTTAACAATGATATTAATAATTACAGTGACTCTAAAGAAGTTGTTGAGACTGGCTATGTGAGAGATTAACCGGGCACAATGGAGTTGCAATTGCATTAATTCAACATGGCTGATGCCCCTGAAGGCAAGTACCCATCAAAGCTACACTGTTGTCACAAGCTATCAATTGCTTAATCAGAAATACCAAAGATATAGATAGTAAAGTCTATAAGAATTATTTATTGATCATTTCCCACATTTGTTCTTTCAACGGCCATAGGCAGTCATGTGAAGATGCTGACATGTCTTCAGATAGGTACTTTGATTGTTCAAAAAACAAGATGGGCTAAATGGTGATAAAACTAGTCTGTTCATTCCAGAACTAGTACTTTGCAGCTGCTGAGAGGGGTGAAAAGCCTTTAAGACTTACTTTGAAGACAAATTGGTCTTTGCTCTCAGCTGAAAACATAAATGTAATACATCATCATGCCAGTTTGGTACAATATTGCCCAAACTGTGAATTCACCAGAAAAATGTTACCTCTTTTAAGTCTTGTATTTTTACTCCTAATGTGATCAAATTGGCTCCTTAAAACAGTAATAGTCCTGAAATCAATTTTGATCTTTTCAGCACTTATTAAAAGGTTTGCTGTTGCCAGCCTTATCTGCTATAATTTCCTCGTTCAATTACAAAGGAGACAAGCCACCTTTCATTTTAAATTTTATGTTGAGACTTAGTAGTAACATAAAAAGCAAAACCTGCATTCACTTGAGATCTACATCCACGCTTTTCATAGAAGTCACTGGATAATAACAGGGAATGAGAACCATTAGTTTTATTCCATGTTTCGTTTCCCATGATACTAATACAGCACCAAGTGTACAGGTGTCACAACAACCACAAATCAGGATTTCAAATGATGTCACCACAAATCAGGATTGCAAATTGGGAATTGCTTATTCTCAACAATGCTGTGTGCTTTATTTGTTCTGTCAGTGCCTGGAGAGGGTTTCTTTAACTTGCTGACTATGAAGAATAACTATGTTTGTTTTCACTCTTTACAGTTTTTTAGCCTGCAGTGTTTGTTCATTTAATCAATTGAACTCAACTGATTGTTTGTAGACTTTCAGATCATTTCAGTGCTTGTATATCGTTGTGTCGGGAAAGGAAGTTTACCATCTTGAATTTGCAAGGGCTGCCAAAGAATATTTGTTGTGCGTTAATAGAACAATTAATTTCACATTCAATTGGCAGCTTCTGCTGTTCTGATCTCATAAGTTCATAATAAGTTCATAAGTGATTGTTGGGGAAGTCCAGAACAAGGGGTCACAGTTTAAGGATAAGGGGGAAATCTTTTAGGACCGAGATGAGAAAAACATTCTTCACACAAAGAGTGGTGAATCTCTGGAATTCTCTGCCACAGAAGGTAGTTGAGGCCAGTTCATTGGCTATATTTAAGAGGGAGTTAGATGTGGCCTTTGTGGCTAAAGGGATCAGTGGGTACGGAGAGAAGGCAGGTACAGGATACTGAATTGGATGATCAGCCATGATCATATTGAATGGTGGTGCAGGCTCGAAGGGCCGAATCGCCTACTCCTGCACCTATTTTCTATGTCTATGTCTAAGTGATAAGAGCAGAATTAGGCCATTTGGCCAAACTACTCCGCCATTCAATCATGGCTGATCTATCTTTCCCTCTCAACCCCAATCTCCTGCCTTCTCCCCATCACCCCTGACACCTGTACTAATCAAGAATTTATCCTTGAAAATATCTATTGACTTGACCTACATAACCTTCTGTGGCAATGAATTCCACAGATTCACCACCTTCTGATGAATGAAATTCTTCCTCTCCACATCCATTCTATCCAGGTCTTTCACAATTTGGTAAGTTTTAAGAGGCCCCTCATCCTTCAAAACTCCAGCGAGTACAGTCCAATGCCGTCAAACACTCATTACATGTTAACCCAATCATTGCTGGGATCTTCTCGTTAACATCTGGAACCTCTCCAGCATCAGTATAATCTGATCTGATTGGAAAACATGCAAAACAAAGCTTTTCACTGTACCGCAGTCCACGTGACAATAATAAACCTAAACCCAGACCTGAATTCCACATAGACAGCACCCAAAGTCAGAATCGAACCTGGGTGCCAGGCACTGTCAGGCAGCAGCTTTCCAAGCTCTACCACTGTGCTGTTAATCATTAAAAACACTTTTAATGATCAACTTACAGATCTTTTGAACCACTTTAAAATATGAATTGCGTAAAAGCATTTAACAATTAAAATACCTTAAATTAATAATAATTAAAAATTATAAATTCGCTTCACCATGGCAAACTTTCTTCTCCATTTAAGGAAAGAGCTCACTATTCTTGACTTAGCAGCACATTCCTCAGTGCAAATGCCATTGAATTTGGCCAAAGTTGCTGCTCAAAATTTTCTGTATCTTTTTAACCGTTGAACTGTTTTTATTTTCAATCTTGGAACACTTACAGAAAATCACTGGTCTGCAAGATGGGGATTTCTATATTTGCAAAGGGGCCTTTTCCTTCCAAATTCTTGCAGGATTACATGGTGACAGTTCTATGTGGAACAGTTGACATTTCAGAGTAGGTTTTGGTCTTCAGAGTTCAGCCCTATTTCATTGCTTGTCTGTTTCATTTTAGCTTGGAGAACACCTGGGTGGGGATGGATGATGAACATCTGTTCTGCCACCACTGCACTCTGCCAATGCTGAAAACATATTCAGCCCTGGAGACATTGATGGTAGTCAGCTCAAACAATATTACAAGTAAATATTAGTTTTGCCACTTGCAATATATCCTTTAACCTTGCCATGTCAGTGAAGCTTGCTGATTTAAAAATAAGCCATCACAAAAACTTGTGGCCTGTTTAGAAACACAAGATGCCGCCAATCCTAGAATCTTGAGTATAAAACAAACTGCTAAAAGAATTTGATGCGGGTCAGGATGCATCTGTGGAGGGAAAGGAATAGACAACGTTTTTAGTTGGGATCCTTCATCAGTTTGAAGTTTCTCTCCACAGATGCTACCTGTTCCAGTGAGTTCTTCCGGCAGCTTGTTTATCGTTTTTATAGTCTGTTACACACTCCTTGTAAGTGTTAATCCTGGTACCAAATTTAACACAAGAAGATAAGAGCATGGGAAATAAGATGAGAAGCTGATCACATCATCCATTGAACCGGCTTTTCTCCTTCATAAAATCCGATCTCAGCTTTGGAACCACTTTCTTCTCTCTTTACCATAACCCTTGCCTCTCCTACAGAGCCTATATATTTAATGATTCCATATCTTCAACTCACTGGGGTGAAGAATCCCACTGATGCAATTCCTCCTCATCTCCAGCATGAATGGATGTTGTGGTCTTCTGAGTCTATGCCTATAGATCTAGATTCCCCCAGGAACAGCACCTGTGCTTTCACCTTCTCTGGATCCATTGCATTTCAATTGGATCATATTTCAGTCTTCACTTATCCAAAGAAATTTGTTTCAACCTATAATCTGGTTCAAGCTTATAGGACAATCCCTCCATTCCACCAATCAAGCTGGTGAATCAACCCCCCCCCCCCCCCCCCCCCCCCCCCCCCCCACCCCCATCCTCCTCCTGCGCTCCATGGAATAGAGACCCAGTCTACTCAACCTCTCCCTATAGCTCACACCCTCTAGTCCTGGCAACGTCCTCGTAAATCTTTTCTGAACCTTTTCAATCTTGACAATATCTTTATTATACCATGGTATAGTATGTTATAGTATGGTATAGTCCTCACCTACAAAGCCCTCCACCATCTGCCCCCCACATATCTCACTGACCTCCTCTCCCCCTACCAACCCTCACGGTCCCTCAGATCCACATCAGCCGGTCTCTTCTCCATCCACAAGTCCAACCTCCGCAGTTTTGGGGACAGAGCCTTCTCCAGGGCAGCTCCCAGGCTCTGGAACTCCCTCCCCCAACTGATCCACAATTCCATGTCCCTCACCATCTTCCAGTCCTGCCTCAAGACCCATCTCTTCACCTCTGCCTATCCTTAGCCCCACGTCCCCCTCCCTTTTCATCTGTGCATTAATTGCCTCATATTGTGTTTTGAATTGTATTCTGTCTTTACTTTGTGTACTATTCATGTCTCTACTATTTATTTCATTCCCCTTACATGTTTTTCCTCTACCTGCTAAATTTTTGTAAGGTGTCCTTGAGACTCTTGAAAGGCGCCCATAAATAAAATTTATTATTATTATTATTATGATGCCCAGAACTGAACACAATATTGTAAATGCGGTCTCACCAACAACTTATACAACTGCAACATGACCTCCCAACTTTTATGCGCAATACTCAGACTGTTGAAGGCCAAAATGCCAAAAGCCTTTTTGACCACCTTATCTATCTGTGACTCGACCTTCAAGGAACCATGCACCTGTACTTCCTCAGAGATCATGGTAAATTTCTTCTGCACCCTCTCTATTCCTGTGATGTAACAAACGGAATTGTACATAATACGCTAAGCGTCACCCTTGTATTAGTTACACAATATAAAATTTCAAGCCGGCTTATCAATCTTGTGTGCAACTGAATTAAAGCTAGTGACAGAGGAATTCCCTTAGATATTCTGAATGTGTTTCCATGTTAATAAATTGTCAGCACTTATCCTCGGCATTTCACTTTCATGTTGATAAACATCACTGAGAATCACTTTCCATGCCTTTCAGGGGTTCATTGATTTTATTTACGTTAAGCCAATGGACCAAATACACAGGATATGCAACTTTTACTTAATCAACCCGATTCTGAAAAATGTATGGAAGCATGTTGGGGTTTAGGAAGAAAGATATGTAACAGTACACTGCACACCATCCATCACCACTCAAATGTCGCTCCTAATGGTTTGGGCATAGAATTTAATATTTCCTTGTTTTGTTTAGATACAGCATGTGAACAACACTTCAGCCTGCTGACTCCATGTCAACCATTGATCACCTGTTCGCACTAGTTTTATGTTATTCTACTTTTTCATCCACTCCCTACAGTCTAGGGGCCAATTAACTTACAAACCCGCATGTCTTTGGGATGTGGGGGAATACCGGAGCATCCAAAGGAAACTCACACGGTCACAGGGAAAACATGTAAACTTCACAGATCGAACCTGGTTTCTGGCATTGTGAGACAGTAGCTCTACCATCTACACCATTGTGTGTTAAAGATTGCAGTTATACAATACTTCCCATAGCCTTGGGAGATTCCATCCTTACATCAGTGAATTATTGTTCAAATGAAAATAAACAGAATAGAGAATTGATTGAGAGATAAAAGTTAGCCAAGAAACACGGGAGTAACTCTTTACCCTTCTTGCAAATATTTTGTGGGAATTTTACATCTTTTCCATCCATGTAAAGTGGCAACCTTGTTTTAACATTACTTCTCATAGATAGCCTTTATTATACCAATACCTTTCAATGCCATTCTTCCGACTATCATTTTAACAAGTGTCAGAGGTTATGGGGGGTAGGCAGGAGAATGGGGTTAGGAGGGAGAGATAGATCAGCCATGATTGAATGTCAGAGTAGACTTGATGGGCTGAATCACCTAATTCTATTCCTATTTCTTATGACCTTATAACACAGGTATTACTTGTTGATTCAAAACTCCTATTCTGGAGCCATCTAATCCTATCTAGAACTGTGGTTTATCTCTTATTCATGTTTTGCTCAATGCTGACAGTCTCTGCAGAACAGTATGCAGAAACTCAGTGCTTTTTACATTGGTATGTGTTATTTTGACCCCATCACCTCACCTTCGTGCACTGTCCTTGGTAAACATTTCTGATGCATCTTTTGTCAGAGTTTTCATTTATATTCATTAAATTCACCCTCAGTTGAATCTAATGCATTATTCATTTCTCTATAAACTAGAGAGCAGCTGAATAGTACATTTATAATCAACTTTATGAATATACATCTAACTGTCGCATAAATCCACTCAAATAAGGATAGTTCACAGAAGAGAAGAGGCAATGAAATTTGATTCCATAATTATAATAATCTTTTTGCCTGCAATTGGCAACAGGAGTGCAGACCATTTTGTTTACAGATTCTCTTTTTGCAGGTCATTGATGTTTATCGACTTTGAACCAAGTGTCTGATGACGTGTATGAAGCAAGTGAGGTTTTTTGTGTCGCAATTGTAGTCGCTGATACATTGTACAGGCATGTGACCTGTTGCTGAGATGTTTCCTTAAGCATGCTAGGGCTTAGGAATTGGGATTGCAGCTCATATGTGTGCACTAAAACATTACTTTGTTTAGCCCTGATATCAAATTATATCGAAAAAAAATGGAAATTGGCCAAAAAAACCGTAACTAAACAGTATTATAATGTTTCATAACCAAATGCAAGTGCTAATATGGGACTTGCATGGTTCCCAATGGGACCACTTTCAGTGCAGTGCAGGCACCATTATTCTGCTGCACAACAATCAGAGATGGGCATTAGTCCTTAAAAGTATGCTTCCTTTATACACACAAAACTCAAAGTACACCATGTGTACTTGAAATAGAGTTAAATGAAGTAGAAGTTACAAAATGGATTCTGCTGTAGATTTATAAGTATACAAAAATGGATGCTTAACCTAGCCTCTCAACACTCGGCAAAATTAAAGTACAAACACACCAGATGTCTTGTCCTATAATATAAACACTAGCAAGATTACAGTATAAAAACCCTAGATATTTTGCCCTTCTGATATAAACATTCATAAAGATGTTCAGAACACTCGGTCTTTATTCTTGAGATTGTAATGTCCAGACACTGAATCAAAAAGGTAAAAAAAAAAGACCGCTTAAATCTGCAAAAATATAAGAAATAGCTCCTTCGAGCAAAACCACATATGGACATAACCTTTCCTCTATCACAGGAAACTGCCAATATTTGATACTACCATATATGGTCAAGGCCAGAGGCTGTACAATGCTCTGTAAGATAATGAATTGCTGATTATTAGGGTACAAATACATCTGATTGAACATTACATCTGTGTGTGGAACGCAAGGAAATCTGTAGTTTGTGTTTACATACTTATAGTTGTCTCCCACACCCGCCTAGACGAACTAAAGACTTCACTGCTTTGTTACTGACTTTTGTGTTGTTATCTGTTTGAAGCGAATCGGACTTTAACATACTATGGAAGAGAGGCTGAAGAGGAGAGTGAGATTATTTTCATCTTTATTCAAATTGATGATCTGGTCAATGAGATGTATGCTGGAAGGGATATCTTGTGCCCTGCTGTAAATGTCTGGGAACAGAAGACTACTATATTCTCCACCAGGAGTGAGAATCCTCACACGGTGAATAATGCAGAAAGAAACTTCATGATCTCAAGAGGTATGTCAGGTTAGTCGCCACCTTACTGGGACCAGCATTCAAAAACAGAGATCCTCACATGAAAATGTATTTGAATCAATGTTCAACACTAAAAGCTGGAGTAACTCAACAGGCCAGGCAACATCTCTAGAGAAAATGATAAGTGACGTTTCAGGTCGAGACCCTTCTTCAAACTGAATCAATTTGCCAGTCATTAGAAAATATTAAGGTCTTATAGTAAGCCAGGGATGTATTAATTTATGTAATGTATTCAGTGGAGGTGACCTGGACTTCATGGTGTCAAGGATTATCAAGTATCATCTCAAAGCTTCTACAGACAGTGCTTCCCTTCCCTTTGCAGCTGGAAGAGACACTCTGGATGCTGAGTAAGGACTTCCTTCATAAGCTTTATTTTTTTCTTTCTCCTCTTCATTCTCCTGCTCTTCAGCCTCTTCCTCAAGGTCCTCAGGGTTAGGATCTAAATGTTGTTCTTCCTCTGGCTCCACACCTGTCTTTGATATACTAGACTGTCCAACATGAACACAAGGGGAAGTCCCCATTCTAGCTCAGTATATACCAGAGACCAAACTGCAAAGTATGATGACTGGCGAAAACAACTAACAGTACAAATACGAAGATAGACACAAAAAGCTGGAGTAACTCAGTGGGACAGGCATCATCTGTGGAGAGAAGGAATGGATGAAGGAAAGGGTCGAGACCCTTCTTCAGATGTTTGAAGCAATGTTTGAAGCAACTATCGAAAGAGTATCTCATCAAATAAATGAACCAAAGAGCACTTCTTATTAGGTTAATCAGACTTTGTAGACTTTTGGAAGTATCGTAACAGCCTACAGAAAGTTCTGAAGTTCTGAAGTTACCCAGTCAGGTCAAGGAACATCAATAGGCGGTCAAGGAACATCAATCTTTAAATGGTGATGAAAACAAGAATATTGTTTGAGATGCCCCTGGTGCAAGTGAGGTCCATTTAACATAGTGTTGGCAAAAATGCATGCTATCCAAATAGTTGCTTGGTGCCTTCCTCAAGGCAGGAAAACACCAGAAACATTAAAGTGCAGGAGGATGAGGGGTGTTCTTATAAAGATGTATATGATCATGAGAGGAATAAATTGGGTAGATGCACAGAATCTCTTCCCAGAGTAGGGGCATCAAGGACCAGGGAACATAGGTTCAAGGTGAAGGGGGAAAAGCTTTAATCTGAATCTGAGGAGTAATGTTCTCACACAAAGGGTGGTGGATGTATGGAAAAAGCTGCCAGAGGAGATAGTTGAGGCTGGGACTATCCCAACATTTATGAAACAGACAGGTACATGGAAAGCTTGGAGAGATATGGTCCAAACGCAGGCAGGTGGGACTAGTGGAGCTGGGACAAGGTGGTCGTTGTGGGCATGTTGGACGGAAGGGCCTGTTTCCACACTGTATCACTCTATGAAACTATGACTAAGTGAATGGTGCACATAAGTGTTTGCTCCAAAATCATATATAATGTGATTTCAACCAGACATAATTACCGACTCAATAAACCCTGGATAAAATGTAAATTGGATTGTGTATTTTATGTGCCATGTGATCCAGTTTTTAGGTATCATTGTTTGAGTTCAAATAGCAATGTTGAAGAATGGTTTTCAAATATTAACATGAAAGCAGTTCAATGACAATGCTGAAGATCCAAAGTAAAAATACAACATACTGGAGATATTTAGTTGGCCAGACAACACCTGTGATGGATGAAGAAAAGTTAATATTTTGGGTTGATGACCTCTCAGTACTGTTCCCTTGAAGTGTTCCTTTTAAGTATTCTCCACGTGCCACTTTAGTTTCTTCTCATCCCATTTTCATTTATTTCCCTCTATACTGAACATCACTTCTGTAATTTAATTTCTCCTGCCTTCCACTTTATCACAGATCTACCTCGTGTTCTCTCCACCCCTCTATCTGTTTTCTGCCCTTCTGTCTTATTCCTGTTTCTATAAAAAGGTCATTGATATGAAATATTTTAACACTTTTACATTTCTCACATATCTACCAGACTTCCTGAATATTTTTTCCCTTTTGATAGCTGTCTAAATATAATTGGTCTTTCAAAGTACAGCTGCAGGCATGATGGGCTAAACAACTTCCTGTGTGCTAAATGAATCAATGTTAAGATATAATCACTAATTATTACTGACAATATTTTCCAACATATAATTAGGAACAGATCAGGGAAGAAATCCTGCCATTATTTGACATGCTAATCATGTGATTATTAATATATGCAAGTTAGATTCTGCTTCTGAAGTTCTATTCCATTGATGTCTGAATCAGAGTTCAACACAGTAAAACTAGTGTGATACATTTAGCACATCAGAGGAACAATTACTATTGTTTTTACTTCCAAAACAACACTGAAACGCCTACCTTTATTTGCATCCATGCCTCCAACTGCATACAGAGCTCCAACTGTAGACTTCCGAGGTTTAGTTCTAGGACTCTGCATTAGAGGCCGTCTCTCTGGTAACAGGTGATATTTCATGGCTTCCAAGATAAGCTTTTGGCACTCAAGGTCATCTTTGAAAAGAACATTGTTTTCAAGATCAGCCAGAAGCTGAAAAACAAAAAAAAATATTTTTAAAATGGGCAACTAATTTCTTTGTGTGGTAGCAGCATTTCAAGGTTGTATTTTAGTTTTGTCATTTTGTTTAAGGGCAAACCAATAATGATTGAGAAGAATGGAAAGTTTGAGCTGCAGTCATTAAATTGAATTTGATATTCAAAATCATGAAACGCAATGGATGAACCAGCAATACATATCATTACATGTAGTACTGATGTGATTGTGAACTGCATGCAGATTGATAATGAATGTTGAGGGAAAATAGGTATAGAAAATTATTATGACTTGAATTCTGACGAGACACATTCTCAGTTGAACAGTTATCTGCTTGAGTTATATGCCTGACAATATTAATTTTATTTTATTTGATTCACACTTCCCTATACCTACTTGGACGATGGCACAGCTGGAAATAGAACAGAAGCATTGCCTTTCAATTCTGCCTCCATGAAGATGGTTTGGATACCACCAGACACTAGTACAGTGCCATCTCTTTAATCACCTTACTGTTGATTAAATAGAGGCCGGTTTTGCTGCTGCGAACAAGAATTGCATAGTTCTGTTGTTGGTACATATGACAATTAAACATTCTTGGCTCTTTTGAGTCTTGATAATAAAGCAGAGAGCCAAGGAACTTTAAAGATTTTGAATACCTTACATCAATCCAGGTGGATTACTCCTACCTTGTTCCTAAATAGATGGTTCTAAATGATCTGCTCCTAAATAGATGGTTCTACCATGTACAAGCCATAATGCATTGTATGTCACAAAAAAAACTGCTGGAGAAACTCAATGGGTCAAGCAGCTCTGAAGGGGGAAAGTTATTGGTGATTGGGGTTGAGACTACATCAGGAAATTGCTCTCTCCCACAGATGTTGCTTGATCCACTGAGCTCTTCCAGCAGTCTGTTTTCTTTTGCTCCAGTTTCTGGCATTTGCAGTCTCTAGCATCTATATAGATGATATACAATTGGCCACCATTCATGCAGTCTCTAAGCCAAAGAGCAATAATTGATCATGTTCAAAGTATCTAGAAGGAGACGGACAGACTTTTGAAACACAACCTAAGTCCTGGAGTTTGCATAATGGGCACAAAGTACATAAACATTGCACCATGCAAAAAGGTTACCAAGCTATAGTTTTATGGCTCTGTTGCTGGCTCCCCCATATGGAAACTGTGAAATAGTTTGATCTGGTGATGCATCAGTCATCCGCTTGAAACATCAGCAACCTATAGATTGACTAATCTTCAATGTCAGGGTTGGAACGAGGTAAGAGTTCTGTGATAGCAGCCAAGACACTCAGTACTGTGGTCGGGTTGATAACATTTAACATTGCTTACAACAGTTGATTGAAGCATTCATAAAGTGGATTACACAGTTTAAACAATCTAATAGCTCTATTAAGCCTTATCTACAACCAAATATAATTAGTGAAAAACATATTCTAGCAATGTTACAACATTTTGAGATTTTAAAAATCAAGTCTGCAATTTATCCCATCAGATAAAGCACAAAAATAAGTTTAATTTGACACCTAATTCACTTTCATATCTTCAGTATTAAAAACAGTTATGGCCATTTTCATACTCGGAAATTAGCATCTTGTTCCCTATTGATTTTCCATTGACTTAACACAGAAGCTGTGATCGAGGACAGTGAAATGGCCATAACTTTCTTAAAAATTAAGAAAACTGAAAGAAATGTTCAGTTATTATAGATTGAAGCATTCTGAAACAAATATGAAACAATCTTACTTGGATGACCTGAAATTAAAGCATATAATTAGTTAGTTACCCAATTGTAGCTAATTCCAAACTTAAATTACTAGATCTAAACATCTATCCACTTCTTAAGAAAAGATTAACATTTTTAAATAGCCTAAGTGTCCAGATAACATTCACAAAGAATTCACAATAAAACATGATTTTTAAATCTCATTTACATTAATTTATAGGCCAAATGGAAGGAATTTAGTGTTCAATTGCTGTAAATTAATGGCCATTTAAATCAGCTTTCGAGTGGGATCCTGTGGAACTCTGTGGAACGCGCTGGTTTGGAACGTTCCCATTGCGGTAGATTTGTACCCCATATGCCCAGAAAAATACTGCGGGATTTAATGGGGCCCCAAATTAGCTACTCGCAACATAAAACTTTGTATAAAGGGATCTTAAGAAGCCCTTTTTAATGTAAAAATAAACAACCTACCTTCCGTTGTCCCCTGTATGAGATCCGTCCCGTTGTCGGCGGTCGCGAGTTTAGAGGATAATTTTTAACCTACTATAACAATTAAATTAACCAATTAAGTTTAAAAATAGCTGCAGAGAATGAACCTCGCAGCAATTTTTCGTCAGCAACTAAGTAGGCTGAACAACCTCGATTTGAATAGCCTAGGGAAAATCGTGTTTTAAACCCGCCCCCCTCTCAACGGCACCAAAATCACGCACACGGGCTGGGGCAGATCTGCAGCCCTGCTGAAGGTAGGTTTTGCAACACACCTACATATTCTCAATATTTTTTGTAAATTATTCTATCTTGTTCTGTCTCTATATTCAGCCATATTGTTAATTATCTCTTCACCAATCCAACCATTCCTGATTCTTGTGTAGGAAGGAACTGCAGATGCTGGTTTAAACCAAAGATAGACACAAAAAGTTGGAGTAACTCAGCTAGAAGCACAAGTGAACACCATTGGAGAGAAAGTTCCTCTCCAATCTGCACACCATCCTGACTTGGAAATATATTGCCGTTCCTTCATTGTCTCTGGGTCAAAATCTTGGAGCTCTCTCCCTAACAACATTGCAGGTGCAGCCATACCTTAAGGATGGCAGCTGTTCAAGAAACAGCTCAACAAAACCTTCTCAAGAGAAATTATGGATGGGCAAATAAATGTTGGCTCAACCTGCAATGCCCACATTCCTTGAATGAATAACAATAAAAAAATGTAGAACAAATTGAAAATGCGTACAGGAGTAAAACATATATCTTGTCTAGCCTTTTCTGTCATCAATAAGTTCATGTTTGAGCTGTGACGATAGACCCTTCTTTTTTCCAACCTCTTAATAGTTTTTGTTTGACAGAAGTCAATCAGTGTGAACCTACAATCAAATGCCAGTTGTGGAATAGAGTTATAAATTTCCAGCAGTCTTTACGAATAAGATCCAGATTATTCTGTTACTCTGGGCCGAGCAAACACTAGCACCAGAAGTAATGGCAACTTGAAAATATATCCTTATATTTTATACAGAATGGGCAATACTAGGCCCAGGGTATTCAGCTGACTGTCATGTTAAGCACAGTCCTATTCTTGCAGATTACTATTTTTTAAATAGTTTTTAAACTATTCCAGTGAAATTGAACTAAAATGTGAGAAGCAGCACCTCACCTTTATTCCGGGCACACTGTGACCTGATGGACCCAATATTGAATTCAACAACTTTAGGTAACTTGTTTACTCTTTTTGTATTACAACTGGCCAATTCTCCAATAAGGCATGCATCTGTCGTATTGACTCAGTTTTCTCATAGCGAGCATTGCCTGACCTACTGAAACCTTCGTACAGTTTCACATCGCACAGTTATGTGGCACACTTTGTTTGTGTTCTTTCTCTCTAATCTATAATAATAAATTGGAAGTTACAGAGAAAGTACATAAAGTGAGACAGCTTCTTCACCATTCTATACACACCCTGTTAGAGTATTACCTGTAGCGGCAATTGTTATATGTTCAAGAGATTACTCCCTCTAGCTACTTAAGAGACTACATGGCTTCAGGCGAATGTCATAATACACATGTGAGCTCTCCGTGAGACTTTCAGAGCTTCTCGTAAGATAAATCTTCATAACACAATCTTTTGATTAATACTTTCTTTATTGTTGAAGAAAAACTATAAGATATTTATCCGACCTTCATCTCTGACATGTACACTTTAATCTTTGTCAAACTCCAGCATATCGCTTTTAACCATTAGAAAACTCCTCGTGTCTCTGCAAAACTCTACATGGCCGAAGGGTGTTCCTTCACCATGTAGCTCTAAAATTAAACTAAAACTAAGTTTCTGCGTAATAAACCCAGCGGCAAACATGCCCCTGACTATGTAATAAACCCCACCCACATAATTAAGGGCAATCTAAAATTTAGACAAATGCCATAATTAATGACACACAAAATAAGCCAAATGGCCACTACATAACCTTTATCCTATTCTTCCTTGTGTGGCTGCAACTTATTTTCTCATGTCTCCAGTTCTGACGAAGGGTCTTTGTCCTGAAACGTTAATTTTGTATCTCACTCCACACATGCTGTCTTCCCAATTGATTGTTACCACCACATTGTGATGATATTTATATTTTCAAATTTTCCAACTGCAGATTTTTTATTTTCAACATTAATTTGAACACTTTCAAATGCACTATTTTTTGTTTCAAATGTTTTATTTCTGGTTCCCACCATTCATGTTTTCTTTCTTGTAATTACACTACCATATTTATTTGTGGCAGCGAATACATTTATACCTCCTCAAGACTGGCATTTTTCTTCATTAATCCACATCACTTCCTTTCAAATTGCACCTGTTTCAGCATATCATTTTTCCTCTTCTATCTCAGACTTTCCCCTGTTGCCCCCACCGCAGCCCTAATGCCCACACCTTAACATTTATTTTTTAGTTCTGGTGAGAGTTTGTCAACCTGTAAAGTTGACTCATTGTCATTCATCACAGGCACTCCAGCATTTTTTTGTTGTGTATCAGACAGCTGTTGCCTGCAGTACTTTCTTTTCAGATCTTTGTATTTACTACTGTTAGTACTTTACATTCTGTTCTCATCTTAGTCATTATTATACCCTCGATCCATGCCAGACGTTGGAAAGAAATTGTCTTTAAAAAAAAAAAAATCAGCAATTATTGTTTACAATTCCCTCATTATACCTCTGCAGAAAGATTGAAGACTCAAAACCACAAAAACATGAGAAGGAGAGAAAGCTATTCAACAACAAACCGGCAGCAAACTCATCAGCTTCTTTCTGAATGTATTTACAATGATGACAATCACTTGAGAGCTCAGTGCTGGTGCTATACACGTTGAAACTGGGACCTTTGGTGCTGCTAAATTTAAATCTAAATCTAATTCTAAATTTGTGTAAATGCATAATTTTTCAAATGATCATATAAAAAGAGGGAAACAAACCTGCTTAACAATTTAATTATGGTTTTTTTCTTCACGTTCATAGGTTATAAGAGTAGAATTGGGCCATTCGGCCCATTGAGTCTACTCCACCATTCAATCATGACTGATCTCAGCCTCCTAATCCCATTTTCCTGCCTTTTCTCCATAACCATTGACACACATTCTAATCAAGAATTTGTCTATCTCTGCCTTAAACATACCCACTGACTTGGCTTCTCACCTTCTTTCTAAATGAGTACTCTTTAATTCTGAGGCTATGACCTCCGGTCCTAGAATCTTCCACTAGTGGAAACGTCCTTTCCACTATCCACTCTATTCATGTCTTTCATTATTCTGTAAGTTTCAATGAGGTCCGCACTCAACCTTCTAAACTCCAGCAAGTAGAGGCCCAGTGCTGTCAAGCGCTCATCATATGCTAACCCATTCTTGAATTGTAATTTTGATACATGGCTGATATTTATGTTCCTGGTTGAGGATGCTGCACTTTGTATCTATTACTGGGTCCATGGATATCACACATGTGCTAGTTGAGCCCAAGACACCATCTTGAGTAGCTATGTTAGATAAATTAAGCCATCACATCCAAGCTCCCATTAGTTATCGTCACCAGGAAGACAAAGCAATAATTTAAATTTTCGGGAATAAGTCTACTATCTCCCTGCAGTTTCTCTCTCATGGCTTTCTACAGCCAACTGGGATATTATTTCCTCGAGAGTAGATAGATGCTCATTACTTTGTACCACCCATGTTTGGATAGTGCTTCTTCTTTTAGATGCTCACCGCAGGCAAACTCCCGCAGTCTGTAACCCCTTCAGCACCAAGATGTCCAGTAACCAAACTTTGGGAGATTAAAAATCAATGGTACGCAGTTTATGGTCAGCTATGTCTATTGGGCATAGTTGGTGGTTCTCAAACTCAAAGAATATGCTATCTGACTTGCTGAGTTTCATTATCCTGTGTTTATATTTCAGATTTCCAGCATCTTCACATTTGCAGATTTTTTTCAATTATTTATCTACCACTTTTCATGTTCCTTCTATCGAGCAAACATAGAAAATATGATAGGAGTGGGCGATTCAGTCCCTTGAGCCTTTCAGTCATTCAACAGAATTATAATTGATCCGCCATTTCAAATGCATATTCCCATTCTTTCCCTGTAACTTTTGTGTTGATGCTTCTTACTTGTATAGTGCCATTTGACACCCACTACCTACTGTAAAAGAGATTTTCATAGGTAGAGTTCAAAAAATTGTCATCTCACTATTGAACCTCTTACACCATATCCTGGGACCTTAAAGCGCCCATTAACTCCTGCACAGTGGCACAGTGGTAGAGTTGCTGCCTTACAGTGCCAGAGACCCGGGTTCAATCCTGACCACGGGAGCTGTCATTACGGATTTTTCACGTTCTCCCTGTGATTGCGTGGGTTTTCTCTGAGTGCTCTGATTTCCTCCCACATTTGAAAGATGTGCAGGTTTGTAGGTTAATTGGCTTCTGTAAATTGACTTTGGTGTGTAGGGTAGTACAGGGTTGGTGCTGGACAGCTTGGACTTGGTGGGCCAAAGGGCCTGTTTCAGTGCTGTACCTCTAAATTAAACTAAACTGTGCAGCCAAGTTTTGATGTCACTGGATAGCATGGAAACTGACATTTTGGCCCACCAGGGTCAAACACCCATTTACACAAATCCAATTTTCTATCCTCCCACATTCCCATCAGCCCCCTCAGATTTTACCTCTCATCTATAACAAATTGAATTGAATTGAATTGAATATTTCTTTTATTAGCCAACTATGCATACATACAAGGAATTTGCCTTGGTGCTTTGCTCGCAAGTAACAACACGATATACAGTAGACAGTCAAAAATAAAACATAATTTAAACATGTAATGAATGAAATAAAATACCAGAGCACAAGGAGGCTACAAACTTTTGGCTATTGAGTAGAGCTACTGGTTGTGGATAAAAGCTGTTTTTATGTCTGGCTGTGGCGGTTTTGACAGTCCGCAGGAGCATTCAAAGAGTTTGTGGCCAGGGTGAGAGGGGTCAGAGATGATCTTACCCCCACTCTTCTTTGACCTTGCAGTGTACAGCTTGTCGATGGGGGAAGGTTGCAACTAACAACCTTTTCGGCTGATCGAATGATGCACTGCAGCCTCCGGATGTCATGCTTGGGTGGCTGAGCCAAACCAGACCATGATGGAGAAGACTCTATGATGGCAGTATAAAACTGGACCATCATTGCCTGTGATTGATTGTATTTTCTCAGTTGTCGCAGAAAGTACATTCTCTTTTAGTCCTTTTTGACTGTGGAGTCGATGGTGGCCTCCCATTTAAGGTCCCTGGAGATGATGGTTCCAAGGAACTTAAATGACTCCACAGATGTGACTGTGATGTTGTGGATGGTGCGTGGGGGGAGGGGAGGGGAAGCTCTCCTATCAATTCCACCACCTTAAGAACATTGAGCTCCAGGATGTTGCGATGGCACCAGGACGCCAGCTGTCACTCCCTGTCTGTAGGCAGATTCCTCCCCATCCTGGATCAGTCCAATCAGAGTTGTGTCATCCGCAAACTTGAGAAGCTTGACAGAGGAGTCTGTGGAGGTGCAGTCTTTGATGTAGATAGAATAAAGGAGAGGAGAGTGTATGCAGCCTTATGGTGCTCCAATGCTAAGGGTCTGTGGGTCCAAGATGAGCTTTCACAACCTCAACCATGCTGCTTCCTGTCTGTCAGGAGGTTGATGATCCACTGAGGAGTTCAGGCACTGTCAACTGGAAGAGTTTGGAGTGTAGTAGCTCAGCCACAATGGTGTTGAATGCAGAGCTAAAGTCCACAAACAAAATCCTTGCCTAGGTCCCCTGGCGATCTAGGTGCTGGAGGATGAAGTGCAGGACTAGGTTGACTGCATAACCCACTGATCTATTTACCCGGTATGCAAACTGCAGGGGGTCCAGCAGGGGGTTTGTGATATTTTTCAGGTGGGCCAGTGTGCCTTTCAGGGGTCCTCATGATTACAGAGGTCAGTATGACAGGCCTGTAGTCATTAAGACCAGTAATCCTTGGCTTTTTCGCTACAACAGTGGAGACTTTGAAGCAGGCAACGACAGTGCAGGTTTGCAGGGACTGATTGAAAATGCCGTTGTAGACTGGGTGCCAGTTGTTTGGCATAGCTTGAAGGTATAAGGTGAAACACTGTTCGGTCCTGGAGATTTTTGGCTTTTCTGTCTCCTGAATAGCTTTTCCACCTCCTTAATTGCTATTGTTAGTGATGGAGAAGTGGCCAGACTGATGTTGGGCTGCAAGGAGGGGGTGGGTAGTGGATGATGGCCCAGTCTTTGGGCCCTCATAAGGTTAAAGTAAGGTTAAGTTAACGTGATCAATTATCCTACCGAACCAGCATGATTTGGGATAATCTGACAAAATCGCAGAACGTGGTGGAGTCCCACCTGGTCACTGGGAATGTGGAAACTATACATGGATTGAACCTAGGTTGCTGGATCTGCGAAGCAGTAGATCTGCTAGTGTGGGTATGTTATAACGAGGGAAATCATTTGGACACAGCGGGATCTCATGGACTGCAGTGTATTAAAACCAGAGAGCAGCTTTTAGAGAAAAAACGTGCGGGAGAATGAGGGAGCATCTGGGAAAGGAAAAGGACAGATATGTTTCAGGTAAGGTTTACTATTCAGACTGATGGAGTAAAGTGAAGAAAGTAGATAGAAAGAGGTAAGTCAAAGAGAGGGGGAGCATGCAAGAGGTGATCATTTATAGGTGGATTCAGGTGAGGAGGGAAGGATGGCAGATAAGTGGAGATAGTAGCCAAAGCTGAAGGTGGAGTAGAGACATACAGTAGAGAGGTGGAATCTGAGAAGGAGGAATATAGAGAGTGAAATGTGGCACCAGGAGGGATGGATAGTGGGTGGTAGGGAATGGAAGGGGGAAATGGGAGCAGAAATGAAAATGTGGGACTCGGAGTATGGAGAGGTGGGAGATTAGTGGATGATGGAGGAGGGGAATGGAAGTTGGTGATGGGCACAAACAGTGAAAAGAAAGGTGTGTGGCACAGAGTGGGGGGTGTGGGGTGTTTACCTGAACATGGAGAATTCAATGTTTGTGTCATTGGTAAATGAGGTGCTGTTCTTGCAGTGTTGGGGCAGGGTAGGGGCGCTGCAAGCCGGCGTGTTAGTTCATTCTACTTTTTTTGTTTTTTTTAGTATGTCCTAACGTGGGTTTTTAGTTGTTTCTCTGTGTGTCATGTGTGAGGGATGGTGTGGGGGGGTAAGGGGGAAACCGTTTCGGTTGCCTCCTCCATGGAGAGGCAACTTTTTTTTTCATGTCGCCTCCTCCGTGGCCTAACAGCAAGGTTCGGGCGGCCTTTCCCGGAGAAAAACGCCCGGGGCTTCAGCGGCGGGCGCAGCGTGGACTCTCGTTGCGGAGTGGGCGAGCCCTCGCTGGGGCTCGCCAGAGGGGTGTGCTCCATTTCGCTGGCCCGCGGCAGCCGGCAGCCTGAAGCCGCGGTCTGCAGAGCTCCAGCTGGCGCTGCGTCTGCAGCCCGGGTTCCCCCGTGGGGGACCCGGGGGAAGAAGAGCTCCAATTGCCGGCCCGCGGCCAACTTCTACCGCGGGCCTGGCGTGGATTACCAACAGGAGCGGGGTCCCTCGCCAGGGATCCCTGGAGGGGAGTTTCGACCGTCCTGCAGCCTGCGGTGCTTCTGGCTGCGGCGCAAACTTTAAATCTTCGGCCGCCGACCTGCGGTCTACACCAACTTGAAGCCGCGTTCTCCGGTGGGGAAGATCCGATTCTGGACTTACCTGGACTTTTTACCTAGTCCTTTTACCATCTGGACGCCGGCAGCGACGGCTGCGGAGGGTTGAGGTCCCGACCACGGGAGAAAATGGAGGAGGACTGGCCAAATTTTGTGCCTTCTACCATAGTGATGAATGCTGTGGTGGATGTTTGTGTTCAATTTTTAGTGTGTTTTTTGTGTGTCCTTTATCATTGTACCGCTGCTGGCACATTCATTTCACTTGCACTTTATGTGCAATGTGACGAATAAAACCGTATTGTATTGTATTGTATTGAGAGAGTAAACACTCTTGGCCAGAGGTGAGTAATGAACACACTACCATCCACACCTTGAACCTCAAGCTAAAAATACTTCTATTCTGTTTATGATCTGTGCCCCTGAAGCTTCTGCTGTGCTTGTCGCAGGCCAATCGGCACAGTGCTGGGTCATGAATTCTTACTGAAAGCTTGCATTGTAAGGGATGGTAGAGTTGACCTTGATTATATTAGCAAGATTGAATAGACTAGGTTATATTCAGAGGAGCTTAAAGTTAAAAATGATTGTGCAGAGAGGAACAGATCAAACGTGGAGAGAACAGAGCTTTACGTTTGTAGGGGTTGGCGATCAGAGGGAGGTTGAGGAACATAAATATCATCAAAGGTGATGGGAATCAGGAACTAACACTTGGCCTGAGGGTGGTGGATTACATAAAAATTAGTCTCAACGCTTTTTCTCACCTATTATTGCCATGATGTTGCGAACTCCACCGTTTTATGATATATCATGACTTTACATTTTTCAAGTTGTTATTCCACTACCATATTTATTTATTGCTGTTAATTGCTATGCCTCAATTATGGGGTTCAAATGCTTTCTAACTGGCTTTTAAGGATGCTAATTATGACAATTGAATCTTTATGCTCTATTCCATATCCCACTGAGTATTGGCCACAGTGTGTGCTAAATTCAGGCAAATAAAAGATTAAAGTCTCCGACTGACAACCTCAGTCAATGAAACGTAGAAAAACGTTGAAAATGCTCAGTTAACTATTTTATACTGTGTCAATAACAATGTCTGGGCTTGCCAAAGAAACAAATGTTTATCGACAAAACAGTTTGACCCAATCACATGGGCACCTGGTTTTTGGATGATTACTTCTTCAGATCCAATACTGTATTTAGTTTAGAATGCACACCAAGGGACAACAGAACGAGATCAAACAAGTCACTGAGATTACCAATACAGTTAACCTAGCTCACAGAATTGTTTTTCTTCCATTTTCTAGCCCAAGATGTCTGAGCTGTCAGGTGTTTACAAACTCTGTAAGCATCAGCATTGAGTCAATAAAAAGTGCAACAACAGTTTGAAATCTGGCACAAAAGGATGATGAAGATAAAAACTTATAGATTTAATTAAGTATAAGTTCTGGTGCGGGGACAATGACTACACCAACATACTCATGGTCGGGTGAACTCCCATGAAAAGGTTAAAAGAGGATGGTGAGGAGATGGTCTGGGTTAATATGGGGGCCCTTGTCATTTGTGGGCAGGTGAGCAGCTGGTGGCCTTGGGCTTGTCATTTGTGGGCAGGTGAGCAGCTGGTGGCCTTGGGCTTGTCCTAGCAATTGAGTTTTGTTCCAAAAGGAGGTGCTGGTGGTCTCAGGCTTGTCCCAACGGCTTAGGCTTGGCACAAGAGGAGGTGTTGACAGCCTCAGACTTGCCTTTGCTGCTCAGTCTTGCCTTCAGTGAGGAGGAACTGGCAGTTCCTCGGGCTTGTCCCAGCAGCTCAGTCTTGCTCTGCATGTGAAGACACAATCCCTTGTCATTTGTGGGAAGGTGAGGAGACACTGGCAGTCTTAGGCTTGCCGTGATACCTTGGTCTTTGTCTCAAAAAGGAGGAGCTAGTGATTTTGGGCTTGTCCCAGTGGCTCAGTCCCGGCCTCAAAGAAGGAGTACTGTCGGTAGACATGCTGGACTGAAGGGCCTGTTTCTCTCTTCGTAACTCTCTAAATTGAAGGCCATCTATTACTCTGCTAATAACATGTCCTGTAGACTTCAAACACCTCCCCAAAAGAAAATCATTATTGTCCACTATATGATATATCATGATATCATATGATGATCTGCACTGAGGTTCTTGCATTCCACCTTATTTGTGTGTTCTTTGTAATGGCACAGATAGCATCCTGAAACTCCACTACACCGATTGTCTCACACAGTCCAAACAAATTATGGACTCTTCCTCTGAATTGCTAGCTAGCAAGAAGATAAATATTTTCATTTATCTGCAAATGTTAAATCATTGTCCAAATAATCCTTGGATTCTCAATTGCATTTGCCATGGGATAATTCATCATGATCTTGTTCATGAGTCCTTCAGGTTGTGTATCTCATTCCCACTGCACTGCAGTACTTTTTATATCTGTTCCCAGTGAAGTAAAACATGTCCATGACTTCCAAAAAACTGCTTAATAGTATTTTTATATCCCAAATGATAATCTTCATTGCTATCTTTGGTTCCATTATTACCTCACCTTTGGGAAAATTACCTTCCCGTTGTACAATTTCACCACAGCTTGTATTTCATTCGCCTTAATGTTTTTTTTTTTTAAATTTCACTAACCTGCCACTGTTCAAAATATTGGCACAATATCTGGCTGAGATCTATTACAGTGGATCTTGAGCTTGGCAGCTTTCCCCCTCTTTATGCCTCAACACCTCTTCACGTGGGGTCTTATCAATCTTTCTGTACAGGTACAATGGATAACTACTCAGAAATTGAGCACAACCCCTATTCTCTTGGAGGCAGCCACACATCAGCTCCACACTCACATTTTGTATGTTGTTCAATGATCTGTAATACACAGCTCTCACCAAATCAGATTCAGTTTCAATTCAGATTCAATTTTAATTGTCATTGTCAGTGTACAGTACAGAGACAACGAAATGCATTTAGCATCTCTCTTGAAGAGCGACATAGCAAACGATTTGAATAAATAATAATAAGTGTCCGGGGGGGGGGGGGTCCAACTGTCCATGTCTCTGTTTACGCAACTATTTGCCATATATATTAATGATTTGGAAGAGGGAATTAGGAGCAACACTAGCAATTTTGCGGATGACACAAAGCTGGGTGGCAGTGTGAACTGTGAAGAGGATATTAGAAGGTTGCAGGGTGACCTGGACAGGTTGAGTGAGTGGGTAGATGCGTGACAGATGCAGTATAATATAGATAAATGTAAGGTTATCCACTTTGGTGGTAAAAACAAGGGGGCAGATTATTATCTCAATGGGGTTACATCAGGTGAGGGGGAGGTATAGCGAGACCTGGGTGTCCTTGTACACCGGTCACTGAAAGTTGGCGTGCAGGTACAGCAGGCAGTGAAGAAAGCTAATGGAATGTTGACCTTCATAAGAGGATTTCAGTATAGGAGTAAAGAGGTTCTTCTGCAGTTGTATAGGGCTCTGGTGAGACCACATCTGGAGTATTGTGTACAGTTTTGGTCTCCTAATTTGAGGAAGGACCTCCTTGTGATTGAAGCAGTGCAGCGTGGGTTCACGAGATTGATCCCTGGGATGGCGGGACTGTCATATGAGGAAAGATTGAACAGAATAGGCTTGTATTCACTGGAGTTTAGATGGATGAGGTCGATCTTATAGAAACATATACAATTATAAAAGGACTGGACAAGCTAGATGCAGGAAAAATGTTCCCAATGTTGGGTGAATCCAGGGGCCACAGTCTTAGAATAAAACAGGTCATTTAAGACTGAGGTGAGAAAAAACTTCACCCAGAGAGTTGTGAATTTATGGAATTCCCTGCCACAGAGGGCAGTGGAGGTCAAGTCACTGGATGGATTTAAGAGAGAGTTAGATAGAGCTCTAGGGGCTAGTGGAGTCAAGAGATATGGGGAGAAGGCAGGCACGGGTTATTGATAGGGGATGATCAGCCATGATCACAATGAATGGTGGTGCTGGCTCGAAGGGCCCGTTAGGCCTCCTCCTGCACGTATTTTCTATGTTTCTATGTTTCTATGTCTCAGTTCCATCTAGTCTCAGATCCAACTAGTTGTTGACTACTTTATAAGGCACATAAGCTTTACAATCAACATCTGCAAGAAGAAGGTCCTCCAGCAACCATACCCTGCTCCATAACACTGTCCTTCCACAATGAAGGTCAATAGGGTCAATGTGGACCTCATCCTAAATCTTGGGTGCTACCTCTCTCCGATTTCAATGAGGAAATTCATCATCACATTCATGTTCACCACAGCCTTTGTCTGACCAACGAAAAGGGTGTTTAAAATTCAAGATCTCAAACTTGTAACAAACTCCTGGTCTACAAAGCAGCCATAATCAATATTGTTCTGTATCCTTCTGAGACCACTCAAGACACTGAAAGGATATTGCCAATGTTCTGTCTGTAAAATCCGCCAAAACATTAGGAGAATCAATTGTCCTCCTCTGAGCTAATATCCCAGCATTAATGATATATTACACTCTGTCTATTGAGCAGACCATGTTCTTTGGATCTCAAGACCCCCAAAAGAGTCACTTTATTCTGTGTTCTGCCACAGGAAGAGATTACCAGGTAATCAATATCTTAGGTCAAAGATCCATCACAAGAAATATATTTTCCTCTCTATACCAATTCTGACAAAGGGACTTTAACCTGAAACATTGATTCTGTTTCTCATTTCACAGATGGGCCCGATGTGCTGAATATTTCCAGCATTTTTATTTCAGATTTATAGCATCTGCCATTTTAGTTTTGATTTTCAATGTTGCTCTTTCTAGATAGTGACAAATACCATGAGTAGATTTGGGGGTGGTATGTTTAAGTGGTTGACAAATGCAATTTGTCAAGTCAAGTCAATTTGTCACATACACATACGAGATGTGCAGTGAAATGAAAGTGGCAATGCTCGCGGACTTTTGTGCTAAAAGACAAACAACCAAACAGCCAAACAAACTATAAACACAATCATACCACACATATTATTTTACATAATAAATAATGGAAGGAAAAAATGTTCAGTAGAGTTAGTCCCTGGTGAGATAGGCGTTTACAGTCCGAATGGCCTCTGGGATGAAACTCCTTCTCAACCTCTCCGTTCTCACCACATGGCAACGGAGGCGTTTGCCTGACCGTAGCAGCTGGAGCAGTCCGTTGCAGGGGTGGAAGGGGTCTCTCATGATATTGTTGGCTCTGGAGTTGCACCTCCTGATGTTTAGTTCCTGCAGGGGGGGCAAGTGAAGTTCCCATAGTGCGTTCGGCTGAACGCACTACTCTCTGCAGAGCCTTCTTGTCCTTGGCAGAGCAATTCCCAAACCAGATGGTAATGTTCCCGGACAAGATGCATTCCACCGCCGCTGCGTAGAAGCACTGGAGGATCCTCGGAGACACTCGGAGATTGACTGTTCTAACTAGAATTCTATTGAGTCCAAAACAATGGATTGGCAGCTTTACTCTCATATGATAGATTATATTGGAGATCTTCAATGAAATGAAGAATGGGGGCATGGGAAATGTGGTGTAAATGTAAGTTGGAAGTTTAATTTAGTTTATTGTCACGTGGACCGTGGTACGATGAAACTCTTTTGTTGCGTGCTAACCAGTCAGCAAAAATACAATACATGATTAAAATCAAGCCACTTAGAGTGCACAAATATATGACAAGGGAATAACTTTTAGTGCAAGGTAAAGCCAGTAATGTCCGATCAAATATAGTCGGAAGTGGTGACTAGATGTTAGAATAAACAACAGTCATTCATCCCGAGACATCTTGTTATCTGTAGCTATACAAATAGCACCACAACATAAACATTTAGGGAACATAAAACAACGCATTTCAGTATTGAGGAATTGAATGGGAAAGAAGGAGAAGCGATCAAAAAGACGAGAACAATTAAACTTACTTGAGGTGGGAGCAGTGGTAATCTGATGTATGCGAGCAGCACGCCAAGATCGCGACATCTCCTCTGCAAATCATATTTCACCCACATCATCAGGGCATGAAATATCGTCTCTTCATCTGGAACATTCACATCATCACTTACAAGAAGTTTCAGGATGTCATCTGTAGGCAACAGCAGAAATTCTTGATTTCTAATCACCTCCATAATGTGTTCCTGTGAAATTAAAATAGACGACTTGTCAGAAATCAATCTTTGGTCACCATAGAATCTGTTTTTAGTCCTAAATGTGTAAAGATCAGTCTTTTCCCCATGTTGCTTCCAGTGCTACTGAAGTAATTTCAGAATTCTGACATCCATATTGTACATGGAAATCTCCTTCATATCCTTGGGTTTTGATTTCAAAGAGCACCTCGCTAATCAATCCCTTGTTATCATGCAGCATGTAAATTGAACATTTAATGCATCAAGTCTATACCAACCAATTTGGTTTTAAATATCTTTACCAATCTGATCGGGTACTGATTGGGGATGATCAGCCATGATCGCACTGAATGGCAGTGCTGGCTCGAAGGGCCGAATGGCCTACTCCTGCACCTATTGTCTATTGTCTATTGTCAATCCACACTTACTGGATATATCACATGTTCTCTGGTAATTGCTTAAAATTTAGCAAGCCATTGAGTACACAATGTATAAATCAATGACAGAAGAACACATGATGAAAATACTACTGGAGGTCCATTGTACCTTTGTCAAAGATTTGGTGGATTTGCCATGGAAACTGGTCATATTAAAACATAATCAATAACACCTTTTAATTCAGATGCAAATGCTGTCCATGAAGGTTTGAGTGAAAATATCCTAGTAACAAAAGGTCCAAAAGTTCTGTTCATGATGACTATATTGCACATAATCAGATGAATCAAGATTCAAATGCAAAGTGGTTAAAGTTATAAAATAAGTGATCATTTTCCTAATAATCATATTGACATTTAACAGTTGTACAAACCATCCTCTTTGACCAAATTCTCTCGTCCTTCAACTCAGACACTTAGAAAATAAGCAAGGCAATTATCTTGCAGAGCCAATAAATACAGCAGAATGGTCTGTTATCAGAGTATATCAGTAAAGAAGCGCTCCTTGAATTAAAAAGATATTGAGAAATTTTAACGTGTAGATTTCCTCAGTGAACACTATGCATGATCTGATCTGTGATATTTACTACTATACATCTACTATACATATTATTATACAACTGAATTATACTCATATACCTTTCCAGCTGCCTCTCTCTGCTTTTTTCTCCACTACAATATTTCTAAAGACTTCGCTCTTTGCCCAAGCTTCTGATCATCTGCCCTAAAATCTCAAGTAGTTTAATCTCGACATTCCTTTGTAATGTCTTGTGAGATTTTACTATTCACAAGGTGTTGCTGCATTGCAAGTTGTATCCAAACTTCCCAAATATCTTTGCAACGTCGATTTATTTTACCAATGCATAAAAACACCTTTATTATTCAGAACGGCCCGGCAAAGTTGAACAACAACGTGCCCCATACAAAACTAGTGCCGTGCATATTGATTCATATCCTTGACAGTGGCAGCATTCTAAGAAGTTGATCAATAAGAAACCGTCGCATCTATAATTCATTACAAAATATAAAAACTCATTCCAACTCATTCCTCTCCACCCCCGTTCTCCTCCACTCAATATTATCTCAGCTGTCAAATGTGATTGCCTTTCTATTTGTCCTTGCCGACTCTAAGTTTCCAGCCACCCGAAGAATGCATACATTTTTGGTGGGTATGTTCTATCACTTCAAGTTGACGAGTTCCCAATCAAATCGTGTTCTCGAGGTAATATACTCTAAGAATAAAAATCTCTTTATTTTCTTTGCTCTTGAACACGTTTTCCCCATGGGGTTTTGCCAACAGTAATTTTGCATCTGCAAACAGAAGTGAAGGAGTAACAGTCCATGTGGTCACCATCCTGGCATATAGCTACGTGTGTGCAGACTGCTATGTTTCCCTAAACTTCAAATGCCTAGCATCGGCGGTGACTCAGTCTAGGGTATCCGAAGGTTTTGAAAGACTGTTTATAGTTCTTCTATTCTTAAAGATAAACTGGCTGTTGAGAAAATCAATGAGTCACAGTTATACAAAGCTGGAAGTTATGATGAGGATGGTGTTCCTAATTTGAACCAAAGGGCCCGTCCCACTGTATGAGGTAATTCAAGAGTTCTCCTGAGTTTCCCCTGATTCGAACTCGGAGAATTATGGTAATAGCTGCTCGTAGGTATTCGGGGCTCTCGTGGACATTTTTCAACATGTTGAAAAATCTTCACGAGCCTTCACGAGCTTACCGCGTTTCCCGAGTACCTGCCGTTCGTGTGACGAGCCGCTAAGAGATGTCCCGAGCTCCGATGTACCCGCTACGTACATTCTACGTGCTTACCACAAGTTTGATTTTTGTTTTAACTCGGGAGAGCTCTTGAATTACCTCGTACAGTCGGGCAGGCCCTTAAGCATGCAGTAAGAGGTTTGGCCACCTGAGCTTCTGAAATGTATTTTAATTGAAGCATATAATTTGCCACCGTCAATTCATTCAAACTTCAAATACAGGATACAGTACACCCTGAGCTAAGGAGGCATAATGGTCCTAAAAATCTGTCTGCATTGCGATCTTTTGCAATCTGCCTTAACAAAAAAAAAGCTAAATTTGTTCTTTCCTCTGCATTTTGGTTATATTGGTTCTTTTTTTCCCCACATAAATTCCGTGTGAAGATTCCCAGGATGCGTCATGGAGTTGAGCAGCGGACAGGCCGCCCAGAACAATCTGGTGGAGAACAAAGAGGTACCTGGCGGAGAGCCACCAAAACCAAAGAGGGTTCCTGCAGGGAGCTGCTGAGAGCAAAGAAAGACCCGGCAGGGGGTCGCCAAGAACTCAGAGGGATCCAGCGGGCCGTCTGCGGCCACATGCGGCGGCAGGCCTGGTTTGCCACTGTGAGAAGATAAGATCGGTGTCCCGAACTCGTAGATACAATCCCACACCCCGGGGGCTTGCTCGGTTCGGAAGAATCTCCGGGAGCCCGGGACAATGGACGCCCGCGATGGTTGAGCCACATGGACTGGCTCGCGCAACGTGAGCTGGTTTCAAATGAGCAACAGACACAGTTTCATGCCGGCCTCCCATGTCCAAATCAAATGTAGTAGTGGGCCCGTGCCGCAGAAAGGGACCTTTATACGGGCGCTGCAAGGGTGACCTGTTGGAGTCACGGTGAAGAAAAACATATGGGCAGCCCATCAGCGGTAGTGGTACATGGGAAGGGGCCACTCCATGACGCGACGTTGCGATGGGATACAGGGCGCCAACCCTCTCCCGCAAGCGGATGAGCACCGATAATGGGGGTTCCTGGGACCCATCAGCAGCAGGGACAAACTCCCCGGGGACGGTGAGCGGAGCACCATATACCAACTCCGCGGAGGACGATGACAGATCCTCCTTGGGGGCCGTCCGAATCCCCAACAGGACCCATGGAAACTTATCTATGCACCCAGGGTCCATGAGACGAGCCTTCAGGGTGGCCTTCAGACAGAGGTGGAACCGCTACAACAACCCATTTGACTTGGGATGGTACGCTGTCATGTGGTGGGGCAGTTCCACCGCTGTCTGAAGGCTCAGAAGGCACTCAGGGCTCAGATTCTTGGTGGACACGGGGCAGAGGTCAGCTTATTGCCCCCATCTGGACTCGACCTTCATGCTGGTAAGAAGGACCCCCCGTTAATTGCTGCGAGTGGCAGTTCAATCCACACATATGGCATCCGCACGGTTCCTGTCATTTTCGGCGTGTGCCCATTTATCATCGTGGATGTGGCCCAGCTAATGCTGGGCGCAAATATCTTGTGAGCACATTCGCTCCTCGTGGACGTAAGGGGCCAACATCTCATCCACGCGTCAACTTTTGAGAAGATCTCCTTGCGCTCTACTGCACCCACCGCGCCAGTCAGAAACCCTGTAGTGATGGTGGACAATGTCTATGCCTAGGTACTGGCTGAGTTTCCGGACCTTGTCACCCCCAAGTTCGGCTCGGCAAGCCTGAGGCACGGTGTCATGCATCATATTCTGACATCGGGTCCACCGCTCCACGCTCGCACCCGCAGGCTCGCTCTTGACAAGCTCCTCATAGCAAAGGCAGAGTTTCGGAGTATGCAGGCCATGGGCATCGTTCAACGCTCCAACAGCCCATGTGCCTCCCCGCTGCACATGGTGCCGAATGTGCCCGGCAGCTGGAGGCCGTGTGGGGACTACCGCAGCCTTAACGAGGCCATGACCACTGACCGTTACCCTATTCCCCACATACAGGACTTCTCAGCCTATCTGGCCAGGGCTAGATTCTTCTCCAAGTTCGACCTAGTCCGGGGATATCACCAGATCCCTGTTCGACCGGAGGATGTCCCCAAGACGGCAATTCAGGGGGGGGTTGGTTGTCATGAGGTGGCACCCGTGACTAGCGCCTCCCACACCAAGACGCCGCCCTCCAGATCCGATGGTTCGTTGTGCCTCTGGGTTGCCACCAGGTGCCGCCACATGACCACATGAGAGAATAAACACGTCTAGTGAACGCAACTCGTGTCCGATTAGTTTTTGGCTGAACTCCTTCGAGTCCCCGCCACACAACACCCATTTTTTGGAGTAAGCCTAATATATCACAGTTAGGAAGTAGTGTGACCTAGAGAGGATGCAAAGGATGTATGTGGAGCAGAAGGCATTGAGTTATATGGATTGCAGATCAAAACAAATAGATATAAGGAACCAGAATGGCTGGGTATATTCTGAATGCTAACAAATGTATCACAATGGAGAAGAATACCACTGACCTAAACATCTCTGATGTATGAACTTTCAAAAGGGGGGTGATATTTAAGAAATAATCAAATAGATTTAACGAATTCAAAAAAGGTTATTAAGAAATAATTAAAAGCACTTGGAAACATGAATGATTAAAACAGCTCAATATTGTAAAATATGAAAAGTACTCAGCGGCTCTTACCTTATTCTACAAGGGCAGTGGCACAAATGTAAATGAATGAGGTTACCATTCCTATCTTGTGTTAAGCAAAAGGCTGCTCATGATGTGGACTGCACCATTCCAAAGGATCCAACAACAGTCTCAAAGGTGAATTCAGCCGTGCAGGAGGCAGACAGATGTGCTGACATCTCATCTCGAGCTACCAGCTATCAATCTACATGATTTGCACCATTGTTTAATCTTTGATAAATCCCAATCTTTGGTAACATAGAAACATAGAAACATAGAAAATAGGTGCAGGAGTAGGCCATTCGGCCCTTCGAGCCTGCACCGCCATTCAATATGATCATGGCTGATCATCGAACTCAGTATCCTATACCTGCCTTCTCTCCATACCCCCTGATCCCTTTAGCCACATCTAGCTCCCTCTTAAATATAGCCAATGAACTGGCCTCAACTACCTTGTGTGGCAGAGAATTACAGAGATTCACCACTCTGTTTGAAAAATGTTTTTCTCATCTTGGTCCTAAAAGATTTCCCTCTTATCCTTAAATTGTGACCCCTAGTTCTGGACTTCGCCACCATCGGGAATAATCTTCCTGCATCTAGCCTGTCTAACCCCTTGAGAATTTTGTAAGTTTCTATAAGAATCCCCCCTCAATCTTCTAAATTCTAGCGAGTACAAGCCGAGTCTATCCAGTCTTTCTTCATATGAAAGTCCTGCCATCCCAGGAATCAGTCTGGTGAACCTTCTCTGTACTCCCTCTATGGCAGGAATGTCTTTCCTCAGATTAGGAGACCAAAACTGTATGCAATACTCCAGGTGTGGTCTCAACAAGACCCTGTACAACTGCAGTAGAACCTCCCTGCTCTTATACTCAAATCCTTTTGCTATGAATGCTAACATGCCATTCACTTTCTTCACTGCCTGCTGCACCTGCATGCCTACTTTCAATGACTGGTGTACCATGACACCCAGGTCTCGTTGCATCTCCCCTTTTCCTAATCGGCCACCATTCACATAATAGTCTACTTTCCTGTTTTTGCCACAAAGTGGATAACCTCACATCCCATTGGGGGCAGGACAAAGCATGGCAGCTAATTACTGAATACTGGCAAGGGTTGAATTTGATAGGCAGGTGGTTGAACAAAGGCCAGAGATAAAATCAGAAGGTGAGAGACAAAATAATTTAAGAGTTTCAAATTGTAATACCAGTGTCTTTTACTATAAACCAATATAAGCAGTTCCTTGTTTCTACCCTTGACACAATAGGTCTGCACTAACCATCATACACCTACCCACACTACCCTCACATTATTCTCCCAACGCCCTTCGTTGGTACAATTTATAGTGGCCAACTATCCTATCAATCTGAATGTCTTTGGAAGAAAACTTTAGCACCCTGATGAACACCATGTGGTCACAGAGAGAATGTGCAAAATCCATACAGACAGTGTCAGTGGTCAGCTTGTACTTGGGTCACTGGAACTGTGAGGTAATAGCAGTGTGCTGCTTCATGTGCCTGGAAAAGAACATGAATTTAGAATGTCTCAAATCAGTGGTGTAGCAGAATCCAGCTAAGAGTTGCTCTGTAGATGTTTGTACTTAACTACAGGAAGAGTATTTAGATTGCAATCAAAAGTATTACACTTGTTAGCTCAGAATAACAAAATTAAGAAAAACGTAACAAATAAATACTGATTTTAACAGTCTGTGCATAACTAGGCAATTAGTGCCAGAGTACAACTTCAGAAAAGTAATTATACTTGAAGTCGTCAGAAGATCTACAAAAAAATATTTTCCAAAGTGTGAAAATTGAAACTACAATGTTATTTACTGCATCAAGAAGATGTCTCGCGTTCAAGGACAATTCAGCACAGGCATAATATAATGGATTTGTCAGCAATCCCTCAGTGCGAGAAACTGAAAAAAAACTACATTTCAACATTGTTGAAACTCCGTAGCAACTTTCTTTGCAAGGAAACATTTTAGAGATTCTTTAAAATGTGTATGAACAATAATGCTTTCTTCTTTCTTTTGAAATTTTTGAAGAAATGATCCACAGAGGTCTTGCAGTGTCACAACAGTAGGTGTTTTGATGTACTGTACCACAGATTCATACAATATGTATGAGAATTCTCTCACAGCAGGACAAGAATATCCATCATCACTAAATAAAACAAACAGAATTCTGTCACTTCTTCATTTGTGTTTATTTCTGAGTTAGGCTTGAAAAATGCCAGAACTCCCGGTCAATTTTCTGCTCAAACCATTGTGTGAGGAACAGAGGTGGGAGATCGCTGTACAAGGAGAGTCAGAAAAAGAGATACGATCAAGACACTCCATGATGCTTTATTACACACCAGAGAGGAAGGTGATCTAAAGCACAGAAAGTGCAATGTGGCTCTGTGCTGACCGGGCAAGAAATATAATCATTCCAATGGAGAAGGAGGGGGCACCAATTCACCCAAGTGATAACAAGGCTAAAAGCATTAGGCCTTGAAGGCTGGTCTTGACTGGTATTCCTTTGAGCACAGAAGATTAAGCAATTATCCAATTGAAGGATTTAAGATGATTAAATACACTGACAGGGCAGATACATCATCTCTAATGGGAATCTCAAAGCAACATAACTTTAAAATTGGAACCAGACCTTACAGAGGTGACATAGGTATGTCTCAACAAGGGCAGTATAATTTCCCACAAATAATAAAAGTAACCAAATGAAAAATGCACAATTAAAATTGAAAGCCTAGTCCACGGCCTACGAATGGTGCAGAAATCAAGGACTGTAACACCATCAGGAGGAGTATTCGGAATGGAGCAGTCAGGAGGTGTTGTAAACTATTTGTTGACAATCTGGCATGACCTTTATTCCAAGAATTGTAAGTTTGGCTTTTCTCTGGTGATGGATGGAAACTGAATGAGCAGGTAATCAATTGGTTGTTGTCTTGACAACAGATATAGTGTGCAATTGGAAAAAAGGTAGCAGGGATTAACCCTCTTAGTCAGGGTGGTGGAAGACCAAATTAAGAGGTAGTGAGCTGTATGAACAATCATTGAACTGAGTTCCTGAATGTCAATAGTTTTTTTAGTATTTCCCAACACTCAAAATTGTAATGATACAAACCATAATGATTTAAAAGACAAATACTGAAATAAAACAGAATTTGCTGGAAACACTCAGCAGGTCAGGCGGCATCTGTAGAGAATGAAGCAGAGTAAACAATCCATGTCTCAGACAGTTACGCTGAGGGAACTCAGACGTAAATCGGGCGCGAGGCTTGTTATCACAGAGGCCCGGGACCGTTGGTGCAGTAGAGGAGGGTCAGGGCGGTGAGTATATAAATCGGGTGTGGGGCTTGTTATCACAGAGGCCCGGGACCGTTGGTGCAGTAGAGGAGGGTCAGGGCTTTTACCGAAATCCGTAACGTTCCACACTCCATAGGGAGGATTCTGGTGGAAGTCGCTGATTGGTGGAAGCAGACTAGAGGAAGCAGCTGATTGGGTGCAACATCAGGTTAGCATTTGTGCTTTCTGGTTAAAGGTGCAGTGCTTTAGTTAAGGTACAGTGGGTTAAAGGTGCAGTTCTTTAGTAAAGGTACAGTGAGCCAAGGGTACAGTGGGCTAAAGGTACAGTGCTTTTTGTTTATATAATAAAGGGGCAGTTTAAAGGTCACGAGGGAGCAGCTGTTGTGAGTCAGATACCTGCTGATTTCTCCCAGCAGTTTCTATTGTGTTATACTGGTATCAGATCCAGGGTAAGGCGGGAGAATGACAGTCAGGGCAGTATACTGTTCTGGATGTCAGATGTGGGAGGTCATGGTGTCGGATGGCCCTCCAGACATCCACATCTGCTCCAGGTGCAGCGAGATGGGGCTCCTAAGGGACCGTATTAGGATCCTGGAGCAGCAGCTCGATGACCTCGCTCTGATCAGGGAGAGTGAGGAGGTCATAGAGGGGAGTTATAGAGAGGTGGTCACTGCAAAACCACGGGAGAGAGACATGTGGGTCACGTTAAGGAAGGGCGAGGGGCAGAGGCAGGAACGAGTGAGTACTCCAATGTCGGTACACCTCGCAAATAAGTACTCCTGTTTGAGTACGGATGGGGGTGACAGCCTACCCGGGGGTAGTGACAGCGGACGGGCCTCCAGCGCAGAGACCGGCCCTGTTGCTCCAAAAGCTAGGGAAAAAAAGAGGGCCATAGTAATTGGGGACTCTATTGTTAGGGGGTCGGATAGGCGATTCTGTGGACGCAGTCGGGAGACCAGGATGGTGGTCTGCCTCCCTGGTGCCAAGGTCTCGGACGTGTCTCAACGCATCCAAGATATCCTTAAATCAGAGGGAGAGGAGCCTGAGGTCGTGGTACATATAGGTACCAATGACATAGGAAAAAAAAAGGGAAGAGGTCCTGAAGGGAGGATTTAGGGAGTTGGGAGGAGAGTTAAGAAAAAGGACCAAAAAGGTAACCATATCAGGATTACTGCCTGTGCCACGCGACAGTGAGAGTAGGAATGGAGCGAGGTGGAGGATAAATGCGTGGCTGAAAGACTGGTGCAGAGGGCAGGGATTCAAGTTCCTGGATCATTGGGACTTCTTTTGGGCAAGGTGGGACCTGTACAGAAAGGATGGGTTGCACTTGAACCCGAGGGGGACCAATATCCTAGCGGGGAAATTTGCAAAGGCAGCTGGGGAGACTTTAAACTAGAATGGTTGGGGCGAGGGACTCAAATAGCGAAAGGTAGTAGACAGAATGGGAGGCAGGAAGCAGAAATGGGAAGCACTCGGACACAAGAGGAGAAAGAAAAAAAAGGAAATAAACAGAGAATAAGAGACGGGGGTTTTCTTAAATGTGCATATTTTAATGCTAGGAGCATTGTAAGAAAGGTTGATGAGCTTAGAGTCTGGATAGACACCTGGAAGTATGATGTTGTGGCGATCAGTGAAACGTGGTTGCAGGAGGGCTGTGATTGGAAACTAAATATTCCAGGATTTTGCTGCTTCAGGTGTGATAGAATTGGAGGGGCAAGAGGTGGAGGTGTTGCATTGCTAGTCAGGGAAGATATTACAGCAGTGCTTTGGCAGGATAGATTGGAGGGCTCATCTAGGGAGGCTATTTGGGTGGAATTGAGAAGTGGGAAAGGTGTAGCAACTCTTATAGGGGTGTATTATAGACCGCCAAACGGGGAACGAGAATTGGAAGAGCAAATATGTAAGGAGATAGCAGATATTAGTAGTAAGCACAAGGTAGTGATTGTGGGAGATTTCAACTTTCCACACATAGACTGGGAAACACATTCTGTAAATGGGCTGGATGGGTTGGAGTTTGTAAAATGTGTGCAGGATAGTTTTTTGCAGCAATACATAGAGGTACCTACTAGAGGATGGGCAGTGCTGGACCTCCTGTTAGGAAATGAGATGGGACAGGTGGCGGAGGTATGCGTTGGGGAGCACTTCGGGTCCAGTGATCACAATACCATTAGTTTCAAGATAATTATGGAGAGGGTCAGAACTGGACCTAGGGTTGAGATTTTTGATTGGAGAAAGGCTAACTTTGATGCGATGCAAGATGATTTAAAAGGAGTGAACTGGGACATTTTGTTTTATGGGAAAGATGTAGAAGAGAAATGGAGGACATTTAAAGGGGACATTTTAAGAGTACAGAATCTTTATGTTCCTGTTCGGTTGAAAGGAAACAGTAAAAATTGGAAAGAGCCCTGGTTTTCAAGGGAAATTGGACATCTTGTTCGGAAAAAGGGGGAGATCTACAATAATTACAGGCAGCATGAAGTAAATGAGGTGCTTGAGGAGTATAAGGAATGTAAAAAGAATCTTAAGAAAGAAATTAGAAAAGCTAAAAGAAGATATGAGGTTGCTTTGGCAAGTAAGGTGAAAGTCAATCCAAAGGGTTTCTACAGCTATATTAATAGCAAAAGGATAACGAGGGATAAAATTGGTCCATTGGAGAGACAGAGTGGACAGCTATCTGCAGAGCCAAAAGAGATGGGGGAGATATTGAACAATTTTTTTTCTTCGGTATTCACCAAGGAGAAGGATATTGAATTATGTGAGGTAAGGGAAACTAGTAGAGTAGCTATGGATACTATGAGGTTCAAAGTAAAAGAAGTACTGACACTTTTGAAAAATATAAAAGTGGATAAGTCTCCAGGTCCTGACAGGATATTCCCTAGGACATTGAGGGAAGTTAGTGTAGAAATAGCCGGGGCTATGACAGAAATATTTCAAATGTCATTAGAAACGGGAATAGTCCCCGAGGATTGGCGTACTGCGCATGTTGTTCCATTGTTTAAAAAGGGTTCTAAGAGTAAACCTAGCAATTATAGACCTGTTAGTTTGACTTCAGTGGTGGGCAAATTAATGGAAAAGATACTTAGAGATAATATATATAAGCATCTAGATGAACAGGGTCTGATTAGGAACAGTCAACATGGATTTGTGCCTGGAAGGTCATGTTTGACTAATCTTCTTGAATTTTTTGAAGAGGTTACTAGGGAAATTGACGAGGGTAAAGCAGTGGATGTTGTCTATATGGACTTTAGTAAGGCCTTTGACAAGGTTCCTCATGGAAGGTTGGTTAAGAAGGTTCAACTGTTGGGTATAAATGCAGGAATAGCAAGATGGATTCAACAGTGGCTGAATGGGAGAAGCCAGAGGGTAATGGTGGATGGCTGTTTATCGGGTTGGAGGCAGGTGACTAGTGGGGTGCCTCAGGGATCTGTGTTGGGTCCTTTGTTGTTTGTCATGTACATCAATGATTTGGATGAAGGTGTGGTAAATTGGATTAGTAAGTATGCAGATGATACTAAGATAGGGGGTGTTGTGGATAATGAAGAGGATTTCCAAAGTCTACAGAGTGATTTTGGCCATTTGGAAAAATGGGCTGAAAGATGGCAGATGGAGTTTAATGCTGATAAATGTGAGGTGCTACACCTTGGCAGGACAAATCAAAATAGGACGTACATGGTAAATGGTAGGGAATTGAAGAATACAGTTGAACAGAGGGATCTGGGTATAACCGTGCATAGTTCCTTGAAGGTGGAATCTCATATAGATAGGGTGGTAAAGAACGCTTTTGGTATGCTAGCCTTTATAAATCAGAGCATTGAGTATAGAAGCTGGGATGTAATGTTAAAATTGTACAAGGCATTGGTGAGACCAAATCTGAAGTATGGGGTACAATTTTGGTCGCCAAATTATAGGAAGGATGTCAACAAAATAGAGAGAGTACAGAGGAGATTTACTAGAATGTTGCCTGGGTTTCAACAACTAAGTTACAGAGATAGGTTGAATAAGTTAGGTCTTTATTCTCTGGAGAGCAGAAGGTTAAGGGGGGACCTGATAGAGGTCTTTAAAATGATGAGAGGGATAGACAGAGTTGATGTGGACAAGCTTTTCCCTTTGAGAATAGGGAAGATTCAAACAAGGGGACATGACTTCAGAATTAAGGGACAGAAGTTTAGGGGTAATATGAGGGGGAACTTCTTTACGCAGAGAGTGGTGGCGGTGTGGAATGAGCTCCCAGTGGAAGTGGTGGCGGCAGGTTCATTGGTATCATTTAAAAATAAATTGGATAGGCATATGGATGAGAAGGGAATGGAGGGTTATGGTACGAGTGCAGGCAGATGGGACTAAGGGGAAAAAATTTGTTCGGCATGGACTTGTAGGGCCGAGATGGCTTGTTTCCGTGCTGTAATTGTTATATGGTTATATGGTTATATGGTAAAAAATAGCTGGTTGTCTTTCCATAGGTGGCACCTAATCTGCATTTTCTATTGTTATTATGCGACATCCAATGCAAAATGGAAAGTTAATATCATTGTGGAATCTGCACTGTGCATGAAACAGAGGCCATGGGCTTGATATAGCCATCCACAAATAAACCTGTGGTTATAGAAAAATGTAGACTCAGCCAACCATATAGGTTCAAGGTTCAATATTCGCATTAGTTACCATGCAGCCATACAATTTAAAAGAACACAACGCACAATAAAATTTAACATTAACATCCACCACAGCATTCTTCTCTGTGATGGAAGGCAATAAAGTTCAGACAGTCCTCCTTTGTTCACCCATGGTCGGGGGCCTTGACCCTCTGTAGTTGCTGTATCGGACGGCCCGATGTGCAAGCCCACTCGTCGGGATGGTCAAAACTCCGACATCGGGACAGATCGAACACACTTGCGGTTTGGAGTTCCTGAATTGGCCACTACCGGAGACCGTGGCTTCAGGATGATAAACGCAGCAGGCCAGCGGTCGGAGCTCTTCTCCAGCGATCCCCAGCAAGTGATCGGCCCGCTTTCCGATGGTAAAGTCCGCTCCACGTCTGCTGCTAGAAGCTCCGCAGACCGAGGCTTCAGGATGTTATACATCACTTATGTGGCAAAATAGCATTCTTGCACATATTCTGGATATTAGTGGCCCCCAGAATAGACTGTAGGACAAACAACAATTTCATGTCCAATCTACATATGTGAAGAGAATGTCACAGTAATACAATTGATCCTACTCTCTTGCTCAGCTAATTAGACTTGCTTTTCAAGATCAGCTTCAAATAAGGAAATTGTCAATTAATAGCTTAAAAGTCAGGGCCAAGGAAACACAAAACAAATTGAGTTACATATAATCAGTAACTGAATTTGCATTGGGTTTGCCTATGACCTAATGTCAAGCTCACTGATCTTGTTGCATTTAACCTTGTTTGTCCTTTGCTGGTTAATTTACTTTCCTATCTAAGTTTCATCACTGCCTTCCCCATGTCTTGTTGTTCTTCCTCTCTAGGGCCTCATTAGTTCTGTTACTGAGATATTCCTGTTCATTTATCAGTTGGAACAAGCACATCCTTTGGAGGTTTGCATAGGTGATTAATAGATCAACCATATGTTGTTAAGAAGCACGTACAAAGGGCAAAGCCATGCTATACACAGTCTACTGCCCAGAATGATGGCCTGTCATGTTCACTCAACCATACATGGCTTTTTTCTATGTGGATGGACACTCAGAAGCTAATCATTATACGCTGATAGAACAGTAAAATAATTCAGCCCATTTTTAACAACCATCTTTATATATTTGAAATTTAAATTCTCACAGTTGCTCAGCTGACATTGTGATTAAAAGTACTGGTGAGAGAACAAAATGCTCTTGATTGTTAGTTTAGTTTAGTTTAGAAATACAGCGTGGAAACAGGCCGTTCGGCCCATCGGATCCTCGCCGACCAGCGATCACCGCACATTAACACTATCCTACACCCACTAGGGACAATTTTTACATTTACCAAGCCAATTAACCTACAAACCTGTATATCTTTGGAGTGTGGGAGGAAACCGAAGATCTCGGAGAAAACCCATGCACATCACGGGGAGAGAGTATAAACTCCGTACATACAGCACCCGTGCACAGGATCGAACCTGGGACTCCAGCGTTGCATTCACTGTAAGGCAGCAACTCTACCACTCCGCCACCGTGACCATTAGTGTTAAATAGATACACATTGCTTTCCCTTTCAAAATTCAGATCAATTGGTGCCAATTGAACTGAATATATTGTATATTTATGAAGGAGGTTATGTTTTCTCTTTATTCTGAATAACGGATTTTCAGTGCAGGCTGATCCAACATGCCACACTTAACTACTTCAAGACATATCTTATAAAGATATTTCTTCACATTTTCCTCTGCTCACTCACCGCAGTTCCTTATAAAGATTTTTATTCACACTTTAAAATAATTGTTCTGCTTATAGGGGCTGTCCCACTGTAGCGACCTAATCCGCGAGTTAAGAAGTGTGTCTTCGACCTTCAAGCTCGAGGGCACTCGCCTGGAAAACCTCGAGCAGAATCCACCGTCAGCGTTGAAACCGCCAGCTGGATCGACTGACCGCACGCACGCACACACACACACACACCGCAAAGGCGTGGGCGGGGGGTAGAGTAGGGGAGAGAAGGGGAGAGAAGCGGAGAGAAGGAGAGAGAAGGAGAGAGAACCGGTCGGTTTACCTTGGTCCTGAAAATTCCAATTAGCCAATCAAAATGCTCAGTCAGTGAAGTAGATTGCGTAAGGCTGCCCTCGACTGCCTGTAACTAAATAACGACTCCACTCCACTGCACTGCGAGTTATAAAGAACCATGCCTACCAAATTTTACTCGCGGAAAATTTTTCAACATGCTGAAAAATTTTCTGCAACCTAGCTGAGGCCGCGAGTGACCTCATAAGACATCCTAGGACCACGTGTTAACCATGCTGCGAGTTTGACTCAAGGACAAACTCATCTAAACTCGCAGAATAGGTCGCCGCAGTGGGACAGCCCCATCTTCCCCACCACCAATGTCAGGCTAACTGGTCTATAATTCCCTGTTTTCTCTCTCCCGCCTTTTGTAAAAAGTGGGATAACATTAGCTACCCTCCAATCCACAGGAACTGATCCTGAATCTATAGAACATTGGAAAATGATCACCAATGCGTCCACAATTTCTAGAGCCACTTTCTTAAGTACCCTGGGATACAGACCATCAGGCCCTGAGGATTTATCAGCCTTCAGTACCATCAATCTACCAAACACAATTTCCTGCCTAATGCGAATTTCCTTCAGTTCCTCCATCACCCTAGATCCTCTGGCCACTAATACATAAGGGAGATTGGTTGTGCCTTCCTTCGTGAAGACGGATCCAAAGTATCTGTTCAAATCGTCTACCGTTTCCTTGTTCCCCCATAGTAAATTCACCTGGTTCAGTCTACTTTGGTCTTAACTATTTTTTTTATAATTTTTATAATTCTTCTCTTTTATTTTTATACTGTCCCTGACTTCCCTTGTCAGCCACGGTCGCCCCTTACTCCCCTTGGAATCTCTCTTCCTCTTTGGAATGAACTGATCCTGCACCTTCTGTATTATTCCCAGAAATACCTGCCATTGTTGTTCCACTGTCATCCCTGCTAGGGTATCTTTCCAGTCAATTTTGGCCAGCTACTCGCTCATGGCTCCATAGACCCCTTTGTTCAACTGTAATACTGACACTTCCGATTTTCCATTCTCCCTCTCAAATTGTAGATTACAACATCATATTATGGTCACTACCTCCTAATGGGTCCTTTACCTTGAGTTCCTTTAGTAAATCTGGTTTATTACACAACACTAAATCCCGAATTTCTTCTCCCTAGTAGGCTCCAGTACAAGCTGCTCTAAGAATCCATCACAAAGGCACTCCACAAACTCCCTTTCTTGGGGTCCAGTACCAACCTAATTTTTCCAGTCTACCTGCATGTTGAAATCTCCCATAACAACCTTAGCATTACCTTTACGACATGCCAATTTAACTCTTAACGCATAGGAGCTTGGGTCTGACAATTAACCATATAACCATATAACCATATAATAATTACAGCAGGGAAACAGGCCATCTCGACCCTTCTAGTCCGTGCCGAACACATAATCTCCCCTAGTCCCATATACCTGCACTCAGACCATAACCCTCCATTCCCTTCCCATCCATATAACTATCCAATTTATTTTTTAAATGGTAAAAACAAACCTGCCTCCACCACCTTCATTGGAAGCTCATTCCACACAGCTACCACTCTCTGAGTAAAGAAGTTCCCCCTCATGTTACCCCTAAACTTCAGTCCCTTAATTCTCATGTCATGTCCCCTTGTTTGAATCTTCCCTACTCTCAGTGGGAAAAGCTTTTCCATGTCAACTCTGTCTATCCCTCTCTGTCTATCCCTCTAAGAATTAGTTGAACTAAACAGAAAATGTTGGAAACACACAGCTGGTCAAGCAATATTTGTGGTAATAAAAACAATTAATGCTTCACGGCCTGGACCATTCAGACGGATTGTTCTGATAAAATATATCAGAAATGAAATCTGTTTCTCTTTCGATGAATACAGCCTGACCTATTATGTATTTTCAGTTTTTATTTCACATTTTCAGCATCTGTAAATTTTTGAATTTCAGAATTTGTTGGACCTACCTCTATGGCTATAACCTGACATTTTTTCCTGATAACTGGACATCTGGGTCAAGAGCAGAGTCGTGAACACTTCATTAAGTGAGAATAACCTGAGGTCATGTGCATGGCAATGGTAATGCTCCATTCAAACCTGATCTATTTGTCCTGGCTATTTTGGGCTCCTGCTCTCACAATGATGACCCAATTTACATTGAGATGAGCTCCATGTCACAGACAGTAATTGGCACAGAGTGGGGCAATGTATAGAAAGAGACCACAGCGGTGAATCTGAACATTCAGCCCATCATGCATTTGAAAGAGACATTCAATTAGTCTCACTTCCTTGCTTCGGTCATCGATCTGCAGAGCACACCTCACGCAGCTGCTTCTTGATAATGATTGTGGGTTTAATTCTCTTTTTGCAGAGCACACTTTCTTGGCAGAGCTACAACATTGAGGCCAAAAATTTATAAGCCAGTGTAAGCAGAATGTTGCTCTCTTTGAGCAATTGGCTCCGCTTGCTACAATTAGTCCTGCAAATCCCAAGGAGCTTGGGAAACCACCCCACAAGGATTTTGACTGCTGCAAATAAGGTCATAAGATCAGAAGGAGAAGGAGAAGGAGTAGAATTAAGCCATTCAGCCCATCATCTACTCCACCATGCAATATTGGCTGATCTATCTTTCCCTCCTGACCCCATTCTCCTGCCTTCTCCCCATAACCTCTGACACTTTTACTAATCAAGAATCAATCTCTGCCTTAAAAAAATATCCACTGACTTGGCCTCAAATGTAGTAGAAAGCTTTACATGTGATAACTTAAATTCCATGCTTCTACTTTGTTGTTCAATTAGGCAAAGAACGTATTAGAGCTTCTGAACAAACATCCTTTATTGAAGATGAGCAAGTCCCAACTAACAGCAATGGCTATAGACAATAGACAATGGGTGCAGGAGTAGGCCATTTGGTCCTTCGAGCCAGCACCGCCATTCCATGTGACCATGGCTGATCATCCTCAATCAGTACCCCGTTCCTGCCTTCTCCCCATATCCCCTGACTCCGCTATTTTTTAAGAGCCCTATCTAGCTCTCTCTTGAAAGCATCCAGAGAACCTGCCTCCACCATCCTCTGAGGCAGATAATTCCACAGACTCACCACTCTCTGTGAGAAAAAGTGTTTCCTCTTCTCCGTTCTAAATGGCTTACTCCTTATTCTTAAACTGTGGTCCCTGGTTCTGGACTCCCCCAACATCGGGAACATGTTTCCTGCCTCTAGCGTGGCCAAGCCCTTAACAATCTTATATGTTTCAATGAGATCACCTCTCATCCTTCTGAACTCCAGAGTTTACAGGCCCAGCTGCTCCATTCTCTCAGCATATGACAGCCCCGCCATCCCAGGAATTAACCTTGTAAACCTATGCTGCACTCCCTCAATAGCAAGAATGTCCTTCCTCACATTAGGGGGTCAAAACTGCACACAATACTCCAGATGTGGTCTCACTAGGGCTCTGTACAGCTGCAGAAGGACCTCTTTGCTCCTATACTCAACTCCTCTTGTTATATAGGCCAATATGCCATTTGTTTTCTTCACTGCCTGCTGTACCTGCATGCTTACTTTCATAGGCTGATGTACAAGGATCCCCTGATCCCGTTGTACTTCCCCTTTTCCCAACTTGATGCCATTTAGATAGTAATCTGCCTTCCTGTGTTTGGTACCAAAGTGGATAACCTCACATTTATCCGCATTAAACTCATCTAATACAACACGGTTTCAGAAGTCACAATTTGACATCTTATCTGTTTGGGTCTAAATGTCATTCCCTACCCAACAGCTCTCCACTGCCTCCCAATTCAGAAGCTATTAGGAATGAATAATTGCTGGCATGGCCAATAATGTCTCCATCCACTGAAAGATCACATAACAAATAGGAAGAATCTATTCATTGAAATAATCTATAAATATTGTCTTTTTACTTTTGACAACATTGATATGGAGTTTCAAGAATCTGTATTGACCTGTGAGGAAAATAAAAATGGAAGCTTTATCGTTAAAAACCATCTCCTCTGAACAAATAAATAACAATAGAAATGCAGGAAGAACTTGGCCGGTATGGAATATATGTAAAGTGAAACTTGTTAATATTTCAAATCATGTATGATGAACGGTCTTCAACATAGAAACATAGAAACATAGAAATTAGGAGCAGGAGTAGGCCATTCGGCCCTTCGAGCCTGCACCGCCATTCAACATGATCATGGCTGATTGTCCAACTCAGTATCCTGTACCTGCCTTCTCTCCATACCCCCTGATTCCTTTAGCCACATCTAACTCCCTCTTAAATATAGCCAATGAACTGGCCTCAACTACCTTCTGTGGCAGAGAGTTCCAGAGATTCACCACTCTCTGTGTGAACAAAGTTCTTCTCATCTCGGTCTTAAAGGATTTCCCCCTTATCCTTAAGCTGTGACCCCTTGTCCTGGACTTCCCTAACATCGGAACAATCTTCCTGCATCTAGCCTGTCCAACCCCTTAAGAATTTTGTAAGTTTCTATAAGATCCCCTCTCAATCTCCTAAATTCTAGAGAGTATAAACCAAGTCTATCCAGTCTTTCTTCATAAGACAGTCCTGACATCCCAGGAATCAGTCTGGTGAACCTTCTCTGCACTCCTTCTATGGCAATAATGTCCTTCCTCTATGGCAATTATGTCCTTCTATGGCAATAATGTCCTTGCAGCCCAAAACTGTATGCAATACTCCAGGTGTGGTCTCACCAAGACCCTGTACAACTGCAGTAGAACCTCCCTGCTCCTATACTCAAATCCTTTTGCTATGAAAGCTAACATACCATTCGCTTTCTTCACTGCCTGCTGCACCTGCATGCCTACCTTCAATGACTGGTGTACCATGACACCCAGGTCTCGCTGCATCTCCCCCTTTCCCAATCGGTCACCATTGAGATAATAGTCTGCTTTCCTGTTTTTGCCACCAAAATGGATAACCTCACATTTATCCACATTATACTGCATCTGCCAAACATTTGCCCACTCACCCAGCCTATCCAAGTCACCTTGCAGTCTCCTAGCATCCTCCTCACAGCTAACACTGCCCCCCAGCTTAGTGTCATCCGCAAACTTGGAGATATTGCCTTCAATTCCCTCATCCAGATCATTAATATATATTGTAAATAGCTGGGGTCCCAGCACTGAGCCTTGCGGTACCCCACTAGTCACTGCCTGCCATTGTGAAAAGGACCCGTTTACTCCCTACTCTTTGCTTCCTGTTTGCCAGCCAGTTCTCTATCCACATCAATACTGAACCCCCAATGCCGTGTGCTTTAAGTTCGTATACTAATCTCTTATGTGGGACCTTGTCGAAAGCCTTCTGGAAATCCAGATACACCACATCCACTGGTTCTCCCCTATCCACGCTACTAGTTACATCCTTGAAAAATTCTATAAGATTCGTCAGTCATGATTTACCTTTCGTAAATCCATGCTGACTTTGTCCAATGATTTCACCACTTTCCAAATGTGCTGCTATCCCATCTTTAATAACTGACTCTAGCAGTTTCCCCACTACCGATGTTAGACTAACTGGTCTGTAATTCCCCACTTTCTCTCTCCCTCCCTTCTTAAAAAGTGGGGTTACGTGATTTATTAACTGAAATATTAACTGATCTCCCTTTCCACAAATACTGCTTGACTGCCTGAGTTCTTCCAATATTTCTATTTTCGCTACAGATTCCAGCATCTGAAATGTTATTTGCTTTCCAAATAAATAGATGTCAGTAAAATTTATGTCCTCATAATCTCCATAACTTTAACACAATATTTTGTACATGTGTGGTATGATCTGCCTGGACATCACATACAGCAGCGTTTTTCACTGTATCTTGGTACACCTGACAAAAACAATAAACTGAATCAAACATTCCTTGGTTGTAGTTTTTGGAAGAATGACTTGACTTTAACAGTATATAAGAAATTGTAAAACACTATATCTTTAAATGGCTGGTCAGGGAGCACTGAGTGTATTGGTATACTCTCTGTACTAGTCCCCGCCACTCCAGTCATGACAAATTGAGTGAAGCTTGTATGGTTTACCTTTAACCCTGTGTGTTGTTGTCCGTATTAAATAGTGAACTTTATCACCTCAATCTTAAAAATACATTATAACATACCTCTTCATCCAATGCTTTGGCTACCTCTCTCAATATCTTCTTACACGGTTAAGTCACAGTTCTGTCTGATGTGAAGTGCTGTTAGCTTTCATATAAGTTAACTTTGTAAACTTGTTAATGATAATTCAATCACGTATTACAGATACCTTGACATAAGTAGTTTGCAATGAAAATCAGCATCAATATTCAAAATTGAATATTGTTCAAGGTTTTATATTTGCCAAGGGTTTTTAGAGAGTAAATGAAGAGGCACTATTTCCTGTGGCTGGAGGTTTGTTAATCCGAGGACATAGATTTGAGATCATCGGTGAAAGAATGAGTGGGGTGATTGCTATTCTACACAATAAGCCGTTATGATCAAGAATACGGCGTTGGTGGATAATGATACATCGGGGATTTTCAAAAGGGAATCAGATGAATAATTTGAAATGGAATGTATTTTTTTCAATGGTTCTACATTAGAGAATAACAATATATGGCTGAAACAATACTGCATCGTATATCTAAATAACCAAGGACAATTTGATGTCTTCAAATACTGGCCAGTATGAGCTAACGAGTAAGTAAAAGGGATGGAGGTCTCTGGGGCAGACTTTGTACAGGCTGAAAGAGCAGCACTAAAACTGAAATATAGATTTGACAGCTAGATTTTATTCCAAATTGTGGCAGCAGCACTATTCCCACAATTTGTTTACTTCAAATGTCTTTGTTATTTCATTTCAATAAAAATAATACAATTTAATTTAAGTTTGCATCAGTAAGTAATGTGTCCAGTACAAGAAACTAGACGATAAGCAGTATTAAAGCGACAAGCTTTCACTTTAGTCCAAGCATTTCAGCAGTCGCTGCTGAGTCCAGGCTGAATTAGTGAAATGTGCACAAACACGCTTGGAGGCAGAAAAAGTCAAATCTGTGTCGGTCAAGATAATGAGCTGACAACAGTTTCCCTTCCCAGCTGCTTTAATGTCAACATAATTTAGCATTTTTCGATAAACGAGGCTTAAGCATTTGTTACTCTCACTGTTTAATAAACATCTAATAACAGATTAAAAAGAATAATTGGAGAGATTTTGCAATATATTGGCAGGGAAATATCAGCACTTGTAATCAGGGTACCAGGCAACTAGGGACATCTTCTGGATTCCTGCTCAGTTTAATGAGGAAATGCTGAATTATGGTCAGTGATTCAGCATTCCACCATAGGGCAGTGATAACTTCTGCAACAGAATGGACGGAATAACTTAGCTATTTGTAAACTAATTTTACAATTGGGACAATATCCAAGTAGGAATCTGAGAACACTAAGCTATATTTCATCCCAACAAACTGTTTAACCATAAAACACTTCTTTAAACATGCGTATTGCAATTTCACCACACAAACACTATAACAAGAGACAATAGACAATAGACATTAGGTGCAGGGGTTGGCCATTCGACCCTTCGAGCCAGCACTGCCATTCAATGTGATCATGGCTGATCATCCCCAATCAGTACCCCGTTCCTCCCTCCTCCCCATATCCTCTGACTCCGCTATCTTTAAGAGCCCTATCTAGCTCTCTCTTGAAAATATCCAGAGAACTTGCCTCCACTACCCTCTGAAGCAGAGAATTCCCCAGACTCACAACTCTCAGTGAGAAAAAGTGTTTCCTCGACTCCGTTCTAAAAGGCTTACCTCTTATTCTTAAACTGTGGCCCCTGGTTCTGGACTCTCCCAAAATCGGGAACATATTTCCTGCCTCTAGCATGTCCAAACGCCTAATAATCTTATATGTATCAATAAGATCCCCTCACATCCAAAATTCCAGAGTGTACAAGCCCAGCTGCTCCATTCTCTCAGCATATAACAGTTCCGCCATCCCGGGAATTAACCTTGTAAACCTACGCTGCACTCCCACAATAGCAAGAATGTCCTTCCTCATATTAGGGAACCAAAACTGCACACAATACTCCAGGTGTGGTCTCACTAGGGCCCTATATAGTTGTAGAAGGATCTCTTTGCTCCTATACTCAACCGCTCTTGGTATAAAGGCAAACATGCCATTCGCTTTCTTCACTGCCTGCTTACCTGCATGCTTACTTTCATTGACTGATGAACAAGGACCCACAGATCACGTTGTACTTCCACTTTTCCCAACTTGACATCATTTAGATAGTAATCTGCCTTCCAGTTTTTGCTACCAAAGTGGATAACCTCACATTTATCCACATTAAACTGTACCTGCCATGCATCTGCCCACTCACCCCAACCTGTGCAAGTCACCTTGCATTCTCATAGCATCCTCCTCACAGTTCAAACTCCACCCAGCTTTGTGTCATCTGCAAATTTGCTAATGTTACTTTGAATCCCTTCATCTACATCATTGATGTATATTGTAAAAGGCTGTGGTCCCAGCACCGAGCCTTGTGGTACCCCACTAGTCACTGCCTGCCATTCTGAAAGGGACCCGTTAATCCCCACTCTTTGTTTCCTGTCTGCCAACCAATTTTCTATCCATGTCACCACTCTACCCCCAATACCATGTGCCCTAATTTTGCCCACTAATCTCCTATGTGGGACCTTATCAAATGCTTTTTGAAAGCCCAGGTACACTACATCCACTGGCTCACCCTTGTCCATTTTCCTAGCCTCTGTTTTCTAAAGTAACAGAAACAAGATAAAAAATGTCACAATAATAAATCACATAATTCACCTTATCTGAGCTTCAAAGAAAGGTATGTATAGAAAGCAGTCTGAAGAAGGGTCACAACCCGAAACATCACCCATCCTTTTTTCTCCAGAGAGTCTGCCTGACCCGCTGAGCTACTCCAGCACTGTATCTGTCTTTGGTATACACGAGCATCTGTGGTTCCTTTCTACAAACTTAATGTTTAGAAATTGTGCCTTACTAAAATTAAAATATGTTGCTCGGCTATCGGGCAGGCTGTTAAATAGTGATCATTGGTTTCATTATAAGGCTAATTTTGCTGCTAACTGTTTAATTTCTTGTTATAGTTAACCCATTTCTATTATTGTCAAGGTGACAGGAACAATTGGGAACAAAAAAGCAGGGTTCAAGAAACAAAGGCAGTTATGCAAAAACTTTGCTTTAAAGTTTTTGATGTTAAAAATTGGCCTCTGTTCAAATCCATCAATGCATTTGTAAGATGCATTATTTAACATGCACATACATAATTAGGCCAAAAATCTCAATGGTTAGGTCAATGCAGGAACATTTAATAGCCTTCTGTGGAATGTGCCCGATATATCCAGATTCATGAAAGTTGATGACATTTCAGAATTACCCCATATTATTATTTTAAAAGACATAATTTGTCCCGTAAAAGCATTAGAAAACCTGAAAAGAAAATGTAAATAAAACATAATCATAAAAGGATACAAGACGTGCATTTATTTTTACATCGCTTCCATTCAGCCACTAATGAAGTGCTCATTGAAGTACATTGAGATGCAGAGAACTTGGCAGCCAATTAGTGCACAACAAGCTTCAACAAACAGTAGGTGAAAATGACCAGATCATCTTGATTAAAGTGATATGAACAGAAAATACTGTAAAGGGTCAGCAGGTTAGGCAAAGCTTTTCACTGTACCTCGGTACGTAACAATAATAAACTGAACTGATAATCCACGGAGAAAGGGAGCCAGAGATAACAGTTCAGTTTCTTGATGCTTTAGTGATGAAATAGTGGCAACATTTCATTTAAGACGGATCAGTCATGAAATATTAACAGTCTCTCTCTTCACAATGAAGTTTCAGCATTTTCTCTTATTATTTCAGAGCAACAGTCAGTTTTTTTCAGTTTTCTTTAGTTTTTTCTTACTTTATGATTATGTTCACAATGGTTCAGATATAAATGTCCAGGACATCAGACACAATAAGGAGGGGTGGGGGTGGGAGGAGGGTCACCCCTCCCATTGGTACGGAACATTTGCATTTTCCAGCTTGAAATTGTGCAATATGGTGCATACTGTAGCGAGTCTTATAACTTACACAAATGCAATATATATGCTTTAAATTGGATTGGAGCATTTTTGAAAGGGGGAGGCTGTGCGATCACTGATCACTGGCCTTGGGGGTACCCGGTGAGGGAGTGGAGCAACTGAGTGGGGAGAGGGTGTGGAAGAAGGGTAGGGACTTTTTGAAATTTGATGTATTAAAATCATGTTTTAGTGCACTGTAGAAGTATGATTTCAATGTTTTTTGTATGAAGTATTTTTAAGAGGTAACTTTTTAAGGGGTAACTTTATCCACACAAAGGGTGATGGGTGTATGGAACAAGCTGCCAGAGGAGGTAGTTGAGGCAGGGACCATCCCAACATTTAAGAAAAAGTTAGACTGATACATGGATAGGACAGGTTTGGAGGTATGGACCAAAAGCAGGTAGCGTAGCTGGGACATGTTAGCGGGTGTGGGCAAGTTGCGCCGAAGGGCCTGTTTTCACACTGTATCACTCTATGACTACATTATACCTCCACCATGCATGAATGCTTCAAAATCAAGTGATCGAGTTTTATTGCCATATACTCAAGCATAGAAACATAGAAAATAGGTGCAGGAATAGGCCATTTGGCCCTTCGAGCCAGCACTGCCATTCAATATGATCATGGCTATTCATCTAACATCAGTACCTCTTTCCTGTTTCTCCCCCATATCCCTTGATGTTGTTAGCCCCAAGAACTAAATGTAACTCTCTCTTGAAAACATCCAGTGAATTGGCCTGCACTGCCTTCTGTGGCAGAGAATTCAACAGATTCACAACTCTCTGCGTGAAGAAAGTTTGTCCTCATCTCAGTCCTAACTGCCCCCCCTTTATTCTTAAACTGTGACCCATGGTTCTGAACGCCCCCAACATCGGGAACATTTTTCCTGCAGTTACAGTAAGTGAAAATCTAGCAGGCAAGCAGGATGCTTTCACCAACCACCCCCATTTGAAGTCCACTACCTTCCACCGTTTCTACCCAGTGCTTGGTACTTACTTCCAGCAGCCACTGGTTGTCCTCCAGGATGCACCGAGCTGCAGCCTGATCCATGCCGGTCACCTGGGCAAATTCGACACAAAGACTCTCTCTCCCCCCCCCCCGCTCTTCCGCTCTCTCTCCTCTCAGTCTCCCCTGCTCTCTCTCCCCCCCTCTCTTTCCCCGCTCTCCTCTCTCCCTCTGTCTCTCCTCTCACCCCCTCCTCGCTCCCCTGTCTCCCCCTCTCACTCTCTCCCCTTCCCTCGCTTCTCTCTCCCCCCTCTCTCGCTCTCCCCTCTCTCCCTCCCCCCCTCTCTATCCCCCTCTCTCCCCTCTCCCCTCCCATCTTCTCTTCCCCTCTCTTGTCCCCTCTCCCTCCCCTCTCTCTCTCTCTCTCCCTCTCTCTTTCTCTCTCCCCTCTTCTCTCTCCCCCTCTCTCTCTCCCCCTCCTCTTCTCTCTCCCTCCTCTCTCTTCCCCCTCTCTCTCCCCCTCTCTCCCCCCCCTTGCGCTTCCCCCCCCAACCTCTTTCTCCCTCCCTCTATCTCCCCCTCCCTCTCCCTCTCCACACATTATCCCCTCTCTCTTTCCCCTCTCTCTCTGTCTCTCCTCTCACCTCTCTCTCTCTCCCCCCCCCTCTCCTCCTCTCTTCCCCATTTCTCCCTCCTACCTCACTCTCTTCCCTTGCCCTCTCTCTCTCTCTTTCTCTGCCTCTATCTCTCTTTTTTCTTTGCCCCTATCTCTCTTTCCCCCGTTTCTCTCTTTTCCCCTCTCCCCCTCTTCCCCCTCTCTCTTTTACCACCCCTCTCTCTTCCCCTTCTCTCTCCCATTCTCTCCTACCCTCTCCTCCCTCTCACTCCCCCCCCCCTCCCACCTCACTCTCCCCCCTCTCTCTCTCCCTACCTCTCTCTCCCCTCTCTCTCCCCTACTCCCCCCCCCCCTCCTCTCTCCCCCCCCCCCTCTCTCTCTCTCTCCCCATTCACCCCCCCCCCCCCCGTCTCTCTCTCCTCTCACCCCCTCTCTCTCTCCCCACTATCTACCTGTCTCCTTTCCCTCTCTCTCTCTCCACCTCCCTTTCAGAGTCTGTCCCTTCGGCACAGAGACACTCCTGGTAGCGGCGCAACGCTTCCGACGCCTCCGACACCCGGGACATGCACTGTCCGGAGTGCTCCATGGCCAGAGCTGCAGCAAGCGACACGTCGGCCCCGGCAAACACTTGTCCGTCCCCGCTCCCCGCATCTGTTCCGGCCGCTGGTACTACTCCCATCCCTCCCGCAGCCCCGGCTCTCCAACACTCGCGGACCATGCAGTTTATCCGAGTTTTGAAATTTTCGACTCCCCGGCAACCACTAGCGAACTTGTGGCGACCGCATAGTCTCCTGTAGTCGCCTAAAAAGTCACCGGTGGGACAGGCTCATTAGGGTTTCAATTTATGGGCAGAGGGATAATCATCCCTCCTCTTTCATTACTGGAGATTTAGTTTCACTAGAAACCTGCCACTTTGATCTGGCCACTGGCCATGTTTATTGTGGTGTTATGAGGTCACAGAATATATATATTGTGTGTGTGTGTGTGTGTGTGTGTGTGTGTGTGTGTGTGTGTGTGTGTGTGTGTGTGTGTGTGTGTGTGTGTGTGTGTGTGTGTGTGTGTGTGTGTGTGTGTGTGTGTGTGTGTGTGTGTGTGTGTGTGTGTGCGTGTTGTGTGTGTGTGTGTGTGCGCGTGTTGTGTGTATTGGCGAGGGGGTGAGTGGTTCAGTTAAAGCGGGGTTAAGGTTTGAAGTGGTTATGGACAGGATTACGATGTAATTTTGCAGGCAGCAAGGTTTTTAGAGTAATTGAATCATAAAGTAGTAGTCAAGGAATTTTGTCCCACCATGTTCATGCCAAAACCTTTGCCCAACTACACTAATTCCCTTTGTCCGCATTAAAGCTGTATTCGTCCATGCCTTGCCTACAAAAGTGTCTGTCTAATTACCTCTTAAACAAAGTGATTGTATCTAATTCCACCACCTCCATTGGCAGTACATTCCAAATATCCACCAGTCTCTGTGTAAACATACTTACCCCCTCAGAACCACTTTAAAACTCCTCCCTCGCAACTTAAACTTGGGTGTTTTGATACATGGCATGGCAAAAATATTTTGACTATTTACCCAATTCATGCCTCTCAAAATCTTACGGTTATACTTCTATCAGGTCACCTCTCAACCTCCTTCACTCCAGGGATATTTTGTCAATAATAGCAGGGCTGTGGGAAATTACCAATGGCTCGGGCCACACTAATGAGACAGAAAAAATTGAAACAACATCACACAGAGAACACAGACACAGATGGCCAGTTGTGATGCAGGCAGAAAGCAAGACGAGAGCATTGCTTAATTCACCATCCTACTCTTAATATTACCTTTCTATCTATGACCTCCTGCACTCTTACAATGAGGCCCAAAGTAAACATGGGAAGGGAAGTTTTAACAAAAGAAAAAAATGGCCCTTGCAATAACCAAAGACATTGAATTAAGTGTCTTAATTAATGGTAATTCCTTTCTTTAAAAAAATAAGTGTTCCCAATTTTAATAGATTGTATTATACTTCATGTTTTAAACCAAAATGATTTAGTACAGTGCTGAATGAATCTGCAGTAATTAATAGCTAACAGGTCAGCAACATCTCAATTTGTGGTGTAGATTAAAACAAAGGGAGCTTTTTCACAACTTGCAGGTGTACATAATTTTTTTAAAGACTGATCCTGAAAAATTAGATTGGCTTTGTTTGAACAAGTTGAATTGTGTAACGATCTTCGTTTTACAACAATAAAGAGAAAAAAGACAGGATCGATGGAATTTCAATACACTCAATTCTTTGAGTGGGCTGCAATACGTATGTGGAAGTGCATGTCACAGTTCATCTATCAGCATTGAAACAATATCAGAAGAAAGCTTTTCTTTCCTCAAGGGGGCAAAGCCTCAGACATTCAAATTGTAAATACTGTTTATCAGTGCATTTCTATGTCTAGAAATAGATACCAGCATGCATGATTAATAAACATCCATGTTATATGGCCAGAAAGCAAAATAATAACATTTAACTTTTGACATTTAAATTTTGAGGTGGGTGAGTCTCCTTCTTGAAGCAGAGGACTCCATTTGGTGAAGTCATTGAGTGAGGAGTCCAGGATTTAAGCCCAGTGATGATGAGGGAATGGCAATACATTTTTAGGTTAGGACAGCATGAGGTTTGCATAGGATCTGCAGAGAGTGGTGTTCCTTTGCATCTGCTGGCCTTTATCTTAGTGGCAGAATGTGCTTAATTGGTTCTGTCAGAATAGCTAGGGAGAGCAAAGGCAGTGCGTTTTGTAATGGTCTACTCTGGAGCGACTGCTTCCCATTTACTGCAGTGGATAGGATGTCTGTCAAGCAACCCACTCTGCCTAGATTGCATCGCACTTCATATCAACAGTTAGTGCTTCATCTCTGTTTCTTATTTGGAACTTCATCAGACAGGTGTAATTCCAGTTTCATAGTGATGTAAATCTCGACATGTTCACTGGATTTTTACAAACTTAGTTTAAAGTAAAAGCATAAAATGAATAGTAAGTGACATTAACACGGGTATTGAAATTGGTATTAAATAAGATAGAAAAACTAAAATTGTGAAATTAAAATACTGGAAATCTGAAATCAGAATAGAAAATAATGGAAGCACTCAGCAGGACAGGCAGCATCTGTGAAGAGAGAAACTGAGTTAACATTTCAAGTTAAAGAATTTCATCAGATGAGCAGGTACAGCAGGCAGTGAAGAAAGCTAATGGAACGTTGGCCTTCATTGCGAGAGGATGTGAGTTTCGGAGGAGGTCCTACTGCAGTTTTACAGGGCCCTGGTGAGACAGGCATGAGACAGGAAAAAAACTGAAAAAAGTGGAAGAGAAATGGGGATCCTGGTAGGATTCCAAGGAGCAACGCCCCTGGCATCCCCTTTATGCAGCGTCCCCTTTATGCAGAATTTGTTTGATAATTCTACCTTGAAATCACACCGTTTTCTTGCCTGTTTACCCTTAATTTCTCACAGGGTCTTCCCCACTCACAGGGACCCCCCCTCACTGCTCACACTCACAGGGACCCCCCCTCACTGCTCACACTCACAGGGACCCCCCCTCACTGCTCACACTCACAGGGACCCCCCTCACTGCTCACACTGACAGGGACCCCCCCCTCACTGCTCACACTCACAGGGACCCCCCCCTCACCGCTCACACTCACAGGGACCCCCCCTCACTGCTCACACTCACAGGGACCCCCCTCACTGCTCACACTCACAGGAATCCCCCTCACTGCTCACACTCACAGGGACCCCCCTCACTGCTCACACTCACAGGGGTCCCCCTCACTGCTCACACTCACAGGGACCCCCCTCACTGCTCACACTCACAGGGACCCCCCTCACTGCTCACACTCACAGGGACCCCCCTCACTGCTCACACTCACATGGACCCCCCTCACTGCTCACACTCACAGGGACCCCCCTCACTGCTCACACTCATAGGGACCCCCCTCACTGCTCACACTCACAGGGACCCCCCTCACTGCTCACACTCACAGGGACCCCCCTCACTGGTCACACTCACAGGGGCCCCACTCACTGCTCACACTCACAGGGACCCCCCTCACTGCTCACACTCACAGGGACCCCCCTCACTGCTCACACTCACAGGGACGTCATCTCACCTTTACGCACACTCACAAAGACTCCCCCCTCAGCTCACCAGGGAGGAAGGGGGAGGGGGGTTGATGCTGGGACCACCGCCGTTGTGTCTCACCATCTGCATGGGAGAAACTAAACTACTTTTTTTCCCCCAAAATCATCTGGCGGGCCAGTAGTTTGACAGCCTGCTTTAAACCAATCCCCTCTAGTGCTTGAATCACATATCCCGGGAAAAAGACTATGCATTCATCTTATATTCCCTTCATGGTTTTAACCCGCCTTTAAAACAATTTTTGCTTTATTTTGAACTTCCAGCACCTGCAGATTTTTGAACGTGAGAGATTTTGTGATCAGCGTGAGAGCGTGAGAATTTTGTGAAATGCGTGAGTCTCACGCTCAATGCATGAGAATTGGCAGTCCTGCTAATAAAGCAAACATTTTATGCAAGTTCCAATTGTTTGGACAAAAATCACTTATTATTGCTTTATAACAGTTAAGTTGCTTTAAGACCATTTCAGAAATTATGGCAATCAACAAACAGTCAACTAACAAATTAAAACAAACTAAAAAAAAACGTGTTCCCTTTCCTGACTCTACCTCATAATTACTTTAACGCTGTTAACAGAGCAAAGGGATATTAATCTCAAGAATCAAAATAGGGGAATGTGAGGGCAATTTTGCTTAAATGGTAATTCTAAGCCCATTCAGATCTGCATAAAGTCAGAGTTATACAACATGTACCTGACTGGCCCAATTTGTCCATAATGATCAATTTGGCATTCTGCGTTCCCAGGGACTGGTTGCCGTTCCCAGATTAGCTCACATCCCAGGGACTGGCTGCAGTTCTCAGGTCGGCTCGCCTGCCCCGACCCCGCGAAAACAAATTGAAAATATAACGCGCTTTTGCGGGTTACGGGCCGGATTCGGCCCGTGTGCCGTAGGTCGCCGAACCCCATCCTAGATGTTTGGCCTCATTGTGGTCCACCCATGTTTTACAACCGATTCACCTAGTTAGTTCTATCTCCGGCTGTTTCATGTTGTCAGCGACTGAACTTTGGTGTCTTCCCTCACAGTGGGAAACTTTGATTCCGCTGTGTGGGGATGTCTATGTTAAAGACTATCGTATTCTGTGCTCTTTTTTAGTCATGTGGCTGTAGGGTGACCACACATTTCACTGTACCAATTGGTACATGTGACAAATAAATGCCTCTTGTCTCTTGTCTCAAAAGACATTTGTGAATGAGATATTTTCTGAGTCCATTTCAATTCAAATTATTGGGACAAATAACATAATCCTTAAATACATCATTAAGTGCATTAAGCAGAGATTGGTCCTATCAGCAAACACATCATTACTTACATTTACAACCATCTCTTGCATAGTAGTAAAGATGTGTTTGCAGATAGGACCAATGCATTTAATGGAACCCTAAATTAATACCAAAAGATGAAATGATTAATTGATCAAAAGATTGAAATCTTATTCATTCAGTTATTTTAATGAAAATAACGAGATAGATATTGGGAGTAATCAAAATCATACGATGGAAAATCCTGAATGAAATTGGCAAACATCCAATCCATCACACGGGTAACACCTATCAAGGAATTAATTTTTTTTTCCTGCAAGAGATGCTTCCATCTGAGAGATAGTATCTTGTCAGATTCAGATTCAGATTCAATTTTACTTCGGAGTCACGTGAGTGACTTCGTGAAGAACCCCGCTTCCACGCATGCGTGTCATATCGCTACACGCATTGCAACGAGTCACACAGGGGGAACGGCGTTCCCCAAGCGGGAGAATTTGAAAGTCGGGAACAGCAGGTAAGAGACTCTGCGTTTTCCCTCTTTTACTACTTACTTTTAGGTGGCTGCGGAAAGCTGGCGGGGAGACCCGTGGAGGGCGAGCAGCCGGCAGCAGCAACAGCACGAGTTCCCTGGAGGGGAACAACCTGTGCCCGACTTTGCTCCCGCACCGGCAAAATTCACCTCTCGGCCGGGCGGGAAGCAAAGTAAAGAGGTCCCGTATGCCAGTCTCAAGCGAGACTGACTTGGGACCAGTCGCTAGCAGCCAGCGCAGAGGCTGCGGGACAGACAGCACGGACCAGCGGTACCGGGGCTCGAAACGCTCAGCGAGTGCAGCGGCACTTATGGAGTCGGAACGGGACGTTGGGGACGAAAACCTTCTTCAAAAGGTAGGCACCGGGATAGGAACAGCCGGGTTTTACCGGCTGCGGAACTGCCGCGAAGGACCAGGCCCGTGAACACCGGGGTTTGGTCCGAGCGGCTCCAACCCGCAACGGAGGGAACGACGGTCACCAGCGGGAGAAGGAAAGTCGGGAACAGCAGGTAAGAGACCCTGCGTTTCCTTCAACTTACCTTCTAGGTGCAGACATGGACCGGGTCCATGTAAGCTGCAGAAGGCCGGCGGGAGAACCGCAGGAGCGGCAGCGGCAGCGGCAGCGGCAGCGGCAGCGGCAGCAGCAGCAGCAGCGGCAGCGGCAGTCGGCAGCGGCAGCAGCAGCCGCCAGCTGCGGGAGTACGGGCAGCTGCAGGAGTACGGGCAGCTGCAGGAGTACGGGCAGCTGCAGGAGTACGGGCAGCAGCAGTGGCAGCCGGCAGCTGCAGGAGCACTGACAGCTGCAGGAGCGCAGGTTGCGGCAGGAGCGCAGGTTGCGGCAGGAGCTGGCAACGGCAGGAGCTGGCAACGGCAGGAGCTGGCAACGGCAGGAGCAGCATGGGCACATCGATTCCCGGAGGAGGAAAACACCTGTGCCCAACTTCGCTCCAGCACGGTGAGAAAATTCATTTTTCAGCAGCAAAGGACTTGGCAGTTGTCTGGCTGCAATCTACTACAAGGGACCAGTATGTGAGTACCAGGGTTTTAGTTACAATGATCGCTTCTAGGCCTTTTGGCTAAGACCAAGTGTAGTATCTGTTCTTATCAGTTTAATATCTGATACGTCCCTTATCTAGGGACCATATATTAAATAAAATCTATAATAGCTGTTATCATCAGTTTTAATGTCTTATATGTTCCTTAGCTAAGGACCATATAAGTAGGAGTGCCCAGAATTGAGGGCGTTAGAGTGGGGTTGACCGGCTGCAACGACCGCAAGGGACCAGTACCGTCAGTACGGGGGTAGTGGACTGAGAAGGGTCCGACTTTGCATAAAACCGCCGGCAACCAGCGCCCGAGAGGGCTGGAGCGGGAAGAAGCGGTGTATGGAGCCTTGCTCCAACGTGATAACCCACAGCAGTACCTCTTTGAGGGCTGCACAATGTTTCTACCCCATCAGAGGGGAGCACTGTGGGTCAGTTCTGGGTTGACTTGCAAGAGGGGTCCGCAGAACAAAAGACAAGTGGGCAGCAGTTAAGCCCCACATGGGTACCCCGTGCGGGACCCTAGAGATCTCTAACTCTATAAAAAAGAGTAGGCAGGACCCTGATGGGCCAGAGCCTGGTAATACAGCATCCCATGATCCTAACACAGCAGGGACTCTGCTGGACATGGTGGCTGATTACTTTAACCAAGTCAAACATGGGTAGACTTGGATCCAGGATGGCAATAGTATTACTATATGTCTGGCCACAAACGCCAACAGGGAAAAAATTTACAGACACTGGCCAGACATCTGCCACCTGGCAACGGTGAGGCATTACAGGTGCCCAGTGTAAACCAATGCATTTGGCAGCATATGGGGACGAACATCAGGAACCAGGACCTCAAGATCCAGAGAACCTTAAAGGGATTGACGGAAGGCATCATAGAATACACTCGCACCCTGGACTAAATGTAGGTAACCAAAGACCATCTAGACGCACTAGCTCTGTTTAGTAATATGCAATATGATCTGAACTACACATGGAAGGCGGCCATTCAGCCAGCACTGGGACCCCAAAAAATGCTACCATTTGCAAACAAAGAACCGTGAGTGGACAAAGCCAAGACACTGGGGCTCATCAAGGCCAGCGCAAGGGCCTATTTTGGAGCATGATACCGGCCACAGGCAACGCCATAAATAATGTGGCTCATACCAGTGGCAGTGCTAGAAATCAATAACCCGCAGGATCCTTTTTTAGGGTATGGCCAGGGCGGCCACCCTGGAAGATGCGGGAACCTCAACCTCCCACACAACCCCGAACAAGAGATATCAAACCAGAACCTCCTTTGTCAAAAAACCAAGGAAATAACACAACCACCGGTAACCATGGAGGTAGGTGGGTGGGGTTTTCTTCTGTTTTAAAATAGGGACCTATGATGGTAGGGGAGGTTACAACACTACAGTTATGTATGGTATATAATCACTACAGATTCATATAATCTCAGCAGTATTCAGGGTTATCTGATAAGATTTACTCATTCCAATAACCACAGTACAACATACACCAGAAGGGCATTTTGTCCTTACATAAACCAAACAATCTAAAACCCACATGGTCTACAAAAATTGTACACAAAAGATGTGATTGAGCATACTTTTCATGGAACATTAGAATTGTATCAAACATATTTATTAAAAATAAATAGAGTAGGGTTGCAGGATTATCATTGATTTTAACCCTAAACACATTTGTTCTAGATATTCATTTTAAGATGGATACTCTTTTTTCTTGATAAGACTTGGTGTCAGCTGCGGGTTTTCTATATGGCAGGCATTGACTCAAAAGAGGAACTTTGGCAATAGAGCTTACAATAGGGGCAATCATTAGCTCCACTATTATTTACTAAAATTCTAAAACCAGCTTGGCATTGTTATGTAACAAAGCCATAGGGTGATGTTTTTCCCCCGTTCGGCCCCATCAATGGGGTACTAGGGATAATTCAACTACACTCAGCATCTGGAATTCTCAGAGTTCCGACTGACCTTCTAAATCATGGTATTCGGTCATACAGGGGATGGTTTAGAACCATGTTCCCTATTGAACATAGCCAAAAAAAAAAAAAAAAAAAAAAAAAAAAAACAATTATTAATTTTCCAGTGACTGGAGGCTGTCATCCATGCCATAAGACTATGGATTTATAGAGGCTAAAGACCCACTGCACGGCATTGGGCTGTCAGACAGGACGATGAATCTCATCTCATCTGCACTAAGACTGTCAACACGGAAGCAGTACCTTTGGACATCAAGAAATGGGGCATATACTGCTTGGACAACAACCTCGACCAAAAGGCCAAGAACATTCTGGCCGTATTGGAATTTTTACAAGCCTCCATTATGATAATCGATGGAGCTACAGTGCCATCAATAGTGCCACAAGTGCACTCTCCAATTACCTATCACAAGGAACGGAGCGGCACGCGGTGGGAACGCACCCCTGGTAAGAAAACCAGGTACTCCGAAATCTGGGACGTGGGTGTCGTTTCTCAACATGCTGAGGAGCTTGTAGCTCATAACAGCGTTGTCACTTCAGTAACAGACCAGGAAGATGGTTATGCTCATGGTGTTATTTACCGCACAACAAGTCCAGCCATTTAGCAAACTGAGCCTGGACTCCTTGATCATCTCACCGAGAAACTGGTGTTGTCATACAGGATTTAATAAAAGAAAACAGATCGGGTTTCCTCAGGTCAAGTGTTTGAATTTATGGTACACCCATATGGCAAACGACGGTGTATAGCAAGACACATCTAACAATATATGGAATATACTAAGAACATTCGAGGTCAGAAAATGGAGTTGTTTATCTCTTAAAAGAAACCGCATGAAAGGGTCACGACTCAAACTATATTAGGTGGCTCAAATAGGTCCTAAAAATGACACTAATGTTTTAACTCTCATTCCACCAGGGCTGCAGCAACATCCGCAGCAAAAATTTGTACAGGTACCCACAGACCAAATCCTCAGAATGGCAGGATGGTCATTCAAAAAGGGTTTTTCCACAGGTTTTTATAATAAACCAGTTAAATTTTGGAGCCATCATTTGTATTAAGAAGACATTTTATGTCCAACAAAATAATTGCCCGAAAGGTTACAGGGCTATGATTCTCAAATTTTAAAAAAAAATGTTATATAATTTTTTCATTATACCACACAACTCTTTGTATAATTGTGTTTTAAAATTACTAATGATGCTCTCTCCCAATACCCAAGGCAGTTGTGAAGCATGGACTCGTTCCACGGCATGAGGTCACAGAGCTTTGAAATCTTCACGAAGTCACTCACGTGACTCCGAAGTAAAATAGTAAGATTAAACGAGAACTTACCAGTTTGAAGTTTGATCTGTATTTTATGAGGAGTTACGATGAGGGATTTCGTGCCCTCCGCTCCCACCCTCTTATGATCATATCAAAAACTGGTATCTCTTTGATAATCTTACTATGTTAGATCATTATAGGTTCCTGTGACCTCACACCGCTGCTTTGAAGAATGACACGCATGCGTGGAAGCGGGGTTCTTCACGAAATCCCTCATCGTAACTCCTCATAAAATACAGATCAAACTTCAAACTGGTAAGTTCTCGTTTAATCTTACTATTTTAATTGTCATTGTCAGTATACAGTACAGAGACAACAAAATGCATTTAGCATCTCCCTGGAAGAGCGACATAGCAAATGATTTGAATAAATAATAATAAGTGTCCGGGAGGGGTGGTGATTGGCAGTCGCCGAGGTACGTTGTTGAGTAGAGTGACAGCCGCCGGGAAGAAGCTGTTCCTGGACCTGCTGGTTCGGTAACGGAGAGACCTGTAGCGCCTCCCGGATGGTAGGAGGGTAAACAGTCCATGGTTGGGGTGAGAGCAGTCCTTGGCGATGTTGAGCGCCCTCCGCAGACAACGCTTGCTTTGGACAGACTCAATGGAGGGGAGCGAGGAACCGGTGATGCGTTGGGCAATTTTCACCACCCTCTGCAATGCCTTCCGGTCGGAGACAGAGCAGTTGCCATACCATACTGTGATGCAGTTGGTAAGGATGCTCTCGATGGTGCAGCGGTAGAAGTTCACCAGGATCTGAGGAGACAGATGGACCTTCTTCAGTCTCCTCTGGGAGAAGAGACGCTGGTGAGCCTTCTTGATCAGAGTTGAGGTATTATGGGTCCAAGAGAGGTCATCGGAAATGTTGACTCCCAGGAACCTGAAGCTAGAAACACGTTCCACCTCCGTCCCGTTAATGTGGATGGGGGTGTGCGTGCTGCCTCTGGACTTCCTGAAGTCTACAATGAGCTCCCTGGTCTTCTTGGAGTTAAGGGCCAGATTGTTGTCAGCGCACCATGCTGCTAAGTGCTGGACCTCCTCCCTGTAGGCCAACTCATCGTTGTTACTGATAAGGCCAATCACCGTTGTATCATCTGCATACTTGATGATGGTGTTAGTACCATGTACAGGTGTGCAGTCATAGGTGAAGAGGGAGTAGAGGAGGGGGCTCAGCACACAGCCTTGTGGAACACCGGTGTTCAGGGTGAGGGTTGAAGAGGTGTGCTTGTCTAACCTAACAGACTGGGGTCTGTTGGTTAGAAAGTCCAGTATCCAGTTGCAGAGGGAGGGGTCGATGCCCAGGTTACCGAGTTTGGTGATCAGTTTTGATGGTATAATGGTGTTGAATGCTGAGCTGTAATCGATGAACAGCATTCTTACATAAGTGTATCTGTTGTCGAGGTGGGAGAGGGCGGAGTGAAGTGCCGTTGAGATGGCATCCTCTGTACTCCTGTTCTTGCGGTAGGCAAACTGATAGGGATCCAGTGTGGGGGGTAGGCAGCTTTTGAGGTGTGCCAGAACCAGCCTCTCAAAGCACTTGGTGATGATGGGGGTAAGTGCAACTGGGCGGAAGTCGTTGAGGCTTGCCGCAGTGGAGTGTTTTGGCACTGGCACGATGGAGGTGGTTTTAAGGCAAGTGGGGACAACTGCTTGGGCAAGTGACAGGTTGAAGATGTCAGTCCAGACGTCTGTCAGCTGCACAGCACAGGCCCTGAGCACGCGCCCGGGGATGCCGTCAGGGCCAACAGCCTTACGTGCATTAGTCCTACTCAGTGCCACGTATACGTCGTAGGGGGTGAGTGTGAGGGGTTGGTGATCGGCAGGTAGAACAGCCTTGATGGCTGTCTCTAGATTGTCCCTGTCGAAGCGGCCATAGAAGTGATTAAACTCCTCAAGGAAGGAGGCGTCGCTGGATGTGGGGGTGGTGTTGGAGGGTCTGTAGACCGTGATGGCCTGGATGCCTTGCCACATGCGTCGGGGGTCGGAGTTGTTGTTGAAGTGCTCCTCAATCCTGAGCTTATGGCATTGCTTGGCCTTCTTGATGCCCCTCTTCAGGTTAGCCCTGGCTGAGCTGTAGGCTCGAGCATCGCCTGACCTGAAAGTGGTGTCCCGTGCTTTCAGCAGTAGCCTGACCTCGCTGTTCATCCATGGCTTCTCATTTGGGAATATGGTCACCTGTTTGAGGGAGGTGACACTATTGATGGTGGAGTTTATAAAGTCCAGAACAGAGGATGTGTAGGAATCAATGTCCGTGTAGGAGTCAAGGGTGGCCTGGGCTGCAAACACCTTCCAGTCAGTGTTTCCAAAACACTGCTGAAGTGTGAAGTCCGCTTCCTCTGACCAGACTTTAACTGTCCTCACAGTTGGTTTAACCCATCTGATGAGTGGGGAGTACTTAGGGAGCAGGACCAATGAGACGTGATCAGATTGACCAAGGTGGGGGAGAGGGATGGCTTTGTAAGCTTCAGCCATGTTGGTGTAGACTTTGTCCAGTGTCTTGTCAACTCTAGTGGGGAAGGAGATATGTTGGTGGAATTTGGGGAGTACAGTCTTCAGGTTAGAGTGATTGAAGTCACCCGCAACAATGAAGGCTGCCTCGGGGTTGTGCGTCTGTTAATTGCTAATGGCAGTATGCAGCTCTTTCATTGCAAGCTTGGCATTAGCATCAGGAGGGATGCAGTCACAACAGTGGAGGTGAACTCTCTGGGCAGATAGAACAGTCTGCATCTAACCAAGAGGAACTCAAGGTTAGCTGAGCACTGACTCTCGATGATGGTGGAGTCCGTTCACCATGCTTTATGAAAGTCATGAAAATTAAGAGGCAAGTTAATATATATATTTTTAAAGATGGAGGAAGTATTGTGGGAAACATTTCCTTTTCAAGGGCTATTTCAGGGAAGATTCAAAAGTCAAAAATCAAGAGTGTTTTATTGTCATTTGTCCCAGATAGAACAATGAAATTCTTAATTGCTGCAGCACAACCAAATATGGAAACAGGAGCACAATGTCTTAAAATTAGAGCCCGGGTATTCATGGGTGCTGGCGGGAAGCCACTTCTCCACATAAAAAGGAGAAAAGCTTTTGGAGAAAAGATGGCCATAATGGAGTTTAGATATAGATTCCTGCAACCTAATTGAATGGTGAATGAAGCTAGTTTGTCTGAATGGCTTCCTTCCATACCTGTATGTTTTACTTAAGATCTGTTGGTTTTTCATGAGCAAAGCATACAGATATACCATTCTTTATGTTTTTTTATTAAATATGATAGGATGTGAATGACATTCAAATAATATTTGTTCGGTTTATTGTCATATGTACTGAGGTACAGTGTAAAGCTTTTGTTTATTGTCTATTTTACGTGCTAACCAGTCAGTGGAAAGACATTACATGATTATAATCGAGCCATTCACAATCTTCAGATGCATGATAAAGGGAATAACGTGAATGTTTAGTGCAAGGTAAAGTCCAGTAAAGTCCGATCAAAGATAGTCTGAGGGTCTCCATTGAAGTAGATATTAGCCTAAAGGGCCTGTCCCACTTTCACGACCTAATTCACAAATTTTACTCGTGGATATTTTTCATCAGGCATAAAAAACGCCGCGACATACTTGATGCCGCGAGTACTCAAGACCAGCATCACCAGCATCACGACCTGCTATGACCTACCTACGACCTCCTACGACCTCGTGACGACCATGCTGCGAGTATAAGTCAAGGGCAAACTCGGCAGAGGTCGTGAATTAGGTCGTAAAAGTGGGACAGGCCCTTTCGACTTCTTTCTAAATGTTGGTAGGATGCTTCAGTTAGAGATATCCATGCCCAGGAACTTATAGATTCTCTCCACCACCAATCCATCAAGGAAGACAGGTTTGTGGTTCCTTTGCCATTCTCTTCTAGAGCCAACAATCGGCTACTTGGTTTTGCTACCATTGAGAGCAAGGTGCTTGTTCTGGCACTCTTTTTCAGATAGCCAAATATCTCTGTCACTAAGCGATGCTGGCAATCTCTGCAGATCTCTTCAACATTATCAATATATTTCCCCCCCCCCCACCTCTCGTATCTTCCTCACAGGCACAAGCCACCTTTACATAGGTACATGCTAACATATTAATTGCACAAGTTCATTTATTAATATATAATGAAATTATCCAATATTTACGGTATAGAGCAATCGCACATTTCATGGTATTAATAAACTCATCAATATTGCCACTAAAGAGCTAGGACATTTTTCAATTTCTATTTCATTACATTTTATGGATTGCTCAGAAATATCTGTATCAATATTTTTCTCACCACAGAAAGCTATTTCAAGAATGCGCTGTGCACTAAAATTACACCATATTGCATTTTTCAATGTACTTTATCTCTGGATTCACAGATGATGTTTAAATGTCCAGATAGTGATTTAGTGGTCATCCAGATCTCTGCATGTTGATATTAACATCTTAATGATATAAACTATTCATTTGCATTGCATGCTGTATCCAGTTGAGATGATATTAAAATGTTAGTTCTGCTGGTCTGATCTAATCTAATCTACAGAAATATGGCTGCAAAGTGCCAACATTGATCAAAACCTTGCCTGCATCCTACCAGTTTAATTTAGTTTAGTTTTGAGATACAGCGCGGAAACAGGTCCTTCGGCCCACGTATCCGTACCAACCAGCAATTGCGACACGTTAACGCTATCCAACACACACTAGGGACAATTTACCCTTATACTAAGCCAATTTACCTACATACCTAGTAAACACAAAATGCTGAAATGTCTCTGCGGGTCAGGGAGCATCTCTGGAGAGAAGGAATGGGGGACGTTTCGGGTCGAGACCCTTCTTCAGTCTGAAGAGGTGTCTCGACCCGAAACGTCACCCATTCCTTCTCTCCAGAGATGCTCCTTGACCGTCTGAGTTACTCCAGCATTTTGTGTCTACCTTCGACTTAAACCAGGACCTGCAGTTCTTTCCTACCTACATATCTGTACGTCTTTAGATGTGTGGGAAGAAGATCTCGGAGAAAACCTACACTGGTCACGGGGAGAATATACAAACTCCGTACAGAGAGCACCAGGAGTCAGGATCAAACCCGGGTCTCCGGTGCTGCAAGCACTGTAAGGCAGCAACTCTACCGCTGCTCCACTGTGCCGCCCCCAGTACTGCTTTGCTTGTTAAAACTCAAGATCCACTTTGGGAAATTTCCCAAAAATGGGTGCAGGATTATCTTGCCTTACATAAAGATTCATGTAGCCAAGGTAAAAAGAGAGAGTATGACTGGTTTTCTGTGCTCTTTAAAATACATAAACGTGCTTAATGATATAATGATAGCTTAAGGCTGCACCAAATAGTCTAAAAGACATGTGAGATTAATGGGTCATTCAATGGACTCATGAAACTCCATCAGTGGTTGAAGTGTCACGCTGGAAATGTGAGCATCATCTCCATTCCAGTAGTACGTGTTGTACAGTCGGTGATGGCAAGCTGGGCAAATGACTCAATGGTATTAGTCAAAGTGGAGGTAGTGCAACATAATATCCTCCAAGCAATGTCATGAAAACTTGGCATTATCATATTACTAATTGTGAGAGTTTAATGTGTGTACAATGGATGCTGCTTCCCACATTATAGTTATTGACCGCATTTCCAAAAATGTAGCATATTGACTGAAAAGTACTCCAGGATGCCTTGAGTTATATTAATGAACATCTGCCATATTATTTCTTAAAGCATGCTAATCATTGTCATCGAGTGTATATAGGAGTGTTAGAATATTACAATCAAAATGTTAAAATACCAATTTGAAATGCTTTAAGCATGATCCTGTATGTTTCTTGGTGTAATTCTGGTATTTTACAAATCTTAGAACATTAGCTATTAACTAACCCAGTATCTTTTGAAAACAGCATTTAGTTTAATCCAATAATGCTCAGAACCTCATCCAAAATCCCCAACACATAAAGAAAACAAGATTTTTGTTAAAATACTTCAGATGTGATTTAAGACTGATCTCTACACGCAATGGAGAAAACAATGGAAACATCCCCGATTCATCTTTGAAACTACTATCTAAATCACCCATGCTTTAGTGTGGTTTTCACTTCATTTCATTTAGTTTTTCACCACTTAAACAGGCATTTGATTTTGGTAAACAGAAAGTAAGTATACCAACCTTTATTCGTTAAATGGTGCTCAAAGTACTTGTTTCCCCTTCTCTGTTGGAGGCAACCAATCTTTAATGAATAGTTTAAGCAGATAAGGAATATGAGCAGGAATATGTCACCTGGCCCTTCAAGTCTGCTCTGGTATCAATCGAGATTTTGGCTGATCCTTGAACACCGTACCATTTTGCAGCACCATCTCTATACCATAATGTCCTTCAGAGATTTGGAGATTTCAGTCAACAGAACCTCAGAAAGTACCAGTATGGTGAATGTGATTTTTCTAGATGACATTCAGGAACAGAAATCACTTCTTAATCCAACTCCACTTAGTTGAAGTGTAAAACCGTTATTGGTAAGATCACCAATGAGCAATTGACTCAGCTTTGATTGCGAAAAGAAAGTTTCTTGTAACCTACACATTTGAACTGTGCAGTGCAGATATACTTAGAGAATAATGATTATCTATATAATTAAATGTTTCATCTTGACCACTTTCTGTTTGCGCTGTTGTTTGATTTTACAAAAAACACTGCCATATATGTCTGTGATTTTTTGGCCATCTTACTCAGAGTCCTCCTCCGATGATCAGGCCTCGAGGATTTTTCCCATCGATATAAAATAAAAGAGTTTTTAGTGTTTAAAAAATCTTGAGATTCTCTCTCCTGTCAATCACCGGAGTTTTTTTTTTACTCAGAACTGCTGTAGATTTTGGAGCAACAGCAGCAGGAGATTAGCAAGAAATATGACTGATTGGCTCTAGCCCAAGTGGGAGGAGAGAAGTGAGTCAGAGGGTGAAAGCAGTTGAAAAGTAGAGGCCAAGGACAGGCAGACTTTACTCAGAACTGCTGTAGATTTGGGAGCAACAGCAGGAGGAGATTAGCAAGAGATCAGACTGATTGGCTCTAGCCCAAGTGGGAGGAGAGAAATGAGTCAGTGCCGGGAAAACAGTTGAAAACTGAGGAATTTGGTTTGTAAATTAGGAAATCAGGCAATTTATCAGTCAATTTAAGCAAGACTGCTCTTGGGGAGCGGCAGTGAGGAGCGGCCTTGTGAGGGAAGTGCCCTGTGAGTCTTTGGCGAGGAGGCTGAGGAGAGGAGACCACGCTTGAGAGGTAGAGACGAAAGAAGGAGATGTCAGGCAAGCTGATTCGTGCGATGTTTGCAGTATGTGGGAGGTCAAGGACACCGCTGGTGCCTCTGGCTGCTACAAATGTGAGAAGTGCATCCAGGTAGAGCTCACGAAGGGCCGTGTTGGGGAACTGGGGAAGCAAGTGGATGACCTCCGGTTCGTCCGAGAAACGGAGTCGTTCCTCGACAAGTCTTACAGTACAATTGTTACACCTAAGGTACTGGAAGAGAGAAGGTGGGAGAAAGGGAGGGAAGCATGGAATGCCAACGTCCCCGGGTGGTGTACCTCTTGCGAACAGGTTCACCCGCTTAGAAGCTGTTGGGACAGAAGACGTGTTTACACTGAGCGGCGGACTGGCCTGTGATGCGAATAGGGCTGTTGAGCCAAAACCAAAAAGGCCTAAGGCAGGCAACGCCATTGTAGTGGGAGACTCCATTGTGAGAGGTACGGACAGGGGTTTTTCTGCGGCAATAGACGGGATGCGAAGATGGTGTGCTGCCTTCCTGGTGCCAGGATCCAGGATGTCACGGACAGAATGCAGAAAATCCTCAAGGGCGAAGGTGAACATCCGGAAGTGGTAGTGCATGTCAGCACAAACGATGTCGGAAAGAAGGGGATGAATATTCTGCAGCGTGACTTTAGAGAGCTCGGAAAAATGCTGAAAAGCAGGACCTCCAGGGTTGTTATGTCCGGTTTGCTTCCAGTTCCTTGTGCTGGCGAGAGCAGGAACAGGGAGATACGGGACCTGAACGTGAGGCTGAGGAATTAGGTGCATGGGGCAGGAATTTAGATTCTTAGATCACTGGGATCTGTTTGGGGTAAGGGGGGACTGTGCAAAAGGGACGGATTGCATCTTAACAGGTGTGGGACCAGCATTCTGGCAGGCAGGTTTGCCACTGCTACACGGGTAGTTTTAAAATGAATAAGGTGGGTGGGGTGTCGAATAGGATAGTAGAGGATGGAGTTAAAGGGAAAGGGTTTCTTAAATTTGTGAGCGTAGAGACAGAGGGGTGTAAAATGAGGGTAGAAGCAATAGGTAGCAAGGTGAAAAGTAAAAGTGGCAGGCAGACAAAACCAGGGCAAAAATCAAAAAGGGCCACTTTTCAACATAATTGTATAAGGGGTAAGAGTTTTGTAAAAACAAGCCTGAAGGCTTTGTGTCTCAATGCAAGGAGCATTCGTAATAAGGTGGATTTGTTGAATGTGCAGATAGCTATTAATAACTATGATATAGTTGGGATCACGGAGACATGGCTTCAAGGTGACCAAGGCTGGGAGCTGAACATCCAGGGATATTCAATATTCAGGAGGGATAGAGAGAAAGGAAAAGGAGGTGGGGTAGCGTTGCTGATTAGAGAGGAGATTAACGCAATGGAAAGGAAGGACATTAGTTTGGAGGCTGTGGAATCGGTATGGGTAGAGCTGCGAAACACTAAGGGGCAGAAAACGCTGGTGGATGTTGTGTACAGGCCACCTAACAGTCGTAGTGAAGTTGGAGATGGTATCAAATGGGAAATTAGAAATGCGTGCGACAAAGGCAAAACAGTTATAATGGGTGAATTCAATCTACATATAGATTGGGTGAATCAAATTGGCAGGGGTGCTGAGGAAGAGGATTTCTTGGAATGTATGCGGGATAGTTATCCAAATCAACATGTAGAGGAACCAACGAGAGAGCAGGCTATTTTAGACTGGGTATTGAATAGTGAGGAAGAGTTAGTTAGCAGTCTTGTTATACGTGCCCCCTTGGGCAAGAGTGACCATAATATGGTTGAGTTCTTCATTAGGATGGAGAGTGACATTGTTAATTCAGAAACAATGGTTCTGAACTTAAAGAAAGGTAACTTTGAGGGTATGAGACGTGAATTGGCCAAGGTTGACTGGCAATTAATTCTAAAAGGGTTGACGGTGGATATGCAATGGAAGACATTTAAAGACTGCATGGATGAACTACAAAAATTGTTCATCCCAGTTTGGCAAAAGAATAAATCAGGGAAGGTAGTACATCCGTGGATAACAAGGGAAATCAGGGATAGTATCAAAGCGAAGGATGATGTGTACAAATTAGCCAGAAAAAGCAGCATACCAGAGGACTGGGAGAAATTCAAAGACCAGCAGAGGAGGACAAAGGGCTTAATTAGGAAAGGAAAAATAGATTATGAAGGAAAACTGGCAGGGAACATAAAAACTGACTGCAAAAGTTTTTATAGATATGTGAAAAGAAAGAGATTAGTTAAAACAAATGTAGGTCCCTTGCAGTCAGAAACAGGTGAGTTGATCATGGGAAACAAGGATATGGCGGACCAATTGAAAAACTACTTTGGTTCCGTCTTCACTAAGGAAGACATAAATAATCTGCCGGAAATAGCAGGGGACCGTGGGTCAAAGGAGTTGGAGGAATTGCGTGAAATCCAGCTTAGCCGGGAAGTGGTGTTGAGTAAATTGAATGGATTAAAGGCCGATATTATCTAAATGGTGGCCGATTGGGAAAGGGGGAGATGCAGCGAGACCTGGGTGTCATGGTACACCAGTCATTGAAGGTAGGCATGCAGGTGCAGCAGGCAGTAAAGAAAGCGAATGGTATGTTAGCTTTCATTGCAAAAGGATTTGAGTATAAGAGCAGAGAGGTTCTACTGCAGTTGTACAGGGTCTTGGTGAGACCACACCTGGAGTATTGCGTACAGTTTTGGTCTCCAAATCTGAGGAAGGACATTATTGCCATAGAGGGAGTGCAAAGACGGTTCACCAGACTGATTCCTGGGATGTCAGGACTGTCTTATGAAGAAAGACTGGATAGACTTGGTTTGTACTCTCTAGAATTTAGAAGATTGAGAGGGGATCTTATAGAAACTTACAAAATTCTTAAGGGGTTGGACAGGCTAGATGCAGGAAGATTGTTCCCGATGTTGGGGAAGTCCAGGACAAAGGGTCACAGCTTAAGGATAAAGGGGAAATCCTTTAAAACCGAGATGAGAAGAACTTTTTTCACGCAGAGAGTGGTGAGTCTCTGGAACTCTCTGCCACAGAGGGTAGTTGAGGCCAGTTCATTGGCTATATTTAAGAGGGAGTTAGATGTGGCCCTTGTGACTAAGGGGATCAGGGGGTATGGAGAGAAGGCAGGTACGGGATACTGAGTTGGACAATCAGCCATGATCATATTGAATGGCAGTGCAGGCTCGAAGGGCCAAATGGCCTACTCCTGCACCTAATTTCTATGTTTCTATGTTTCTATAAATCCCCAGGGCCAGATAGGCTGCATCCCAGAGTACTTAAGGAAGTAGCTCCAGAAATAGTGGATGCATTAGTAATAATCTTTCAAAACTCTTTAGATTCTGGAGTAGTTCCTGAGGATTGGAGGGTAGCTAATGTAACCCCACTTTTTTAAAATGGAGGGAGAGAGAAAACGGGGAATTACAGACCAGTTAGTCTACATCGGTAGTGGGGAAACTGCTAGAGTCAGTTATTAAAGATGGGATAGCAGCACATGTGGAAAGTGGTGAAATCATTGGACAATGTCAGCATGGATTTACGAAAGGTAAATCATGTCTGACGAATCTTATAGAATTTTTCGAGGATGTAACTAGTAGCGTGGATAGGGGAGAACCAGTGGATGTGGTGTATCTGGACTTCCAGAAGGCTTTCGACAAGGTCCAACATAAGGGATTAGTATACAAACTTAAAGCACATGGCATTGGGGGTTCAGTATTGATGTGGATAGAGAACTGACTGTCAAACAGGAAGCAAAGAGTAGGAGTAAACGGGTCCTTTTCACAATGGCAGGCAGTGGGGTACCGCAAGGCTCAGTGCTGGGACCCCAGCTATTCACAATATATATTAATGATCTGGATGAGGGAATTGAAGGCAATATCTCCAAGTTTGCGGATGACACTAAGCTGGGGGGCAGTGTTAGCTGTGAGGAGGATGCTAGGAGACTGCAAGGTGACTTGGATAGGCTGGGTGAGTGGGCAAATGCTTGGCAGATGCAGTATAATGTGGATAAATGTGAGGTTATCCATTTTGGTGGCAAAAACAGGAAAGCAGGCTATTATCTAAATGGTGGCCGACTAGCAAAAGGGGAGATGCAGCGAGACCTCGGTGTCATGGTACACCAGTCATTGAAAGTAGGCATGCAGGTGCAGCAGGTAGTGAAGAATGCGAATGGTATGTTAGCTTTCATAGCAAAAGGATTTGAGTATAGGAGCAGGGAGGTTCTACTGCAGTTGTACAGGGTCTTGGTGAGATGACACCTGGAGTATTGCATACAGTTTTGGTCTCCAAATCTGAGGAAGGACATTATTGCCATAGAGGGAGTGCAGAGAAGGTTCACCAGACTGATTCCTGGGATATCAGGACTGTCTTATGAAGAAAGACTGGATAGACTGGGTTTATACTCTCTAGAATTTAGGAGATTGAGAGGGGATCTTATAGAAACTTACAAAATTCTTAGAAACATAGAAATTAGGTGCAGGAGTAGGCCATTCGCCCCTTCGAGCCTGCACCGCCATTCAATATGATCATGGCTGATCATCCAACTCAGTATCCCATACCTGCCTTCTCTCCATACCCCCTAATCCCCTTAGCCACAAGGGCCACATCTAACTCCCTCTTAAATATAGCCAATGAACTGGCCTCAACTACCCTCTGTGGCAGAGAGTTCCAGAGATTCACCACTCTCCACACCACTCTTAAGGGGTTGGACAGGCTAGTTGCAGGAAGATTGCTCCCGATGTTGGGGAAGTCCAGGACAATGGGTCACAGCTTAAGGATAAGGGGGAAACCCTTTAAAACCGAGATGAAAGAACTTTATCTGAGAAGAGTTAGATGTGGCCCTTGTGGCTAAGGGGATCAGAGGGTATGGAGAGAAGGCAGGTACGGGATACTGAATTGGATGATCAGCCATGACCGTATTGAATGGCGGTGCAGGCTTGAAGGGCCGAATGGCCTACTCCTGCACCTATTCTATGTTTATATGAAGGCCACGCCCCTTCCAAGGGGGGTGGGACTATAAAACCCAGACGTCTGGACATGGCTCAGTCGTTGTACGATGGCGAGGGAGAGGCCACGGAACTCAGACTGAGCTGAGAATCTACACAACACTGAGTGTCTACTGAACTGTGAGTGACCTTTATGTGCTTTATGTGCTTTATGTGGTTAATGTGGTCTGGAAACCAGTCTGGCCCAGAACACCCATACTAGCACTCCAGACCCCCCCCCCCTGCCCACCCCACTGACCAGCGATATTGGAATTGGTGGAGAGGTGGAATATTGCATTGGGGGACCAGCCTTCCCATGTGAAGCTGGGACCCAACGGGTCCCACTTACTCTAGAATGTAATTAATTCTGTTTCATTAGGAAGGGAAACTTGCTTAAAATTCTGTATCATAACATTAAATTAAAACAAAAAGCTCTGCTATGTAGTGTGGGTCATGCCGTCAATACTAATTTTAATATCACTTTTATTTTACCAGTTTAAAAGAGACTGAACATAATCTCATCAGGATCAAAAACAAACACAGGAATAACTGTTACAAAGTAATTCAGCAGCTCCATCAAACACATATAGCGAGGTAAATTGACAAGCATTTGCTCCTGAAATGGAGACTGGCTTTGTCAGCACAACATCTTATTGAAATGTGCAATTCAGAGGTTGCAATTTGGCCCATTGCCCCAGTCCAAATTCTTTATAAGATCTACTGGACTTATTCCACTCCCCTTGTCGCTCTCTGCATTGAATTTCCTAACAGAAGTCAGCTGAGGTCCCACTCCCCACAAATGCAATCTCCAACAACATTTCCATTCACTTGCCTGGTAGAAATGGACAGGTTGGCCTTAGCACTGACAGCTCCATTGGAAATATAGTCTGCTCACATAGAACAGGAGCACATGCGGGGCCAGCAAGTGTCACAACAAAGTGGTTCAAAATAAAACGTCCCCTGTAACCTTACCATAGTGTAGCTGTGAGCCACCTTCATTAATTCAGTGCAGCCTTGAGCATCAGCGAAAGCACGAATACCCAAGCAGTTTGACGGATGTAGCAACTTCATCAGAAAATGGCAGCACACTTCTACCACCTGGGAGAGCTGGAGTAGGCAGGCAGCTGCAAGAAGATTCTCAATCGTCTCCTCCTTTAACTCTAGGCAACCTGAAAGCAGATCAATTTCCCAAACACAGGGTGACAATTATGTTCTCAAGAGAAACATGGGAAACAAGGATTTTCAAAAAATAAGTTTGTTTTCTTCATGCAATGTTCACAGACATGTGTTCTATTCTCTGTGCTTGTCAACAATAAATGAAACGCATTAAAAAAAAAGTTGATTTGAAGTTTGCTTGCAGATTCCATGCAACCGATAAACTGTTCTACAGCAGCCACTGAAATGCAGTACAAATCATCATATTGTGAAGCTTCCAGTCCGTATTATGTAACTGATACACTAACACAATTCAACTGTTCAACTCCCACACCTTAGAGATTTTGTACTCAACATGATTTAAATCAGGTAGACATAAAATGCTGGAGTAACTCAGCGGGCCAGGCAGCATCCCTGGAGAGAAGGAATGGGTGATGTTTCAGATCGACAATTTAATCAATTCAAATGTGTTGAGTTTTAAAATGACTTAATTGGGGAAAATCACTGCAAATTTGATTTGACAGTAAATTTATAAAAGAGTAAGCAAGTACATAATTCCAGGAAAGACTGAACTAATCTTTACAGAGGAAAAAAAAAAAAAAACAGGTCTTTGGTTACTAGCAACAAGCTTATGAAAGAATCTCAGCTCCTTGCCAGTATTTGACACGTGCTGAAGCTGGGTCAGGATGCACTTCACATCCAGCCCCTTCACCTTATGACAGGGAAGGTTGGTTTAGGAACAGCAACCTCATTCATGTGAATGGAGTCACCAACCCTGTGGAAAAATCTCGGTGCAAGTAAGTGCTCAACCTATTTTACCTTAATGTTTGTAATTATTCTGTGGTATCTTAATCTGTTTCTTCATTTTTTTTTTTTGCCAGGCTTTGTTTTTTTTTTTAATTATTTAAAAGCATTTGAATATTTTGTCAGATACTATGGAATACTGGTCAAAAGCCTTTGACAGCCGGCAGGCTCAAGGGGTGGGACCTCAGTAGTACTATATATGAAAGTGTTCCCAGTGCAGAGGTCACTCTGTCTGCTGGTGGGCAGGAAGGATGGCTTCACAAGAATCCATCCCAGTGGAACAACAAGTGCAGAGTCAAGTTAAGTTGTGGGCTAATTTTCAAGTGTTTGTAACTCTTCATAATACTCCCTCTTCTATCCTTATCTAATACTTTGTCTTTTCATCTCCACCTATTGTCCAACCATTAGCAAATTAAAAACAACACTGTATTCTACCGTTTGCCAGATGTAGTCCTGGCCCAACCCAAAGCTTCCCCTATGTCTTTTCCCAGCAATGCTGCCTGATCTGCTAAGTTACCCCAGCACTTTGGGTCTTCTTTTGTAAACCAGCATCTGCAGTACCTTGTATCTCCCTGAAAAATCCGTAAGACTTGAAAGACATTCTACGGGCAACAAACAAATAAGTCAGAGGCAGACATATGGGGCTGCAGATGCAGGAACCTTAAGCAAACATCAAGATGCAGTTGGAACTCGGACAGCATCTGTGGTGAAAATGAACAGTGATCATTTGGGTTGGGATCCTCTATCAATCGGAAGGAGCACTATGTTTTTTTGGTTAATGATTGGTACTCACCACGACTGGGAAAATACAGAAAGCACCCTTTGAAGTTCCACCATGAGCTCTTATGGACAGAAGTCCAGAATCATTCAGATCTATCCTGCTTCACGACACACTGCACTGGGACAGTAATTTACCAATAGAAAAAAAAAAACTCTGAAAGCGAATGAAGTCTGTGCTCTTACTAAATAGAAAATTATTGGAATATTTCTGACCAGTATAGAATACATATATCTAAATATTGCTTACCATTAAAGGTCACTAATAAAGGGGTTTATCAGCGCTTAAATGCCTTGGATTATACATGAAAGTTGTTGCCTTAAAGCAATTGAATTAGTTATCCTATTGTTCATTATGCCCTGGCAATTGAAAGGTGAGGGCTGGAATTGGTCAATTAGGAAAACTGACTAATTTTATGCTTCATATCAAGCAGCCTAGTTCTATTAAAGGCCTTGATCATGTTATAACAGTGGAATTTAAAATCCTTGTTCTGAGTGAGCTATGAAAATAAAATCCACAATATTTGTATATGTGGCTGGGTAACAGGAGTGATGGCACTATCTTTTATGGTTGAGATATTCAAAGTAATTTGTGATACCAGGCACCTTGTAGGGAATATACTAAAATGAAGTTCATTCAATAGGTCAGCAGAGTTGTGGGGCAGGGTGTGCACTTCTTTCAGATCCAGCCACCCTGGTTAGATCCCGAACTCTGGCATTGCATACATAGCATCTTGTGGGATCCACATTTCCTTGATTATCATTGCTTTCTGCATATCTTCCACTCATTTGTCTGAAGTATATCTATCTCTCATTCCCCTTTCCCCTGACTCTGTCTGACGAAGGGTCTCGACCTGAAACGTCACTTATTCCTTTTCTCCAGGAATGCTGCTTTTTGTGTCTGCTTCAGTTTAAACCAGCATCTGCAGTTCCTCCATACACATCAAGTCTGCATGTTCTTCCTGTGACTACTTAGACTTCCACTAAGTCCTGCGGAACCTTCCTCCAAACACATGCCATGATAAGTTAATTGCTGCTGTAAATTACCCCAAGTCCAGATGACAGGAAAATTAGGGGTGGGGAAATGGGTATTTGGAGGTGGTTAATACGCATTTAATGGGTTACATAAAGCAAGTGGGATTGATGGGATTGATCTGAGAGCAGCATAGGCTCACTGGGCTGAACTGCCTCCTATTTCATTTGGAAAAGATATTGAACTGTGCTTTAAAAACTTTGCGGATCTTTTTCCCAATTAATATGCTGGAGATTGTGACATGCTGTCAACAGAAAACTTTAATTTATTTTCCAGACAGTGGATCTGACTAAATTCACAAGTGAAGTCTCCTAGAAGTTACCGCTTCTCATCTATTTGTTTGTGGTGGGGCACCTTTCCTTTGAGGTTTCTGTTTCCCAAAACCTCACCGAAGATTAAACTTTCATGTCCCCTTGTGGATAGCCTAAATTTGACAGGGACATCATCTGTGCCTTTCTATGGCCACCACAGAAATCTCAGCTTCAAATGTGGTCCAGTAGATTATGGATCCTATTTGTTTTGATGGTTTCTTTCCAGAGCTAAGACAGGAACTCACTACCTGGAAGCATTAACCTTGCATTTTAGATACTTCTTGACATATTTTTCTTTAGTGCATGAATCTCCTTTGGAATCCATCATGTTAACCCTCTTTTGAAAATTTTGCAAATTTCTTAACTCCGGTCCAGATTAAGTTTTGCCGTCCTTAAACAGAATTTTACTTATGAAAGGAAATGTACGGGGAAAATAAAGTAACAAAGTGGAGAGAGTAGGCTGTTGGAGAGCTAGGAAGGGGAGGGGAAGAAGGGAGAAAGCAAGGAGTACCTGAAATTGGAGGTTAATGTTCATACGCAGTGGTGGGAACCTCCTTCCATCCCCTTTCCAGCCTCTAACTCTTTATCAGCTATGTAATGACTGCATTGGGTCTACCTCCTGCACCAATGCAGAACTGATTGATTTCATTAACCTTACCACTAACTTCCACCCAGCCTTCAAATTCACTTAGATTATCACTGACACCTCTCTTCCCTTTCTTAATCCCTCTATCTCCATCACTGACGACCTACTATCAACTGACGTCTACTACAAACCAACCGATATTCAGCTGAATTACACTTCCTCTCACTCAGCCTCTTGCAAAGATGCTGTCCTCTAATCTCAATTTCTCCATCTCTGCCACATCTGCTCCCAATTACTACTCTAATACTATTGAGATGTCCTCCTTTTTTTTAGTAAACATGGTTTATTCCCTTCTGTCATAGATGGATAGACAATAGACAATAGGTGCAGGAGTAGTCCATTTGGTCCTTCGAGCCAGCACCGCCATTCAATGTGATCATGGCTGATCATCCCCAATCAGTACCCCGTTCCTGCCTTCTCCCCATATCTCCTGACTACGCTATCTTTAAGAGCCATATCTAGCTCTCTCTTGAAAGCATCCAGAGAACTGGCCTCCATCTCACTCTGAGCCAGAGAATTTCACACTCACAACTCTCTGAGAAAATGTTTCCTCATCTCCATTCTAAATGGCTTACCCCTTATTCTTAATCTGTGGCCCCTGTACTCCCCCAACATAGGAAACATGTTTCCTGCCTCCTGCATGTCCAAACCCTTAACAATCTTATGTGTTTCAATAAGGTACCCTCTCATCCTTCTGAACTCCAGAGTGTACAAGCCCAGCCGCTCCATTCTCTCAGCATATGACAGTCCCGCCATCCCGGGAATTAACCTTGTAAACCTACGCTGCACTCCCTCAATAGCAAGAATGTCCTTCCTCAAATTAGAGGACCAAAACTGCACACAATACTCCAGGTGTGGTCTCACTAGGGTTCTGTACAACTGCAGAAGGGCCTCTTTGCTCCTATACTCGACTCCTCTTGTTATAAAGGCCAACATGCCATTCGCTTTCTTCACTGCCTGCTGTACCTGCATGTTTACTTTCATAGACTGATGAACAAGGACCCCCAGATCCCGTTGTACTTCCCCTTTTCCCAAATTGACGCAATTTAGATAGTAATCTGCCTTCCTGTTTTTTATATCAAAGTGGATAACATCACATTTATCCACATTAAACGTCATCTGCCATGCATCTGCCCACTCACCCAACATTCTCATAGCATCCTCCTCACAGTTCTCACTGCCATCCAGCTTTGTGTCATCTGCAAATTTGCTAATGCTACTTTGAATCCCTTCATCCAAATCATTGATGTATGTTGTAAATTCTTGCGGTACCCCACTAGTCACTGCCTGCCATTCTGAAAGGGACCCATTAATCCCTACTCTTTATTTCCTGTCTACGTCCCTTGTCAGCTACGGTCGCCCCATACTCCCCTTGGAATCTTTATTTCTCCTAGGAATTAACTGATCCTGCACCTTCTGTATTCCTAGAAATACCTGCCATTGTTGTTCCACTGTCATCCCTGCTAGGGTATCTTCCAGTCAACCTTAGCCAGCTCTTCCCTCATGGCCCCTTCTCCCTCTCCAATTGTAGATTAAACCTGACCATATTATGGCACTACCTCCTAATGGCTCATTAACCTCAAGTTCCTTTATCAAATCCGGTTCATTACATAACACTAAATCCAGAATTGCCTTCTCCCTGGTAGGCTCCAATACAAGCTGCACTAAGAAACCATCACAAAGGCACTCTACAAAGTCCCTTTCTTAATAATAATAATAATAAATTTTATTTATGGGCGCCTTTCAAGCGTCTCAAGGACACCTTACAAAAATTTAGCAGGTAGAGGAAAAACATGTAAGAGGAATGAAATAAATAGTAGAGACATGACTAGTACACAAAGTAAAGACAGAATTCAATACAAAACACAATATGAGGCAATTAATGCACAGATGAAAAGGGAGGGGGACATGGGGCTAAGGATAGGCAGAGGTGAAGAGATGGGTCTTGAGGCGGGACTGGAAGATGGTGAGGGACACAGAATTGTGGATCAGTTGGGGGAGGGAGTTCCAGAGCCAGGGAGCTGCCCTGGAGAAGGCTCTGTCCCCAAAACTGTGGAGGTTGGACTTGTGGATGGAGAGGAGACCGGCTGATGTGGATCTGAGGGACCGTGAGGGTTGGTAGGGGGAGAGGAGGCCAGTGAGATATGGGGGGGGCAGATGGTGGAGGGCTTTGTAGGTGAGGATCAGGATTTTGTAGTTGATCCGGTGGGAGATGGGAAGCCAGTGAAGCTGTTTGGAGGATTGGAGTGATGTGATGCCAGGATTTGGTGTGTGTAATGAGTCAGGCGGCTGCGTTCTGGACCAGTTGGAGTTGGTTGATGTAGGTGGAGCTGATGCCAAGGAGAAGTGAGTTGCAGTAGTCCAGTCGGGAGGAGATGAAGGCATGGATGAGTCTTTCAGCAGCGGGAGGTGTGAGAGAGGGTCTGAGTTTGGCCATGTTGGGGAGATGAAAGAAGGAGGTTTTAATGACATGGCGGATGTGAGGCTCAAGGGAGAGGGTGGAATCAAAGATCACGCCAAGGTTGCAGGCCTGGGGAGATGGGGAGATAGTGGTGCCGTCGATGGTGAGAGTGGGGTTATTAATTTTGCTGAGTGTGGCTTTGGAGCCTATGAGGAGGAATTCCGTCTTATCGCTGTTGAGTTTGAGGAAATTATGTTGCATCTAGGTTTTTATAGCTGACAAACAGGAGTTGATATGCGAGGGAGGGAGGGGGGGGGCGGGGGTGGGTTGTGGGGGGATTTGGTGCCGAGGTAAATCTGGGTGTCATCAGCGTAACAGTGGAAGTCCAGGTTGAAGTGGGGGAGTATCTGACCAATCGGGAGGATGTAGATGATGAAGAGGAGGGGGCCGAGTACGGAGCCTTGGGGAACGCCTTGAGTGACTGTGGCTGTAGCAGAGGTTTGGTTGTGGAGAGAGATGAAGTGGGATCTGTTGGAAAGGTAGGAACGGAGCCAGCTGAGTGCAGAGCCTTCAATGCTGAGGTCTTTGAGTCTGGTGAGCAAGATGTTATGGTTCACTGTATCGAAGGCTGCGCTCAGGTCAAGGAGGATGAGGATGTTGAGGGAACCAGTGTCAGCAAAGGTAAGGAGGTCATTGAGGACTTTGAGGAGAGCAGTTTCTGTGCTATGGAAGGGGCGAAAGCCAGATTGGAGGGGTTCAAGTAGGTTATACGCAAGGAGGTGGGAATGAAGTTGCGACGCAACGATACACGCCAGGGTTTTTGAAAGAAAGGGGAGGTTTGAGATTGGGCGATGATTAATGAGAGAGGAGGGATCGAGACCAGGTTTCTTTAAGATTGGTGTAACAGCAGCAGTTTTGAAAGCGGAGGGGACAATTCTTTGGGACAATGAGGAGTCTCTGTACTGTACACTGACAATGACAATTAAAATTGAATCTGAATCTGAGTTGAAGAGATTAGTGAGGTAGGGGCAGAGAACGGGGAGGCAGGACTTCAGCAGGGGAGTGGGGAGAGGGTCGAGGGAGCAGGTAGTGGGTTTGGAAGAGCTGATGAGTTTGGAGATTTCGATAGGGGTGACCAGGTCAAACTGGGAGAGGAAGCAGTGTGGAGGAGGGGTAAGGAGGTCAGTGGAGATGTTGAAAGGAGGGGCCTTGGTAGGTGGTGGAGGAGATGCTGGGGAGTCGGGTACAGGGGATAAAGACTGATAGATGGTGCTGGTTTTATCCGCGAAAAAGTGGAGGAATGAGTTGCAGAGATCCGGAGTAGAGATGGGGAGAGTGTTGGCTTGAGGATGTTGCCCACTGTGGAGAAGAGGGTTCTGTGGTTTAGGCAGGGATCGGTGAATATGGAGGAGAGGTAGGCAGATTTTGCAGCAATGAGGGCATCTTTGTTGTCAGTGAGGTGGAGTTTGTAAGCTTCAAGGTGGACTGTGAGAGATGATTTCTTTGTGGGTCGTTCAAGTCGGTGACCAGTCTGTTTCAGTTTACGAAGTGCAGGTGTGTACCAGGGTGAAGATGTGTTGAAAGTTACGGTTCTTGTTTTGAGGGGGGCCATAGTGTTAAGGGAGGTAGACAAGGTGGAGTTGAGATGGTTTGTGAGATCATCAGGTGAGATCTGGATTGAGTCCAGGGGGAGAGTGGTGGAGAGCAGGTCAGAGAGATGGTGGGGATCAATGGATTTTAGATTACGGAAGGTGATTTCTCGGAGGAAGCGGGGGCGAGGTGTCGGAGAAGGGATGGTGAACCATATAAGCTTATGATCAGAGAGGGGGAAGAGGCAAGGATGGAGGTCGAGTACCGGTTGATTTGTGGAGCAGACCAGGTCAAGGATGTGACCTTTGTCATGGGTAGGAAAGGTGACGTGCTGAGTGAGAGAGAAGTTGTCAAGTAAAAAGGCGAATTCAGATGCGAGCTTGCAGGTGGGGGAGTCCTTTCTTGGTGTCCAGTACCAATCTGATTTTCCCAGTCTACCTGCATGTTGAAATCTCCCATAACAACCACAGCATTACCTTTGCTACATGCCAATTTTAACTCCTGATTCAACTTGCACCCTATGTCCAGGCTACTGTTTGGGGGGCTGTAGATAAGTCCCACTAGGATCTTTTTATCCTTACAATTCCTTAGTTCTATCCATACTGACTCCACATCTCCTGTTTCAATGTCACCCCTTACAAGGGACTGAATTTATTTCCTCACCAACAGAGCTACCCCACCCCCTCTGCCCACCTGTCTGTCTTTTCGATAGGAGGTATACCCTTGAATATTCAGTTCAAAGCCCTGGTCCTCTTGCAGCCACGTCTCTAATTCCCACAACATCATACTTGTCAGTTTCTAACTGAGCCTCAATCTCATCCACTTTATTTCTTATACTTCGTGCATTCATATACAACACTTTGACCTCCATATTCACTTCCCTCCTCTCACCGTTCGCAATTGGCCCTGTCCTTACTCTTTTATCCCTTCTCAAAGTTTCCTTCCCAATAATTCGAGAATCTTTTGTAATTTTTCCTGTACTCACTTCCCCTTCAACTCCAGCTTTATACTCCCAATTTGTCAATCCCTCCCCCCCACTATTTAGTTTAAACCCACATGTGTACCATAGCAAACCTGCCTGCCAGAATGTCAGTCCCCCTCCAGTTAAGGTGTAACCCGTCCCCCCTACCCCAGAAGAGATTCCAGTGGTCTCTAAATATAAATCCTTGCTCCCTGCACCAGCCTCTCAACCACACATTCAGATCCCCTATCTCCCTGTTCCTGTCCTCACTAGCATGAGGTACTGGAAGCAATCCTGAGATAACCACCCTAGAAGTCCGGCATTTCAGTCGTCTTCCCAACTCTCTGAAGTCATGTTGGGGGACCTCCTTCCTCTCCTTCCCGACGTCATTTGTGCCTACGTGCCCAACTACAGCTGGCTGTTCGCCTTCTCTCTCGAAGATGTTCTGAATTTGGCTTGTGACATCCTGAACCCTGGCACCAGGGAGGCAACAGACTATCCTCGCTTCTCGTCTGCCACAACAGAATCTCCTGTCTGCTCCTCGGACAATGGAGTCATCCACCACTATGGCTCTGCCTGATGTTGGTCTCGCCGGTCGAGTCCCATCTCTAGGATTGGATCCACCGATGTGTCCGCCGCTCGGACTGGAGACTTTGTCTCCCCCTCACAGTTCCCAAGAGGGCGTACCTGTTTTCATTAGGCACAGCCACCTGGGTCTCCTGTACTCCACTGTTACCACCCTTTCTCTGAGTCACACACTTTCGTTTTTCCCGTATCCTCAGCGTGACAACCTCACTGTAGGTCCTGTTCAGGAAACTCTCGTTTTCACGGATGGCCCTGAGGTCATCCAGCTGCTTCTCCAGTGCCCCAACACGGTGCTTCAGGAGCTGAAGTTGGACGCACTTGCCACAGTTGTAGCAGCCAGAGGCTCCATCCGTGTCCCTGGACTCCCACATTCTGCAAGCATCTATTTATAAGTCTAGATATACGTCACACCTATTTCTCCCCTTCCGTTCTCCCTACATTCCTTCCTCTAGCTTCACAATTCACAACTCTTCAATCCGTTTGTCTTACACCTTCTGTCTTTTCATCTCTGACCTCTGTCAAACCATCTGCCCCATACCTGTATCCAACCTTCAAAAATTCCCATACATGTATCCACGTATTACTTGCCTGGCTTTGTCCTGGCCCTTCTCTCTATCAGCTTTCTCCCGCCCTCCCAACCCCCTCCCCCACAATTAGTCTGAAGAAGGGTCTCAACCCAAAATGTAACCTAGAATGTACTTAAATAGGCTAATCTGCTGAGTTACTCCAGCACGATGTGTCTTTCTTTCTTCATAATATAACACTAGTTTTGTATATCTGGCTTTAGTTAAAAAAGATTGCAAGTGCCAAATGCAAAACTAACATTGGATTAAATAGTCAAAGCAGTAATTTATTCAAAACGCAGGCCATTGTCCAACCAAACTTGGATGAACAGTCTGGAATTTAATCTAAACTATTCAGATACAATTCAAATTTTGTACAAAATTACTGTATACAATATTTATACATATACTGTCTTTAAACATTTTGCATCAATAACAGATCAAGTAACGTTTACAGGATAGGGAATAACTTCTCTTTTGTGCTTTTTCTTTCCTACCATGAGATTAAAGGAATCACATTTATTCTAGCATGTTGCTTTCAAGTATTCATTAACGTTTTCCAGAAGTAGCACGTGCACAAGAAACCTCAACTTGACTCTTTGTCAGGAAGGGCAGTAGTTTGGCAGCTTAATTTCAAAACCATCTCTTTGATTCTTTTGTAAGCCCAGCAAGTGCTTCAATTCAAGCTCTGCTTCTTATCAAGTCAGTACAGTTTTTTTTTAATCTTTGGCACTTATCAAATATTTCCTTTCGCAACTGTTCTTACAGCTCAATTTAACTTTAATTCATTGAACACCTGAGATTTGCAGTATCTTGCAAGGCCAGAAGTGATAAACCCGAAAGTAATTGTTTGTATTCTTCAAGACTGGTAACTTGAGTATTGTATAAAATATATATTAAAAAAGCATTATATAAAACATAGGCTGCACAGAACAGTTTATAGCACCAAAGTAAATCAAGGTTAATTAGATTAAGCCAAAATTTAAATCCAATACTGCTTGAATGCTGCAACTTTTGCTTTGTTTACATGCAAGTATCAATTTTGGAGAAATATAACTCTGATGGGATTTTGTGCTGGCAATAAGCTCCTTGTATATTTTGGTTTCTTCAGTTACAGGGATGTGTTTCCAGCTTCTGTAATCATCATTCATGAATTATGCACAATGTAATCACATTTCCAAAACCTCTAAGTCCTTCAAGAGACTTTTTTTGTGAACTGCTACAGAGCAATATACACCTTCCAATCTAATGTGTATATATTTTGTAAAATATGATGGTTAAAGTAGGAAAATTGTGTTGGACTGCAGAACTAAAGACTTGTAAAACCATTTACATTACACTTTGAAGACACGTCTTTAATTCCAATGTAATTAATCTTCTCTCCAATGCTAACTGTCCTATTACATGCCATGGATTATTACAACAGATACATTTAGAAGTCAAAATGAAGTAGCTTGCTTTTATAGAACACTTTACAAAGCTATTCATTGACCAATGCATTTGACTCTCGTTTCTCTTTCTCACTGGAGCCTATTGTTCTAAAAATACGTCAATTTTCATCAGACCTTTAATGTTTCCTTCCAAGTATTCCAAAAGACCTTAGTGTCAATCTTTGAAGTGTAGTCAGGCATTACTACGTTGCTACATTTTCTATATACTGATGGTAATGCAGGAACTATAGCTATTTTGAATATGGCAAGCTCTCACACACAACAATCTAGCATTGACTGAATGATTAGGTATTTTGACTAATGGGTGGATGTTCAGTCTGAAGAAACATAGAAACATAGAAATTAGGTGCAGGAGTAGGCCCTTCGAGCCTGCACCGCCATTCAATATGATCATGGCTGATCATCCAACTCAGTATCCCGTACCTGCCTTCTCTCCATACCCCCTGATCCCCTTAGCCACAAGGGCCACCTCTAACTCCCTCTTAAATATAGCCAATGAACTGCCCTCTGTGGCAGAGAGTTCCAGAGATTCACCACTCTCTACGTGAAAAAAGTTCTTCTCATCTCGGTTTTAAAGGATTTCCCCTTTATCCTTAAGCTGTGACCCCTTGTTCTGGACTTCCCTAACATCGGGAACAATCTTCCTGCATCTAGCCTGTCCAACCCCTTAAGAATTTTGTAAGTTTCTATAAGATCCCCTCTCAATCTTCTAAATTCTAGAGAGAATAAACCAAGTCTATCCAGTCTTTCTTCATAAGACTGTCCTGACATCCCAGGAATCAGTCTGGTGAACCTTCTCTGCACTCCCTCTATGGCAATAATGTCCTTCCTCAGATTTGGAGACCAAAACTGTACGCAATACTCCAGGTATGGTCTCACCAAGACCCTGTACAACTGCAGTAGAACCTCTCTGCTCCTATACTCAAAGCCTTTTACAATGAAAGCTAACATACCATTCGCTTTCTTTACTGCCTGCTGCACCTGCATGCCTACCTTCAATGACTGGTGTACCATGACACCCAGGTCTCGCTGCATCTCCCCCTTTCCCAATCGGCCACCATTTAGATAATAGTCTGCTTTCCTGTTTTTGCCACCAAAATGGATAACCTCACATTTATCCACATTATACTGCATCTGCCAAACATTTGCCCACTCACCCAGCCTATCCAAGTCACCCTGCAGTCTCCTAGCATCCTCCTCACAGCTAACACTGCCCCCCAGCTTAGTGTCATCCGCAAACTTGGAGATATTGCCTTCAATTCCCTCATCCAGATCATTAATATATATTGTAAATAGCTGGGGTCCCAGTACTGAGCCTTGGGGTACCCCACTAGTCACTGCCTGCCATTGTGAAAAGGACATGTTTACTCCTACTCTTTGCTTCCTGTTTGCAGGCCAGTTCTCTATCCACATCAATACTGAACCCCCAATGCCTTGTGCTTTAAGTTTGTATACTAATCTCTTATGTGGGACCTTGTCGAAAGCCTTCTGGAAGTCCAGATGCACCACATCCACTGGTTCTTCCCTATCCACGCTACTAGTTACATCCTCGAAAAATTCTATAAGATTCGTCAGACATGATTTACCTTTCGTAAATCCATGCTGACTTTGTCCAATGATTTCACCACTTTCCAAATGTGCTGCTATCCCATCTTAAATAACTGACTCTAGCAGTTTCCCCACTACCGATGTTAGACTAACTGGTCTGTAATTCCCCATTTTCTCTCTCCCTCCCTTCTTAAAAAGTGGGGTTACGTTTGCTACCCGCCAATCTTCAGGAACTACTCCAGAATCTAAAGAGTTTTGAAAGATTATTACTAATGCATCCACTATTTCTGGAGCTACTTCCTTAAGTACTCTGGGATGCAGCCTATCTGGCCCTGGGGATTTATCGGCCTTTAATCCATTCAATTTACCCAACACCACTTCCCGGCTAACCTGGATTTCACTCAATTCCTCCAACTCCTTTGACCCGCGGTACCCTGCTATTTCCGGCAAATTATTTATGTCTTCCTTAGTGAAGACGGAACCAAAGTAGTTATTCAATTGGTCCGCCATATCCTTGTTCCCCATGATCAACTCACCTGTTTCTGACTGCAAGGGACCTACATTTGTTTTAACTAATCTCTTTCTTTTCACATATCTATAAAAACTTTTGCAGTCAGTTTTTATGTTCCCTGCCAGTTTTCTTTCATAATCTATTTTTCCTTTCCTAATTAAGCCCTTTGTCCTCCTCTGCTGGTCTTTGAATTTCTCCCAGTCCTCCGGTATGCTGCTTTTTCTGGCTAATTTGTACGCATCATCCTTCGCTTTGATACTATCCCTGATTTCCCTTGTTATCCATGGATGTACTACCTTCCCTGATTTATTCTTTTGCCAAACTGGGATGAACAATTTTTGTAGTTCATCCATGCAGTCTTTAAATGTCTTCCATTGCATATCCACCGTCAACCCTTTTAGAATTAATTGCCAGTCAATTTTGGCCAATTCACGTCTCATACCCTCAAAGTTACCTTTCTTTAAGTTCAGAACCATTGTTTCTGAATTAACAATGTCACTCTCCATCCTAATGAAGAACTCAACCATATTATGGTCACTCTTGCCCAAGGGGGCACGTACAACAAGATTGCTAACTAACCCTTCCTCATTACTCAACACCCAGTCTAAAATAGCCTGCTCTCTCGTTGGTTCCTCTACATGTTGATTTAGATAACTATCCCGCAAACATTCTTAGAAATCCTCTTCCTCAGCACCCCTGCCAATTTGATTCACCCAATCTATATGTAGATTGAAGTCCCCATTATAACTGTTTTGCGTTTGTCGCACGCATTTCTAATTTCCTGTTTGATACCATCTCCAACTTCACTACTACTGTTAGGTGGCCTGTACACAACACCCACCAGCGTTTTCTGCCCCTTAGTGTTTTGCAGCTCTACCCATACCGATTCCACATCCTCCAAACTAATGTCCTTCCTTTCCATTGCATTAATGCCCTCTCTAATCAGTAACGCTACCCCACCTCCTTTTCCTTTCTGTCTATCCCTCCTGAATATTGAATATCCCTGGATGTTCAGCTCCCAGCCTTGGTCACCCTGGAGCCATGTCTCCGTGATCCCAACTATATCATAGTCATTAATAGCTATCCGCACATTCAACTCATCCACCTTATTACGAATGCTCCTTGCATTGAGACACAAAGCCTTCAGGCTTGTTTTTACAACACTCTTGCCCCTTATACAATTATGTTGAAAAGTGGCCCTTTTTGATTTTTGCCCTGGTTTTGTCTGCCTGCCACTTTTACTTTTCACCTTGCTACCTATTTCTTCTACCCTCATTTTACACCCTTCGGTCTCTACGCTCACACATTTAAGAAACCCTTTCCCTTTAACTCCATCCTCCACTATCCCATTCAACACCCCACCCCCCTTATTCAGTTTAAAGCCACCCGTGTAGCAGTGGCAAACCTGCCTGCCAGAATGCTGGTCCCACACCTGTTAAGATGCAATCCGTCCCTTTTGTACAGTTCCCCCTTACCCCAAAACAGATCCCAGTGATCTAAGAATCTAAATCCCTGCCCCGTGCACCAGTTCCTCAGCCACACGTTCAGGTCCCGTATCTCCCTGTTCCTGCTCTCGCCAGCACGGGGAACTGGAAGCAAACCGGAGATAACAACCCTGGAGGTCCTGCTTTTCAACATTTTTCCGAGCTCTCTAAAGTCACGCTGCAGAATATTCATCCCCTTTTTTCCGACATCGTTTGTGCCGACATGCACTACCACTTCCGGATGTTCACCTTCGCCCTTGAGGATTTTCTGCACTCTGTCCGTGACTCTGTCCGTGAAGAAGGGTCTCGACCTGAAACGTCACCCATTCCTTCTCTCCAGAGATGTTGCCTGTCCCGCTGAGTTGCTCCAGCTTTTTGTGTCTATCTTCTGTTGTTAAGGGGCAGCAGGCCTAATGCATTAGCATTTTCTTAAATTACTGGTACAATTTTTTTCCCACTAACTCAGGGATGCTCTTGATCTCTGGTGCTGTCTGGGTGAAGTTTACACTTTGCTGTATTAAATACCTTTCAAATTATAGTCACAGTGATAGAATATGGAGACAGATCTATTGGTCAAATCGGCCACACAAAGGAGCATCAGTATTTAGGGGGTTGAATGTCATCAATAAGATGCAGCTGTGGCTCTGTACGAAGGCCCCGATATAATTTGTAAGCACTGGGATCCACAATAGAAAGAATCATGTCGCTTTCTCCTGGTTTTTCCCAATAGTTCTATGAATAATTATCTTTCATGCACCATTTCATAAGGCAATAAGCCTGTCAAAAGTTACAGGGAGAAGGCAGGTGTTGGGATTGAGAGGGAAAGATAGACCAGCCATTATTGAATGGCAGAATAGACTTGATGGGCTGAATGGCCTTATTCTGCTCCTATGTCTTGTCAACATATGGATAGGATTGTTAAAATCTCGAAGATGGGACCAACAATATTTAACTTTGTCTGTGCCTTGTGGTGACTTTTGTGTACCGTGTTTGCAAAAACAAAGAATTTCACTGTACCTCATGGTACATGCGACAATAAATTATCTATCTATCAGACTGTGCCTGGAGTTTATATATTTCTCCATGTTCCATATGGGTTTTTTTGGGTGCTACGGTTTCTTCCCACATCCCAAATGCATGCAGGCCTATAGATTAACTGGCCATTGATAATAGCTCAAAATTAGTGGGTTAGTGAAATAATCTTGAGTAAAATGGGATAAGTATAGGATGAAGGTAAATAATTGTTTGATTTGGTCCCATTCGACCAGTAGATTTGTTTCCATATTCTATCACTTTGTGACTATAATTTGAAAAATATTTAAGACAGCAAAGTTTAAATACCACACGGACAGCACCAGCGGTCAGGATCAAATCTAATGTTGTAAGGTAGCAGCACTAATTGGTGTGTCACCATGCCAATGTTAATTGTTAATGTTATTGAATATTAACCAACCCCAATGATGTCAAATCTTTAGTACAAACCAATTCTTGTCCCATCAAAGCTAAATACTGTAGGTGCAAGAAAATGAACAAATAAAGTAAACAAAATGCTGAAAATACTCAATGGGTCAGGCTGCATTCAATGGAGGGAGTTCGTGTTTTAGGTTGAGCATTCATCAGGAACGGTAGAAGGCCATTAATCCTAAATATAAGAACACAGACTTGCAGGATGAGGCCATTGAGCTTGCTCCACCATTTCACAAGTCTGTGCCTGATTCTGGGTCCCAAGTCCACTTTCCCAGATAATCCCCATATTCCAATTACCCCAAATTCCAAAAGATCTATTTTGACATTGAATATTGACCAATGTGCAATCACAGCACCATGTGGAAAAGAATACGAAGGATTCGCAATTCTCACATAGAAGGAATTTTTCCTCAGCTCAGTGCTAAATATCCAACATCTTATCCTGAAACCATGCCACATAACCCTATCAGTCCATACAGGGGAAGTCATCTCACACTGACAGGCACGTCAAAATGTTTCTTCCTCCACAGATGCTGCCTGACTTGGTGAGCATTTCCATCACATTTTGTTGATATTTTTGTACCTCTAACCTTACCTGTGTATGCAAATTGGACAAGATCCCAGAGTGCACTGGGGTCTATGCCCTCCATTTTGATTTCTTCTTGTTTGGCTTCACAAACATCACTTGTAAACATGGCTGCAAAGTAGTCTGAAACAGCACTGAGGACGAGTCTATAGAAACAAGAAAAACAGTGATTGAGTTTAATTAATTCCTTTTAATTAGTTGAGTTGTTGACTGAAAGAATCCACTTCAAAACAAAACAAAGGCACAACTCGTGAACTATGATTGTTTTTTAAGATAATTTAAGTGCTAACAAGAAATGCATTGGCTGGAAAGGAAGTTAATACATTTGTATATCTACAGTGTTAAACATTGAGCATTATTTATTTAATGTATTCAAAATGAAGGCCTGAAAATTATATTGCATTGAACTTTTATTTACTTAAAGTCAATTTAATACATTTTGGGGTTAAACTATATCAATCATGAAATTCAACAAACAAATTTCAGCAACAAGCAATTTTTATGCCTGAATTAGTGTCATACTGCTGCATTAAGGCCACACTAGGTGACAATCCTGCCCTCTGGTGCTGCCTGTGTGGAGTTTGCATGTTCTCCTGTGACCCTGTGAATTGAATTGAATTTATTTGTCATTCAAAAAAGAAAATATGAACGAAATGTTGTTACCATACAGTCATAACAATAAAAAGCAAACAAAACACAATTATGCAAAAGTAACGTAAACCTCCATCACAGTGATTCTCCTCCAGGCACTTCCTCACTGTGATGGAAGGTTAAAAAAATGTCTTATCTCGTCCTTGCTTCTTCTCCCCTGATCAGGCAGTAAAACTGATGCGTCGAAGCAATTGAGGCACCTGATATTGAAGATATTGGGCAATTGAACATCCTGCTGCCGAGCCACGGCAGGCGATGAAAGGTCCTGCGAACCGGTCTATTCAAGCCTTGCGCTTCTGGGCGGACGAAGTTGCTGCGGCTGGAGTTCCTGAAAAGTTGGTTACCAACCAGGGACCTGCGAGCTTGCAATGTTACAGACCAAAGGACAAATGACCAAAGCCTCCGAAAGTCGAGTTGCAGCCACAAATCGCACCACCACCACAGCCTCCAAAATTCATCCAGCTCCACGAGTCCACAGGCTCTGTGACCAGAGCCCTCAAGGTCGATCCCAGCTGGAGGTCGCCCAGCTCCTCGATGTTAGGCCGCAACACGAAAAGGGATACAACATGGAAACATATTTGCACCTCCGTTGAAGAAAGAGATTTTAAAACGTTTCCCCACCCCCTCCCACCAACCCCTACATAATACATGACTAAAAATAGACTATTACATACATCTAACATTAACGATAAGACAAAGAAGGGAGAGAGACAGACAGACTGCACGCAAGTTGCAGACGCGGATGCAGCACCACCACAAAACTGTTGAGTTGCCTCGGGGTTCTCTATTTTCGTCCCACAAAGTAAAAATGGTTAATTGGCTACTGCCCCTGGTATGTAGCCAAATGGTATAATCAGGAGGAGGGGGGTAGTTATAGAACGGAATATAAGGAAAATATAATGGTTTTGGGTAGAATTAGTGTGTAGAAATGGGTATTTGTCATGAGAATGGCTAATCGTCATGAGTATAAGATTGAGAGTTATCACATTACACCTTTAATGGTCAAGCCACAATTGAATCATTGTGTATAGTTTTTTAGTGTTCATCACACTACCCAAGAATGTGTTACCATTGGATAGCATGTAGAAGAGTATTGGATGGGTGACAGGGTCAGTGGGGCAAAGGACAGGTTGCCATGTTATATCTCTCTGGGACTCCACGACACAAGTCTTCTGTGCAACACTCACTATGGAGTATTACAGGAGACTTTGATCATTCTGTCCTGCTCGTGGGCACTCCTGGAAAAAATGTCCTTAAAGGTACATTGCTGAATTGCACAACTTCCTGACCTCTGCCCCCTGCCTGCTGACCCACCCTGCTTCTTCCCTGATGGTCAGTTAATTTCCCAGCTCTCCTAATTTCCCTCTTTGTTGTTTACAGGGTATTGCCCTCCTTCCCTCCACCTCTCAGATCAATCCAGATTAGACCAGTGGCCAACTTCCTGAGCCCCTGATCTCAGAGATCGAGATCAAGTAGAACACTTTCCTTCAAGTAAGCAGAAAATGGTGGATTGAGACTGGAGCTTCAGAGAGGCAATAATAGCAAGATAATGTTTACATTCACTATTCTTTCATCTATGGACATGTATTCACCTTCTCACTCTCTATACTGCTCCCATTCACTCGAGGACCAGGCAACTGTTGTTTACAACTTATCTCCACTGTTTTACCATCCTGGCTTTACTCTATCAGAGACAACCCCCTCCTCACCATCTCTGCAGTTACACATTTCTTATAACTTGTTAAAACAAAAACTGGTGGATGAACACAGTGGGTCTGGCAACATCTATGATAGACAAAGAATAGTTGATTTTCATGTCGAGACCCTGCATGAGAATTTCCTTTCATCTCCTTCCCACTACTGATGAAACATCTTTGACTTAAAACATTGACTGTTTTGCTTCTGACAGATGTGGTCTGACCAGCATTGTTTCTAACACTTAATATTTGTCATTTTAGATTTCCATTGTCTGCAATTATTTTTTCATATGTGGTGATTTTTCCACCATATAAGGCCATTATGCCGATAGGCTTTATACCAATTCCAATAAACCAAACTCCTCAGTCACTCTCCCATGTGCTTTCCCAATAGCTCTGCAAATTACTCACTTTCATGTGTCATTTCATACCCATTTGAAGGCAACAACTCTATTTCAATCACCCTTATGGGCACTGAATTCCAGATCGCATCTCCATTCCTCTTGCCTCATCTATGTATTTTCAGGTTATATCTTTAAATTCCTGCTCCTTGTCTTTGAACTGTCACTAAACAAAACTGTCTCTCTCTACTTATTCCACCTGGCTGCACATTGGTGTGTTGTTATCAAATCTCCTCTCAACCCTAATCTGAATTGTTGGTTCAGATATACGTACGTGAGCATGTACACAAGTAATTAGTAGCACATTGGACTTGCTGTTTGGAACTGATGGATATGCTGTAATGGGATTAAAATGTTCCAGAGTGGATTACAGAAATGACGCAATTTGGAAAATTTCATTAATGGGAACCATTATTGTTATTGGTATAATTTAAAATTATTGTCTCTTGTATTTTGATACAGTGAGGTTGTTTTACTTCCCATCTGGTCAGAGCATACCATGCATAGGTGCAATCATACCGCACATGAGCATAATCATACCATACATGAGAAATTCTGTAAGTAAGAATGTCATTGTTCTATCTGGGACATATGACAATAAAACACTCTTACTCTTGAGTACAATCAAATCACTTATGAGTATGCTAGATAGAATAAAAAGGGAAATTAAACAGAATATAGAATATAGTGTTACAGTTACAGATAAAATGTAGATAGAATTGCAATGGGCAACATGGGGTAGATTGGAGAATTAGGAATGCTTTGTTAACATACTGTCTTTGATAAAGTAATGTAATTTTCTCCAAGTCGTGATAACAAACACTTGCAGGGCATTCCCAGGTAAATAGGGTAGTAAATGCAACATGCTAATCGTCATGAGTATAAGATTGAGAGTTATCACATTACACCTTTAATGGTCAAGCCACAATTGAATCATTGTGTATAGTTTTTTAGTGTTCATCACACTACCCAAGAATGTGTTAGCATTGGATAGCATGTAGAAGAGATGCACCAAGATTTTGCCTGGGATGCAGGGCTGCAGTTATGACAGATCAGATAGGTTGAGAGAATGTCATTGTTCAATCTGGGACACATGACAATAAACTCACTTGAACTTGAACTCTGTGGAATGTAAGGGGCAGAGATGTGACTTTATAGAAATTTACAAAATTATCAGGTATATAAATCAGGTAGATTGTCAGAGTCTTTTCCCCAGAGTGGGGAGAGTCTACAATTAGAAGACATAGGTTTAAGGTGAGAGGGGAGAAATTTAAATGAGATCTGAGGTCCTAGTTTTTTGTATGGAATGATCTGCAGGTGCTTTGGTGAAGAGGTATTGAATCGGAAAGGCGTGAGAAATATGGCCTAAAGCAGGAAAGTAGGATTAGCATAGATAGGCATCGTGATTTAAATTGAACACTGGGCAATGATCAATCAATGTCCTCAATTACTGTTCTTATGACAGAAGAACGGTTACTGATGAAGCTGCTGCAGAGGTTGGGCTTAGGACATAACCCTGAGGAAGTCCTGCATCAGTATCTTCAGGAAGTTACGAACGATCTCAAACAATCACAACCATCTTCCTTTGCATGAAGTATGGTTTCAGTACCTGGAGACTGTTTCATTTTATGTCCATTGTTGCATTGATATCAAAGCAGTCACAATCACCTCACCTCTGAAATTCAGCTCTTTGGTTCACGTTTTGCAGGAATTTTAGTGACACTTCAAAGACAAGGAGCAGGAATTTAATTAATATTAAAAAAATGTTTAATTCAATTTTGTAACAAAATTGCTCTTTTTGAGTCTCACTGTTGTATTTCTCACAGCACAGACGGATGAATGCTTACATTAGGTGATTTTATCACAATTAATGTTAAGCCCTGTCCCATTTTCCTGAGTTTTCCCCTTGATTCAAACTCGGAGATGCCAGCCGTAAGGTACTCGGGAGAATTTGTGAGTAACTCGGGAAGGTGGTACAGGGGCTTAACATTAATCTTGATGAAATCACCTAATTTAAGCATTCATCCCTCTGATTGCTATCATAAATACAACAGCGAGACTCAAAAAGAGCAATTTTGTTACAAAATTGAATTAAACATTATTTTTTCAACGTGCTGAAAAATATATCCCGATTTACCTGATGCCCCGAGTACCCACGGCTGGCATTACGAGCCGCTACGAAATATCCACGGACTCGCTATGGACAATGCCCGAGTTTGAATCAAGGGGAAAACTCAGGAAAATTTGTGAGTAACTCGGGAAAGTGGGACAGTGGCTTTACTTTTGAATACAACTGTGCTCCACTGTGCTTTTCCAACTGGTCACCAGCTGAAACGACTTTAGGTAATTACTAATCACTCACAATAGTTGAAAACAAGCCATTAGCCAATTTCATACCATTCAACATCAGAATCCCTGAGTCACATCCACAAAATGGACTGTAGCAATTCAGCTAGGCTGCTCTGATTCTGCTGCACTGTATTGATGGTCAAATGTTACACGGTTAACTTTACAATAAATTAAAATTCCAGATACCAAGGACAAAATATACAAAGTCAGATTAAAAAAAAGAAGTGAATGATCCTTTTGCATTTCTGCCTACTTCATTCAAAACTTAGTCATGTTCAAGTAAATAAAGGAAGGAATAAAACTATTGCCTCGGTTTAAGACTGGACAATGTGTTATTCACTCCAGTAAACGCAATCATCTTTCTCAAGATCTCTAAAAGGCAATCCGCCCCAAAAGTGTCAATGCTCAAAAGATGACAAGCAGATACTAGACTGGATATAAACCTTTGCGCCTTGAGTTTTAATCTACTTGAACCATGTTGTTGGATCAAATAACAGTAAGGCTTGGAGGCTGACAATGTTATTTGTTTGACTTCTCTGAAAAGCCAGAAGGAAAATGTGACTGTTTGCTCTTGTCACAATTTCACATCAGATGAACATATTGATTGACCTCTAAAAATCTCTGATGCTTTTAAAAAGGTCACGGAGAAGTAATTTGGCACAAAGGTCAGAGGTGGATCATTTTCACTGCTGTGATGCACACATATAAAACTAAATCAAGAGCCCTGCTTAATGCCTCAGCCTTCAAAATGGGATTGTGAAGAGGAGTAATGATGAACTTGTTTTATATGTGTTATTCAAGACTAACCTCCTAGAAGTGAATTAATTGAAAGTCTCCAGGAAGCACTTACTTTGCCCAGTAGGGAATTTTAAGTGAGGCCATCCACCAAAGTCTCCACTGGGGGATATATAGTAAGTGACAAATGCAAAATGTTCTTGCACAGTGTCAGAAGAGGTTGAATCACTTTAACAGGTCAAGCAAAGTATTAAACACATTTGCTACTTTGACTTCCTTTTACGTGGTGTGGAAGTGCTCAAATTACTTCTAACATAATCCATTTAACACTCCCAGCGAGAGTTCCCTAACTAACAGCCTTACGGACATTGACCTCACTAAAAGTCTCACACATTTGATGCATTGGTCGGTGGACACACATTGGTCGGTGGGGGCGCTGCGAGTCGACTGCCCTGCCAGCAGCGTTTTCGTTATTTTTACTTTTATTTTTGTTTTTTTGTGTCTAATGTTAGTTTAGGTGTCTCTTGGTGTGTCGTGTGTGGAGGGTGGTGGGGGGGAAAAAGGGGGGAACCGCTTTTGGACGCTTCCTTGACGGAGAGGCGACTTTTTCCATGTCGCCTCCCTCGCGGCCTAACAGCATGGATTGGAGTGTCCTTTCCCGGAGTTGGGCCCGAAGCATCAGCAGCAGGTGCAGCGTGGACTTTTCCATCATGGAGCGGGTGAACCCTTGCCGGGGTCGCCAGAGAGGAGTGCTCCGATCGCTGGCTTGGTGACTTTGGCACCATGGGGCTGTGGTCTGCGGAGCTTTTAGCCATGGGCGTGGCATGGACTTACCATTCGGAGCCTGAGATCCCTAGCCGGGGATGGCCGGAGAAGAGCTCCGACCGCCGGCCTGCAGCCTATAGCATCCTGAAGCCACGGTATCCGGTAGGAAAGTGTCCATTCGGGACTTCCAAGCAATGGGCAAATTAATGGAAAGGATACTTAGAGATAATATATATAATCATCTGGATAAACAGGGTCTGATTAGGAACAGTCAAGATGGATTTGTGCCTGGAAGATCATGTTTGACTAATCTTCTTGAATTTTTTGAAGAGGTTACTAGGGAAATTGATTAGGGTAAAGCGGTGGATGTTGTCTATATGGACTTCAGTAAAGACTTTGACAAGGTTCCACATGGAAGGTTGGTTAAGAAGGTTCAATTGATGGGTATTAATGGCGGAGTAGCAAGATGGATTCAACAGTGGCTGAATGGGAGATACCAGAGAGTATTGGTGGGTGGCTGTTTTTCTGGTTGGAGGCCAGTGACTAGTGGGGTGCCTCAGGGATCTGTGTTGGGTCCACTGTTGTTTGTCATATACATCAATGATCTGGATGATGGTGTGGTAAATTGGATTAGAAAGTATGCAGATAACACTAAGATAGGTGGTGTTGTGGATAATGAAGTAGATTTTCAAGGTCTACAGAGAGGCTTAGGCCATTTTAAAGAGTGGGCTGAAAGATGGCAGATGGAGTTTAATGTGAGGTGCTACATCTTGGCAGGACAAATCAAAATAGGATGTACATGGTAAATGGTAGCAAATTGAGGAATGCAGTTGAACAGAGGGATCTAGGAATAACTGTGCATAGTTCCCTGAAGGTGGAATCTCATGTAGATAGGGTAGTAAAGAAAGCTTTTGGTGTATTGGCCTTTATAAATCAGAGCATTGAGTATAGAAGTTGGGATGTAATGTTAAAATTATACAGGCATTGGTGAGGCCAATTCTGGAGTATGGTGTACAATTTTGGTCACCAAATTATAGGAAAGATGTCATCAAAATAGAGAGAGTACAGAGGAGATTTACTAGAATGTTTCCTGGGTTTCAGCATCTAAGTTACAGAGAAAGGTTGAACAAGTTAGGTCTTTATTCTTTGGAGTGCAGAAAGTTAAGGGGGGACGATAGAGGTTTTTAAAATGATGAGAGGGATAGACAGAGTTGACGTGGATAAGTTTTTTCATTGAGAGTAGGGAAGATTCAAACAAGAGGACATGATTTGAGAATTATGGGACAGAAATTTAGGGGTAACATGAGGGGGAACTTTACTCAAAGAGTGGTAGCTGTGTGGAATGAGCTTCCATTGGAAGTGGTGGAGGCAAGTTCGATTTTATCATTTAAAAATAAATTGGATAGGTATATGGACAGGAAAGGAATGGAGGGTTATGGTCTGGGTGCAGGTAGAGGGGACTAGGTGAGAGAGTAAGTGTTCGGCACAGACTAGAAGGGCCGAGATGGCCTGTTTCCGTGTTGTAATTGTTATATAGTTATATGGTTAAGCCGCGTAGTGTGTTTGACCGTCCCGACGTCGGAGTTTTGATCATCCCGATGAGAGGGCCTGTACATCGGGCCATCCGTAGCGACGACTACGGAGGGTTTATCGCCCCTATCACGGGTGAACAAAGGAGGAAGACTGGCTGAACTTTGTTGCCTTCCACAACAGTGAACAATGCTGTGGTGGATGTTTTTGTTAAATCTTATTTAACCTATTACCTTATTACCTTATTTAACCTTATTAACCTTAATCTTATTCTCTGGAGCGCAGAAGGTTAAGGGGGGACCTGATAGAGGTCTTTAAAATGATGAGAGGGATAGACAGAGTTGATGTGGACAAGCTTTTCCCTTTGAGAATAGGGAAGATTCAAACAAGAGGACATGACTTCAGAATTAAGGGACAGAAGTTTAGGGGTAATATGAGGGGGAACTTCTTTACTCAGAGAGTGGAAATGGTGGAGGCAGGTTCATTGGTATCATTTAAAAATAAATTGGATAGGCATATGGATGAGAAGGGAATGGAGGGTTATGGTATTAGTGCAGGCAGGTGGGACTAAGGGGAAAAAAAATTTGTTCGGCACGGACTTGTAGGGCCGAGATGGCCTGTTTCCGTGCTGTAATTGTTATATGGTTATATGGTTATATTTGTATTGTGTGTTCTTTTTAAGTGTAACGCTGCTGGCAAATTCATTTCACTGCGCATTCGGGTGCATGTGACAAATAAAATTTTGACTTTGGCATACACTTATCAACATAAAGGGCCTGTCCCATTTAGGCGACTAAGCGGTCGCCACATATTCGCCGGGGTGTCGCCTGTATGATCTCCTCAGTTTCCCAATGAGTCGTAGTCTTTCTGGTCGCCACAGAATTTTGAAATATTCAAAACCTTTCGGCGGCCATTGTTTTGGGGGGGGGTAGCCTCTGATGTAGCCTTATGTAGCATGATGTAGGTGCTGTCGCCAGGATGATGTAGGTAGTTGCCGGTGATGACATTGGTGAATTCCATTAAAGTTATATTATAGATAATTTAAATTTTAATGTTATTATAATATTTTTGTATGCACTGTTGTATGTCGTAGGGGCGTACAGTTGCTGGTTTTTCGGCGACCAGCAACGACTATGATAGTTGCGGCAGTCGCCTAAAAAATCACCTAAGTGTGAGAGGCGCTTAAGCAGAGTGCTGCAGCTTTAATTTGTAGCAATGTCTCAAAGCACTTCAGAGAGTTCAGGCAAAAAGTGGATGTTGCTCCAAAGAATGACGCATCAGGATCAGCAACCAAAAAGCTTATTGAAAAGTGGGGTATGTGGAAGGCCGTAAAAGAAAAGACCGAGATCAGGGATGAAATTCCAGAGCATGTTGTTAAAGATATAAAGGAATAAATCAATGGTGGCAGCAACATCATGGAGGAGATGCTGCCTCTTCACAGAGGATCCCACTTGCACCTGGACTCGAGCTCCTTCACTGCTGCAGTTTGCAGCTCAGAGAGGCAGCAATGATCAAGCACACTGGAGTGGAAAGGTCCCTGGAAGCCACACGCGCGGCGGGAGAATCCCGGGGATTAGCGGCTTGAAGACTGGGCGGGACTTACTTGCCCACCACTAGGTCCAACTCACCAGCCGCAGACGGTGGACCCACGATGTAGACCAGAAGTCACCAGGAATGCCCAGCTCACCTGCCACAGATCGAGGACCAGCACCGCAAACCGGAAACTCACCTGGAGTCCCGGCTCACCCGCCCAGAGTGGAAGAAGTCTGACAGAGGGCCAGTAAGCCAACTGGCTGCGCGAGGCTGTGCAATGCCTCGATGTGGGAGTGGGCTGCTGGAGGCTCTGCAACAGCCTGGGGCTTGGCTGGACCAGCTGCTGATCCAAGAGGCTGTGCACTTGGACCAGACGCAGCCTAAAGTGGTGGAACAGTAACGGAGGACACCATGCTTACACTTGGCCAGGCCGGCACTTTGAACTTGATGAAAGCGTCAAACATGGTGGTGCCGGCATTATGAATGATGCATTTAATTTTGCAAATAAATATGCTTACAAAAAGGGCACGGAGAAGTGATTTGACACAAAGTTCAGAAGTGGATCATTTTCACTGTATGATGCACACATATAATAATAAATCAAGAGCCCTGATTAATGCCTCAGCCTTCAAAATGGGATTGTGAAGAGGAGTAATAATGAACTATTTTTGTAAAGGGTGTACTGCATATGTTTTACCAAAGACTCCACTAGGGGATATATATATAGTAAGCAACAAATGCAAAATGTTCTTGCACAGTCAGAAAAGGTTGAATCACTTTAACAGGTCAAGCAAAGTATTAAATACATTTTCTACTTTGACTTCCTTTTACGTGGTGTGAAAGTGCTCAAATTGCTTCTAACATAATGCTTTTAACACTCCCAACGAGAGTTCATTAACTAACAGCCTTACGGACATCTACCTCACTAAAGTCTCACACGTTTGAAGCATACACTTATCAACATAAGCAGTGTGCTGCAGCTTTAATTTGTAGCACTATCTCAAAGCAGAGAGTTCAAGCAAAAAGTGTTCATTTGCAATTCTGACAATAAATATCCATTGAACCATTTCAAGTATATTGTTATATGCACAAGTATGGTCAGGCACAGGCACAATCAACATCTTGTTTGCAGCAGCAACAACACAGGCACAAATACACAGACAAAGCATAAAACATAACTTATAATAAACTCTGCCAGGCAGTAAAAAAAGAAACAAAGAAAAACGGTGCCAAAAAATAACGAGCTGGAAATGTTTCCAAGTTTTCCTCCAAGTTATGCACCATGCTGACATGAACATATGTTGGCTATTCCTACATTATTACTTAAAACATTAGTATTAAACACAAATTTTTAAAATTCATGGTGATCAACAGATTGCCTGTAATGTTCCATTGCCAAGGTAGGATTAGGGTTGTAAGGGTTGGTTTAGGAACCCGATTGTTGTAGGAATATACAGTGGCTGTTTCTGAACCTTCTGTATCTCCTGCCCGACAGTAGCTACAAGTAAAGGGCACAGAATACAGATGGTGCGGATCCTTGATGGCAGATACTGCTTTCTTGTGGTAGTCACCCTTAGTATTTTCAAGGGCAAAGAGGATGATGGGTTTCTTTGGAGTGAATGCTGACAGTGAATTTGAAAGAAGGAAAGGGTATGGGGTAAAGGAAAAAGTTAAGGGTGACGCAAACTTATTTCTCAATTGCCACCTGGAAAATAATGGCAGCAGGTGCATGATTACACGCCATACTAACGGTACAACATTGCCCATTCCTTCATCAATCCATGGTCAAAACCCTGGAACTACTCACTTACAGGCCAAATGGGGAGCCTTTACATACCATGTGTAGTAATGAACTGCAGATGCTGGTTTAAATCAAAGGTAGATACAAAGTCTGATGAAGAGTCTCGACCCGAAACGTCACGCATTCCTTCTCTCCAGAGATGCTGCCTGTCCTGCTGAGTTAATCCCGTATTTTATGTCTACCTTTACTTATTGGCCAAGTGAGTAACCTTCACCACAGAGACTGCAGCACTTCAAGAGGCAACATCTCCACTTTCTGAAGATTGTTGAGTTATGGCTATAAATATTGGCAGTGATTCTCATATCCTACATTTAAAATATGTATTCCTAGTAACCCTTTGCACTTGATAGAACAGCAACATTTATATGAAATAACTTGTGCTATGTATGACCCAATCCGGAGAACTTGGAGCCTTTGGTCATGAATGCTGTTGAATTTCCACCCAGTAACCTCAAAACCTAACGAGGTTATGAGCACATTGTGCAGTAGCATGTCATGCAGGCAGAGAGACAACGTAGGTCCGCAGCTCGCTATAGTAAGGAGTTCAGACAATGTTGACAAGTTAAAAAGAGTTAACTGAGAATATAAATTATCAGAAATTAAAACATTTTTTCATAACCTGTATGATAAGCTTCCGGATAAATATATTAAAAAAGTGTACAAAGATAAGTAATTATCATGAAGTGGCTCAGCACTTCAACTCCCCCTCCCATTCCCCATCCGACCTCTCTGTCCTGGGTCTCCTCCATGGCCAGAGCGAGCAACACCTGAAATTGGAGGAACAGCACCTAATAAACCACCTTGGGGAGTCTGCATCCTGCGGGCATGAACATTGAATTCTCCCTATTTTGTTAGCTCTTGCTGTCCCCTCCCCTTCCTCAGCCCTCGGGCTGTCTCCTCCCATCCCTCAACCCTCGGGCTCCTCCTCCTTCTTCCTTTCTTCTCCCCACCACCACCCATCAGTCTGAAGAAGGGTTTCGGCCCGAAACGTTGCCTATTTCCTTCGCTCCATAGATGCTGACTGGAGTGTGGCTTTGATTGATTGCTGAGAAAAGGGCAAGATTGCGGGGTAAAATAGACTTTGACATTTCAGAGAAATCTCCACCTCCCAAGCTGCTTGTAATTTGACAAAAGACAGCATTCACAGCAGCAATGGAAACGTGTCGAGGGATCACAAGAAAGTCAAAAACTAAATAGGAAACACACCGCATGACTTTTTGCTGGCAATAAAGAGGTCTGAGGCCTGAACAGCCAAAGAACTATTAGATATTACTAAATATATTTGTACAACAATTTGCCATCTGAGAAAGTGATAATGTGGTTGCATAATTAGGCATTATATAACCATACAGTATTTACACCAATTGGTTTATTTTAAGCAGTGCAATGTTTCTGCACCAGAGGAAAGAAATACCATTGCTGTATGTTGAAGGTGCTCTTTGAAAGAGAACCTATGTTTAACATTAAAAATAGATACATTTATAGTTTAATAGTGATAGTGGTAATGTCAATATACAATACAAAGCTAAATAGTGCCTGCTAAATTTTATGCATCTGCATTTCCTTTTACCATAATGATAATTTTAATTGCAAATTAGATCTTGTGATGAAATGAAATTTCAGTTGCATGTAGAAATTATTAATGAAGTTGCTGGGAACACCATTCCTTGCCTTTAGCATAAGTGGAATATTTTCTCAGGCCATCCCTAGGCAAATAGATGGGTTCTGCTTTCACAGAGTCCATAAATTGATTTTGTCCGTAAGGTAGAAAATACACAAAATCAGTTGATACTGTAACCATACCTCCATTGTTTTGTAATGAATGGAAGCAAACACACATCAGACTGATAAGAAAGAAGAATTACTAAAAGCTAAGAAGGAAACAATTTTTACCGTTCATAGAAACAAACATATGTATGCACGTCTGCCTGACTTTTGAATATAATATCTTGGGAACTTGTTCATATGTCTGTGTGTCGTTAAGTTGATTGTTATTAACCCGGTGACAGATTGTACAGTACACATTTCCTCAGCGAGGTGGCAAGTATATGCAATACAGAGATGGATAAGTTTTAAATATTAAAGAACATAGGATGTAGGATTATTGTATGGAAATGGCGCTAAAGCAAAAAACAATTAATGATCAGCTGTGATTTTATCGAATGGCAGAGCAGGTATTGGGGAATTATTCCTGTTTCTATTTTGTATGATCCACTAATATTAGTCCAGACATTCTTGATTCACACATTAATAACTGATATCATTCTGAGATTTAATATTATTTTATGATTTAATGATGTTTTCCGAATATTATTCTCAAATTTCACTGTACATCAGTTGGTTAAATGACAATTAACGCAAACTTGAACTTGAATTTGCATGAGAATATTGAGTGGATTTGTGCATAAAGAGGAAAAAAGTATCCTCTATACTTTTTAATCGTAGCTGTCAAACTGTATAAAGTTGTTTTTATTGGATTTGGACACTACCGGACCAATGGACTGCCTCCAGATGCTCTTCATTCCAATGTTTTTTTTGAGATCATGGCTTCCATCTTTATTGTATCTATCTGAAACATTGTGTTAACTGATTAAAGGAGGGTGGCACAGTAGTGCAGACAATCGAGCTCCAGGGACCCATGATCAATCTTTACCTTGGTCTCTATCATAATGGGTTCATATGTTCTGCCACTTACTTGCCCCAAGTGCACCACTCTATTCTCAAAAAGTTGCAAATTAGTTAATTAGCTTCTGAAAACTGCCTGTAGTGTTGATGGGTGGCAGGAGATTTAGTGGGTTTAGCATGTGAGCAGGATTAAGTCATAGGGAGGTAAGTGGAGGAATGAGGCTGAAGAGTGTGCTCTCTAATTAATTACCAACCCGACCTAATAGCTTCTAAAGAAAATAGAATTACAATATGGACCATAATACAACAAATATGCCTATAAAGCAAAATCTACATGTGCTGACAAATTTGGCACCAATAAGGGCGTCACGGTAGCACAGCAGTAGAGTTGCTGCCTTACAGCAAATGCAGCACCGGAGACCCAGGTTCAATCCTGACTATGTGTGCTGTCTGTTCAGAGTTTGTACGTTCTCCCCGTGACCTGCGTGGGTTTTCTCAGAAATCGGATTCCTCCCACACTCCAAAGACGTACAGGTATGTAGATTAATTGGCTTGGTAAATGTAAAAATTGTCCCTAGTGGGTATAGGATAGTGTGAATGTGAGGGGATCGCTGGCCAGCATGGACCCGGTGGGCCTCAATGGCCTGCTTCAGCAGTGTATCTCTAAATTAAACTAAATTAAACTAAATAGATAGAATAGGTTTAGACAGATATGGATCAGATACAGGCAGGTGGGATTAGTGTAGATGGGGCATGTTGGGCCGACGGGCTTGTTTACATGCTGTATGACTACGATTATATAATAGAAACAGAGTCAGTAGAGTCGATCTCGCCCCAGTGCAAGCTTTTGATATTAATTTGTTTCTCCTGCCTTGCAGCTTCTATGATTCACCTACATGCCAGGGCCAAATTACAGTGATCAGTTTAGCTAACAACCCCCATATCTTTGGGAGGTGGGAGGAAACCGATCTCGGAGAAAAGCCACGTAGGTCATGGGGAGAATGTACAAACTCTGTACAGACAGCACCCATAGTCGGGATCAAACCCGGGTCTCCGGCACCTGGAAGAAAAGTACAAACCCACGATCTTCTAATGATACAGTGGAGCAAATGGCAAGTGCCATAATAGCGAATGGCTCAATGGTGCCGCTAGTCGGATTGGTCGGGGACGATATGGAGAGAATGTTTCCACTAGTGGCAGAATTTAGGACCAGAGAGCACAGCCACAGAATAAAGGGATGTAGATTTAGAAAGGAGATGAGGAGGAATTCCTTCAGCCAGAGGCCAGTGAATCAGTGGAATTCATTGGCTCAGACGGCTGTGGAGGCCAACTCACTGCGTCATTTTAAAGCAAAGATTGACAGGTTATTGATTAGTAAGGGTGTCAAAGATTATGAAAAAAAAGGCAGGAGAATGGTGTTAAGAGGGAAAGATGGATCATCCATGATTGAATGGGGGATGAGCCGGACGGCTTAATTCTGCTCCTATGACATGGACTTATGAGCTGCTGTATCACAGCCCCAGAGACCCGGGATTCAGTCATGACCTCGGGTTCTGTCTGTGTGCAGTTTGCATGTTCTTTTGGTGACCACGTGTTTTTTTCCTAGATGCTCCAGTTTCCTCACACATCCCAAAGACGTGTGGGTTTGTCAGCAAATTGGTGTCTGTACATCGCCCCTAGTGTGCAGCTGTGCGGTGAAATCTCGGTGGAGTCAATAATAACGTGGGGAAATTAAAAAAGAATGGAACAAATGTGGAATTATTCTAAATGGATGGCAGATGGTCAGGATGTACTTAGTGGTTTGAGGGGCTTGTGCCTGTGCTGTATCTCTCAATGACTCTACGCAGACAGCACTGGAAATCAGGATTGAACCCGAGTTACTGGAGCTTTGAGGCAGCAGCTCGATTAGCTGTACCATGGTGCAAAAAGGTGACAATTTAACATCTCAGAACACCATTACACTTAATTAGGATATAAATCTGACTACAGTCTGTCACTGCTGTTAGTTGAGTAATATAAATGCTGGTGATAGTAATCATGGGAGATTTATTTTTGTCTAAGGTCATAAGAAATAAGAGTAGAATTAGGCCATTTGGCCTATCAAGTCCACCTCGCCATTCAATCATGGCTGATCTAATTCTCCCTCCTGATCCCATCACCCTGCCTTCTCCCCATAACCTCTAACACTTGTACTGATCAAGAATCTATCTATCTCTGCCTTAAATATATCCACTGATTTGGTCTCCACGGCCACTTGCGACAAGAAATTCCCCAGATTCACCACCCTCTGACTAAATAAATATCTCCCCATCTCCTTCCTGAAAGAACATCCCTTGATTATGAGGCTATGACCTCGTCCTGGATTCTATCCTCAACAATACTGTCACTTGCTGAGTAACTCGAGCATTTTTGTGTTTTTTGTTTCAGACCTACAGCATTCTAAATATTGTTTTACAAAGAGTAGGGAACGTGGTTAATAAAGGCTCTTTGGTGAGAAACCCAATCCCTTTTATTTGCACATCTGAGGAATCTACAGACTGCAACACACAGAGGTGAGTGCAGCCAGAAACGTCTATTCTCTCTTAGCTCTAGTGACCAAAGGTGAATAACTCTGCTTTGACTTTTCTCAGATGTTTTCTATATGTTTCTATGTTTCTATAAAAACACTACAGCAGAACTCTGTTAATCTGGCATGTTCAGGATGTTTGGTGGTGCAGAAGAAGCAGATTGCTTCCAAGACTAGGATATGTTATACTTATTAATTTTCTATTCCACATATAATTCTATTTCACTATTTTTTTCCACTGATGATTTTAAGGGGATCGCAGGAAATTTAAAGTGTCTCCCTAGTCCTTACCTTTCACCCCAACAGCCATCACATACAACACATAACCCTCCAATATTTTTGCTACCTCCAACGGGATTCCACATGTCACATCTCCCAATCTCCACCCGTTTCCATCTTCCACAGTTCTATGTTTCTATGTTTCTATGTTTCCCTCCACAACTCCCTGCTTAACTCATCCCTTCCTACTCAAACCACCCCCTCCCGGGTACCTTCCCCTGCAACCGCAGGAGATGCAACACACGTCTCTATACCTCCTCCCTCGACTCTGTCCAGGAACCCCAACAGTCCTTTAGGCACAGGTTCATGCACACCTCCTCCAACCTCATCAATTGTATCCGTTGTTCAAGATGTGGACTCTTATACATCAGTGAGACAAAACGTAGACTGGATAATCATTTTGCTGAACAACTAATTCTCCTTCCCATTCCCACACTGACCTTTCTGTCCTCGGTATCCTCCATTGTCAGAGTAAGGCGAAATGCAAATTGGGTGAACAGCATCTCCTATTTTGTTTGAGCAGCTTACAGCCCACTGATTTCTCTAACTTCAAATAACCCCTGCACTTCCTCCCCCAAACCCTCCCCCACCCAAGTTGCACCTAGTTCCTGGTCTCATCTAGCTAACAAATAACAATGTGTTCAAGAAGGAACTGCAGATGCTGGAAAATCGAAGGTACACAAAATTGCTGGAGAAACTCAGCGGGTGCAGCAGCATCTATGGAGCGAAGGAAATAGGCCCGTTTAACAATGACCCGTTTCTTTTATCGTCATTACTTTTTTACATATCTTTCATTCATTTGTTCTTTATATCTCTATATCACTGTCTACATCTCTCATTTCCATTTCTCCTGACTAGTCTGAAGAAAGCAGAGGGTGACAGTGCAGATTGTTTTTCGGATCGAAGACCTCAGTTTAGTGGTGCGCCTCAGGAATTGAAGCTGGGCCCATTGCTGTTTATGGTTTATATCAACGATTTGGATTAAAATATAGAAGCCATGATTAGTAATTTTTCAGATAAACTAAAGTGGATCGTAAGCTAGATAGCGTAGATATTTATCAAAATTTACACCAGGATCTTGATCAATTGGGCAAATGGGCTGAGGATTGGTTAATAGAGTTTAATACGGATAAGTGCAAGCTTTGCATTTTGCAAAGTCAAACCAGGGCAAGACCTTCACAGTGAAAGGCAAGGCCCTGGGAAATTTTGTAGATCAGAGAAATCTGAAAATGCCGGAACATAGATCCTTTAAAGCGGTGTCAGAGGTATTTAGGGTGGTCAAGAAGGCTTTCGATACATTGGCCTTCATCAGTCAGGGTGTTGAGTACAGAAGTTTGGATGTTATCTTACAGTTGTACAAGATGAACGAGGTCGCATTGGGGTACTGTGGTCATAGAAACATAGAAATATAGAAACATAGAAAATAGGTGCAGGAGGAGGCCATTCTGCTCTTCGAGCCAGCACCGCCATTCATTGTGATCATGGCTGATCGTCCCCTATCAATAACTCGTGCCTGCCTTCTCCCCATACCCTTTGACTCCACTAGCCCCTAGAGCTCTATCTAACTCTCTCTTAAATCCACCCAGTGACTTGGCCTCCACTGCCCTCTGTGGCAGGGAATTCCATAAATTCACAACACTGGGTGAAAAAGTTTTTTCTCACTTCAGTCTAAAATGACATCCCCTTTATTCTAAGACTGTGGCTCCTGATTCAGGACTCGCCCAACATTGGCAACATTTTTCCTGCATCTAGCTTGTCCAGTTCTTTTATAATTTATGTTTCTATAAGATCCCCCTCATCCTGCTAAACTCCAGTGAATACAAGCCTAGTCTTTTCAATCTTTCCTCATATGACAGTCCCGCCATCCCAGGGATCAATCTCATGAACCTACGTTGCACTGCCTCAATCACAAGGATGTCCTTCCTCAAATTAGGAGACCAAAACTGTACACAATACTCCAGATGTGGTCTCACCATAGCCCTATACAACTGCAGAAGAACGTCTTTACTCCTATGCTGAAATCCTCTAGAAATCCAATTTTGGACACCCTGTTATAGGAAGGATGTTGTTTAGATGGAAAGAGTGTAGAGATGATTTATGAGTATGTTGCCAGTGTGTGAGGACCTGACCTATAAGGTGAAGTTGAGCGGGCAAGGACTTTATTCCCAGGAGTGTTGGAGGACGAGGGGATCTTTTAAAGGTATATACAATCATGAGAAGAATAGAAAGGATAAATGTACAAAGAGTGAGGGTAAATGCACCCACAGTAGGTTAATCAAGAACCAGGGGTTGAAGATTCAAGGTGAGACAGGAGATATTCAATAAGAAACTGAGTGGCAACGGAGTGAGTGGGAGAGAGGGGGAGAGAGAATGGGAGAGAGAATGGGAGAGAGTTGGGGAGAGAGGGAGGGGGAGTAGAGGGGGCGAGCGAGCGAGAGCGGGAAAGGGATGGGAGAGAGGGGGCGAGAGAGGGGGGAGAGAGAGGGGGAGAGAGAGAGGGGAGGGGGGAAAGAGATGGGGAGAGAGGGGGGGGGAGGAAAGAGATGGGGGAGTGAGGGGGAGAGAGAGGGAAGAGAGGTGGTGGAGAGAGGGGGGGGGGAGGAGAGAAGGGGGAGAGAGGGGGGAGAGAAGGGGGAGAGAAAGAGAAGATAAGGGGCAAAGAGGGGGGGAGGGAGGTGGGAGAGGGGGTGTGGGAGAGGGACCAGAGGGCAGAGACTTCAGGGCGGAGACGCTGGGGCGGAGATGGGAGGGGGGGGATGGCAGAGAGGGGAGGGGGGGATTGCAATGGCATGGGGAGGGCAGGGGCATGGGGAGGGCAGGGGCATGGGGAGGGCAGGGGCATGGGGAGGGCAGGGGCATGGGGAGGGCAGGGGCATGGGGAGGGCAGGGGCAGAGGGAGGACAGGGGCAGAGGGACGGCAGGGGCAGAGGGAGGGCAGGGGCATGGGGAGGGCAGGGGCATGGGGAGGGCAGGGGCAGAGGGACAGCGGGGATGGAGGGCGGGGACAGGGACGGGGACAGGAGGCGGGGGCAGAGGCAGAGGCAGAGGTCATAGGGCAGTCAGAAACATAGAAACATAGAAAATAGGTGCAGGAGTAGGCCATTGGCCCTTCGAGCCTGCACCGCCATTCAATATATCATGGCTGATCATCCAACTCAGTAACCCTTCTCTCCATACCCCCTGATCCCTTTAGCCACAAGGGCCACAGAGTTCCAGAGATTCACCACTCTCTGTGTGAAAAATGTTTTTCTCATCTCGGTCCTAAAGGATTTCCCCTTTATCCTTAAACTGTGACCCCTTGTCCTAGATTTCCCCAACATCGGGAACAATCTTCCTGCATCTAGCCTGTCCAACCCCTTAAGAATTTTGTAAGTTTCTATAAGAAGACATAGGGCAGAGGCAGAGGGCAGAGCAGGGAGGCAGAGAGGGAGCAAGGGGGGGGGGGGGGGGGGGGGGGGTCGGTGCGGGAGTGGCATAGAGGGAGCGGGGGACAGAGAGGGTGGGTGTAGAGTCTGAAGGGTGGGGGGGGGGGGGGTGCACAGGGGAGGGCTGGTTCAGTAATAACTTGCTAAATAAAGCCTGAAATTTTCAGGTAAGGCGAATGTGGACTCCATGGAAAAAAATCTCTACCGGGATATGTAAAAATGTTACCGTTACTGCGTTATTTTTTTCGGGATATGTAAAAATTTTACTGTTACTGCGTTGTTTTTTCGAGATGATGTAAAAAAAATACACACACACACACACACACGAGAGATTTGGTACATGGATTGGAAAACTTTTAAAGGACATGGGCCAAGCATGGGCAGGTTTTAGCTAATATAGATGGGAGTTTTTTTTCGGCAAGGGCATGTTGGGTTGATGGGTCTGTTTCCATTCTGTATGACTATGACAAACAGATCAATCCAGAATGGTTCACAGCGAGATGGCAGGATGGCCTACCTATGAGCAGGAATCTTCCGGTTTCCAGCAATCAGAATGACATCGCAGAGCTGGTGTTGCTTGAGATAGAGCTCCATCTTGCGGAAGGTCTGTTCCGCGTGATTCACAGCCTGGAAGAGTTCCTCAGAGCCGCCTGCTTCCATATCACAGTGTGGCATCAGCGGATGACCAGGCACTGACAACCTGTGGACCACAAATGGGAGATATATGTTGTTGATAAACTGCCACAGATTTTATGGCCTAAATCACATTTTTGTTGATTGTAGGCTTAAGAAAACCAATAAGAAAATAATCAATAGTTGCCTATGGCCTTCCTGCAAACAGTAGAATGAAATGAGAACAATGTGTTCCTTGCAATCCTGTCCTCCTTTAACTCATACTCTTCTTATTACTTAGTCTTTATCTCATGATAATTTTCTTTTGCTGCAAAAAGGGTCTTTTTGAAGAAAATTGCCTCCTGTTTTACCAAGCTTCACTGCACAGTATGCAATATAAATGAGTGTGTCTTCCTTAATAGTTGCAGTGAAATCATATTATTTGTTTTAACACAAAATTTTATAAACTGTCGAATTTTCTAGGTTTTTGTCATTATCTCATCCAAGTGGGACGATAACCCGATTATATAAATATGGCACATTTTCAAATTAAATCCAAATGCATGATACATAGAACAGTCCTTATTTTCTACATTACATTTTACTTGTTCAAGCACTTTGGAATGTTGATGTACAGAGAGACCAAGGTTCTAAGCTCATAGTTCCTTTAAAGTGCCAACAAAGGCAGATAGAAAGGCAGATGGTGAAGAAGGTATATGGCGTGCTAACCTTCATAGGTTGGGGCATAGAATGTAAGAGCTTACATTGCAACATTACAAAACATTGCACAAAGAAGCAAAGTGCTCGAGGAACTCAATGTGTCAGGTAATATCTGAGGAGGAAATGGACAGAACCGCTGGAACCCTTTTTAGACTTTTAGACTAAAACATGTAGTATTGGGTTGCAGTTATGGTCACTGTTCTATAGTTTAGTTTAGGTTACTTTAGTTTAGTTTAGATACAGCACGGAAACAGGCTCTTTGGCCCACCGGGTCTGTGCTGACTAGCGATCCACGCACATTAATACTATCCTATTGGGGACATTTTTTTACATTTACCAAGCCAATTAACCTGCAAACCTGTACGTCTTTGGAATGTGGGAGGAAACCGAAGATCTCGGAGGAAACCCATCTAGGTCATGGGGAGAACATACAAACTCCGTACAGACAGCACCTGTATTCGGGATCGAACCCGGGTCTCTGGCGCTGCATTTGTTGTAAGGCAACGACTCTACCGCTGTGTCACTGTGACTGCATTGTGATAGCACTGAAAAGAATCTAGGGAAAATTCACCAGGATGTTTCCAGGATTGAATTAATTTAGTTATGAGGTGAGATTGAATAGGCTGAAGTTGTTTCCCTGGAGAGAAGGAGGCTGAGGGGTGACATGTTAGAAATATGTTGATTATGAAAGGCATAGATAGGGTAGATGGTTAAAATATTTTTTTTCTTATGGTAGGGCTTTCAAAAACAGGAGGGCATGGCTTTAACGTGAGAGGAAGGGAAAACATGTTTTACAGTGGAGTTGATATTGGAACTTGCTGCCAGTGGTGGAGGTGGATGCTGTTCAAGAGCCATTTAAAACACACAGTTAAATGGTCAAAGCTTAAGTGGATATGATCCTAAAGCAGGCAAATGGGATTAGTACAGATGGACAAATAGGAAGGCATTGCTATAGTGAGCCAAAATACTTCTTTCTCTCCTGTATGATTGTGTATTTTGTATTTCTTAAACTGCAGTTTTTCAACCAATTTCCTCTCGCACCCCTGCTCTCCCTATTTACACCTCCCCCAGATCATGTGATATTAATAAGCCTTCAGAGATAGATGATTAACCATGATCATAGGGAATGGTAGGGCAGGCTCAAAGGGCCTGAAGGCTTACTCCAGCACCTTCTTTTCTATGCTGCACCGTTCTCTTGCAGTATCTTGCATTTTGACTCGGCCTGTCACCAAAATTCCATTTGTTATATCCATTCCTTAACCCGCCTCCGTAACTTAAAACGGCTTAATGTTTTGTTATTTATGTTTTAATGAAGAACCTTTGATCTGAATCGTTATCTGTATTTCACTCCTGCTGAGTGTTTACACTATTTTCTGGCTTCATTTCAACAGGTATCCTTTGAATCAAAATATTAATGTTTGAGTCTGGAAAAAACAATCAAGAGAACTCATCACTTCAAATAACATACTGTAAGTACTAAAACTTGCCTGGATCTGTTGAAGCCAATGGAACTGATTAACAGAGTCAGAGAAGAACAGATTGTCACGACTCTAATGCCCGAAATGTGCCCAACACTTCCAATGTGTTCTTAAGTTGATGCTGGGCAGCTTTGTCACTTTACTCTTATTCGGTTAAAATGGAAGACAGCCATAGATTGGGTAGTCCACTCTTATCCCCAGGAAACCACTCCATCAGTATAAACTGAATTGGTGTCCTGATATTTTTTTGATTCATAGTGTAAATTTACTTTGCTCAATTCTATTTAAAAGCTATGCAGGCATATTAGCAATATAAATTCAGCATCATATAAAATGATAACACCCTGAAGACATAACATCCCCCAAATTTAGGAAAAGAATATCAACCATTCCTGATATATGTCTCGGGCACTCTGGTCATGTTGTGCCAACATTCTCACTCTTGTATTCAAATACTTCCAGTGTTCTACCTTCCAATCATCTTCTCAGCCCACAAGTGTTGAGTTCCAATTCAATTCTAAACTATGTGCCACTGTGTACCATTTAGATATCTCTCTACATGTTAAAGAAGGTGAGGGGAGGATGGTTAGAGATAGAAATCTAGGACTTCCAGAAACTTAGAGTCATCAAATCAAAGCGGCTTCAAGAGCTCATAACTCCAAGTGATTACAAGACCTTAAGTTCCACAGTTCTCTTGCTAAACATCTCAGCCTCTATTTCCTTATTTAATTTGTTCATTGAAATCTCTATGATTAATTATTTTTGTGATCTGAACAAATATCTCAACAAAACAAGTTACCGCTGTTGCAAAACAACTCAAGTGACCTGGGATCTAGCCAGCATGCGGGTGCTGTCTGTGTGACGTTTGCATGTATTTCCTGCATGTGTTTCCCTTGGATGCTCCACTTTCCTCCCATCTCTCAACTGTAATTTACTTCAATCATAGATGGGCAGTAGGAAAATCAGGGAAAACAGGGACAGATTATATAAGCAAATAGGTTGAAGAATGGGATTGATGTAAATTCACCAAGAACTAGAACGGAATTTTCCTTACTATGTTGACTCTTCACAATGTTGGCTCTGTTCTCAGGCTGCGGGTTCTCGCTTATACTAGTTCTTAACTACTGCTGAGTAATTTCTGCTGCACTCTTACCAAATTTAATAAGTTTAATTTTTGTCAGCACCTCCCCTTTAAGACCCGTCTAAGTAGTTTCCCTTTTAGAAGATGGTATTCTCTCCTGCTCTTTCACCTGCTGTTGGCTTACTAATTTTTCCGGTCCCTGTTCTGGAATGTCCTGAGAAGGGCCAGTTCTCTGGTGTCCCCTCTAATTCCCAATTTACATGCTGCCAATCTTAGGGTGGACAGCAAAACAATCTCTTTATTTATTTTCCTCCTAGTGAAAAACATTCTCCATATTCCAATTAACTAATTTCCTTCTTCACTATTTCCATATTTTTTGACAATCATAGAAACATAGAAATTAGGTGCAGGAGTAGGCCATTCGGCCCTTCGAGCCTGCACCGCCATTCAATATGATCATGGCTGATCATCCAACTCAGTATCCCGTACCTGCCTTCTCTCCATACCCTCTGATCCCCTTAGCCACAAGGGCCACATCTAACTCCCTCTTAAATATAGCCAATGAACTGGCCTTGATTACCCTCTGTGGCAGAGAGTTCCAGAGATTCACCACTCTCTGTGTGAAAAAAGTTCTTCTCATCTCGGTTTTAAAGGATTTCCCCCTTATCCTTAAGCTGTGACCCCTTGTCCTGGACTTCCCCAACATCGGGAGCAATCTTCCTGCATCTAGCCTGTCCAACCCCTTAAGAATTTTGTAAGTTTCTATAAGATCCCCTCTGAATCTATGGCTAATGGCTATATTTAAGAGAGAGTTAGATGTGGCCCTTGTGGCCAAGGGGATCAGAGGGTATGGAGAGAAGGCAGGTACGGGATACTGAGTTGGATGATCAGCCATGATCATATTGAATGGCGGTGCAGGCTCGAAGGGCCGAATGGCCTACTCCTGCACCTAATTTCTATGTTTCTATGTCTATGTTTCTATGTTTTAATCTCCTAAATTCTAGAGAGTATAAACCAAGTCTATCCAGTCTTTCTTCATAAGAGTCCTGACATCCCAGGAATCAATCTGGTGAACCTTCTCTGCACTCCCTCTATGGCAATAATGTCCTTCCTCAGATTTGGAGACCAAAACTGTATGCAATACCCCAGGTGTGGTCTCACCAAGACCCTGTACAACTGCAGTAGAACCTCCCTGCTCCTATACTCAAATCCTTTTGCTATGAAAGCTAACATACCATTGGCTTTCTTCACTGCCTGCTGCACCTGCATGCCTGCTTTCAATGACTGGTGTACCATGACACCCAGGTCTCGCTGCATCTCCCCTTTTCCTAGTCGGCCACCATTTAGATAATAGTCTGCTTTCCTGTTTGTGCCACCAAAATGGATAACCTCACATTTATCGACATTATACTGCATCTGCCAAACATTTGCCCACTCACCCAGCCTATCCAAGTCACTTTGCAGTCTCCTAGCATCCTCCTCACAGCTAACACTGCCCCCCAGCTTAGTGTCATCCGCAAACTTGGAGATATTGCCTTCAATTCCCTCATCCAGATCATTAATATATATTGTAAATAGGTGGGGTCCCAGCACTGAGCCTTGCGGTACCCCACTAGTCACTGCCTGCCATTGTGAAAAGGACCCGTTTACTCCTACTCTTTGCTTCCTGTTTGCCAGCCAGTTCTCTATCCACATCAATACTGAACTCCCAATGCTGTGTGCTTTAAGTTTGTATACTAATCTCTTATGTGGGACCTTGTTGAAAGCCTTCTGGAAGTCCAGATACACCACATCCACTGGTTCTCCCCTATCCACGCTACTAGTTACATCCTCGAAAAATTCTATAAGATTCGTCAGACATGATTTACCTTTCGTAAATCCATGCTGACTTTGTCCAATGATTTCACCACTTTCCAAATGTTCTGCTATCCCATCTTTAATAACTGACTCTAGTAGTTTCCCCACTACCGATGTTAGACTAACTGGTCTGTAATTCCCCGTTTTCTCTCTCTCTTAAAAAGTGGGGTTACCTTTGTTACCCGCCAATCCTCAGGAACTACTCCAGAATCTAAAGAGTTTTGAAAGATTATTACTAATGCATCCACTATTTCTGGAGCTACTTCCTTAAGTACTCTGGGATGCAGCCTATCTGGCCCTGGGGATTTATCGGCCTTTAATCCATTCAATTTACCCAACACTGCTTCCCGGCTAACCTGGATTTCACTCAATTCCTCCAACTCCTTTGACCCGCGGTCCCCTGCTATTTCCGGCAGATTATTTATGTCTTCCTTATTGAAGATGGAACCAAAGTAGTTTTTCAATTTGTCCGCCATATCCTTGTTCTCCATGATTAACTCACCTGTTTCTGACTGCAAGGGACCTACATTTGTTTTAACTAATCTCTTTCTTTTCACATATCTATAAAAACGTTTGCAGTCAGTTTTTATGTTCCCTGCCAGTTTTCTTTCATAATCTATTTTCCCTTTCCTAATTAAGCCCTTTGTCCTCCTCTGCTGGTCTCTGAATTTCTCCCAGTCCTCCAGTATGCTGCTTTTTCTGGCTAATTTCTACGCATCATCCTTCGCTTTGACACTATCCCTGATTTCCCTTGTTATCCACGGATGTACTACCTTCCCTGATTTATTCTTTTGCCAAACTGGGATGAACAATTTTTGTAGTTCATCCATGCAGTCTTTAAATGTCTTCCATTGCATATCCACCGTCAACACTTTTAGAATTAATTGCCAGTCATTTCTATGTAGTTTATCCCTATTACAGATTTAGTCCACCCAGTGGCCAAAGGTCCTTTCTGAAAACTGCATTTAATTCCCCAAATAATCCTCTTAGTCTGTCCGCTTCATGTGGAAGCTTCTCCCAAATTATCCTTATTGGGCTCCCTGATCTATTTGATGGGTCCTTCTCTGAGACATTCCCCATTATCTGAACAATAGTCACAATCAGGGGCGGAACTCCCAGGGGGGCCAGGGGGAACATGTTCCCCCTCCCTTGTTTTGATAGGTGGGGGACGATCCCCCCCATTTTTTGAAATCCGGATTTTAAAACCCGTTGAAATCTCCACTTTCCGCGAGACAGTGGGGGTGGGACTGCTGATTGAGGGCGCCGTTTGGACGAGGGAGACATGGTCAGCAGGCATTGGGGGCTGGACATGATGATTCAACGTGATAATTGGAGGAGGGAGATGTCGGTCAGAGGTGGAAGTATGGGTGGTGGGACTAAGGATAGAGCTCAGTGATTTTAGGAGGGAGATGTGCCAAAACACTCTCGGCAGCCCTGGACACAGACCTGCGCCTCATCCGCAGCCAGGATCGCTTCCGGTCTCCGGCACTGAAATCGTTGCCGAACCACCACTGAACCATCCCCATCCTCACCTGAGTACCCCCACTCATGAGGGTGGTCAGACACATCGGTAGTCAGACGGTATGCGTGCCCCCAGGCCCACAGCCAGCGCAGAGAAGCAGCGCTAAACCGAGCTCAACTCTGCCTGTATCGCCAGGTTAACCAACAGCCCTGCCTGGACTTACGGGAATGACAGCCCAGGTTTACAGCCAGCGCGGAGAAGCTGTGCTAGCTCCACAACTCCAGGCTGGTGTCCCATCAGTCCAGGCAGGGCTGGAGGTTAACCTGGCGAGACAAGCATAGTTGAACTGCGTTTAGCGCTGGATTAAGCTGTAATTACCGATCACAGGGCCCACGGCTGAAGCCTCCGAAAGCCTTGCGTATGTGTCATCTCTCAGGTACTCTTCGTTATCAGGTACTAATCAACAATCGATCAGAGGGTTACTTAATTCACTGTTGATCAGCCGCTATTCGGAATCGATCACGGACATGCACCAACACCGAAGTTCTATCTACAAGAATTCGAATTCTACCTTACAGTAGGTATGTTATAAAACTTACCTTCAGCGGCGCTGCAGTTCTGCCACTGGCCGTGTGAGCGACTTTGGCGCCTTTGAGGGGAGTGGGTTAAAATACAATTTTCTCCTGCCTGTCCGAGATATATTTTCTCGGGCTGCTTGCTAATGCTGAAGAACTTTCCAACTGCCGTTCTGTGAATTTTTTTTTTAAAGCACGGGACAATTTCAGCGCTGGAGTAAAATAAAAATCCACTTCTAACGCCGTCAACGCTGACAATGGGACGGATCTTCCGTATGGGACAGATAAAGATAAGCCGTTTATTTTACATATAAACATGCTTCTTAGGATTACCTTAATCCAAATTTTACGTTGCGAAAAGGTGATTTAGGCCCCATACGAACCGGCAGTGTTTTTCCTGCCGATAAGGGGTTTAAATTCACCACAAACTGCAACGTTCCAATCGATCGCATTCCACAAAATCCCACTCGCAAGATGATTTAAATGGCCATTCATTTACTGGAATTAAACACTAAATTCCTTCCATTTGGCCTACAAATTCATGACAATGAGATGAGATCATGTTATATTGTGAATTCTTGTGTGAATGTTATTTGGGCAATTAGGCTATTTAGAAATGTTAATCTTTTCTTAAGAAATGGATAGATGTTTAGATCTAGTAATTGAATTGTGTAATTAGCTACAATTAGGTAACTAACTAATTATATGCTTTAATTTCAGGTCATCCAAGTAAGATTGTGTCATATTTGATTCAGAATGCTTCAATCTATAATAACTGAAAATTGATTTAAGTTCTCTTAATTTTGAAGAAGGTTATGGACTTTTAACTGTCCTCGATCACAGCTTTTGCGTTAAATCAATGGAAAAGCAATAGGGAACAAGATGTTAATTTCCGAGTATAAAAATGGCCATAGCTTCTTTAATACTGAAGATATGGAAGTTAATTATGTCAAATTAAACAATTTTATGCTTTATCTGATGGGATAAATTGCAGACTTGATTTTTTTAAATCTCAAAATGTTGTAACATTGCTACTTACAGGCAGAACTTCAATGTGAAATTCTGTATTTGGAAATGTGACTGCAAATCTAGACTTGTTCTTGAACTAGTAGTTTTAGTGCGTATCCCTCCTCATATGCGGGCACTCGAATCAAACTAAAATTGCCCAATTAAATTCTCAAATGGACTAGAGTATTCTTTGCCAAACTATACTCTGTCCACCAAGCCGAGATTCCTCCTCCGACACTACAAAGAGGGACTCAGACACCTTCACGCAGACATTCCTCTCTGCTGGGCACTGGGGGTTTAGCGCTTCACCTCTTCGCGCTGGCAATTGTCGATGCCGATTTTCAAAGTGCACCTTTCCAATACGAGCTCCCGGCAAAGATAGATCAATATGTGGGACAGACCTGTGTTTCAATATCCCACCAATTGGATACCAAATCTAACCTTGGTTCACCCCTCGCCCAATGAAGCGGGTCAGGCTCTCGTTAAAGCAGTTGCAGTCTGCCAACTACGACCAAGTTTTGGGCCAGTCCATGCCTAGTTTTATGGGCCCCCCCCACCCAAAGGAGCGCTAACCAGCCCCCCCCCCCCCCCCCCCCCCCCCCCCCCCGCTAGACTTTATTCTAATGATCTTGATTAGATCCTTTCCCAACCTCGCAAATGTTCGATCGGCTCCAACTAACGAAGTGGCAAAAACCAATGCGAAAACCGCACAGTGGGACCGATTTCTGCATTCGTGATCGATACTGCTCAACACATTTGATTGCAAGCTTGTGTTTGGGGGTCTGATGTGATCCCGGATGAGACCCCAATGTAAATTGATCGTTCTAAGCTTCCCCCCCCTTGTCTAGTTTCAGGCAAAAAACACAGAATCCAGCACTTGCGCAACTCATCTTTATTTTGACAAAACACAATTACAATTCAATCACTATACCTAACCACGGCAGGTTTGATCCTCGTATCTGCCTGATCAAGCCCTCTAGGCCTCGCTCAAACAGAGACACTCCAGAAGGTCATGCAGTCTTAAGCGCTCTCCCAGAAGATCCAAGCAGGACCTTGTGGTAGCTGACTTTTATATGTCCCCGGACCTTGAGGGGCTGAACCACATGGGGGTGGTCTCTTCACAATCCAATTACAGATATTGATTAATCCCCATTCATAACAGACACTTCCCTAACCCAATAATACAGTATTCAACCAATGTTTCTCGGAGAAAGCGAACCTTGCAACATTTACCCTGATCTGTAAGAAAACCAGACATGGCTCAATACCTCAACCAATCAACATTCAGTAACAAAAAGCTTTGCAACATTATTTACTATTATTTACAAGGTGTATGTCTGGTTTGCAGTCATCCAATCCATTCTATGCATTTTGCACCCAATTACCAGGGTCTGCAGATGTTCCCATTCTCTTCCTGCAGCTTGGTCTGGGCACTGGACAAACTGGCACCACTCTGCTGTTTGTTCCAGTTCCACAGAGAGCACTTTCAAATTGACCAAATATCTCAGCAGCCCTGAAACCTTTACCCAATTTTAAAGTCGTACCCTCTCCAATCTGGCCAGGATTAACAACTCCAGTTACTCTCTCACACATATGGCCATCAACTCCCAAAGGATTTGTCGGCTGACTTAATGTTTAATTTCCATTTTGTTAACTTTGCATCTGTATTATTATAAAATAAGTGATTCTTGCCTTCACATCTCACTCTTTGATTTGCCTAATCTGAGGTGCTCCCTTATATTTATCCTTCACATTTAAATTCCATTCTGGATGAGTATTGCCAATACTGGCTATCGTGTTGTTGATCTTGTATTATTTGTCTATCTGTGAAAGTTTTCAAGTTCTAAGAGGAAGGACCTCAAAGGGTCAGGCAGCCTCTGTGGAGGGAAATGAACAGAAGATGTTTTGGATTGGAACCCTTCTTCAGATTTCATGAACCCAACCTGTAATGTTGCTTGTGCATTTCCATCCACAGATTATATCTGGCCCGCTAAACATTTACCCTGATCTGCAAGAAAACCAGACAACCGGAAGTGGTGGCACTGCCTAGTAACTGCGGCTCGCCTGCAGTCCGTCTGTTTTTTCTTTTTTGTTGTTGTTGTTTTTCTTTTGTCTAAGTTAGTTAAATTTAGTTTATTAGGTTGTGCATGTGTGGGTGGGGGTGAGAGAAACATGATTTTAGTCTCTTCCTTCGGGGGGGATGCAACTTTTTCTTGTCGTGTCCCCCATCTCTGTCTCCGTCTGCGCTGAGGCTTAATGGCGGAACTGGCGGCCTTGGGGCTGTGGCGGTGTTCCGGCGGCGGCCCAACTTGGAGCTGTGATGGTGTTCCGGCGTTCCGGTGGCGGCCCGACTTGGAGCTGTGGTGGCATTCCGGCGGCGGACCCGATTTAGGAGCTGTGGCGGCGTTCCGGCGGTGGCAAGGCTGGTCAAAGTTCGGGGCTGTGCCGGCGTTCCGGTGGCGGCAAGGCTGGCAGATTTCGGGGCTGTGCCGGCATTTCGGCGGCGGCGGCCCAACTTCGGAGGCTCGTTCGCGGGCCCAGTGGAAGGTAGCGTCAGGGAGCTCGCAGGTCACAGGTTGGTGACCTGTTTTTCCGGAACTCCCACAACAACAGCTTCATCCGCTGGACTGGAGGGCGGCAGCTTCGACCACCCCGGGCCGCGGAGTTTGACCCGGCCCGTTCGTGGAGCACGGTTGAGCCGTGGGACTTACTTACCGTTACCCGGAGGGGTCACAACATCGGAGGCCTGGATTGCCTCAGCGCAGAGGGAGAACAAGGAGGGAAGAGCCAAAGACTTTAAGACTTTGGCCTTCCATCACAGTGAGGAGGAACTGGTGAACTCACTGTGATGGATGTTAAATTTGTGTTTATTGTGTGTTTTTGTTATTTATATTATATGTATGACTGAAAGGCAATGAAATTCGTTCAGACAGAAAGGTCTGAATGGCAATAAAGGATACTTTGACTTTGACTTTGAAATTACTCTAGTACTTTGGGGGGTTTATCCTCAAGATTACAGTATCTGCAGTATCTCCATGTCGGAATTGAATATTGGGGTTGTTTTTGAATGATGACATTTTAGAGAAGTGTTTCTTAGAAATACATACACTTAGGCAAAAAGATCAGGTGCAGGCCATTCAACTGATCCATCATTCTGTAGATTCAGGGATGAAATTTTTTTCTCAACATTATATTTCCGCTTTCTCCACATACAGTACCTCTTGATGCATTTTGTCTCTAGAAATTTTCACTATCTCTCCTTAAATATTTTCAACCACATCACAATTTCTTATTCTTTATTTAAAAGATCAAATTCATCAGATCTGTGTGAATTGCAGACAGGCAATTTCAGAGCATTTGGCTTTCTATTACCTTCACCAGATGTTTTATTCCACACTGATTTTATCACATTCTCTCACTGTTAGGTAGTGCCTTTTTCTATTCAATTGAAGATTTGCTGTTCTAGGTCTCAAATGGCAATGGGATACCAAACAACAAAGATCAATTGATCTGCAATTGCATCAGTGAAGGAAAGGCTATGCTGCTTCATACTAGTTGTGTGTTTGTGCCATGTAGGATTCGCATCAGGCTGAATAAACAAATTTCACTTTTTTATGAAATATCCTGTTGAGATTTGTACTGGTGTTTGCGAGGATTCAATGTAAAAAGCAATTTATTAATTTATGAAAAGACAACTGCGTCTGATGATAGAATGTTCAATAGCCACAGGACACTAAGTTAAGCTGATTGGCGACAAGCATTTTTCATGCAGCAGGTTGTTATGATATATACGATGCAGATTCAATAGCAAAGATCCAAGGGGAATACTGGCATAAGTACAATTCTATAGGGGGGTGTAGAAAGGACATAAGACTGAGCTTAAATGAGTGGTCTCCATAAAAATCAATGGGGGCATAATGAGCCAAATATCCCCTACTTAAGTTGCAATATCCAACAGTTTTGTGATAATTGAATATGAATAGCTATTATTGTAACATAGGCAATATACTTAAGTAATATTGAATGTGCGGCTTTAAGAATGAAAGATAACACGTGACCAAATGTTTTCTGTATATATGATGATTCATATTAAACAGTCTAGTATTGGTTTGGCGGTGTGGTAGCAGTCAAAAGAAATTATTATTATATTAATGAAGCACTTGTTAGATTAACATCATTCAGCATCTTAACAAGGAATACTGGTAAATCAATGCTGTTAAGGGTCTTGCCTTAAATTGTATACTTTCCCCTTATATTCAACGTGCCAACGTGCAACACCTCACACTTGCTCGGGTTAAACTCCATCAGCCTTTTGTCCACCCATTACTGCAGGTGATCTATATCCTGCTGTATCTTCTGACAGCCTTCTTCACTGTCTGCAACTTCTTCAATTTTGGTATCATCAGCAAAGTTACTCACCAACCCATCTGTATTTATGTCCAGATCATTTATATATGTCACAAAAAGCAAAGGACCCAGCTCTGATCTCTGCAGAATTTCACTGGTCACAGACCTCCAGCCAGAATATCTAACTTCCACAACAATCCTCTACTTTCTATGAATAAACCAGTTCTGAATCCAAACTGTTCACAATATTCCAGCTAGAGTCACACAACGGTCTTCTCCAAGTTATGAGTACACAACCTATGTGCAGTCCATACATGCGAATGAGCATGGATTTGCTAACTGCCGTAGCATACAGGCATCTCCTGCCAATGTGCAAACTTGGTCCACTGCAATAGCATTGCATCTTGCAGCAAAAATTAAATGTTGTGTTAAACGCCTTGGCTTAACTGTGAGCACCTCTATTAACCTAAACATTGGCCTATGGGGGGGGGGGGGGGGGGGGGGGAGGGGGAGAGAGAGAGAGAGAGAGAGAGAGAGAGAGAGGGAGGAGAGGGAGAGAGAGAGAGAGAGGGAGAGAGAGGGAAAGAGGGAGAGGGCGAGAGAGAGAGAGGGGGAGGGAGAGTGAGAGAGAGGGAGAGAGAGGGAGAGAGGGAGGGAGAGTGAGAGAGAGAGAGAGAGAGCGCTTCTCGCGGGGGCCCGATCTGAGGACGGTGTAAAGCAGCGAGGGGACCAGCAGATTGTGGCCTCCGCTAAGGGAGAGGAGACTTACTGCAAATGGTGACTTTGGTTCTTTGGCTTGAAGTTGAAAGGCACTACTTACTGCAAATGGTGGCTTGGATGGAATGGCTTGAAGTTAAAAGGCATTACTTACTGCAAATGGTAGCTTGGGTGCATTAGCTTGAAGTTGAAAGGCACTATTTACTGCATGAAGTTGAAAGGCACTACTTACTGCAAATGGTGGCTTGGTTTCTTTGACTTGAAGTTGAAAGGCACCTCTTACTGCTAATGGTGGCTTGGGTGTGGTTTGAAGTTGAAAGCCACTACTTACTGCAAATGGTGGCTTGGGTGCATTGGCTTGAAGTTGAAAGGCATTATTTACTGCAAAAGGTGGCTTGGGTGCTTTGGCTTGAAGTTAAAAGGCACTACTTTAAATGTACATACTTCCTGTTTGCACTGTATATTGATTTTAGATAAAACGCTACTACTTACGGCTGTGATTTTTGGCCATCTTACTCAGTCCCCCTCCGCTGAGCAGGTGCAGAGAATTCTTCCCATCAATAAAAAATAAAAGTGTTATTAGTTTTTTAAAAAATGTTGAGAATCTCTCTCCTGTCAATCACGCCATGAAAGCCACACCTTTTCCGGTGGGGGGGGGGGTTATAAAACCCGGAAATGTGGGTGTGGCTCAGTCTGTGCAAGATGGAGGAGGGAGAGGTCACGACTCGCTGTCTTTAGTGGCTTTGCACCCTACTTCAAATGGTATGAAACTGCACTTGAATTTGGTGGCCTTGCACCCTGCTAGAAGTGGTAAGAAACTGCACTTGAATTTGGTGGCCTTATACCCTGCTTGAAATAGAATTTCAAGGATTAGCCGTGAGTCAACTACCAGCCCACCAGCCGTGAGTAAGTGAGTTGCCAGCACAACAGGCTTGATTGACTGAGACGCCAGCCCAAGAATCCATTTGGCGCACAATTTGCATACTAGCCCTCTGGAAACCAGTCCCTTCAGCCCACAACACCCATACTAGCACTCCAGAAAGCCCCCCCCCCCCCCCCCAAACTGGCCACCAATATTAGAATTGGTGGAGAGGTGGAATATTGCGTTGGATGACCAGCCCTCCTGTGTGATGCTGGGACCCAACGGGTCCCACTTAGTCTAGTATAAATATATTTTTCTGGAGTGTGGCAGCGGCTGACGGCAGGGGCTCAACTGCAGTCCGTCTGTCTTTTTTTTTATTTTTGTCTCATTAAATGTATGTTTTTGATTCTAGATTTTATTATTTTTTTATCTGATTATATGGGGGGGGGAAACCATTAAATCTCTTCCCTGTACGGGGACCCGATTATTTCCCTGTCGTGTCTCCGATGTCATTGGGCCGAACATCGTGGTGCCGACGGCGGCCTCCGGCCGGAAGTAAACTGAGGGCTCCAGTCACGGAGCCTGTGGACTCGCCACCGCTGAACTGGCTGACATCGGAGCGGGGAGAGCTGTGGTGGCGTGCGGCTGCGACCCTACTTCGGAAACTCCGGCCGCAGACCCTGTGGAAAGGACCCTGGTGGGAGACCGCTTTTCAGAGCTCCCGCAATGGCAAATTCTCCCGCTGGACTCGCGGGGTGTAAATGACTAATGGGCGGGGCCTAATATCGCACGGCACGGCTTAACGGCCGCAAGACTTACCATCACCCGCCGAGGGCTTTAACATCGGGAGCTCCAGTCGCCTCTACGTTGCAGTTGGACTGCTGGACGGCGGGAGAAGAACAAAGGGAAGAGATAAGACTTTTGCCTTCCATCACAGTGAGGTGTTGGAGATTCACTGTAATGGATGTTTGTGTAAATTGTGTTAAGTGTGGGTCTTGTTTGTGTGGCGAGGGGAGAGGAGAGGGAAAGAGGTGGAGGTGAGAGGAGAGGGTGGGGGAGAAGAGGGGAGGAGGAGGAGGGAGAGAGGGAGAGGTGGAGTGGAGAGGAGAGGGGGAGGGGGAGGGGAGGGGGAGGGAGAGGAGGTGAGGGGAGGGGAAGAGAAAGTGGAGGGGGAGACAGAGGAGGGGGAAAGAGAGAGAAAGGGGAGGGAGAAAGGAAGGAGGGGGGAGAGGGAGAAGGGGGAGGTGGAGAAATGCACGGAAGGGAGGGAGGGAGGGGGTGTGATTTCCCACCCGTCCCATTGTGAGATGGCACTGTGACTCATGCAGCTGTTTGATTTTAGTGGGACCACGTGAAGGTTCCAATCTCCCACACCTGTCCCGTTGTGTTGTCATATATGTAAATGAGATCCATTGTGATTGGACATCTGTGAGGTGGCATTGTGACTCATGCAGCAGTTTGATTTTAAATTTTGTGGATGTTTTGGGAACAGTTTTATTCAAAATCTGGGGAAATAATTGACAAAATCTAGAGAGGAGTAGATTTCTGAAATCATAAGTTAAATCCCTACCGAAATATGGAAAAACCTCCACGTTTTTGTGTCTGGTTTTGGAGGAAATACGTTTCAAAGGCAAAATGACAAAACACACAACACACACACACACACACACACACACACACACACACACACACACACACACACACACACACACACACACACACACACACACACACACACACACACACACACACACACACACACACACACACACACACACACACACACACACACACACACACACACACACACACACACACACACACACACACACACACACACACACACACACACACACACACACACACACACACACACACACACACACACACACATATATCTGCTTATGCCATACGTTCCCTTTGAAATCAATGGGTATCTGATTCTGTGGCACTTACATTGCACACACACACGCACACACGAGCGCACACACACATGCGCACACACACACGCACACATATATATATATATATATATATATATATATATATATCTATATATATATATTTATCTGCTTATGCCATACGTTCCCTTTGAAATCAATGGGTATCTGATTCTGTGGCACTTGCATTGCAGTATAAGAGATTTGGTGCGTTGGTGTGTTTGTTAATTCCTAGCAATTTTGAGCAGCATGCTCAGATGGAGTTCAGTGTGGGAGTGCATTGATGGATGTGCTGTGTCTGCCATTCAATGATTTTGAGATTCTCCGATCACAATGTGTGCGTGGAGATAATGGACCTACTCCCAATCAAATGGTTAAATGTCACCCTTTCTGCACAGAACCTCCAGCATTTTCCTACAATTTTTAGTACGGATTAAATTTTAGTAAGAATACAAAGATATATTACAGTGTAGATGAAGTATTATATTACTGAGAGATCATAATTAATCTTCTTAAAATAATCCAGACTGCACCAAAAGGATTCTAATGAATGCAAGTGTGATTTTTAGCTTTCAGACCTTAATATACATGTTAAACTTTGAATGCAGCAGAGGTTTACCACAATTATAGGAGAGATATACATAAAGGGCATGGAGAGATAGAGAAAATAATGTTTAAATATAAGAGATGCTGGCCTTTATATCCAGAGAAGATAAAAAAATTATGCTATATGCTATTAATGCACCGCACCTTTTAAAGGATACTGTATATTGGCTTAAAAGGCAATAGGGATACCTTTATTTGTATTTTCATTCATTCATGAGATTTATTTATGCTCCATTCCATGTTGCCCATGAAATAAAAAGTGACTTAGTTGCATAACCAATAGAACAACTTCAAAGACATAGAGGTTTGGTAAAGATTGTAAATGGTCACAATTATATAGGATAGTGCTAGTGTACAGGGATCGCTGGTCAGCGTGGACCCGGTGGGCTAAAGGGCCTGTTGCCGCGTTGTATCTCTAAACTGAACTGAACTAAGGTAAATTGCCTCACAACTCCATGTTCTCCCTATGATTATGATAGTTTAATTGGTGTCTATTAATTGCTGATAGTGTACAGGTGAATTGTAGTAACTGGGGAGGTGGGTATAGGAAGAATTTAAAAAATGGGATTAGTGTAGAATTTATTGTAAACGGGTGCACAATTGTTAGCTCTGACTCATTGAAGCCAAAGGTCTGTTTCTGTGCTGTATGAAAGTATGCATCAAATATATATTTCACAATATTACCTGTAATGTAACAGATATACGAAAATAATAAAGAAGCCAAAAAAAGGCACAAAGTGATGGAGTAACATTTACTGTCCATGTTCAGTGGCCTGACCTGCTGAGTTACTCCTGCAGTTTGTGTCCTTTTTCGGAAACCAATATCTGCTGTCCCTACGTCTACAATAAAGATGCAAAGCTGTATTTCCAGGAAAGTAGAATGCTAAGGATATAATAGGATGTGTTAATATCATTGTACATAGTATGACATTGATGACAGAATCAAATGGTGTCTTCGCTTCCCAACAATGCCACTATTTCACAGATATTAATTTTCCAGCAAGTCCCAAAACACAATGCACAATTTCTGTGTATTCAAAATGCCTTGGCTAGATATAAGCATGTTTCTATGTATTCGTGAAGGTATGTCTGAGGGAAGATTTGATCAAAGAATTGGTAGGATTGAATAGAGATAAAGCATTTTCAGTGATAGTCATACAGCATGGAAACAGGCCCTTCAGTCCAACTTACACACAATGACCAACATGTCCCACCTGTCTGCCTTTGGCCCATATCCCTCTAAATCTGTCCTATCCGCAAATCTGTCTAATTGTTTCTTAAATGTTGCGAAGGATCCCAGCCTCAACTACCTCCTCTGGCAGCTGTTCCATACACTCACAACCCTTTGTGTGAAAAGATTAGCCCTCAGATTCCTATTAAACCATTTCCCTTTCATCTTAAACTTATGTCCTCTGGTTCTCAATTCCCCTACCCTGGCCGAGTGTGTCTACCTGATCTATTTGATCATTAAAATCAAAATGAGAGGAAATAGTGTAAAACCTAGAACTAGGCAATTCAGCAAGAGTGTTGTGAGAACACTTCTAGATACAGATACCTTTAGAATTTGGAACTCTCTCCTGCGATGCTGTGCAGCTTATTTAAGACACTAATTTGTAATGATATGTCAATTAAAGGGTATGGGTAATGGGAGAGATAAGTCACAGAACAGTCATGACCCCTTTGAGTAGTGGAACCAGCTAAAGTAGAATACTAAACCGCAACCCTCTAGTCTCTTGTTCTAAAATGCTTTGTAAAGACAAAAATCTGCTTTCAGAAATCAAATTACATAAAATATATAGAGTGCTAAAATCATCCTGCATCTTCTGAGTATTTTATTAAGATAATGTGCCGAGAATGAACTCTTGGTTTTCCACCTGAACTGGCTTCCTTGTTAATGGCTGGTCAACCTTCGGTCAACAAATCACCATGGCTCAACCCTAGTTTGATTTTATATCTTGGCCATTCATTAATTTCAGAACTTAGTCGGCAAGCAATATAAATCCATTAGGCAGTCTGATGCAGTCCAAAACATTGCTATGGAGAAATGATTTACATTCAAGACATCCACAATATGAATAAATCAACCTTTATTAAAAAATTTCAAGTGGATTTTTGACAGACTTATTGCTAGCTTCTTTGACCCAAACTCTCTATTAGGCAGTAAATGCTTTTTGAAACTGTGCTTCTGCACCTGAGCAGCTTGGTGTTACATTCATCAGATAAATCAATGTCTCATAATCAGTTGCTGGTGTTATATAGCTGATGAATTTGGAATGCAATGCATAATTCTCCTGCTGCTATATTATGAAGTTAAAAAATATTAAAGTTGTCAAGGTTCTTCACTAAATGAATGGCATATGCATGAACTTTCACTTAATGTGTCCCAGTGATCCCACAGATTATGCCGTACAATACCTGACAGTCGTGCAGCATATGAATTAATTCATACTTAATTCATGTATAAAAGCCCCACTGCACCATTTCTGTACACTCATTAAATAGAAAGCCAGGGACAATTTTATTATTTTGGCACGCTATTTATCAAGGTTCATCTGTGCCCTATGATTTTCAAGAAGTTGCTACTCAGTGGAAGTGAATTCTACAAAGATCCCCAAAAAATGGTTAGGAATAATATCAGGTATATTGGTCTTAAAATCAATCACACCAATCTGTCTGCTCAGTCACCATAGTAATAACTACAAACATGTTCTGTCAGTATTTAACGCAATGCATTACTTGAAATAATGACACTTGGATTGGCATTCCAAGCATTCTCATTTTAGACCCAAAATGTCTATATTAGACACAAAATGTCACCCATTCCTTCTATCCAGAGATGCTGCCTGTCCCATTGACTTCAGGACCTGTCCCACTGAGGCGATTTTTTTTCGCCAACTGCCGGAGGCTGTCAACAGTCGTAGCAGGTCGCCGGAAAAAAGCGAACCCCCCCCACGACAATGTCTACGACAAGTTACGATAACCTACCACCTAGTTGACGTCAAGCTACAACAAGCTACCGACAACCGACGACACATTAGGACGTCCACCTACGACCACACCTACCACAACTTATGACCACACAGGCGACAACCTATGGCAACCAAAGTCAACCTGCATCCACCTGCGACAAGCTACGACAAGCAACGATCCTGTCGGCGACAACTGAGGACAACTGACAACAATTCAGTCACCGGTTGACGTAGGTAGTCGCCAATGGAATTTACCTAAGTCAGAACCGGGCGATAACCAGTGTCACCTGGCGACAACCTGCATCATCCTGGCGACAGCACCTACGACAGGAAAAGACAAGCAACGTCAAACCCACAGTCACCGAAAAGTTTTAATCATTTAAAAATCCAGCGGTGACCGGAAAAGCGTTATGTTTAAGGAAAAACAGCAGATGCTGGAAAAATCGAAGGTAGACAAAAATGTGGAGAAAATCAGCGGGTGAGGCGGCATCACCTCGCGACCATGTGGCGATAATGATTTATGTTGCTTCTTAAAGTCAATAACTAGCTCCTTCATCGTCAAGATGCTTCTTAAAGTTGATAACTAGCTTAGGGACCCTCCAATCTTGACTCACTGGAACATAATCCTGGAATCCCCTGTCGAACAACACAGTGAATGTATCTTCCTTGCAGATGTTCAGAAAGGTGGTGCAGTGTGATCATCTCAAGGGTGTCTTAGAATGGATAGTAAATGCTGCCCCTGCCAGAAGAGGCATTAAAATCCAAAGTCTTCTCAGCTCTGTATATTAGGTCGTGGCTCAATCTTTTGAGGTTTGCCTTGGAAAAAGAAAACGTGCATGGACATGATACCATACTTGTGACTTCATCCGTGCTAAGTCACCACTGTCAGACCTGCTCATACGTGTGACCGCCATCCCACACCAACACAAATCCGGCATCACACCTCTGCACGCAGCTCAGTCACTAGTCCAGATTTGATGGTTGCAACAGAATCAGTGAGCTGAAGGACCCTTTTCTGTGCTGTATCCTTTTACGAATTCAGTTCAAATCCCGTCTAGCATGCACATTCTGAACCTGACCTTTTCCATATCTCAGAAGTCTCTTCTTGCTCAAACCATATCTTAAAAAAATAAATAAAAGTGAAACCTCTTGCTCCAAACAGGCAGGAAAATAGACTTGCATGTATAGTCACTGAATGGCATTGATAGATTTTTGGACAATGAGAATCAGACGATTTAGAGATTAGACAAGAAAGTACAGTTAAGATAAAGGATTAGCTATGATCTTACTGAATGATGCAACAGGCTCAGAAGCTACATGCATTCTCCAAGGAAGGTGAAGTAATGATCAACAGTGAATTCAAAATAATTTGGGAAGATATTGGCAAACTCAGCACTCAATAGAGTAGGGAGTTATAATGATGCATTGGAATTTTGTACATCTGGATGCACATTTATCTTTTGTAGGCTGTTCTGTGAAGCCCTCCTCATGGTTCAGCTTGTCTGTGCAATACACTGTCTCAGAAGTCAGAGATGGGCCAGAGACGAACTGAAGGATGAATGCAGCCCATCTATCAACATGCTTCACCACAGGCCGCATCAGCAAGTCCAGGATCAGAGCATGGATGAACTACAAAAATTGTTCATCCCGGTTTGGCAAAAGAATAAATCAGGGAAGGTAGTACATCCATGGATAACAGGGGAAATCAGGGATAGTATCAAAGCGAAGGATGATGCGTACAAATTAGCCAGAAAAAGCAGCATACCGGAGGACTGGGAGAAATTCAAAGACCAGCAGAGGAGGACAAAGGGCTTAATTAGGAAAGGAAAAATAGATTATGAAAGAAAACTGGCAGGGAACATAAAAAAAAGTACTGCAAAAGTTATTATAGATATGTGAAAAGAAAGAGATTAGTTAAAACAAATGTAGGTCCCTTGCAGTCAGAAACAGGGGAGTTGATCATGGGGAACAAGGATATGGCGGACCAATTGAATAACTACTTTGGTTCCATCTTCACTAAGGAAGACATAAATAAGTTGCCGGAAATAGCAGGGGACCGCGGGTCAAAGGAGTTGGAGGAATTGAGTGAAATCCAGGTTAGCCGGGAAGTGGTGTTGGGTAAATGAATGGATTAAGGGCCGATAAATCCCCATTGCATCCCAGAGTACTTAAGGAAGTAGCTCCAGAAATAGTGGATGCATTAGTAATAATCTTTCAAAACTCTTTAGATTCTGGAGTAGTTCCTGAAGATTGGCGGGTAGCAAACGTAACCCCACTTTTTAAGAAGGGAGGGAGAGAGAAAATGGGGAATTACAGACCAGTTAGTCTAACATCGGTAGTGGGGAAACTGCTAGAGTCAGTTATTAAAGATGGGATAGCAGCACATTTGGAAAGTGGTGAAATCATTGGACAAAGTCAGCATGGATTTACGAAAGGTAAATCATGTCTGACGAATCTTATAGAATTTTTCGAGGATGTAACTAGTAGCATGGATAGGGGAGAACCAGTGGATGTGGTGTATCTGGACTTCCAGAAGGCTTTCGACAAGGTCCCACATAAGAAATTAGTATACAAACTTAAAGCACAAGGCATTGGGGGTTCAGTATTGATGTGGATAGAGAACTGGCTGGCAAACAGGAAGCAAAGAGTAGGAGTAAACGGGTCATTGTTTTCACAATGGCAGGCAGTGACTAGTGGGGTACCCCAAGGCTCAGTACTGGGACCCCAGCTATTTACAATATATATTAATGATCTGGATGAGGGAATTGAAGGCAATATCTCCAAGTTTGCGGATGACACTAAGCTGGGGGGCAGTGTTAGCTGTGAGGAGGATGCTAGGAGACTGCAGGGTGACTTGGATAGGCTGGGTGAGTGGGCAAATGTTTGGCAGATGCAGTATAATGTGGATAAATGTGAGGTTATCCATTTTGGTGACAAAAACAGGAAAGCAGACTATTATCTAAATGGTGGCCGATTGGGAAAGGGGGAGATGCAGCGAGACCTGGGTGTCATGGTACACCAGTCATTGAAGGTAGGCATGCAGGTGCAGCAGGCAGTAAAGAAAGCAAATGGTATGTTAGCTTTCATTGCAAAAGGATTTGAGTATAGGAGCAGAGAGGTTCTACTGCAGTTGTACAGGGTCTTGGTGAGACCACACCTGGAGTATTGCGTACTGTTTTGGTCTCCAAATCTGAGGAAGGACATTATTGCCATAGAGGGAGTGCAGAGACGGTTCACCAGACTGATTCCTGGGATGTCAGGACTGTCTTATGAAGAAAGACTGGATAGACTTGGTTTATACTCTCTAGAATTTAGAAGATTGAGAGGGGATCTTATAGAAACTTACAAAATTCTTAAGGGGTTGGACAGGCTAGATGCAGGAAGATTGTTCCCGATGTTAGGGAAGTCCAGGACAAGGGGTGACAGCTTAAGGATAAAGGGGAAATCCTTTAAAACCGAGATGAGAAGAACGTTTTTCACGCAGAGAGTGGTGAATCTTTGGAACTCTCTGCCACAGAGGGTAGTTGAGGCCAGTTCATGGGCTATATTTAAGAGGGAGTTAGATGTGGCCCTTGTGGCTAAGGGGATCAGGGGGTATGGAGAGAAGGCAGGTACGGGATACTGAGTTGGATGATCAGCCATGATCATATTGAATGGCGGTGCAGGCTCAAAGGGCCGAATGGCCTACTCCTGCACCTAATTTCTATGTTTCTATGTTTCTATCAACATCCTAAGTTTTGAGGGACTCAATGTGCAGCAGTTTTATAGCAGAGCCATGACTGGCATCTGAAGTACGACCATCCATTCACAATGGAGATGCAAACCTTGTTTATTTTTCATGGTTTTAATTTATATTTAATTTCTAGCATTTAAAATAATTTGTATGCTGCTGTTTTTTTAATTATCAGCTCTGTTTTAAAATGTTTACGATTATTAGAGAGCTATCAAAGGACCATTGGAGTAGTATCGTCGACCTGGGGCCTAGTCACTATCTGTGCCCTGTTCTGCTCCATGGGACAGCAGCAGTGGCTACATCTCCAAGAAACCAATTTCTCTTACAAATGGAGAAGTAGAGTGAATGAGCTACAGCACAGAAACAAATCTTTGGCCCACTAAGTCCGCGCCAACCATCAATCGTACATTAAGAGTAACCTCACGTTAACTCAATTTCATTCTTTCCCAGATCCTACCCACCACCTGCAGATGAGGGGCATTTCACAGAGGCCAATTAACCTATCAACTTAGACGTCTTTGGGATGTGAGAGGAAATTGGAGAACTCAAGGAAAACCCAAGGTCACTGGGAGAAAATGCAAATCCCACTGGGATTGAGATTGAACCCGGGTCTCTGGCACTGTGAGGCAGCAGCTCTACCAGCTGCATCACTTTGCCATCCTTGACCGTAAATAGATGTACTTTATGCCTTGTTCTGGATGGGATGAGGTAGGATGTTTGAAGTGACTATTTTTTTTGGACTCTATATTAAGAGCAACTTGGTTTGTTGCTTGCTAGACCCTGCCCACCAAACTAAATGTTACCCATGGTCCTCACATTAATCCAGATTAATCTGACCCTCTATGCCCTCAGAAGCAATTGCAAGTAATCAGCAATTAGACATTGGGTTATATATCCAGAGACCCCAACCTATAGTGAGAAAGGTTTTGACAGACACCAAATCCTTGGGTTTGATCATGGTTTTGTCAACATTTTAATAGGTTTATCATTACTGTCACGTGTGCCAAGATACAGCAAATTTGCTTCCATGCTATTCAGAGAAATCATACAATTAAGGACAACAACAACAATAATAATAATAATAATAATAATAATAATAATAATAATAATAATAATAATAATAATAATAACTTTATTAATCCCCTTTTCAGGGTTTTCAAGCGAGTTTGGTACTCCAAACAATGCAAGGAATTATGAGATTTGTCAAAGGTCGTTTGTGATAAAGAAAAAGTGAACAAAGTGCTGGCTGTATAAATGTGTATAAATTCATATCTTTATTCATAATTTATGTGTAAAAATATATTTAATCTGAGGAACAGGGGTGCCAGGTAGCGGGAGAGTGGGGTGTAACAGCAAGAGAGAGGGGGCAGATGCGAGTGGGAGAGGGGAGAGACTGGACCAGTGGAGAGACATTCTCGGCAGGTAAACTGCTGCGTGTGTACAGACCTGCATTTCATCCATGTTCAGGATCGAACCTGGGTCTCTGGCGCTGTTGAATTGCTACTGGACCGTCCACGTCCACTCCAGAGTGTCCCATCCCCATCCAGGAGTGGCCGGAGATGTCCAGGGTGACTCTGGACTGACGAGACACCAGCCCGGAGCAGTGGCTGCCCCAGATTTACAGCCAGCCCGGAGAAGAAGCGCTAACTCCAGCTCAACTCTGCCCGTCCTACTGGGTTAACCAACAGCCCTGGACTGACCAGTGAAAGCTGAGCACCAGTCGTCAACGGGGATATACACAAAATGCTGCAGTAACTCAGCGGGACAGTCAGCATCTTTGGAGAAAAGGATTAGGTGACGTTCAGGGTCGAGATCCTTCTCCAGAGATGTTGCCTGACCCACTGAGTTACTGCAGCATTTTGCGTGCATCCCCATTGATGACTGGTGCTCGGCTTTCACCAGCACTGAAGGGGTTAACTGACAGCCACTGGATAAGGCGAGAGGAGCAGCTGACCGTCTCCGGCCCGTCGGGGAACGGGTTCCTCGGGAGTTGGAGCTGGAGTTAGCATTTCTCCTCCATGCTGGCCGTAAGCCTGGGGCCGCCACTGCTCCAGGCTAGTGTCCCGTCAGTCCAAGGCTGTTGGTTAACCCAGCCGGACAGGCAGAGTTGAGTTGGAGTTAGTGCTCCTTCTCCATGCTGGCTGTAAGCCTGGGGCCGCTACTGCTCCGGGCCGGTTTTCCGTCAATCCAGGGTCACCCCGGACATCTTCAGCCACCCCGGACAGGGATGGACACTCGGGAGGAGCGGGGACGATCCAGTTGCAATTCTACAACGCTTGTAGTGCCAGAGACCTGTGTGCAATCCTGACTATGGATGAAATGCAGGTCTGTGTACACGCAGCAGCGCAGCTGCCGAGAATGTTTATCTCATGTGACCTATGACCTGCACACGTGCAGTTGAAAAACCAAACTCGCTTATTAAGCCATACATAAGTTGTACAAGTAGTGCAAAGATAAAAATAAGCAAAGTGTATAATCTAGTGTTCATTCGTTACAGTATTACAACTACAAAGTACACCTATATTTTAAGAAGCAGGATATTGGGATAATGAAACATAGTTAATAACTGCAGCCCATGTTTTTAAATGCATTAAAAGTAACAAGATATAAAGATAGATGAATTTTTAAAACACTGAAGTAAAATATTATTAAATCTCAATAGCTACTTCTAACCAGAGCTAGAATGTTGAAGTTTTACAGAAGTGGCAGCAACAGTCGGCCATCTAGCTCTTCAAGACCTCTCGGAGTGTTTAGTGCATTGATTTGATATTTTTGTTCAACGATTGAATTCAAAGAACTGAATTTTTATTTTCTGCAATCTTGGCATGTAACAGCGCACTCATTTTCTAGGCTTAGATCGATACATTTCAGTCACTGATTAAATTATTACTTTTATTTAGTTTAAACAACTTTCTGACAATAGCTTTTTCTAAAAATGATTTGAAAAATTTGAAAATATAAAATAGAAGGGAAAAGATGCTTTTATTAAAAATGTATTTTTGCGAATGAGAAAAGATCTTGTTATTTCACTGTGGGACTAAATATAATTCCTTAGAATGATATATATCGGTTGATTAATTGCTGGAGTGACATTTGTTTTCAGCATATGGATTAATTTTCCTGAAAGTTCTACTGGAAAGAGAAGAGACAACAAAGACAGAGTGGGCGGGACAGAGAGAGACAGAGACAGAGACGGAGACGGAGACGGAGACGGAGACAGAGACGGAGACAGAGAGACGGAGGCAGGGAGAGAGAGAGAGGCAGAAAGAAGGGCACAGAGAGGCTGAGAGATAAAGTGAGAGTGACACAGAGAAGGAGACAGACAACGAGAGAAAGACAGAGAAAGACAGAGCATGAGAGAGAGAGAAAGATGGGCACAGAGAGGCAGTCAAAGACAAACACAGACAGGGAGAGAGACAGGGTGAAACATTATATCCATAATCTTGCTTAAAAGTCTTCTAAACATGACCATTACATCTGGCTCAACCACCACACCTGGTAGCGCTTTCAAGGTACCCACCATGCACCACTCTCTGTAAAAAAACTTACCTCGCACAACTCCTTTAAACTTTGCCCATCTCATTTTACAGTTATACCCTCTAGACTTTGGCTTTTCCACCTTGAAAAAACAATGCTAATTATCTATCCTACTAATTATCGATCTTTCATAATTTTAAGTACCTTTATCAGGTCTCCTCTCAACCCCTGGCATACTAGAGGAAATAATTCAAGTTTGTCCAAAATCTCCTTGTAGCTAATATCGCTTGATACAGGTAGCAGTTTGGTAAACATTCTCTTCACCCTCTTCAAAATCATAAGGTCATAAGTGATAGTTATAGAACTAGGCCACATGGCCCATCAAGTCTACTCCACCATTCAACCATGGCTGATCTATCACTCCCTCCTAACCCTCTCTCTCTCTTCCCCTCTCTCCCCCTCGGCCCGGGCCTGCCCCCCTCCCCTCTCTCTACCTCCCCTCTCTCTACCTCCCCTCTCTCTACCTCCCCTCTCTTCCTCCCCCCCCCTTCCCCCCCCCCCCCCCCCCCCTTTTCCCCCCTCCCCCCCCCCCCCCCTCTTCCCCCCCCCCCCCCCCCCCCCCCCCCCCCCCCCCCCTCATAGTGTATGTGTGTGCACGTGGAGTAATGTGTGTGTGTGTGTGTGTGTGTGTGTGTGTGTGTGTGTGTGTGTGTGTGTGTGTGTGTGTGTGTGTGTGTGTGTGTGTGTGTGTGTGTGTGTGTGTGTGTGTGTGTGTGTGTGGTGTGGTGGTTAGTGTGTGTGTGACGCCGCAGGCCGCCCCCCCCCCGCCACCCCCAACTGTGTGGTTGAGGGAACGGGACCCAACGGGTCCCACTTGGTCTAGTCATCCATAAACTTTCCACTTATATTCAACCTCCCAAAGTGCGCATGTGCTCGGATTAGGCTCCATTTGAAATTTATCTATGCATTTCTACAGTTCATCTATATATCGCTTTATACTTTGACAGTTATCTTCACTGTCCGCAACTCCAGCACACTTGGTGTTGTCTGCAAACTTACTAACTAATCTGCTACATTTTTGTCCGTCATTTATATACATCACAAACAATAGCGTCCTTTTAGTTTTATGGAACATCTATCAATATTGTGCCAGCCAACAATATGGGTGTGAGGAAGAGATTTGCAAGAGTTTATGAAGATTCTTTATGGAAAGCAGAATCCAGTGACTCTTGGACTCTATTTCAATAAGCACTCCATTAACTCCAGGAAAGTCCTCTGATAAAAACAGAATTGTTACTCCCTTGAGTGACACAAAATTACACAATACAAATGATGTACATAAGATCAGTTCCAATAACTTATTGCGGAGCATTTACCTGATCTGATTATTTCATCCATTTTGAGTATGAAGTGCTGTGTTACCATTTTCTCATCAATGCTAGACCATTTCCCATGCAAACCTTTCATTGTGTTAAGCCTATTCTTTCTAATAAGCTTCACTCACACACATACATATTCTTCCTAAAACATTTGACGTGTGGCTTGTTGCCAGATTGTTTGAAAAATGCTTATCTTATGTTATTTTTTCAATTGTGCACACCTGCTACAAAGAACATGGACAAAATGTCTACCCACAACACTACAAGAGCTGATTTATAATTATTTCATGAGATTAGATTGCCAATGCCACAAAAAAAATAGAACCAAGTCCCTCTGTTGTAATACTATATCTATTAGCTAACTCATGTTCCAAAACATCGTGAGAATCTTCCAACATCTTAACTGTCTCTTCTGAATATTTCCCTCTGCTAGTTTCAGTATATAGAGGATCAATATAAATGCAAGCTGTTGATATGGTTGTATGTTAAATGACACACACAGAAGATATAATGGAAATGTGAAATCGGTAACTGATTAAGACCATATGACTAATTTGACCAATAACTTTCCTCTAGCTTTTTACCTTTATATCATTAGTGCAAGATCTCAAGTAATTATATCCCAACGGAAGTTTCTAAATTCATGATCATGTGGATAATAACCTAAAAGTCTGTTACATTTATTACATTGCAGTGCGGCAACATTATTAAGCTTGCAATATCTGAGTTGCCCCAAGGTCTCATAATTCTTTGATAACATAACTCAATGTTTTTCATCTTGCCTTGTGCAAAGATTTTATTAGAATTGTGAATAAGAACCATAATACATTTTAGTAATCTGGTATGTTTCACTGGTGAACGTTGCCAGATGATTCCAGCATCAAAAGCAGATTACTGTTCTGACCAGTACTAACACAATCCTGTTATAATTTTACTTTAAGATATTACTCAGTCAAGAAGGTGTAAAAAATGGCAATGATCTGGAACAATGGTTGATACAGGAAAGAGATTTTTTCCCCAGGATGGAAATGGCAAATACTCGAGAGCATAAGTTTAAGATGAAAGGGGGAAGGAAACGTCCGAGGCAAGTTTTTTTTTTACACAGAGAGGGATGCCTGGAACACACTTCCATGAGAAGTGAAAGCAAAGATTAAGAGGCATTTGGACAGACACGTGGACAGGCAGAGAATGGAGAGATGAGATCATGTGCAAACAGGTGGGATTAGTTTAAATTTCATCAAGGTCTGCATAGACATTGATGGTTGAAGGATCTGTTCTTGAACTGTGTTGCTCTATGTTCTTTGTTCTACAGTATCTTTATCTAACAGTGAAATCACTTCATACATATATCAGTAAGAAACAATAAAACAAGGAAAGGAGCATTGGCTAATCATTCACAGTCACACAGCCATGTACTTTGAAACACATGAACTAATTTGTCAGGGTTAGAAATGTATTTTATTCCCACGTAGTCCGTGCGCTAGAGGGGCCTACCGTGCATCCCCCCATATGATCCTACTTCTTGGGTGTCATTTTGTTCATTGGTATCTGTTCTGTCGGAAAAATGATGTTCCCACGAAAACAACTCATTTGGACTATGTTTTTAAACCTCTTATTTCAATCTGTCAAAATTTTGTTTTTTTTTCACACTTTGCCCTCTTTCTATGTCAACAGGAAAGCAAATCCAGATATTCGTGTGCAGCACTGGAAGTGTGATGGTGGGGATGAAGCCTTCAAACATTGTACAAGAACAGACCTGGCATGGTTGCTTTCCCAGAAAGCGAGAAGTGAGAAAGGTCAAGAGCTTCCAGCTTGGATGGATTTGTCACAGCAACAAGTGAGGTGCCTTCAAATGTGACCACAATTGACTACTATCCTGTGATCAATCAACCTATCACAGAATTTAGTACAGTTCAAGACTGTTTACGAGCTTCTGAAGAAGCAAGTCATGAGGTTGGCCAAGAATATGTAATTACAACATTCGACTTGGGTGTCTGCATGAAGCCATATCCTCTCGTGTGGAGTCATCATGTAAGGTACAAGAAACACATTGTGTTGATTGGCACATTTCATGTCATTTCTGCATACTTCAAAATGTTTGGAAAGAAAATGGAAGAATCCAGACTTCAGGATGTCCTCATGGAATTGGAACTCATGTCCACTGGTTCTATGAAAGGTGCTATGACAGGAAAGAACTACGACAGAAGTCTGCACTGCCACAAGACAATGGCGGAGTGCTTGGAGAGGCTCCTTCTTGATGAATTCCTGTCTATGGCTGGAAAAGATGCAGTGCTGTCGGTATACAAGAGGAATCAAAGGGCATCTTTCAAGAGCTAATCTGATCAGCAACAAAGCAGGCATTTGCTGAAGTCATGGCCAATGCAGATCTCAACACATTGATGGAGTCGTATGAGAGCTTCAAAGCTGATGTTCAAAAAGGATCTCTCGGGAAGACTGCACAATGTTGGTTGTTGTACATGGATTCTGTGTGGATTGCTCTCTCATTGATTAGGTCTTTGAAAGAGAACAACTTTCCGTTGTATTTGCACTGTCTGTTTCTTATGCCCAATCTTCTTCTTCACCTGTGGTGGTTACAATTACTCCCGCTATCTGACCTACCTTGCTAAGTACTTGGCAAACATCAAAGAATCACATCCTGGAGCCCTGGCTTTCCTCAAAAGTGTCGCTAGGTCGTTCATATGTGCTGTTGACAAAATGATTGAGGAGACGATCACGAAGCATGGCAAATCTCGAGGTGGTGGTAGTGGTGTTGGGCTCTCTGGCATCTTGGAGAATCACAGTGCTTATCAGAGATGGGTTCGAACTGCAACAGAAAGGGCACACTTTCTCTCTGCAACTGTCAGCCTCGCAGATATGACCTGGTACCAATCGCGGAAGCAAACACAGAGATCAACAACCAACTGAGATAAGGAAAAGTGAGGCATGTGTAAAGAAAGCCATTGATGCTGCAAAGAGCTTCCTAAATCCTTCTGACATAGATGACAAGACTGGGTTGTATGTACTCTCTTCTGGTGCACCTGTTCCGGCTGAAGTTGAGAAAGATGTCATAAAGGTACTTTGCTCCATTCCTTCGCATACAGTGGCTTGCAAAAGTATTCATACCACTTGAACTTTCCACATTTTGTCACGTTACAACCACAAACGTAAATGTATTTTATTGGAATTTTATGTGATAGACCAGCACAAAGTGGCGCATAATTGTGAAGTGGAAGGAAAATGATACATGGTTTTCAATTTTTTTTTACAAATAAAAAATTGAAAATGTGGCGTGCAAAAGTATTCAGTCCCCTTTACTCTGATACCCCTAAATAAAATCCAATGCAACCAATTGCCTTCGGAAGTCACCTAATTAGTAAATAGAGTCCACTTGTGTGTAATCTGATCTTAGTATAAATACAGGTGTTCTGTGAAGGCCTCGGGGGTTTGTTAGAGAACATTAGTGAACAAACAGCATCATGAAGCCCAAGGAACACACCAGACAGGTCAGGGATAAAGTTGTGGAGAAGTTTAAAGCAGGGTTAGGTTATAAAAAAATATCCCAAGCTTTGAACATCTCATGGAGCACTGTTCAATCCATCATCCGAAAATGGAAAGAGAATGGCACAACTGCAAACCTACCAAGACATGGCCGTCCACCTAAACTGACAGGCAGGGCAAGGAGAGCATTGATCAGAGAAGCAGCCAAGAGGCCCATGGTAACTCTGGAGGAGCTGCAGAGATCCACAGCTCAGGTGGGAGAATCTGTCCACTGGACAACTATTAGTCGTGCACTCCCCAAATCGGGCCTTTATGGAAGAATGGCAAGAAGAAAGCCAATTTTGAAAAAAAGCTATAAAAAGTCCCGTTTGCAGTTTGCCACAAGCTATGTGGGGGGCACAGCAAACATGTGGAGGAAGGTGCTCTGGTCAGATGAGACCAAAATTGAAGTTTTTGGCCTAAATGCAAAACGCTATGTGTGGCGGAAAATTAACACTGCACATCATCCTGAACACACCATCCCCACTGTGAAACATGGTGGTGGCAGCATCATGCTGTGGGGATGCTTTTCTTCAGCAGGGACAGGGAAGCTGGTCAAAGTTGATGGGAAGATGGATGGAGCCAAATACAGGGCAATCTTGGAAGAAAACCTGTTAGAGTCTGCAAAAGACTTGAGACTGGGGTGAAGGTTCACCTTCCAGCAGGACAACGACCCTAAACATACAGCCAGAGCTACAATGGAATGGTTTAGATCAAAGCATATTCATGTGTTAGAATGGCCCAGTCAAAGTCCAGACCTAAATCCAATTGAGAATCTCTGGCAAAACTTGAAAATTGCTGTTCACAGACGCTCTCCATCCAATCTGACTGAGCTTGAGCTATTTTGCAAAGTAGAATGGGCAAACATTTCAGTCTCTAGATGTGCAATGCTGGTAGAGACATACCCCCAAAAGACTTGCAGCTGTAATTGCAGTGAAAGGTGGTTCTACAAAGTATTGACTCGGGGGGCTGAATACTTTTGCACGCCACCCTTTTACATTTTTTTATTTGTAAAAAAATTTGAAAACCATGTATCATTTTCCTTCCACTTCAGAATTATGCACCACTTTGTGTTGGTCTATCACATAAAATCCCAATAAAATACATTTACATTTGTGGTTGTAACGTGACAACATGTGGAAAAGTTCAAGGGGTATGAAAACTTTTGCAAGCCACTATATTTCCTTCACTCCATAGATGCTGCTGCACCCACTGAGGATTTCCAGCACTTTTGTCTACCTTTGATTTTCCAGCATCTGCAGTTCCTTCTGAAACATCAAGGTACTTTCCACAGTGGAAGAACAAAAAGAGAAGTTCATCAGAGAGCGACGAGAAAAAGACAGCATTCTCCGAACCCATCTAGAATCTGAAGCTCAAAAACAAGGCAGAAACAAAGAAAAGAGTGAAGCTGAAAACATCTGAATTAAAGGTTACAGAGTACAAGCAACAAGGAGATATTGCTTTTCAACTGATGGTCAAAGCACAAAGTTCTGGCAGTCAACTCAATCTACGGGAGATGATGAAGTAATCTCTGACCCCTGTACCCTACTCCATTGGTACATCAGACAACTTCTTTGCAAAGACTGATAAATCCAAGGGCCTACACTCCCTATTAAAAGATGTGGACAACTCACAACCTCCTGCCAGTAACAAGACATTGATAGTGGATGCTGGCAATGCTGCATTTACTATCTCACAGAGATTCCTGGAAACTTCAAAGAGATTGGCATCAAAATCTTCAATGCATTGTCAGCTAATGACGGTACCGATATGTACAAACCAGATTTAGTGAAGTCAAGTGAATGGACACGGCGTGGGTGTGCGGAGAACAACTCTGACATCGGGGGGGAGAGTGCAGTGGAGAGATAAGTTTTTTTGGCCTTCCATCACAGCGATGTGATGGATGTTTATGTAAATTATGTTGTGTTGTTGTGTCTTGGGTCTATTTGTTTGTAAGGTATGGCTGCAGAAACGTCATTTCGTTTGGACCTCAAGGGGTCCAAATGACAAATAAATTGAATCTTGAATCTTGAATCTTGAAGAAGAGAATAATCAAAGGAGGAAAGACTAAAAAACCAAGAGATTAGAAGCATTTCTTGACCAATGATGAGAACAAGAAACAGCTCATTGAACTTCTTCTTGATGTGTGGAGTGAGCGTGACATGGCAAAGAGGCCACATGGAAGGTAGGTGATCTTCATTAAGAAAGGAGAGGCCATACCTCTTCCTTCTCAGAATGGGAAAGAGACACGGCATTCTGGGATTCAATCCCTGAAGTCAGACCAAGAAGAAACAGACTTGTGAGTCATCCTAAACTGTAACTATGGCAAAGAGCAAGGATATGACAACGTACAAGTCAAAAGCCCAGACAGCGATATCTTTTTCATATTGCTTCGCTATGCAAACAGCATTCAAGACAACACAGTGTTCTTTGACACAGGGAGAGGTAACAGGCAAAGGTTAATAGATGGCACCAATTTTGCAAAGCTGCCCTTCTCAGAATACTGCTCAGCATGACTTGGACTGCATGCGTTCTCAGGCTGTAACTCAACAAGTGCCTTCAAAAGAATCGGCAAAGTCAAGCCAATCAAACAGATTTTCATAGATTTGAAGATGATATGGTCCTAATTTAGTGAATTTTTTTTATGTATCTTTACTAAGAAACAGACTCAATTGCAAGTACCAAATTCACAGACCCCAAGAAAGAGGGCAAAGTGTGAAAAAACACAATTTTTACATATATTGAAATAAGGGTTAAAAAATCATAGTCCAAATGAGTTTTTATCTTGGGAATGCGGCGTCAGCCTAAACACGGACCACTCATGCTCGAACCCTCGTCAGGGGATACAAGGGTGGGCACGTGACGTCATGGGCTAGAGGGAGTGTCCTGGTACTTAAAGTCTCTCACCTCGCGACCTTGGGGAGTCAACAGGTAGCTGACTCAGAGAGAACAACCTCGCTCAGCTACAGCAACAATGTAATATAGTTAGCGCACCAACCTAATGTGTCACCACTGAATAAACTACTCTTTGAACCTGCCTGACGTCTCACCTTTATTCACCATGTTTGGTGCCGCTACAGGAACATCAATTTTTTCAACAGAAGAGATACCAATGAGCAAAATGACACCCAATAAGTAGGATCATAGATGATAGGCCCCTCTGGCCCATGGACTTACTGGATTACTAAAAGTATTTGGAGTGAAATATGTAGATACATATTTGGAAGATCAAGGAATTGAGGGCAAGGGCGAACTGGCACAAAAGGGATATTGTGCCCAGTATATACAGTAGATCAGCCATGATCATATTGAAGCTTGGATCAGGTCAGGTTTACTTAATTATGTGAGCCTCTTTGCGAATGAGGAAAAGTTCTATATTTTATTACCTCTATAATTTCCATAAGAAACAATCCTTCCATTTTTAGTCCTATCATTACAGGAAACATTATTTGCAGTTTGAGACTTTTGCCGTATTTCACACTTTGCGATACAAAACCTTTGAATTCCTAACTATGTGTTTATCCCACTGCATTTGTCCATCTTTGGGTGACCACCATGGAAGAAAGCAATAACCGTAGATTGGAGATTCCCGCTGAAAGGTTACAATAATTTGGACCAAGGGGCCTGTTTTTATGTTGTATAACTCTAAGACTCTAGGATGCGAAGAAACTAATAATGCTTCCGTGGGTTATTCTGAAAAGTGGATCTATTAACAAAACTACAAGGAATCAACATGCTGACAAAAAACTAGAGACTCCAACACAGCACATGGTGCAGCAGTAGATTTGCTGCTTCACAGCTCCAAGTTCAATCCTGACTACAGGTACAGAGTTTATACATTCTCCCTGTGACCGCGTGGATTTTCTCCGGGTGCTCCGGTTTCATCCCACATTCCAAAGATGTGCAGGTTAGTAAGTTAATCATCTCCTGTAAATTGTCCCGATTGTGTAGAATAGAACTAGAGTAGTAGTGAGCATTGATCAGTGCAACCTCAGCGGGCTAAAGGCCTTGTTTCTATGCTGTGTCTCTAATACAAACATATGGCAATATAAAGGTATAAACTGGCAGCAAGTTACAAATGGAATGTGTGTTTATATGGAGCTGTTCCAAGGATAGACAGGGTGAAGCATTGTGTGAGCATTTTATCTCATACCATAATTAACTAACTGATTTTGTTTGACTCTAATGTGATCTTCAAGATATATGAGCAGCATTTACATATTAGATGCTGACAAAGTAAGCTGTGTATGGATCACACTGAATAATTTGGCTTTCAACATGAATCACCAGCAAGCAAACATTAAATAAACAATTAATTGCTACCCTGCAGACATAAAATTATCAACTCACAAAATAACAATGGGTAAAAAACAAACATACTGGAGGAACTCAAAGACGCAAGAAACTACGGGTGCCTGTTTATTTAAAAAATCATTAAGTGCTGGGGTAACTCATCAGCAAAAGCAGCTTCTCTGAAAGATGTAGTTAGGTGACATTTTGGGTTGAGAGCCTTCAGTAATTGTAGTAAGGAAGAGAAAGCTGGAAATAATGTTTGGGCGGAACAAAGTCCAGCAAGTGATGCTTAGATGCACGAGTTCTGATGCAAATAGGTGAACAAAGGTCAGAGATGAAAAGACAAATGATTTTAGGCTGTAGGATAAGGAGAGAAGGGGTGTGGCAACTATAAACATTATAGTTGGAAGGGGACAGAGAGGAGGGAGAGCAGGAAAAGGGATGTAAAATAGTGGGAAAAATGGATGCGCAGCCAGGTGGGACACCTCGAAGAGTGGGATAGGGAAAAGGGAGAGGCATGTGGGAGGGGGGAAGGAGGGGGGTTGGGTTGCTACCTAAAATTGGAGACTTCAACTATCAAATTATTAAGATGTAAGCTATCTACGCAGAATATGAGATGCCGTTCCTCCAGTTTGCAAGTGGCAATGCAGGAGACCTGGGGCAGAAAGGTCAGTATGGGAATAGGAAGGGGAGTTAAAAGAATGTCTTCTTTTTAATTCTGGCCTTGGTCCAACATCTGCCAATCTCAAGCCCCTCACTTGTATCCACATATCACTTGCCAATCGTTGCCCCGTCCCCATCTCTGTGCTGGTCTTGGAGAATGTCCAGAGGAGCTTTACGAGAATTATCCCAGGAATGAATTGGTTAACATATGATGAGTGTTTGAAGGCACTGGGCCTACACTCACTAGAGTTTAGAAGGATGATTAGGGCACCTCATTGAAATTTACGAAATAGTGAAAGGCCTGGAGGGAGTAAATGTGTAGAGGATGATTCCGCTAGTGGGAGAATCTAGGATTAGAGGCCATAGCCTCAGAATAAAAGGACGTACTTTTAGAAAGGAAATGATGAGGAATTTCTTTAGTCAGAGGGTGGTGAATCTATGGAATTCATTGCCACAGACGGCTGCGGAGGCCAAGTCAATGGATATTTTTAAGGTGGAGATTGACAGAGTCTTGATTAGTAAGGGTGTCAGGGGTTATCGGGGAGGGAGGGGGGGGTGGGTGGATTGACAGGAAAATGGGGTTGAGAGGGAAAGAATGTATATTCTGTCAATTTGAAAAGCTATTTTTCCATGTGCATCCACAGGAAAGAAGAGTGCTCTGATGGAGACATTAACTTTAGTGTATGCTGATTAGATCCAAGGATCTGGATACACAGAACAGAGAATCCAAGTCATAGCCAGGAGACAGACAATGCACATGGAAATTAACATTTGATAGATGTCTCCCACAATCACAATGTAGAGGAAATGCTTTGGAGGCACGAACTGAATTTGATGGAAACTGCTTTGAAGATTCATAATAAGTGTCTCAGGTTATTCAGAAGGATGAACTTGTCTAGCAGCATAGATTCACTAGATTGAATAATAAGAGCGAGAGGCTTGTTCCATGGTGAGAGATTGTGTATGATTGACTCAAAAATATTGGGGCTTAGAAGAATGATAAATTATCTAATTGAGACACATATATGGCCCAAGCAATGAGAGGCTGTGTTTTCAGGTTAAGAAATCGCGAATTAGTGGACTAAGTGATAGATGGAAATTAGATTAGCGCTTTGAATGATTGAAATGCCGACCATAATTTTGTAAAACAGATCGTCATTTCTCAGTTATTTAGTAGCATCATTGTTGGTCAAGATTATTGATACCAAGGGGAGCTAAGATCATGGGTACACAAAAATGCTGGAGAAACTCAGCGGGTGCAGCAGCATCTATGGAGCGAAGGAAATAGGTAACGTTTCGGGCCGAAACCCTTCTTCAGACTGATCATGGGACTGGGTCAGAAAGTGAGAAAGACGCAAGATTGGGTGTGCTCTGTTTAGAATGAGGTAGACGTTTGAGCAACCTCAGGAACGAAACCTCTTTTTATTTCTTGCACTATATTCCATTTAGTCACATTTCTGAGTGATTAGGTGTCAAAATCTCGGTTAAATATTTATGGACTTAAGAAGTAGCAGGAGCACCTGTGAAGAGAGTTGCTACTACGATAGTTCGGCAGCATCTGTGGAGGAAAATAGACAGACAACAATTCGGGTCAAGTCTCTTCTTGAAATAGTCTGAAGGGTCCCAACTAGTTACTCCAGGTTTTTGTGTCTATCTTAAAATGTCACATCCATTTCCCTCCACAGATGCTGTCCAACCCACTTTTTTTTTTGCACGGAATTCCAGCATCTGCATTCTCGTGTGTCCTGCACTTGCAGCTTCCTGTATTAAGATCATGGCTGATATTTTACTTCAGTACTACTCTCCTACACTAAACCTATATTCATTTATTCCCTTCATATGAAAAGTCTATCAGTTTCTTGTTTTGTATATGTTCAGCTACTGACTCTCCACATTCAGCTTGGGTGGAGAATTCCAAATATTCATTATCACTTGGGGGTAGAATTTCTATCTACCTGTGTCCTGAATAGACAGCCACTTTAAAAAAAAAAATAGTGACCTCTGATTCTAGACATGGCAAGCTGAGGAAACATCAGCTGCACGTGCCCTGTCAAACATCATTATGAGCTTGGTTGTTTCAAGAGGATCATTTCTAAATTTTCTAAACTCAACTAAAGAATTATTACAAAGTGCTTAATCTCTCCTCATAAGACAATTCCAGGAATCATTCCAGTGGACTATCACTCCACTTCCACCTTTATACCTGTCTTTAAATGGCGAGAACCGGCCACATACAATGTTCTGCAAATTGTTAGACCAAGGTCCGATACTATTCCAGTAAGGTGCCTTTATGCATGTGCTATCACTCCTGCATGACCATTTGCCTTTCCAAATGCTTGCTATGCCTGTATGACAACTTGATATGTGTGCAAAGGCATCCTTTGAACTCCAGCTCCTTTCAACCTTGCTGAGCTAGCTGAATTTTTATACTGTGTTGTGCTGCAGCAAGTAAGAATTTCATTGTTCTATCTGGGACACATGACATTAAAAAAATTTGGCTTGATTCTTGACAGATTCATTAGAAGCCTCTGATGGCTATACCTTTAATTCATATCCATGGAATTGGAGTGGGGAGGGGAAGTGAGAAAGATGGTTATTTTTTAAAGATTAAGGATAAAAAACTCAAGCCTTATCATCGTTGAGATATTGATGTGTAATTTGCACCAGGCCTTTCTGTTCATATACTATTTTACAATCATCCCAAAGCCTAAACTGATTAATGTTTTTCTCCAGGAGCATGTTAATTCTCAATGAGATAATTGGCTTCTCAAAACCGCAAGTATTAATCAAGATGCAGGGGCTATCTCAAGCTCTAGAGAACTTTTAATGAGGTTGTTTTATTTTGTGTGAAACTCTTGGCGGTATGAGTTGGAAGCAGTGAGATCTTGAACCTCAAGCCTATCATCAATTACAGGATTTCAAAGGAGAGTATCAGGAAAGAAAATACGATCAATGTTAATGCATTCAGGGTTCCCTGAAGCTTAACTGGTAGCTCAAGTGCTTGAGAACTTCAATTCAGACAAAGATTTAAGTTTGAAGATCACCTTTATTGCTGCAATTTTTATCCATTAAATGCCTGAAAAAATAAAATATCACACTGAATAAGAAAACCCTTTGCAAGAAAATGACTATGTTGTTAATGGGTGTTTTTCTAAATTATTCTATCTTAGGATATGAAAGTTGGTAAAAGACCAACATCAATTATGCAACCCTAATTGATCTTCATTAGTTATCATGACTACTTTCTCTAACCACTGATGGTGATTTTATATATCTGAAGAGTTTGCAACTTTTGAGTGAATCAAACTGGTAGTAGACTACTAGACTAAGTGGGACCCGTTGTATCCCTGTCACACAGGAGGCTTGGTCCCCCAACGCAATATCCCACCACTCACCCATAGCCCCCAACTGCACAGCTCATTTCCCCTCATCCATAGCACCCTCTCCACCTCCTCTTCATCCTCCTCTCCTTCTCCCCTCCCCCAATCCCTCCCTCACCTCTCTCTCCCTCTCTTTTCCCCTACCCTCAGTCACTTCATCCCTCCCTCCCTCCATAACTCCTCTCCCCTCGCTACCCCCTCCTATTCCTTCTACCCCCACAACCCTCACTCCTCACCTCCCCCTATATCACCACTATCCCTCCTTACCTCCCCACTGGCCTCCTCTCCCTCTATTCCCCACTCCCTACCTCCCCCAATTACCCCCCTCTCCCTCTATTCCCCCTCCTCCCCCTCTCTCCCTCCTCACCTCCTCCCTCTTATTTTCTCTCTCCTCCTACCCTCCCCCAATCTCTCCCTCACCTTTCCTTTCCCCTAACCTCAGTCACTCCCTCCCTCCCTCCTTCCATAACTCCTCTCCCCTCTCCTCCCCCTCTCTACCTCCCCAGGATCTTGAGGTTGCCGCTCCTCTCCCTTCTTGCGTGCCCCGGAGGAACATCAGCTGCCGGTGCCCTCAGAGCCAGGACTCGGATCGGCACCGGTGTGTGGGGGGGGGGGGGGGGATGTCTGGGGGAAAGGGGGAGATCTTGGGGAAAAGTCGGGGAAGGGCCATGGGGGACAGGGGGTTATCACGGGGAAGGGGCAAGGAGCCAGTGGTGGACCAGTAGGTAAGGGGCTGGAGCAGCAGGGCAATAGACAATAGACAATAGCTGCAGGAGTAGGCCATTTGGCCATTCAAGCCAGCACTACCATTCAATGTTGTCATGGCTGATCATCCCCAATCATAGAAACATAGAAACATAGAAATTAGGTGCAGGAGTAGGTCATTCGGCCCTTCGAGCCTACATCGCCATTCAATATGATCATGGCTGATCATCCAACTCAGTATCCCATACCTGCCTTCTCTCCATACCCTCTGATCCCCTTAGCCACAAGGGCCACATCTAACTCCCTCTTAAATATAGCCAATGAACTGGCCTCAACTACCCTCTGTGGCAGAGAGTTCCAGAGATTCACCACTCTCTGTGTGAAAAAGTTTTTCTCATATTGGTTTTAAAGAATTTCCCCCCTTATCCTTAAGCTGTGACCCCTTGTCCTGGACTTCCCCAACATTGGGAACAATCTTCCTGCATCTAGCCTGTCCAACCCCTTAAGAATTTTGTAAGTTTCTATAAGATCCCCTCTCAATCTCCTAAATTCTAGAGAGTATAAACCAAGTCTATCCAGTCTTTCTTCATACGACAGTCCTGACATCCCAGGAATCAGTCTGGTGAACCGTATCTGCACTCCCTCTATGGCAATAATGTCCTTCCTCAGATTTGGAGACCAAAACGGTACGCAATACTCCAGGTGTGGTCTCTGCAGTAGAACCTCCCTGCTCTTATACTCAAATCCTTTTGCAATGAAAGCTAACATACCATTTGCTTTCTTCACTGCCTGCTGCACCTGCATGCCTACTTTCAATGACTGGTGTACCATGACACCCAGGTCTCGCTGCATCTCCCCTTTTCCTAATCGGCCACCATTTAGATAATAGTCTGCTTTCCTATTTTTGCCACCAAAATGGATAACCTCACATTTATCCACATTATACTGCATCTGCCAAACATTTGCCCACTCATCCAGCCTATCCAAGTCACCTTGCAGTCTCCTAGCATCCTCCTCACAGTTAACACTGCCCCCCAGCTTAGTGTCATCCGAAAACATGGAGATATTGCCTTCAATTCCCTCATCCAGATCATTAATATATATTGTAAATAGCTGGGGTCCCAGTACTGAGCCTTGCGGTACCCCACTAGTCACTGCCTGCCATTGTGAAAAGGACCCGTTTACTCCTACTCTTTGCTTCCTGTTTGCCAGCCAGTTCTCTATCCACATCAATACTGAACCCCCAATGCCGTGTGCTTTAAGTTTGTATACTAATCTCTTATGTGGGACCTTGTCAAAAGCCTTCTGGAAGTCCAGATACACCACATCCACTGGTTCTCCCCTATCCACGCTACTAGTTACATCCTCGAAACATTCTATAAGATTCGTCAGACATGATTTACCTTTCGTAAATCCATGCTGACTTTGTCCAATGATTTCACCACTTTCCAAATGTGCTGCTATCCCATCTTTAATAACTGACTCTAGCAGTTTCCCCACTACCGATGTTAGACTAACTGGTCTGTAATTCCCCATCAGTACCCCATTCCTGCCTTCTCCCCATATCCCCTGACTCCGCTATTTTTAAGAGCCCTATCTAGCTCTCTCTTTAAAGTATTCAGAGAACCTGCCTCCACCACCCTCTGAGGCACTCTCTGTGAGAAAAAGCGTTTCCTCGTCTCCGTTCTAAATAGCTTACTCCTTATTCTTAAACTGTGGCCCCTGGTTTTGGGCTCCCCCAACATCGGGAAAATGTTTCCTGCCTCTAGCGTGTCTAAGCCCTTAACAATCTTAAGGGCATGTCCCACGAGCATGCGACTCCACGCGGGAAGCGCGACCTAACGTGGTCGCTTGAGTCTTACGGCCTCGCGGGGCCGATCCCACTTCGATCGCCAGAGCCATATGGAGTTGTGCCGAGCTGGTCCCGACATTGCGAGGGGCTCCGAAAAATTGACCCTGTTCAAAAATTCCGCGCGGCAACGGCCTGCCGGCCCACAGCCGCCTCAATGCCGTATGCACCGCCTCGACGGGCGTGCGTAGCGTCTCGACGCCGTATGCAGCATCTTGACGCCGTACGCAGCGTCTTGACGTCGTACATCACGCGTGAACTTCCCGCGGACTTCGTTCAAACTTCACGTCACTCATTCGACCTCCGCGCGGCCCCCACTTCCGGTTTGGTTGCGCTCGCTGCATGCAGGCACATGCTGGTGGGACCGGCCCTGTATGGGGATCACTCGACCTCCGCGCGGCCCCCGCTTCCGGTTTGGTCGCGCTTGCCGCATGCAGGTCGCATGCTCGTGGGACAAGCTCTTTATATGTTTCATTGTGCATTGTGATGGCGCTGCATTTGGGACTCACAGTGGGTGCACTACTTTCAGAAATCAGATTCACCACTTTCCGTTTGGCGACATCTCCTACCCCGGGCGGGGCCGGGCCCTCCAAAAATCCTCAGCTCCAGTAAAGACGCGATGGCACAGTAAGGGACAGACCATCCCAGGGAGTGATAGGAGAAGAGACTAATCTGCGTGGCGCTGACTGGCAGGAGAGGAGATCGATCTGCGCACGTGCGGTGTTTAAGATTTTTAAACCTCACTAACTTTTGCAATATACCCCCGATCGGAATAAAATTCGCTGCACAGGAGAACGGTGAATGAGCTAGCGAAAAATCGTAGCACTATATTGTTTTTGCACAAATAGAAAAACCACACAAACTGGAAGAGCACTAGATCAGAGCTTTAGTTATCTATAGATGTGCAGAACTGACCAGCTATCGACAGTGCATCACTAATATAAAGGGAAATATCCATCTAATTTATCCCACTGTAATATTTATCAATGCCAACTTCATAACTATTAGGCTGGATCTCGTTGACAAATACTGGTAGTTGTAACAATAAGTTGTGAATTTAGTTTAGAGATACAACATCGAAACAGGCCTTTTGGCCCACTGAGTCCATGCTGACCATCGATCACTTGTTCACACTGATTCCATGTTATCCCACTTTCATATCTATTCCCAACATGCTGAGGACATTTTTCAAAGATGCCAATTAACCTACACGTCTTTGGGATGTGGGAGGTAATTGGAGCACCCAGAGGAAATCCACACGGTTAAATGGAGAACATGCAAACTCCACACAGACAGCAGAATCAAACCTGGTACTCAGCAGTTGACCAGCTGCACCACTGTGTCACGTGGTTGGATGCTCTGAACACATGGTGGAACAGAGCAATTTGCAAGCGTATTTATTTTTCATATGCTCTGGAACAGAATAACAATCTTACTTGCTGCAGCTTTACAGGCACATTAAACACAACACAAACAAATTGTCAGCTATTCTAGGTGAATCATACCAGGATACCACAAGCCAAAAGACATAGTGCGACCTTGGTTGTACAAAGTCCATAATATTCTGTTGCTGAGGTAGGGTTGTGCAATGTTCCTCAAAAACCTGATGGTAGATGGCAAGAAGCTGGTTTTGAACCAGGAGGCAAGGATTCTTAGGCAACCTCCATCATGTCCAGATTCCTCCCATTATTCTATTCCAATCCTGATAATCAATTCCATTGAAGTCGATGGATCTAGAGTCATAGCGTCATATAATGATACAGTGTGGGAACAGGCCCTTTGGCCCAACTTGTCCACACCAGCCAACATGTCCCAGCTCCACTAGTCCCACCTGTCTACGTTTGGTCCATATCCCTTCAAACTACAATACAATACGGTGTGTGGACACAGGCCCTTTGGCCCAACTTGTCCCCAGCGGTACAATGAGAAAGAACCACAATAAACAATAATGTCGCAGGGCCGGCGTGATCGAAGCTTTGGCCCCTTCCATCTAGGGGTCGGGACCAGAGTCAGTCCAGAGTCGGCTCTTCACGCCGGAGACCGTGGTAGAAGTTGGTGTAGGCCGCGGGCCGGTGGTGGTGAAGATTTAAAGTTCTCCTTCTCCCGCAGTCCCAGGGCCGGCGAGGAAGCTCCCGGGGTGATGTGGACGTCGCACCAGTTGGCCCTCGAGCTGGTGGAAGCTCTCTGCAGGGTCCCCACGGGATCCCGGGGCTGCTGGCTGCTCTGCGGGCCAGGCTGCGAAACGGAAACGGAGTGCTCCCCTCCAGCGAGCCCCAGCGAGGGCTCGCCCGCTATGCGCTGAGAGTCCACACTGCACCCACCGCTGAAGCCCCGGGCGCGTCTCCGGGAAAGGCTGCCCGATCCTCGTTGTTAGGCCACGGGGGACCTGGAAAAAGTCACCTCTCCATGGAGGAGGCGACCAAAACGGTTTCCCCCACACCCCCCCACACCACTCCCCACACAAGACACACAAAGAAACATAAAAAACATTCTTTAAAACATACTAAAAAAACAAAAAAAGTTGGGGAAAAACAGACACGTTGTTGACAGGGTGCCAGCTTGCAGCGCCTCCACCGACATCTTCAACTTGTCCTATTAATGTAACTATTTCTTGGGATAGTCCCTGCCTCAACTGTCTCCTTTGGCAGCTTACTCCATACACTCACCCCTTTTTGTGTGAAAAAGTCACACCTCAGATTCCTAATTTCACAATTAGGATATCATGAGCGAATGCATTCAATGCTTGCCACACAGATTAAATTTATATTTCCAAGTGAAAATCAAATGATTGTAGATGATGAAAAATTTGAAATAAAAATGGGGGAAACATTCAGCAGGTTAGGCAGCATCCATTGAAGGAGAACAAATTCAGACTTTGTTATTTGAAGCGATGGGTCCTGTTGGTTGTTGCCGACAGATTCATCTAATAGTATTTTGTGTCAAAGGATACATTTTGAAATGAATCATGAAAATATCAGTAATACTCTGCAGGGCAGGCAACATGAAAAGGGGAAGTCAATGCATCCGGTCAAACTGTTCTATCCATCTATCACTACCTTCTCTGCAGCTTAAAACTAACGTTTACCCTCCTTCCAACAATGTGTCTCTGACCTGAAATGTTAACTTTTTTTTCTAACCATCAGTGGTTGATTTACTGAGCGTTTCAAGAATATACAGCTTTTATTTCTACTTCCGGGTGTTGTACGAATAGTTTCGGGGGATGAATTACTGGTCCAAGAGCGGAAACACCAGAACACATCTAATAAAGCCTTATTAAGCACAGTTAGTCCACTTGAGGCTTAATAATGACATGATCATTCCTAAAATAATCCTGCTGCTGTATATATACCAATAAAGTTCTCACGGCCAAAAAACTATTTATATCTGGGGTCAGAGAGAAGCAGGAAAGAAAGTAAAAGTTACATTTTTGTTCATTAAACACAAATAGTTCTGAAAGTTTCAAAGATCTATAATTGAATGAGCAAAATGGAAAACCTCGGGATAAAATATACAATTAGCACATTGATACCAATCAAGAATGTTCTTAAAAAATTGCCATACAATTACTCTAGCCAGGAAAACAAAATAAACAGAAAATAAATAGTAAGATTAAACGAGAACTTACCAGTTTGAAGTTTGATCATTATTTTATGAGGAGTAACGTTGAGGGAATATGTGAAGAACCCCACCAGGACGCATGCGTGGCATTCTTCAAAGCAGCAGTGTGAAATCACAGATAACTGTAATGACTAAACATAGTAAGATTAGAGAAGAGATACCAGTTGAGTATATGATCAAGGGTGGGAGCGGAGGGCACGTATTCCCTCAACGTTACTCCTCATAAAATAACGATCAAACTTTAAACTGGTAAGTTCTTGTTTAATCTTACTATTTTACTTCGGAGTCACGTGAGTGACTACGTGAAGATTTTAAAGCACTGTGATTTCATGCCGTGGAAATGAGTCCATGCATCACATCTGCCTTGATTATGGGGAGAATAGTGTTAACATCATTGGACATCAATACGACATTGAAAAACCAATGATAAATATATTAACACCAAATTATAGCTCCTATTTATGGGGTAAAATTATATTACAGAACTTAAAATTGTTTCTGCAAATGTTCCAGGTTCAATGACTGGTTTGTTATAAAATAGTTGGAAAGTTTTCTCCGTTGACCATCCTGCTGTCTTGAGGATTTGATCCATAGGAACATCCAACTTCATAGCTGCCTATGTAGCTGCAGCCCTGGTGGAGTGAGATTTAAAAATGCTAGTGTCTACTCCAGCCTTTATTAGGACCTGTTTTAGCCATCTCGAGATGGTCTGTACTGTCAATTTTTTGTGCGGCTGTTTGTAGCTGATTAAAAGTGCCATTTCTTTGCCTCTGATGATCTTAGGATACTCCATATATAATAGTAAGTGTGTTACAATACAGAGACGATCATCTGTCGGGTAGGCCCTGAATTCTGTTTTTAGGCCTGCTGACCGCTGGCTGTTCAGTTTAACTAATTCATTGATGTGAAAAGTTAAATTTCCAGATGAAATAGTCATGTTGTCCAGCCTTAGTTTCTGTAGCGAGTGGACCCTTTGTGCCGTGACCAAGGCCATCAGCATGACTGTTTTCATAGTCAGTGTCTGTAGGGAGAGAGCTGTAGCTGGAGACCAGTTTCTTAACGTGGTCAGTACAATGCTCACATCCCATATTTGGGAGTACCTGGTTCTTGGGGGATTAACATTAAAAATGCCCCTCATGAGTTTGGTTACCAGGGGGTGTGTCCCAACAGAATGCCGCTCTGTTCCTTGCCACAGGTATGTTGACAGAGCACTTCTGGCGCAGTTGATGGCACTATAACTGAGCCCCTCATCATAATGGAGGCTTGCCAGGAATTCCAGAACAGATGGGATGTTCATAGATCTGTGTGTGATGTTATTGTTGTGACAGTACATTTCCCATTTCTTGATGTACACCAAGTATTGTTTTTTGGTGGACTGTCTTTGGGCCGCTGAAATAATATCCACTGTTTGGTCCGTCAGTCCCAGGTGTAGTAGAGGTGCTTCCAAACTCTACAAATTAACTGGTTTATATAATTATGACTTGGGTGACTTTCCCTTGTTATGGGATGAACTAGTAAATTAGGTCTATGATGGATGGTGATGCATGGTTCTAATACCATGTCGAGTATCACCGGGAACCATGGTTGAGTAGGCCAATCGGGTACTATCAAAATACCAGACGCAGAGTCTTGCTGTATTTTCCTTAATACCTGACTGATGAGGCAGAATGGAAGGAATGCATAAATAAACAATTTCCCCCAATGCAGCGAAAATGCATATGTTGCCGCTGCCCCAGGGTCTGGTTCCCATGAAACATAATTCGATAACTGGTGATTGAGCCTGGATGCGAATAGATCGATATCTGGTGTTCCATACCATGCTGTAATTTCAGCAAATAAATTTTTATCCAACATCCATTCAGTGTTTTCATTGAATTTGCGTGACCTGGTGTCTGCCACTAAATTTAGTTTACCTGGTAAGTAGGTAGCTGATATCCAAATATCTCTCTGGATACACCATTGCCAAATTGTGTTGGCCAGATTGTCACATGATGTCGATTTGTTTCCACCCATATGGTTGATATATGCTACCACGGTGGTGTTGTCAATTTGTAGTCTAACATGCTGGTGATTTAACCCAGAACAATATGACTTAAGGCCATGGAATGCACTTAACATTTCCAGGTAGTTTATGCCCAGTGTTTGTAATAATGATGCCTCCTGTGCATTCCATCTCCCTCCATAGCTGGAGATGGAATTGGTCTGATAATGATTGGATTGGAACAATGCCTAATGTTATCTTTCCACCATTTTAGTTCCATTATGGCCTCTGTTGGTAGCTTCATTGGTCTGTCAAAATGACCACCATTAATTTTGAGTGCTCGTATTTTAGCCCTCTGTAAATTTCGATAATGTAAAGGTCCGAATTGTGTGGCTGGAAACGCAGCCACTATATTGCCAATTATTCTTGCTACCAGTCTGATGGATGGTTTAGTGATGTCAATGATTTTGCTGCAAGCAAGCCTCTATTAAGGCTATAACCTTTTCTTTCGGCAAAGTCACTGACATGTGAACTGAGTTAATGGTGAACCCCAGATAATCCATTGTGTTAAATAACATCTGTGATCACCTTTTATGGGTACTGTATAGTAAGCATCTTTTAAATCAATGCTTGCCATGTAGTAACCTTTGGAAATCAATTGCTTAGCAGTAACAAAGGTTTCCATCTTGAAATGAATATATTGTACGAAAGTATTCAAATTAGTCAAATCTATGATGATACGGCAACCACCATCTTTCTTGTTTATGATAAAGATTTTGGACACGAGTTCCTGTGATTCGTGTTAGGTTTTCTCAATTACTCCTTTTTTATAAAGCCTCTGTAGTTCAGCATGTGCTTTTGATTTTCCTTTGCCTGTAAGCACGAACATTTGGTTCGGTACATGCTGAACTGGAGGGTTATGTTTTTGAATAAATTCTATGGTATAACCCTATACTGCTTAAAATACAAGTGTCGGTAGTTAACTTATTCCATGCATCCAGATAAAATTGTAATCTCCCACCAACCTCCATGCTCCCTTCAATTCGTAAGGAACCAGACCCACCTACCTCCATGGTTACTAGTGGTAGGTTTGTTACTTTTTCGGCATCCTCCGTGGACGTTGAGGCGCCAGTGTCTGGATCTGTCGTTGGGTCGGTGTTGAGGGTTTGCGCATTTTCCAGGAAGGCCGGTCTGGGCCATGGCCTAAAAAAGACCGATGTTGAGTGTTCCTGGCCTTCGAGCTTTCACCAGTTTGTCTTGGCCGACTGGTGGGTGCGTAGGGGTGCTGTTTCTGGTCAAAGTAGTTTTTGGACATTGCTTTAATGAGCCCCAGGGTTTTAGCCTCTTAGTCAAGTTATTTTACCTGTTTGGATAAGTCACCTCCAGATAGTAATATTGGTGGTTTGGAGGTTCCAGGTTTGCATAGGCCTGCAAATTTGGGGTCTAAAGCTGGTTGGATGGCACTCTTCCTAATACTATTTAACTCGTATTGGGAGTTGCAAAATAAAGCCAGTGCATCCTGGTGATCTTGTGTCATGTCTTGTTCGTTTAATGTGCGGGCGAAAGCCGTAATTCCCCCTGTTAGGACTTTCAGAACGTTCTGTAATTTCAAGTCCCTGGCTCTGATTGATGCTCCTACATGTTTCCAAATACACTGGTTGACACTGGGAACATTCACTGATTTGCAGTTCCCTGGTGGTAAGTGTCTTGCTATGGTGTCCAATAATGCCTGTCCTTGTAGCTGGTTGAATGACATGTAGTCGATACTGGCAGCTATTTTAGGCTCCAGGTTTTGGTCAGTTTGGTCAGGTTGAATGAACTGGGACACCATATCCAATAGTTTTTCTTGCACCCCATGCACACTAGGGGTATGTTCTGCACACCCCTCTTCAGGAGTCAGCCCAGAATTGACCCCCCGTACTCCCCTCTGATGAGGGAGAAACACTGTGCAGCCCTACAAGAGGTACTGCTGTAGGACTTACTAGCTGCCCACTGTGACTAGGCTCCATCTCCCGGAGCCTGCCACTTTGGAGTATTTGCTCCAACAGCCGCTTCAACTGGCTCCAATGCTCTCGGGCACTGGCCACTCGCGGCTGATCCTGTTCCTCAAGCCGCTCCAACCGGCTCCAATGCTCTCGGGCACTGGCCGCTCGCGGCTGCTCCTGAAGCCGCTCCAATCGGCCCCAATGTTCACGGGCACTGGCCGCTCGCGGCTGCTCCAGAAGCCGCTCCAACCGGCCCCAATGCTCATGGGCACTGGTCGCTCGCGGCTGTTCAAAGTCGGACTCATCGGAGTCTGTTAGTTTTTTGCTTTGCTTTACCGCCCAGCCGTGACCAGTGCGGGAGTGAAGTCGGGCACAGCTGTTCCCATTACGGGAGATTGGCGTGCCGTTGGCCGCTGCTGGCTGCCCGCAACTCCGCGGTTCTCCCCCGCCAGCTTTTTCACAGCCTTCTTGTTTCTCGTGGATCTGTCCATGCCTCCACCTGTGAAGTAAGTGGAAAGAACGCAGAGTCTCCTTGCCTGCTGTTCCCGACTTTCAAATTCTGCCTGCTGTGACCCGTTGCAATGCGTGTAGCGATATGTCATGCTTGCATCCTGACGGGGTTCTTCACGTAGTCACTCACGTGACTCCGAAGTAAAATAAGATATGCGACTATATCAAAGAATGGATTTTGGGCCGTTCTCTCAATTGGATGCTGCAACTTAGGTAGAATATTGTGTAGAGAGGAACAGCGAATGCTGGGATGGCGGGACTGTCATATGTTGATAGAATGGAGCGGCTGGGCTTGTATACTCTGGAGTTTAGAAGGATGAGAGGGTATCTTATTAAAACATATAAGATTAAGGGTTTGGACACGCTAGAGGCAGGAAACATGTTCCCGATGTTAGGGGAGTCCATATCCAGGGGCCACAGTTTAAGAATAAGAGGTAAGCCAGCCATGGATCTGTTCCCTGCACTGATCCCTGAGGCACACCACTCATCACAGGACACAGGATGTGGAAAGAAACCGGAGCACCGAGAGAAAATCCACATGGTCACACTGATGGTATTCAAACTCCACACCGACAGCACCAGAGGACAGGATCAAACCTAGGTATTTGTATCTGTGATGTAGTAGGTGTGACTACTGCACTACTTTCCTCCACCAGTGGCTCAGTTTCTAGTTCCCATAAGATATAAGCCAAAATTCTGTTTGCCCTTTGAATATTATTTTTACATATCTACTAGCATTCTTTGTCCTTCCTTGTCCCATGTAGCTTGTCCCTTTCAATGACTTCATTCAGCATCATTCAAAACTCTGCACCGTTCAGCAAACACGCATATATATATTAAAACATTTTCAGAACTTAACTAAAAAGCTTCACACTGCCGTACAATCAAATTCATCTGACACAGTCATTCCCGAGCACTTAATCAATCACTGTCTTTCTACAGATTCAACACAATTCACTCCCACCTAACTTGGCATCAGCAGCAGCCTTCGCTACAAAGCTCCCTCTTATTTCACGAGGCATGTTGAGAAGTGATGACCAACTGCAGATCTCTGGGGACACAGTTCGGCATGCCTTGCCAATTTCAGAACAAACTCATTACCTTTGTCATCTAATCAACGACCGACCCATGTTAAAATGAATACCACCAATTCTGTACACTCTTACATGAGTTTGTAGCTTTTTTTAATGTGAAATCTTAATGCTTTCTTTTGTAGTGCCTCTTATAACAATATTTTTTTTTACACTGCTCAATGGAATGTCAAAATCACAATTACATTATTGCTGTGCATTTATAGAAAAAGTCAGTCACAGACACATTCAGTGCCCTTCAGCCCACTGAGTCTGTGCCGAACATCAACATCCTACATTGATTCAATTTTTCTTATTCTCTGCAATTTGCATCTACTCCCTCCTTCCCACCCACCCACGTTCTACCAGTCACACAGTAGGATGTATTAACCTACCTACCCACTCACCATAAATGGAGGCATTAATTGTGCATGGGCTAATTTGGTTTGCACAATGCACTGGACTTCATAAAGAATGGTATATTGCAGCAGGAGATCTACATGCAAAACATGCACTAGTCGATACCATTTGGTAGTTGAATGTATTTCTGCTGCAATTAGGACAGCAGTTTCTTTGAAAATATTTAAATCAAACATTTTTTTTCTGTTTGGTTTCAAACCAGCATGACAAAGACCTGTTGAACAAGTTCATCAAATTTTGATTGGCAACAAATATCCATGAATGATTGAATCAGATTTGTAATTATCAGAATCGTCAGATGATGTTTCAGGCCATGACCGTTCTTCAGACTGACCTGAAACAGTAGAATTTCATTGTCCTATCTGAGACACATAAAAATAAAGTGGCTTGACTTGAAACATCACCTATCCATTTTCTCCAGAAGTGCTACCTGACCCGCTGAGTTACTCAGCATTTTGTGACTAACTTTGGTATAAATCAGGATCTGCAATTCCTTTCTATTACAACTTTAAGGTAATACTGAATATATTGAAAGGAAGATATGTCAAAGTGAAATAATCTGTATTTGGATAGTGCTCTGAATGCAGTTAAATAAAAGGAAATATTTGTTATCACGTAAAATCTGATTATATTGAATTTATTCATGCATCAAACTATGTTGAGTAGGAGTCACATGGTAAACGCAAACCTAACGAGGGCGGCCGTGGTGGCGCGGTGGTAGAGTGCTTGCAGCACCGGAGACCCAGGTACGATCCCGAGTACGGGTGCTGTCTGTACGGAGTTTGTACGTTCTCCCGTGGCCAAGTGGGTTTTCTCCGAGATCTTCGCTTTCCTCCCACACTCCAAAGACGTACGGGTATGTAGGCTAATTGGCTTGGTGTATGTGTAAATTATCCCTTGTGTGTGTGTTTGTGTGCGGGGATCGCTGGTCGGTGCAGACTCGGTGGACCGAAGGGCCTGTTTCCATGCTGTATCTCAGAAATAAAATCCAAACTGTAATTTGCACTGTACTTTTCAATATTTTTATACTTTCACTGGAAATGACTTCATGCCAAAATAAAAGATCTTGGAGCTGACTTGAATACAGTGCACGTTGAATATAAATACAATAGGTTCCACCCTTCAAGTGGACAGAATATCTTTGGGCTTTACTGAGCACAGCTGTATTTATCACAAAGCTCAACCACAGAATTATTATGAGCTGACTGCCCTTTGAACTGAAGAATATTCAACCAATAAACAAACCGAGTAGCATATTTTCTGGCTGCTGTATCCATGGAAACGTCAGAAGGAAAAGTGTTTCTGATTGGATTATCAATGAAAAACATTGGACTCTTGATTTTCTACGTGTAATGCTCAGCCTGTGAACTGAAAATATAATGCACACAACTGTACATGAAGTGTGCAATAGAAATAAGGAGACTAGCCAAGCAAGGTATGAGCAACGTTCATGTGTCTGGTCGTGATTCAGTTTGAAATTGAATATCTGTGTACAGGAAAGCAATTGGTGGCACGTATTATTATGTGAGTAGCTAGTCAAACTAAAAAGATAAGAAACCAATAAGCCTTAATGCAACTTGACATTTTGAAGTAATTTTTACTATATTGCTCTCAATTATTGCTTAAATTATATGCAGTCATCTTTGACATGTGCATTTGAAGCTGCGAGAAATACTGCAGCTCACAATATGGACTGTGTCATATGGTTATTAAGCAATCTGTGTGCATGAATAACCAATGACTCAAAGCACAGTTGCATCAACATAATGGACAAATTAATAAATATCCAGTTCTCTGCTAAAGGTAGCTTGGTTGAAGACCCCCTGAAATATTTCACAGCTACGGCTCTGGATCATTTACATTATCCCAATATCTCTGTATTATGCTGACAGTAAGTTTAATACCTCTAATATAAAACATTTTACCTCATGACAAAACCATCATCAATCACCAGAATTCTCTGGTCCAGATCTGGAGATGGATGTGAGGTGCCACTGTGCTCTCTCTCCAGCACATTGGGGTTCTAATCCTGGGCTAAATGGCGAGTTGAACAATAGACTTGAGACATCTCAGACTTGTTCTTTTAGACAAGAATACAGAACTCTGATAGACACAGAAAGCTGGAGTAACTCAGTGGAATGGGCAGCATCTCTGGTGAGAAGGAATGGGTAATGTTTTGGGACGAGACCCTTCTTCAGACCTGAAACGTCACCCATTCCTTCCTTTTGCAGAGATGTTGCCTGTCCCGCTGAGTTACTCCAGCTTTTTGAGTCAAACTTTGGTTTAAACCAGCATCTGCAGTTCCTTCCAACACAGAGCTCCGAGGTGGCTGATTATTATGGCTGATGTTGGTTAAAAGTTGTAGATACCTTATCAAATTATTTTACTATTTTATGAAACTGAATTGGAACAACTTACGATCTAAAAATTTAAGGAATTCCAATTAACACTGAAGAATTTTGCTGCACAGTTCTGACTGTGTTGGGAATAGAGTAAGTGGCTGAGAACTCATCCTTACGGGCACAGCTGTTGAGAATTATTGTGGAGGATTATTGTGCCTATCCTTACTGATTGCAGTCTAAGAGTCAGAAGGTTAAGAGTCTAGTTGTAAAGAGGTGTGCTGACTCATAGGTCCAGGTATTTGGAGACGAGTTTTGTTGGAATTACATTGTTGAATGTGAAGCTACAGTCAATAACTAGGAATGTTGATGTATGTATCCCTGTTATCCAAATATTCTAGCAATGAGTATAGACCAGTGAGATGATGTCTGTACTGGACTGGTTACAAGAATAGGTGAATTACAGTGGATCCAGTATGACTGGGAGCATCCTGAACAATGCAGCTCATCCCCTCCATGAACTATCGGTCAACCTGAGGAGTACCTTGATCAACAGACTGGTTCCACCAAGATGCAGGACAGAATGACAGAACGTCACAGGAGATGCTTCTTCCCTATTGCAATCAAACTGTACAATTCCTCCCCCTACTGTCATGGGGTAGACTGAGAGTGACTCTCCCCCCCCCCCCCCCACCCCAACACACCCACCCACCCAACCGCCTCCCAATCTTTGCACATCCCCAATCCTTTCCATACATTACTTGAAATTCATGTTTCATGTTTATTGTGTTTTTATGACTGTTGGCAGATCTAATTTCCGTCCTGGGATAAATAAAGTTCTATTGTATTGTATCGTATCGTATCATATCATATCGCATCGTAGAATTGACGTGTGCCATGACCAATCTTGAAACATTTTATGTAGGCAGAAGTCAGCCACAATGTGGTATTGATTGATGCATAATCTAACCTACCGGCACCAAGATGATAGTGAGCTTTTGGAAAGCTCAGAGTAAGTAGGAGGCGTTAGAGATGTCCGTGAATACTTCTGCCACCTGGTCCATGCAGGTTTTGAGAATGCAGCCGAGAACTCCATCTGTGCTATCCACCCTCAGGAAGGCTGATGTGACATCTGCGATGGCGATTGCGGGTACATTTGCACCCAAAGCAGGTGATGTAATTTCCCCAAACCTCTGTTCAAAACACGCTAAAGCCCCTGTCCCACTTTCCCGAGTTATCACAAATTCTCCCGAGTTTTCCCCTTGATTCAAACTCAGAGAATTATGGTAATAGCCATCCGTAGGTACTCGGGGCTATTTTTTTTAACTCGTTGACATTTTTCAACATGCTGAAAAATGTCCCGACTTACCTAATGCCCCGAGTACCTACGGCTGGCATTACGAGCCGCTATGAAACATCGACGGATGCCTACAGCCTCCTACGGGCTCGCTACGGACTCCTACAGACTCGCTACGGACATTCTCCGAGTTTGAAGCAAGGGGAAAACTCTGGAGAACTTGTGAGTAACTCGGGAAAGTGGAACAGGGGCTTAACAATGCATTATGCTCATCTGAGAGGGAGCATTGCTGCCAACTATACTACCTGATTTCACCTCATGGCCCGTTATAGCATGCAATTATGGACACAATTGAGCTGTGTCTTTACGGATGCCAAACAACAGTGGCCCCAGCACCAATCCCATCAGCAGATGACTGATCACTGGTCTCAAATTTGAATAACAACCCTTCACCACCACCCTCTGACTCCTACCATTAAGACAATTGCATAGCCCACTCTGGACCCCATGTGTTCTAACTTTCCAGACAACCCAGCCATGCTCAGAAAATGTCAGCTTTGTGAGACATCATTTTGCATGCACAAAGCGATGCTGAACTTCTCCAATCAGTCCTTGCCTTTCTAAATTCTAGTAGATTGTGTCCCTCAGAATCCCCTCTAGTAACCTCTTTACTGGTTAGACTCACCAGTCCATAGTTCCCTGGTATGTACATACTGTCCTTCTGAAACAAAGGTAAAACTTAGCCACCCTCCAGTCTTCTGCACTTTACTCATGGCTGAGGATGATCCAAATATCTCTGCCGGTGACCCTGCAATTTCTTACACAGTTTCCCATAATGTCCTATGATAAATATGATCAGGAGTCCTGTATTCATCCACTGTTATATTACTTATGACCATCAGCCCCTCTCTGTTGCATCATGGATATGCTTCAATACTCATTATTCATTTCCCTTCATTCTCTAGCCTGCAGGACATTCTCCATGATCAATACAGATGAGAACTAGTAATTTAATATCTTATTCATCTCCTGTGGCTTCGCACAGAGCCGATCTCATTAATCCTAAAGGGAGCCTATTCTCTCCCATGTTGCCCTTATGCTCTTAATATACTTGTAGAACCTCTTAGGATTCTCTTTACATCTGCCAAATCTATCTCATGTCCACAAATCCCCTTTCTCAATTTTAGTTTAGTTTAGTTAATTGTCACATACATCAGGATGTGATATAATCCTTGTTTGCATGAAGTACACATGATACTAATAGGTATAACAATAAATACAATGACATAAGACAAAATAGCAGAATGATGCAATGATTGCAGTGCAATCGGAAGTAGTACAAAGAAATACTAATATGCAATAATGGAATAAATGAATGAAGTGGACTCATGAGTATGTGGCAACACCTCTAGGAAGGGGGGTATAAAAGACGTAATTGGTCCAGGTGTTTGATAGCAGTGGGAAAGAAGCTGTGGTTAAGTCTGTACATGTGGGCTTTCAAGCTGCTGTATCTACTCCCAGCAATTAGAAGAGAGATCCTGTAAGAGAATGGTCAAAGCGACAGGCATCCTTTACGATACTTCCTACTTTCCTGAAGCTGTGCACCATGAAGATGGATTGGGTGAAAAAGTAAGTGACAAACTTTGAAGCCTCCCAATTAATAGATATCACTTTACCTGCAAATAGCCTCTTCCAACAACATTTGCAAGTTCCTGTCTAATGCCTTCAAAATGTATCTTGGACTAAGGACTTTAATTCTGGGCCTGTCCTAACTTTTCCAATTTTAGCCGAATAAAGTCCCTAAATAACTCCTGCATTGATACTTCAGTCATGTCCTCTATCTCAGTTCCCAATAGAAGGTCCAGTGTTGATCCCCTCCCCTCCCTATAACTAGTAGCGCCATCCATGTATCGTTTGAGAAAATGTTCCTGGACACATTTAGAAAATTCTTCTCCAACCAAGTCCTTTGCACAATGGCTGTCCCATTCAATATGAAGGAACGTTGAAATCCTGTATGATTATGACCCTATTATTCCTACAGTTATCCATGGTACATGTATATGCTCGTTCTTTTAATTCCTACTGATTCAGATTCAGATTCAATTTTAATTGTCATTGTCAGTGTACTGTACAGAGAGAACGAAATGCATTTAGCATCTCCCTTGAAGAGCGACATAGCAAACGATTTTAATAAAAAATAATAAGTGTCCGGGGGGGGGGGGTGGTGATTGGCAGTCACCGAGGTATGTTGTTTAGTAGAGTGACAGCCGCCAGAAAGAAGCTGTTCCTCGACCTGCTGGTTCGGCAACGGAGAGACCTGTAGCGCCTCCCGGATGGTAGGAGGTTAAACAGTCCATGGTTGGGGTGAGAGCAGTCCTTGGCGATGCTGAGCGCCCTCCGCAGACAGCGCTTGCTTTGGACAGACTCAATGGAGGGGAGCGTGGAACCGGTGATGCGTTGGGCAATTTTCACCACCCTCTGCAATGCCTTCCGGTCGGAGACAGAGCAGTTGCCATACCATACTGTGATGCAGTTGGTAAGGATGCTCTCGATGGTGCAGCGGTAGAAGTTCACCAGGATCTGAGGAGACAGATGGACCTTCTTCAGTCTCCTCAGGAAGAAGAGACGCTGATGAGCCTTCTTGATCAGAGTAGAGGTATTGTGGGTCCAAGAGAGGTCATCGGAGATGTTGACTCCCAGGAACCTGAAGCTAGAAACACGTTCCACCTCCGTCCCGTTAATGTGGATGGGGGTGTGCGTGCCGCCTCTGGACTTCCTGAAGTCTACAATGAGCTCCTTGGTCTTCTTGGAGTTAAGGGCCAGGTTGTTGTCAGCGCACCATGCTGCTAAGTGCTGGACCTCCTCCCTGTAGGCCAGCTCATCGTTGTTGCTGATGAGGCCAATCACCGTTGTATCATCTGCATACTTGATGATGGTGTTAGTACCATGTACAGGTGTGCAGTCATAGGTGAAGAGGGAGTAGAGGAGGGGGCTCAGCACACAGCCCTGTGGAACGCCGGTGTTCAGGGTGAGGGTTGAAGAGGTGTGCTTGTCTAACCTCACAGACTGGGGTCTGTTGGTTAGAAAGTCCAGTATCCAGTTGCAGAGGGAGGGGTCGATGCCCAGGTTACCGAGTTTGGTGATCAGTTTTGATGGAATAATGGTGTTGAATGCTGAGCTGTAATCGATGAACAGCATTCTTACGTAAGTGTCTCTGTTGTCGAGGTGGGAGAGGGCGGAATGAAGTGCCGTTGAGATGGCATCCTCCGTACTCCTGTTCTTGCGGTAGGCAAACTGATAGGGATCCAGTGTGGGGGGTAGGCAGCTTTTGAGGTGTGCCAGGACCAGCCTCTTGAAGCACTTGGTGATGATGGGGGTAAGTGCAACTGGGCGGAAGTCGTTGAGGCTTGCCGCAGTGGAGTGCTTTGGCACTGGCACGATGGAGGTGGCTTTAAGGCCTGACTATTGGGGACTTTACTGACTATTGGGGGCGTACAATAAAATACCATCAAAGTGATCATCTCCATCTTATGTTCCACCCATATACAAGTCCCCAAGAATATCCTCAATTATTACCGCAATGTTCACCTTAGTCAAAAACACAACTCACTCGCCTCCTTTAACTCCACCTCTGTCAAGCTTTGAGCATCTGTACCCTGGAACACCGAGTCACCAGTCCTGCGCCATCCGCAACCGTGATTCTGTAATTGCTACAATATCCCAGTCCTGTGTATCAATGCAAACCCTCAGTTAATGTGTCCTATCCATCAAGCTTTCTACAATACAAAAATTGCAGTTTAGCATTTGAGGCCTTCTTTACTTCCAGCTCTGCCAATCCTGTGTACTGAACTTGCTTGCTTCAATATTTTTATTTGCCTCAACTTTCTCAATTCCACACTCCTGTTTTGGGTCCCACCCTTCTGCTAGAATATTTTAAACTTTCTTGACACTGGCTGATCTCCAGGATATTGGTCTCCCTCGAGTTCTAGTGCAAGTGCAACTTATCATTCATGTACAGGTCCCACCTGCCTCGAAATTATCTCAATAATCCATATGCCTGAAGCCCATGTATTTATCTGTACTATCCTATTTCCTGCTTTACAGGGAGTAATCTTGAGATTACAATGCCAGTGATCCTGTTTTTCTTCAACTGACTAACTGCTTAAAGTCTCTTTGCAGGACTCAACTCTCTTCCTGCCTGTTTCCTTCATACCAATATGGACCACAACCTATTGCTGCTCACCCTCCCTTTTCAGAATGTTCTGTACCTGTTAAAAAAATAATCAATTTATCTCCTTTGATTAGTTATCTCTATGTCTGGAAGTAATTCTACCCCTATTTGTCATGTCTCTTCAGGCTTTTAAACACCACTATTGAATGTCTCCTTAATCTTCTCTATTCGAATGATTAACTACTTTGCAATTAACCATGGTCAAACGAAACAAACATGGTCATCCTGAAATTGGTTAAAACAAAAGTGGAAAACTCTCTCAGGGTATTTCTTGAATTTTCTGTTTTATTCCACATTTCTAGCATCTTCAGTTTTTTTTTTTTTTGCCCCCCAGTGCAAAGTAGGAACTGGGAAAAGCTAGCCATCAATTGATCTCAATGGCACCAGAAGGTTGGATCTTGCATTAAAAAGATCATATGATTACCAAGGCATTATAGGGAATTTTTTTTTCCAGGACTCTGGTGTTTAATATTTGAACGTTCCTCCACAAAACATTTTCCAATAATTTTTATGGTAGCAGAGACATTCGTCAAACCTCTGACAAAATATTTGATCCCTCCAGATTATAATGAAAGAGAATGACTCCAAAAATATTACAATATGCTATTCAAAGTCCAAAATAAATAGCTCAAAGGCAGAAAAAGGATGGTTCTGCATATGGAAGCATCAAAAAGTGTGCATATAAATCGGATGTCATTATATTAGTCTGCAATCCGAAAAGTACTCAAGGCATTGACTTTAGTAAGGTAACATTACATAACAATTGGATTGAAATGATTTGGAAAATTGAGCTTTAAGTTGTTCTACAAAAATGCTTAAATAGTACAAATGACCTGCTGGTTCTGATATCAGTTGCTCATCTCTTGATTCAATTTTGCACCATGATAGGACATTCTCCACAGATCAACTCTAATCATTAAGGATACTTTTGAATCATTGCAAGAAAAACAATATAACAAAAGAGTGATCCAAATAATAGATATTAACTGAGACATGATGCCAGTAATCCAATGGCCTGCATTTAAGGCTGAGATTCATATGTTAGCAGAAAACAATCACTGACCATCATAATTTGATTCATCTACATTTTGTCACCTCATTTTGCTTACATTTTTACAGCTATATATTTCAATAAACCTCAATGGCTACTTGCTTACCTGAAAACAATAGTGGCAAAAATCTATTGATATTAAGTAATGTTATGAAAAATTCAATGTCATAAAATTATAATATAGGGAAATCGGTTGAGTTTGAACGGTATCCGTTTTTATGATAGGCACAGTGAACTTGTAGGCTGATCACGTTATTATGGCTGATACTTTGTTACATATATGGAAGTTATTGTGTTTAAGCTTCAAATCTCTCTCATATGCACTTCAGTCTGACCCTGCTTACCCAGTTCTAATTAACTAACTTGTAACATCTAACTGGCAGACTTTTATTTTGCTTTTATTTACAGTAAATTAACTTTTATTTACAGTTCCCTCCATAATGTTGTGACAAAGACTCATCATTTATTTATTTGCCTCTGTACTCCACAATATGAGATTAGTAACAGAAAAAAATCACATGTGGTTAAAGTGCACATTGTCAGATTTTAATAAAGGAAAATTTTTACATTTTGGTTTCACGATGTAGAGATTACAGCAGTGTTCAGTCTGAAGAAGGGTCTCGGCCCAATCCCTTGCCATTTCCTTCTCTCTATAGATGCTTCCTCACCTGTTGAGTTTCTCCTGCATTTTTTGTCTACCTTTGATTTCTCCAGCATCTGCAGTTCTTTCTTAAACATTTATACAGTCCCCCCATTTCACCTGAATAATTACAAACATCTGTGAAGCCATGTGTCCCAAACATGATGATGCCCTAAAATGGGTGGGGACTATGTATAAACACAGCTGTAATTTCTACATGGTGAAAACAAAATGTATAAAATTGGCCTTTAATAAAATCTGACAATGTGCACTTTAATCATATGTTAGAATGTTTAGGGCGGTCACGGTGGCGCAGCGGTAAAGTTGCTGCCTTACAGCGAATGCTGCGTCGGAGACCCGTGTTCGATCCTGATTATGGGTGTTGTCTGTATGGCATTTGTACGTTCACCCCGCGACCTACGTGGGTTTTCTCCGAGATCTTCGGTTTCCTCCCACACTCCAAAGGTGTACAGGTTTGTGGGTTAATTGGCTTGGTAAATGTAAAAATTGTCCCTAGTGGGTGTCAGATGGTGTTAATGTATGGGTATCGCTGGTCGGCATGGACCAGGTGGGCAGAAGGGCTGTTTCCACGCTGTATCTCTAAACTAAAATAAAAATGTGTTTTTTTATTTTACAAATCTCAAAATGTGGAGTACAGAGGCAAATAAATAAATGATGGGTCTTTGTCCAAAACATTACGGAGGGCACTGTATATAGTGGTGACAACATCTCCCGTGTGCGCGGTCTGGATTACATCATTCTACCTTAGCAACAAAGCAAAATGACAGCCGTATAAAGTAACATTCTAATGGGAATTGATTTAGCCACTTAAGCTGCACAGCTTGTTTGCTGCAGTAACACAAATTACATTCTAACAATTCCCGAGTTACACTGAGATATTTAATCCAAAAATGTAATGACTTTCGCTCCAATGCTGTTTGCTACATATTGTCTGATTGTAAAATAATCTTGTTAGGGATTGCTCCCATAAATGGTGATCAACAAACAAAAATCTCTTAGATTTTTCAGCTGCTGAGCTTTCAAGCATCATGGACATTTTGACTAATGGAACTTCAGCATTTCAAAACATGTCCACAAAACATTTTTTTTGTGTTACAATAAAGTAACTGTTATCCCTACTTCTTTCATCTCTGCCTGCCTCATGAGACTAATCAACTAACATTGTTGTACACTTCCCTATAATTTCGAGTGAACCCATTTGTTTTCCTAAGTCTCAAAATAAAATATTTCACATTCAGACTGAAGAAGAGACTCGACCCGAAACAGCATCCATTCCTTCTCTCCAGAGATGCTGCCAGTCCCGCTGAGTTACTCCTGCATTTTGTGTCTATCTTCAAATGACGTCACTCGCTCCAGACGGCTGTGCGGACGCATGATGTCGTGCGTCAGTCACTACTGGCCCGTCACGTGAATGACGGCCAAGTGGGACAGGCCCTTTAGAACGAGCTATTTACACTAACTTGTCGAGCTCAATTGTGGGTGGGCATTAAACGTTGATAATGTCGAGATCCCAAACAATGAATAAGAAAGACACAAATTGCCAAGCAGTTCTAAACAATTTATTGCAGCTGCTTTCATGTTAAGAGTATGTATTTATTTGTTTGGTTAATGAGAGAATGTCGTTAATCTTGAACATTTTGATTTGGTCATAAACAATTCTTCACAATTCTCTTTCTTTTTTAAATGAGAGTGAAATATCATCATCGTTACAAACCCTGCTCCAAAGTTCTCATTGCCACTTTTCAGAGGTAACTTGGGATGTGCAATAAAAATGTTGTATTGATTCTTCCAACCTGTTGCCAAGACTTGCCCGTGTTTCACAGTTGGAGTCTTGGTTTAAGGTACATGGGGAGGCCTAAGCCAGCAGTAGCATCACCTGCCTTGTTGTCTGGGCTGCTCACTACCCACACACTATGCCAGTAGGTTCCTCATGGAGTCAACCAAGGCAGAATCAATACTGCAGCCTTCCCAACTCTCAGCCTGGAAATCAAAGGACTCTTCAAAACAGAAAGTTATACAGCAGAGAGGGAGAATTGTGAATTGTTTGTTGTCAAGATGAGACTGCAAGTAACCTGGGGTGTAAAGCTATTGTTGGGCTGGTTCTGATCAGCTGAAGCTAGTTCTAAGAAGGAATATAGGGGGAGCTGCAATAGACAATAGACAATAGAAATAGGTGCAGGGGTAGGTCATTCGGCCCTTCGAGCCAGCACCTCCATTCAATGTGATCATGGCTGATCATCCACAAGCAGTACCCCATTCCTGCCCATATCCCCTGACTCCGCTATCTTTAAGAGCTCTATCTAACAATTCACAATGAGTTAGTAAATGCCACGTTAAACTAATCAGAACTATATGATTGCGGAAAGAGATAAGGAACAAAAAGAAAGAAAGGGGAGGTAACATTGAGGGAGTGCAGAAGTAATCTAGTAATTGCTTGCTGAAACAAGGAACTGCAGATGCTGGTTTACCAAAACCTATGAACTCTTCATAGAGACATAGAAATATAGAAATTAGGTGCAGGAGTAGGCCATTCGCCCCTTTGAGCCTGCACCACCATTCAATATGATCATAACCCAACCAATCCCTCTCCAAGTACTTCTCCCAGCAACTACATGTGAAACAACACCTGACCCTATGCTGCTTCCCTCAACTCCATCCAGGGATCCTTGCAGTCCTTCAAGGTGAGACAGAGGTGTACTTTGCCAAGACCAAGTGTAGACTCAGTAACTGTTTCGTCAATTACTTGTGCTTGGTCTGCTGAGCCCTACAGGATCTCCTGGTTGCTAACTCCCTTTCCCATACAAATAATAATAATAATGTTTTGTTTATAGGGACAGTGCATATTAATTAACATTTGCATGTAAATATGCGAGAATGTAGATAATCAGTAGCTAATTTTCGTCTCTAGTCCCAGGCAAAGGTAGGTGAAGTGTCTTGCCCAAGGAAACAACGACAGTACACACTCCAAACAGGATTCGAACCGGCCGCCTTCAGGTTGCCAGCCGAACACTTAGCCCATTGCGCCATCGTCCTGACTTTACTGTCCTGCGCCTCCTCCATTGCCAGAGTGAGGTCACACACAAACTGGAGGAACAATACCCACTTAGGTAGCATGCAAAGAAACTAACAGCATGAACATAGTCACCTCTAACAACCCCATCTCTCTCCACTTTCTCCCCTACACCCCCTTCTCTTACCCCCCCCCCCCCCCCCCCCTTCCTCCCCCCTCCCCCCTCCACCATCTCCTGTGCCACACCTGGACATCTATTTTTTCTCTCCCCCTCCCCACTCTACCCAGATTCCTTTCTATGCCTTCACAATTCGCAACTCATCAATCTTTTTGTCACATTCTATTTTAAGCTCTGGACCTGGGCCAACGATCTGCCTATTAAAGCACCCCCCCCCCACCCACCCATCACCCCCCCCCCCCCATCCCATCCCCCCCCCCCCCCCCCACCACTACCACTACCACTCACCTGTGTTCACCTATTACCTGCTGCACTTTGTCCTGCCTCTACTTTCTCCCAACTTCCTCAATCCCCCTCCCAACACAATCAGACTGAAGTAATGGGGTCCAACTATTAGTTTCATGGTTATCCTTTGTCTTTGAAGCTGTGCAACTCCTCCCCTTTCATTCATGGGGTAGACTGGTTCCCCTCTCCCCCTTCTCAATCTTTGCACATACCCAATCCTTTCCACTCGTCACTTTAATTTTGTGTTTCATGAGTCTTGTGTTTTATGACTGTTGACAGGCCAATTTCCCTCCTGGATTAAATAGAGTTCTATCGTATTGTATCGTATCATACATTTTTGCTCTGAGACCATGTAACCACAGTGCCTGCAGAAAAGGTTTTAAATGCTGCCGTTGGCCTCGGAGTATCATGTGTGAGAGCATGAAAGTGAGCACACACTTTAAAAAACATCTATTTGAGTGTTTCACTGTCGGAGCAGCAGCGGGAGATTTCATAAGGCAGACAGTGTACTGGGTAAGTGGCTAATTGAGCAGCCAATAAAATGAAGGTAAGGTGCAGTGGGAAAGGCTGTGTTTGGAGAGAGGCCGTGCTCAGGTCATTCTGAGGCACAGCAGGAAAGGAGATTGTCAGGCAGAGCCATAGTGGTAGGGGACTTGTTAGTTAGGGTAAAGACAAGAAATTCTGCGGCAACAATCGAGACTCCAGGATGGTGTCGAAAGGAACTGCAGATGTTGCTTTAAACCAAAGCAAGACCCAAAATACTGGAGTAACTCAGCGGGACTGGCAGCATCTCTGGAGAGAAGAAATGGGTGATGTTTCAGATTGAGACCCTTCTTCAGACTGATGTCAGGGGAGAGGGAGATACATAAATATGGGTGTAAAATTGAACTAAGGAAAAATTGATCAAGAAAAATGTAGAATAGATCATTGTTAGCTGGGAGAAGGTAACAACAAAACAGTGATAAAATGTAGTCAGAGACAGTAAGACTGGTCAGAGAACTGGGAACGGGAATGGATGGAGAGAGGGGGAAAGCAAGGGTTACTTGAAGTTAGATAAGGCAATGTTCATATTGCTGGGGTGTAAGCTGCCCAAAGAAATATGAGGTGCTGTTTCTCCAATTTGTGCTGGGCCTCACTCTGACAATGAAGGAGGCCCAGGACAGAAAGGTCAGTGTGGGAATGTGAGGGGGAATTAAAGTATTAGCAACCAGGAGATCTGGCAGGTTTAGGCAGACTGAGCGAAGATGTTCAGTGATCCGATCGTCGAGCCTTCGCTTGGTCTCGCCGATGTACTGTATTGGCGAGACAGTACATCTGTGTTATTTCCCTGGTCCAGGATGTCTTGAAGCAGCTGCATGAAATTCTCAAGGTGGACGGTGAGCAGTCAGAAGTCATTGTTCAAGATGGTACAAATGACATAGGCAGGAAAAGGAAAGAGGACCTGAAACAATGTTTATAGGAAATTAAGCAAAAGGTTAAAAAGCAGGACCTCCTGATCTTCAGATTACTCCTGGTGCCATGTGTTAAGGTACAAACAGAAAGATAGGGCAGATTAATGTGTGGCTGAGGAGTTGATGTAGGGGCATGGATTCTGAATTTTAGCCCATTGAGATCTCTTCCAGATCAAAGGCAACTTGCACAAGAGGGATGGGTTGTATCTGAACTGGAAACAACATCTGTATTCAGACATAAATATTTTTAGGCAGTAAATAAAAGAAGAAACTAGTCAGTTGCCCACATATATCATAAAATAACCATCTGAACAGGTACATGGATGGAATAGACTTAGAGGGATATAGGCCAAATGCAGACAGATGGAACTACTCTAGATGGGGCATCTTGGTCAGTATGGGCAAGTTGGGCTGAAGGGCCAATTTCCTGTTGTAAACATCAATGACTCTATCTGATCATTTTAATTTCAACATTATATTTTATTTTTAACATGACCCACATCCTGCTTGCCTGCTAGATTTTCACTTACTGTAACTGCAGGGAAAATGTTCCCGATGTTGGGGGAGTTCAGAACCAGCGGTCACAGTTCAAGAATAAGGGGTAGGCTATTTAGGAATTCTCTGCCACCAAAGGTAGTGGAGACTAATTCACTGGATGTTTAGAAGAGAAAGTTACTTTTAGCTCTTGGGGCTAGCGAAATCAAGGGATATGGGGGAAAAACTGGTACTGATTTTAAATAAACAGCCATGATCATATTGAATGACCAGTGCTGGCACCACCCTTCCTACATCCGCCCCAACTCAGTCGCTCCACTGCCTCGCCGGGTACCCCCAGACCAGTGATCTGTGATTGCTCAACCCCCCCCCCCCCCCCCCCCACCCCACCCCAAATTTCAAAAACGTTTCGCGGCCCCTGGTTCAGATTGAGAGCACTGCCAGATGTAAGCGGGGAACTGTGGCCAGTTGTCCGTGATGTCTGGATCCCAATGCTCAGCACTTCATGTTTCAGAGTTGGCTAATGTTATTGATTTGTAATTAGCCTGATTTGTAATTAGTTGACAAAACCTTAATTTATTAATCTGGAATATCCAGGGGGATGAGATAAGTGTAATATTAAAATGACATGCAAGTTGTCAGGCTGTCTGTCACAACATACAGCCCCAATAACCCATTATTTCCTTCAGTTAAATATTGGGAAGGTAGCACTATTGTCATTTGCCACTCAACTATTATGTTTGTTTACCTCACTGAGTATTTCTAACCCTCCCCCCCCCCCCCCCATAAAAAAAATCCTTTGACAGGATGAATGGAAATGTCCTCAATCTCATTGTTTTATTAATTGAACATGTAGAGGGACATCCTCAAGGAGATAATCAGATGGAAGCTGATTCAGTTGCGATGTTTAAGAGCATGTTCAAAGAAGGGGCATAATTTAAAGGAGTGACTCAAATACTTGCAGGGAAATGTGTGAGGAGGTTATTATTTTTCTTTTGTTTTAGCTTGAACCAGGACATCTAAAGATTCAAAGTTTAATATAGTGATTGTGCTGATACTGACTCCAACCAACCAAGCAATGACTATCATCCATTCCGGAGGTTTTATTTTTCTGATGCCTTTTAAACATCACTTGGATTTCAATCACTTCAATGTAAAAGTAATTGGGAATGGGGAGCATTGGAACAAAAAATTGCCCTCAGTACATATTAACTGTAATATAGTAATGTATGCATGTTGGTAGGCGCAATCAAAACAAAAATCGTTTCATCATTGTTGTGTTATGAATACCACAGAATGTATTATGTACTCTTAAGATCACATTAAATAGAATATTATTGCTTAAATATATATTATTGGACTTTGCATTTCGGTAAAAAGTCCCAACTGAGGAAGAGCAAAATACTGAAAATATTGGGGATGAAAATGACTTCAAGACCGTTTGTTAGTAAAATGAAGGAAATTGTAACAGAATACTTATACAGCGGAGTGAGTACAATTTTATGAATGAGAAATTGTGTTCAACCAATTGATGACTTCTTTGACAAAGTGACTAGCATGTTAGATAACCAGGAATCCAATGGATGCCGAAGTGCCCAATAAAAGACTACCGCATTAGATTCTTGCTATTGAGGGAGTGCAGCATACGTTCACAAGGTTAATTCCCGGGATGGCGGGACTGTCATATGCTGAGAGAATGGAGCAGCTGGGCTAGTACACTCTGGAGTTTAGAAGGATGAGAGGGAATCTCATTGAAACATATAAGATTGTTAAGGGTTTGGACACACTAGAGGCAGGAAACATGTTCCCGATGTTGGGGGAGTCCAGAACCAGGGGCCACAGTTTAAGAAAAAGGAATAAGCCATTTAGAACTGAGACAAGGAAACACTTTTTTCTCACAGAGAGTGGTGAGTGTGGAATTCTCTGCCTCAGAGGGCGGTGGAGGCAGGTACTCTGGATGCTTTCAAGACAGACCTAGATGGGGCTCTTAAAAATAGCGGAGTCAGGGGATATGGGGAGAAGGCAAGAACGGGGTGCTGATTGGGGATGATCAGCCATGATCACATTGAATGGTGGTGCTGGCTCGAAGGGCCAAATGGCCTACTCCTGCACCTATTGTCTATTGTCTATTGTCTAGATAAGCACCTGTGGACTTGAACGTAATAGATTAAGTCCAGGGGGTCGGATATGGGGCTTTAAGTGTGGGCCAGATATATTGTCAGTGCAGAGGGGCTAGGTGCAAGCCATGTGTGCATCCAGAGTCAAAGTCTGGAACAGTACTAGGTGTGCAGTTAAAGCTGGGACAATGGGTGTGTTCAGCACTGGGATCCTAAGCAGGTAAGCAGCTATGATCAGGGTAGAACAGGGGGCCAGGTGTAAGGCTGGACTCAGGGTCAGGAATGAGATAAGGTATGCAACTGGAGTCAGGGTCATGAGTGGTAGCAGGTGTGCAGTGAGACCCAGGTTGGTCAACATGGGCCAAGTGCTTGATTATAATCTGATTTTGAGATATACATGAATACACTATGATCATTCATGTGCTGTGCCTGGCTCTTCTGTGGAATCTAATTAGGAATGTAATTTAGCCTAACCTTATTCCTAACTAATCCAATTTAAAGAATACATATTGCATTCAAGTGCAAGTTAAAAGACTCGCTACAGTATGCACCAGATTGCACAATTTGAGGCTGAATAATGCAAAACCTCTGCACCCCCTCCCACACACTCCCTCCCCCTCAGTCACTACTCTCCCTTGGCTTGGTCTCTCGCAATTTCTCACTCCCAACTCTCACCCAATGTTGATCCCTGTAACTAGACAATAATAATTTAATGCAGAGTTATTGGTGCACCTTTTAAAATGTCCATCGTATTTTGGTGCTGAGGTAGGGTGTGGCCGGGGTTGTGAAATGTGGTTCAAAAGCTCGATGGTTGATTAAAATAATTTGTTCTTGAATCTGGATATAATAGTTCTCAGGCTCCTGCACCTTAATCAAGATAGTAGTAACCAGGTTCCCTGTGGAAGACTGTACTCAGGACCAGGCTGGAATAAACACGACAGACTAAAAGCAGGCATTTGGTGACTGCAAAGCAATGGAAGACTGTCCTAATCGAATCATGTATTTAATTTAGTTTAATTTACAGGTACAGCATGGAAACGGGCACACCGAGTCGGCACCAACCAGCGATCCCTGCATATTAACACAAGCCTACACATACTAGGGACAATTTACATTTATATTAAGCCAATTAACCAACAAACCTGTACGTCTTTGGAGTGTGGGAGGAAACTGATCTCGGAGTAAACCCAGGCGGTCACAAGAAAGTACAAACTCCATACAGACAGCACCTGTAGTCGGAATCGAACCCGGGTCTCTGGCATTGAAAGCACTGTTGTGCAACAAATCTACCGCTGCACCACCATGCCGCATCTTTTCTACTGGAAAATAGCACCGTGAGAAATTAGACCAAATCTCGGTGAATCGTAAAATAATCTGTTTTGTGAGCCCAACTGGAACCTTAATTAAGATATGGGACAGGAATATGGCAAAATAAAATGGGTTGTTCAACATAGAACATGGTTCTTGTTTTGAACATGTATTTCTGGCTGGATGATTAAAATCTCCGTATACTGTTTAATGTAATGATTCTTTTGTATAGCAGAAGTTAAATTAGATTATCTTTTTTTTCAAATAGACCAGGCAATGAAGTCTTCACAAAAAAAGAGTTGGTTTGAAAATTAGTCAAAATAATGTGGCTTTGTCTAAGGGGGGGGTGTACTGCTGGCATTAGCAAGTAGTTTAACCAAGTGTTCATTATTATTGCATCAAAATGTCTCACATAGAGTAATGCTCTTTAATCTGGAGTGTTCAGTGACTCTAACATCAAATGCCCTTGGACTAGATGAGAACTTTAATATTCTGCTGTCTTCTTAAATTATAATAGAAGCTAGAGTTCTGAATGCAAATTGGTGATAAATTAGTTTCCCTTCCAGAACCTATTTATCATTTTTGAGAGAGCTGGTCTTTTATTTTTAATATAGACTTTAGTTATGAAGTATTCATGACTGGTTAACTATTTGGAATTATTTTAGATTAAGATTCTATTGATAGGTCAGGTTTGGAGGGTTATGGATCAAGCGCAGGCAAGTGGGACTAGGGTAGCTGGGCTACGTGAGGATGCTGTTCATAGACTACAGTTCAGCCTTCAACACGATAGTCCCCACCAGACTGGCCGGGAAGCTAATGGAATTGGGGCTCAACACCTCCCTGTGTGCCTGGGTCCTGGACTTTCTCACCGCCAGGCCCCAGGTAGTCAAGATGGGAAGGAATACATCAGAGTCCCTCACCCTGAGCACAGGATTGCCCCAGGGTTGCGTCATCAGCCCCCTATTGTACTCCCTGTACACACATGACTGTGTGGCTAGGTTCAGCTCCAATTCAATAATTAAGTTACTGATGACACTGTGATGGTGGGCCTGATCACAGACAACGATGAGAAGGCCTACCGGGAGGAGGTGGCTGATCTAGCACTCTGGTGCCAGGATAACAGCCTCCTCTTGAACATCAAAAAAATGAAGGAACTGATCATGGACTTTAGGAGGGCACATCATCCGAGGACGTACACTCCATTGAGGATAAATGGGGATCCTGTGGATAGGGTGAACTGTTTTCAATATCTGGGAGTCCACATCTCTGAGGATATGACATGGGCATCACACGCCTCAGCACTCGTGAGTAAGGCAAGGCAGCGCCTTTACCACCTCAGGCAATTGAGGAAATTCAGAGTGTCTCCGAGGATCCTCCAGTGCTTCTACACAGCGGCGGTGGAAAGCATCTTGTCCGGGAACATTACCATCTGGTTTGGGAATTGCTCTGCCAAGGACAAGAAGGCTCTGCAGAGAGTAGTGCGTTCGGCCGAACGCACTATGGGAACTTCACTCACCCCCCTGCAGGAACTATACAACAGGAGGTGCAACTCCAGAGCAAACAAAATCATGGGAGACCCCTTCCACCCCTGCAACGGACTGTTCCAGCTGCTACGGTCAGGCAAACGCCTCCGTTGCCATGCGGTGAGAACGGAGAGGTTGAGGAGGAGTTTCTTCCCAGAGGCAATTCGGACTGTAAACGCCTATCTCACCAGGGATTAACTCTACAGAACGTTTTACCTTCCATTATTTATTATGTAAAAGAATATGTGTGTTATGATTGTGTTTATAATTTGTTTGGTTGTTTTGTTGTTTGTCTTTTGCACAAAAGTCCGCGAGCATTGCCACTTTCATTTCACTGCACATCTCGTATGTGTATGTGACAAATAAACTTGACTTGACTTGACTTGACTTGACTTGACATTGTTGGCCGGTATGGGCGAGTTGGGCCGAAGGGCCTGTTTCCACACTGTTTTCACTCTATGACTCTCTTCTATGTATATACAGGTGCACAACCTTTTATCCGAAGATCCAAATAACGAAAACCTCCGAATAGCGGACATTTTTTCGGGTCCTTGAAAACGTTCACCGATGGCGGCCCACAGAGGTGACAGCGGAACCTCCGGTCGGTCCTCGAAGAAAGGGGAACTAAATCCCCATTCATAAAAGAGAAGGTGAGGGTATATTGCGCGGGAGGGTTAATAATTGACAATCTGCTGCTGCCTGCCCACTGAGTTAGAAAGTTCCCACGGTAGACACACGATACACAGTGTATCGTGAGTCTTGCGTGGGAACTTTTTAACTCAGTGGGCAGGGAGCGGCAGATTGTCGCTCCCTTCAGTTTCACCCCAACTACACCCCTCTGCTTCCTGGCCATGTGTGTGACCCCTTCCCTCCCCTCTCCAGCTCCCCGCCCATTGCACCGGCGCGGGGGCTTTGCACTGTCTTCACGTCGGCGATGCCAGCATACAATGCCAGTCACCGGAGACGTCAGGGCCAATGGGACACCGACCCCCAGGCCCACTGCAAGCACAGAGATCCCAGAGACCCACAGCCAGCAGCAGCCCAGCCCCGTTCCAACCCCAGGGGAAAACTGCAAACTGGCCGGAGACGTCAGGACCACCAGAAGCCGCTCCCCGATGGGCCGCTATGGCGACAAGTGGCAATTCGCCCACAGCCCGAGCTGCGCCCCTTCATCGGGACACCGACCCCCAGGCCCACTGCAAGCACGGAGATCCCAGATCAGCAACTCCTGCCCAGCCCCGCTCCAACTCCAGAGGTACACGCTCCCCGTATGGGCAGAAGCTGATGGTGTGCAAGGTACGTCTTGTTCTTGGGGTCGCGCAACTCGGGCTGTGGGCGAACTGCCACTTGTCGCCGTAGCGGCCCATCGGGGAGCGGATTCCTCTGGAGTTGGAGGGGGAGGGGGGTATTGTGCTGTTTGATCGCCCCCTGCTATCCCAGGGACAGGGAGACAGGACGTTCACCGAGGGCGGCCCGCAGAGGTGACAGCGGAACCTCCGGTCGGTCCTCGAAGGGGAACTAAATCCCCTTCATAAAAGAGAAGTGGAGGGTATATTGCCTGGGAGGGTATATCGCCTACCTGGAAGAAACCGGACATTTTTTCCAGGATGTCGTCTGCACACCAAAGCTCACCAAAGCTCACGTTTGGCGCCAAACGCACGTCGCCTCTGCTGCACACGGATATAAGAGTGTGAAAATGTCGCCTTAGGCCGCCTAAGGGCATGTAGCCCCGCTAGGGTGATATGAGTGCGAGAGGTGATTCAATGCTGCGGTCACATTTACAAATTCAGGAATTCATTCAACACACTGCATTTCATACAGACATTTATTCTGCAAGAAAAAACTACATTGAAGACTCAAACTCGCGACCGAGGAACTGCCGGGATCAAGGCGCAAACTCGCGACCTTGCGGATATGAGCCGAGCACTCTACCACAGAGCCAGCCATTAAAATCTACGCTAAAAAATTTCAATTCCGAAGGCCGACAAATTCCGAATCACGAAAAGTGTCTGGTCCCAAGACTTTCGGATAAAAGGTTGTGCACCTGTATTTAACATGTAAAGGAAATTGAACAGAATGTTCATTGTGTATGAAATGACTTGGTTGACCACTGGATACTTTTCAACCTTTCAGACACCATGGACCTGTGCTGGGGATTCCAGATGCTTTCAGAGAGCACCGTGTATACACACGTTCACAAGTTACAGGAGTAGAATTAGGCCATTCAGTCCATCAAATTTACTCCACCATTCAATCATGGCTGTTCTCTGCCTCCTAATCCCATTTTTGGCCTTCTCCCCATAACACTTGACACCAGTTCTAATCAAGACTGATTTATCTCTGTTTATCTCTGCCTTAAAGCTGTTCAGATATGGGTGGCTTTTTCCATGTTAGAAATGTATCTGTGCAATGTCAACTAACAAATAACCACTCCAAAGATGAAAAGCACTTAAAATGGGGAGTGATAGAATTTTGAGTATGATTCGGAGGAGCACAGTGGGGCAGCGGTAGAGTTGCTGCCTTACAGTGCCTGAGATCCAAGTTCAATACTGATTTTGGGTGCTCTCTGCACGGAGTTTGCAACTTCTACCTGTGGCCATTTGGGTTTTCCCCGGTTGCTCCAGTTTCCTCCCACACTCCAAAGACGTACAGGTTTGTAGGTTAATTGGCTTCTGCGAGAAACCACTAAGAGATTTCCACATTGGTGATCATTGTGCTTTTAATACTGGTTCAGAAGCTAATATGCAGGAAAGCTTGGCCAAATTTAGCTGTGCCTGAGGCACTAAATGATTTTATTCTGTTCCTAGAACTTATGAACATGAATAGTTGTGGATGTAGCCCAGCCCATCACAGAAACCAAAGTTTCTTCCATGGACTCCATCTACACTTCACATTGCCTTCGAATGGCCACCAGCATAATCTAGGACCAGTCACACCCTTGTCACTGCGTCTTCCACTCCTCCCATCAGGTTCATGGTACAAAAGTTTGAAAACGCATATCTTCAGACGCGGGAACAATTTCTTCCCAGCTGTTACCAGGCAACTGAACGGTCCTCTCATCAGTTTGAGTCCTGGCCTCCCATCCACCTCTTTGGAGAGCTTTGAATTATCTCAGGGCTGCCAACATTGGGTGAGAGATGGGAGTGAGAAATTGCGAGAGACCAAGCCCGCGAAAAACAAGAAAAGAAGAAAAAAACGGACACGCTGCTGACAGGGCTGCCAGCTTGCAGTGCCCCCACCTGGTACTTTAGGGGTTGGACAGGCTAGATGCAGGAAGATTGTTCCCGATGTTGAGGAAGTCTAGAACAAGGGGTCACAGGTTAAGGATAAAGGGAAATCTTTTAGGACTGAGATGAGAAAAACATTTTTTACACAAAGAGTAGGGAATCTCTGGAATTCTCTGTCGCAGAATGTAGTTGAGGCCAGTTCATTGGCTATATTTTAGAGGGAGTTAGATGTGGCCCTTGTGGCTAAAGGGATCAGGGTATGGAGAGAAGGCAGGTACAGGATACTGAGTTGGATGATCAGCCATGATCATTTTTAATGGCGGTGCAGGCTCGAAGGGCCGAATGACCTACTCCGGCACCTATTTTCTATGTTTCTATGAATGCAATATATATGCTTTAAATTGGATTAGCCAGAAGCACCGCAGACTGCAGGACCGGCGATCGATGCTCCCCTCCAGGGGTCCCCAGCGAGGGACCCCGCTCCTGATGTTAAGTTGCTGCCGACGCACCCGTGGTAGAAGTAGACCGCGGGCCGGCGGTGGAAGCTTCTTCTTCTCCCGGGTCCCCAACGAGAGATCCCAGGCTGCGGACGCCACGCCAGCTGGAGTTCCGCAGACCGCGGCTTCAGGCTGCGCTGCCGCGGGCCAGCAAATGGACGCGCCGAGATTCTGAGCTGCACTGGCTGAAGCCCCAGGCTGCCGGCCACGGGGGAGGCAACATGGAAAAAGTGCTCTCCGTGGGAGGAAGTGCCCCCTTGTTAGATTTTGATCTGCTGCACCCGTGATTGATGAAGCCCCAGATCTCGTTGTACTGTTTCCTAACTTGACCACGATAATAAGGCGCCTTCCTGTTCGTTCATCAAAGTGGATAACCTCAAATGTATCCACATTAAACTGCATCTGCCAAACACCTGCCCACTCACCCAACCTGTCCAAGTAACCCTGCATCCTCGTAGCTTTCTCCTCACAGTTTACAATGCCACCCAGCTTTGTGCCAACTGAAAATTTGCTAATGTTACTTTTAATCCCTTCATCTAAATCATTAATGTATATTGTAAATAACTGTAGTCCCAGCACCGAGCCTTGCGGTACCCCATTAGCCACTGCCTGCCATTCTGCAATGGACCCTTCAATCCCCACTCTTTGCTTCCTGTCTGCCAACTAAGTTTCTATCCATGTCGGTACCCTATCTCCAATACCATGTGCTCTAATTTTGCCCCTAATCTCCTACATGGGACCTTATCAAAGGCTTTCTGAAATTCCAGGTACAGTGCATCCACTGGTTCTCCCTTGTCCATTTTCTCAGTTACATCCTCAAAAAATTCCAGTAGATTATTCAAGCATGATTTCCCCTTCATAAATCCACGCTGACTTGGAATGATCCTGTAACGGCTATCCAAATGTGCCGCGATTTCATCTTTTATAATTGACTCCAGCATCTTCCCCTCCGCCAATGTCAGGCATACTGTTCCATAATTCCCTGTGTTCTCTCTCCCTCCTTTCTTAAAAAGTGGGATAACATTAGCTACCCTCCAATCCACAGGAACTAATCCTGAATCTATAGAACATTGGAAAATGATCATCAATAAGTCCACAATTTCTAGAGCCACTTCCTTAAATACCCTGGGATGCAGACCATCAGGCCCTGTGGATTTATCAGCCTTCAGTCCCATCAGTCTACCCAGCACCAGTTCCTGCCTAATGTGAATTTCCTTCAGTTCCTCTATCACCGTAGGTCCTCTGGCCACTAGTACATCTGGGACATTGTTTGTGTCTTCCTTAGTGGAGACAGATCTAAAGTACCTGTTCAACTGGTCTGTCACATCCTTGTTCCCCATAATAGATTCACCTGTTTCTGACTTCAAAGGTCCAACTTAGGTCTTAACTAATTTTTTCCTCCTCACATTCCAGAGTAGCTATTTTATAGAGAGCTGAATGAAGGCAAACAATCCCTTAAATTTCAACATTGTTACACACCACTGGGAACAACAATCGTTCTGCTTGCCATACCTGCGCTTAAAGCAGTTCATTCATATGAGGAAGCGAGAATGAAGGAAGCAACGAGGAAAATAGAATCTCAGAAATCAAGAAGCAACAATGCTACAATGTCCATATGCCTCCTTCAACCTGTGTGAAAGGAACGTTGGTGCCCAGATTGGCCTAATCAGCCACCTCCCACACATTGCAATACTATAGATTAGTTGTCATGGTTTTACTCAAGGACAAGTGACAAACACCAAGGGTTTTCTATCAAGCCACAGAACAGACAAGCAAACCAGTCATTGGGGTTTGCTGCCATGCATGCTTCCTCAAAGTACAGGCATTCATGAAGTGATTCACATTTACAATGAACTCCTGGCACCTCCCTGTCAGAAGTGTCTAGCTGTGGACTTGAGTCTCTATGCCTCCCAAAGCACATTTTTCCCGTGGGCATCATTGCTCACCAGCCTTCTGACAGGTTTGTCAATGAACCGGGGAACACTCTCTCAACCTCTAGAGTAAATAATGTTCCACACTGCAAATTTGCAGCATTCACCAGTAACTGGAAGGGTGTATGGAGCAAGCTGTCAAAGGGGTTAGGTAAGGCAGGTACTATTGCAATGTTTAAGAAACATTTAGACAGGTACATGGATAGGATAGGCTGAGATGCAAATGGATCAAACGCAGGCAGGTGGGACTAGTAAAGATGGGTCATGTTGGTCGAGTGGGCAAGTAGGTCGAAGGGGCTATTTCCATGCTGTATAACTCTATCTCTGTCAATGAATGCTGCTGGCGCTATGCACATGCCTTTAAAGCCCGTCAGATGAGTATTATCATAACTGGACAAGTGTGTGTTAAGTTGCAGAGTCACGGAGGCAAGGGAGTGAAAAGGACAGAAGGAATGTGGAGAAGACCGATGTTATCCAAGTAACAATCATTATAAAACTCGCAGTTGGAAATGAGGAATTAAAATAACCACAAAGGTGGATTTCTACTTTCATTTCTTCAATCTTTAATTGCCAGTTTGCAATCACTATTTTGACAACTTTAGTCTCCACACGCTACCTTTGTTCTCTTCACCCATCTCCTTCTCTACAAATTCAAACGAGCATTCCTTCTTGTTTTACGGTTATGTTTTGGGATCCATCACCCAAAACAAAAATAAATTTATCCATCTCCAACCCACCTACTCCCAAGATGATGTTTACCATACCATGACATCTGAGATGTCCTCATTCGTCCGGGAACATAAGTACTGTCGTAGATGAGGTCCTCACACATGTCTACCCTGTGTCACGTAGATCTGCTCAAGCTCCCCCATCCCCCCAGATGCAACAAGGAGAGAGTGTCCCTGGTCTTCACCTTTCATCCCACCTGCCTCTGCATCCAACACATAATCCTCCAACATTGCCATCACCTTCTGAGGGATCCCACCACTAAACATATCTTCCCATTTCCACTGTTTGCCACCTTACACAGAGAATGCTCCCTCTGCAACTGCTTGGTTCACTCAACCCTTCCCATCCAATTCGCTGTCTCCTAAGGTACTTTCCCCTGCTACTGCAGGAGATTCCTCACTTGTCCTTATACCTCCTCCCTCAACACTATCCAGGGACCTTGACAGTCCTTTCAGGTGGGATGGAGGTTCACATGTACCTCCTCTAATCTCATCTACTGCATCCAGTGTTCCTGATGTGACTCCTTCATTGGCGAGACCAAACATAGACTTGCCGATTGTTTCCCTGAACACTTAATGCTTGGCCCACCGAGGCCTATGGGCTCCATTGGTTGCCAACCATTTAATCATCTCTTCCCATTCCCATATTATGTTTTTGTCCTTGGTCTCCTCCATTGCCAGAGTGAAGCCACACATAAATTGGAGGGATAGCACCTCATATTTCACTTGGGTAGCTTACAACCCAAGGGGTATGAATGTTGAATACTCCAATTTTAAATACCTTTGCCTTATACTGCCCTTCCCTTCCTCCTTCTCCCACAGTCATTCAACCAGTTCCACAGTTCTCCACGTTGTATCCCTCTTGAGATCAACACGTCTCTAGCCAACAAAGGGCCTACCAGGGCACCACCCCGCCTGAGGTTATTTGTGGCTCCCCCTCCCCCCAGATGCAACAAGGATAGAGTTCCTCTGGTCTTCACCTTTCATCCCACAAAACCCCGCATCCTAGTGGTCCTGGTCTGTTCTCGCCTCCAGCTCTCCACGCCCCATCCCCCACCCTGTACTTTCATTCTGAAGAAGGGCCCCGACGCGAATCGTCACCCATCCATTTTCTCCAAAGATGCTGTTTGACTGGCTGAGTTACTTTGTGTCTTTTTGTGTCTATCCAAAACACTGACCCTGTTTCTATCCCCAGTGACAATGCTTGACCTGCTGAATGGTCCCAGCAATTCCAGCACAGGTTTGGAGCGACAATCATCATGGTTAGTGCACACACATTTCCCCAACAGAAGCGAGAAGGATGAAAAGGAAGAGTCAAGAACCATTAATGTGGATTCCAGTGCTTGCACTAACTAAGCTGCACCACCACAACAAAGGGTGGCTCAGTGGTGCAGCAATAGAATGGCTGCCTTATAGCGCCAGAGACCCAGATTAAATCCTGACTATGGGTGCTGTCTGTACGGAATTTGTACATTCTTCCTGTGATCGCGTAGGTTTTCTCCGGGTGCTCCAGTTTACTCTCACACTCCAAAGTTGTACAGGTTTGTAGGCTAATTGGCTTCAGTAAAATTGTAAATTGTTCCAAGTGTTTTGGATAGTGCTCGTACATGAGGTGATTGCAGGTCAGCACAGACTCGGTAGGCCAAAGGGCCTGTTTCTTCGCTGTATCTGCAAAGTCTAAAACAAAGGCAAATTAAATTTCAGCAGGCCCTAACAGTGCAGTAAACATAGAAACATAGAAAATAGGTGCAGGAGTAGGCCATTTGGCCCTTCGAGCCTGCACCGCCATTCAATATGATCATGGCTGATCATCCAACTCAGTATCCTGTACCTGCCTTCTCTCCATACCCCCTGATCCCTTTAGCCACAAGTGCCACATCTAACTCATTCTTAAATATAGCCAATGAACTGGCCTCAACTACCTTCTGTGGCAGAAAATTCCAGAGATTCATCACTCTCTGTGTGAAAAATGTTTTTCTCATCTCGGTCCTAATAGATTTCCCCCTTATCATTAAACTGTGACGCCTTGTTCTAGACTTCCCCAACATCGGGAACAATCTTCCTGCATCTAGCCTGTCCAACCCTTTAAGAATTTTGTAAGTTTCTATAAGATCCCCCCTGAACCTTCTAAATTCTAGCGAGTACAAGCTGAGTCTATCCAGTCTTTCTTCATATGAAAGTCCTGACATCCCAGGAATCAGCCTGGTGAACCTTATCTGTACTCCCTCTACGGCAAGAATGTCTTTCCTCAGATTAGGAGACCAAAACTGTACGCAATACTCCAGGTGTGGTCTCACCATGACCCTGTACAACTGCAGTAGAACCTCCCTGTTCCTATACTCAAATCCTTTGATATGAATGCTAATATACCATTCGCTTTCTTCACTGCCTGCTGCACCTGCATGCCTACTTTCAATGACTGGTGTACCATGACACCCAGGTCTGATTGCATCTCCCCTTTTCCCAATCGGCCACCTTTCAGCTAATAGTCTACTTTCCTGTTTTTGCCACCAAAGTGGATAACCTCACATTTATCCACATTATACTGCATCTGCCATGCATTTGCCCACTCACCCAGCCTATCCAAGTCACCTTGCAGCCTTGCACATTTGCCCACTCACCCAGCCTATCCAAGTCACTTTGCAATAATAATGCAATTTTGGAATTTCACACTGGTTAATGCCACTGCCACTGCCACTGCCACGTACTCCATAGCCTTTGGGCTGGTGGGCCATTTTAACATCTGTTAAAATTGTTTAGAACTTTCGCAATGGGCAATTCTACTTCACCAGCAATGCCCATTATAGACTGGCAGGTCAATCTGTAAATGGGACCTCATGGCTAGTCTGAAATCCTGAGTGCCAGGCAGGTATTGATTTTTCGACCAGCACAGATACAGATTACAAATGAAAGTTGCTGATGGAAAATGGTGTGTAATTATTTGAACATGTGGTGCCCTAATCGCAGCTCATGAATGCTCCGAATGTTATTTCTCTTCGGAAGATATTTAAGCATTTACTGAAGAGAATAATTTCAGCTTCTCGTGCTCCCACTGCTGAACTCTGCTCTGTGCCCAGGGACCACTACAAATCATCAGAGAGGGAACTGTGGAAGCCGGCAGCACTGTTGAGATCTAGCTTCAGAGTTCAGTGCCATGAATTGTAATATTCAGTTGATAGCCTGGAGCTTTTAAAAAGTGCTGATAAAAATCAGGATGGTTTCTTCTTCAGGAGATTACAATGGGTAGGTTTGCTCATCTGTGAGTTAAGTATTCTTTCCATCATAAAGGCTATTTACCATCACTGTCCCTCCATCCGCTGATATGCTGGGAAATGCTTCACTTACCATTCCCTACCATTCATCAAACAATTACTGCTCTATTTAAATTTCTCAAATTACACCATCAATATTCACTAACTTCCTTCTCTGTTATGAGCACCACCTCCAAACTTGCTTTGGTGCACCTCTGTTGTTGTTCAGAACATTGTCCGTTTTTAGTGTCTGTGTGTTGTTCTTAGTGTCTGTGTGTTGTCTAATAAGCACAAACTCCCTTCAGCCTCTTATTGTTTTGACCGCCCACTCAGTATCTCATTCATATTTTATCCTTCTCAGATGCATTTTGAGGCATAATATACATTTGGGGATTTTGTTGATAAGGACTGAATGTGTATTTTTGTGACCATTGTCAACTTTGATTACCTTTTGTTAGCTGCCCTCTCAGGGTATGTTAAATCTTCGTAATTAACAGCAGATCAAGGATGCATTATGCAACCGTTTTGCCGAATACCTGCACTGGGCAGCGGTCAGTGAAGAAAGCTAATGGCATGTTGGCCTTCATTGCGAGAGGATTTGAGTTTGAAACAGGTTGTGTTGAAGGATTCCCTGAGTTGATTCCATTATAAATGTCAGTGACTTGCAAACGTTTTCTTCAGTGTTGCTGTCAAATATTAACTTTTTTTCTCGCACACTATAATTGTTTTGAGATCCTTGGGCTTTTGTTAGGCCTATATTTGAACAGTCAATTAAATGGACTTACAAATCCTGTTGCAATGAGGATCATGCTCCCATTGTATTAATAGTCAATGCTTCCAGTACCATTTAACAAGTTAACAGATTTTAATCATGCTCCATTCCAATCCACTTTACATCATTAAATATTCCACTGCCACCTTTAATAGTTTGTCTAACAATGACAACAATGAAGTTGTGACTCAGTCTGTACAACAATAATTTTAAATTCTTATTTATGATTTTTTTCATTTATTTGATGCTCTTCCATTCTTAATAATCTTCATGACCTAACTATTTTACTTTTGATGTCTGTGTTTTATATAATTTCAATTAGAATTGGCTTGTTAACTAATTTATACTCCACTAATTTTCTTCTGTACACTTAGTATTTATCCTACAAATGCAGTGATATTTACTTGGAGTCATTTTAGATATCTACCAAGATTTTCAAAAGTGGCCTATTCTTATTCATTTCAATGTGCTCAATCCATTTTATCTGTTAAATCCGTTGAAACTTTGCCAAGAATAAATTCCTGTTCACTGTTTTGCTTATTCAGTCGAACAATTCTGAAGCAAACAATAAGTTTGAATTACTGCAATCAGACTGGTTTACCCCCAAAAAGATGACTAATTTACTGTTCAACATCAAGCTATTGAACAAAGATCAAAAGCTGCCTACCCCCCACACTGGATCCCTATCAGTTTGCCTACCGCAAGAACAGGAGTACGGAGGATGCCATCTCAACGGCACTTCACTCCGCCCTCTCCCACCTCGACAACAGAGACACTTACGTAAGAATGCTGTTCATCGATTACAGCTCAGCATTCAACACTATTATACCATCAAAACTGATCACCAAACTCGGTAACCTGTGCATCGACCCCTCCCTCTGCAACTGGATACTGGACTTTCTAACCAACAGACCCCAGTCTGTGAGGTTGGACAAGCACACCTCTTCAACCCTCACCCTGAACACCGGCGTTCCACAGGGCTGTGTGCTGAGCCCCCTCCTCTACTCCCTCTTCACCTATGACTGCATACCTGTACATGGTACTAACACCATCATCAAGTATGCAGATGATACAACGGTGATTGGCCTCATCAGCAACAACGATGAGCTGGCCTACAGGGAGGAGGTCCAGCACTTAGCAGCATGGTGCGCTGACAACAACCTGGCCCTTAACACCAAGAAGACCAAGGAGCTCATTGTAGACTTCAGGAAGTCCAGAGGCGGCACGCACACCCCCATCCACATTAACGGGACGGAGGTGGAACGTGTTTCTAGCTTCAGGTTCCTGCGTGTCAACATCTCCGATTACCTCTCTTGGACCCACAATACCTCTACTCTGATCAAGAAGGCTCATCGGCGTCTCTTCTTCCTGAGGAGACTGAAGAAAGTCCATCTGTCCCCTCAGATCCTGGTGAACTTCTACCGCTGCACCATCGAGAGCATCCTTACCAACTGCATCACAGTATGGTATGGCAACTGCTCTGTCTCTGACCGGAAGGCATTGCAGAGGGTGGTGAAAATTGCCCAACGCATCACCGGTTCCTCGCTCCCCTCCATTGAGTCTGTCCAAAGCAAGCGCTGTCTGCGGAGGGCGCTCAGCATCGCCAAGGACTGCTCTCACCCCAACCATGGACTGTTTACCCTCCTACCATCCGGGAGGCTCTATAGGTCTCTCCGTTGCTGAACCAGCAGGTCGAGGAACAGCTTCTTTCTGGCGGCTGTCAATCTACTCAACAACGTACCTCGGTGATTGCCAATCAACACCCCCCCCCCCCCCCCCCGGACACTTATTATTATTTATTCAAATCATTTGCAATGTCGCTCTTCCAGGGAGATGCTAAATGCATTTTGTTGTCTCTGTACTGTACACTGACAATGACAATTAAAATTGAATCTGAATCTGAATCTGAATCTGAATCACCTGAGGTTTGACCATTTTATTGGTTACAGTTTCTCAGACGTTCATAAGATTGAGGAGCAGAAGTAGGCCATTCAGCCCATCCCATTTCTCCACCATTCAATTTGAACCCTCTCAACCCCATTCTCCCTTGTCCCTGTATATTTGACACCTTTACTAATCAAGAACCTATCTCCAATTTAAAAATCTCCAGTGATTCTCAGGGTGTCTTTAACTCTATACTGAGTTTGCCATTTTAGCCCTGGGGCATTGTCAATTCGATTGTGGGCCACCACTCATAGGAATTGTTGAAAGAGCATGGATTATATTCACTAACTTTGATTCAGTTCACTTGGCCATTGATATGTAACAGCCATTTATTTTTTGTAATCCAAAATTCTCATTACTGGAGTTGAAGATGTCATCATTGCCACACACTCTACTTCAATTAGACACGTCACTGAAACAAATCTATTGACATATTGAAAGCATGTACAGTCTTTATTACAGCAACTGAGGAAAGCCATAGAGCAAGTAAACAGAGGCTAAGCTCGTAATGAACAGCCCTGTATTTTTGGAGAATTCAGATGCTATACCAGAACAGGTCAATAAACAAATCCAAAGTCTGTCTGGTCAATAGATAGCTCTCTAGACCTCTGGGGCATCGATTGTGCTGGTTGGAAAATCTTCAAATCAAATACATTGACCTTTGAATGTAGTTTTCTGACCTATTGAGAGGTACTTTACACCAAGAGTTGATTATTGTCATTACCCGACTGCTGTGCTTCATTAAGCATTGGCAATTTCTGTTATCGGATTTGTGTAAGCTGTATACCTTTTCCTCCCAAATGCCATGACTGGCCAAGTAATATACATACTTGCATTTCTAGACCATTGCTGATAACAGAGCTTTAACTAAAGTACTTTTCTTTTCTCACAATCACAATGTCGCTTTATTTGATTACCAATCAGTGAAAGCATTAAAGCAACACAGGGGAAACAAGGATGTAACCTGTAGTGTGTGTGTAAATGGATGCAAAATGCATGTGTTGCATGTATGAATATACAAGCCTGAAAACTGTGACATACAAGTCCAGGAGTCACTTCATCCCAACAACTATCAGGCAATTAAACACTACATCCTCCAAATAAGCTCTGAACTACAAAGATTTAGAGGCATTATTTTTTTTTGTCTTTGTACTATTATTGTTCACATTTGTATATAAATGTATATACAGTAAACCCTCATTATAACGGACCATAGGGTGGGAAATGGTGTCTGTTATTGACGATTGTCTGCTATATCAGAGGTCATTGAGTATTATCGTTATTATGGCTGGCGTTAAACCAGCGGGGATTCACAGTTCGGGGAGCCACACTCCTTGGGCCCACACACAATGCGTCATGGATGGGACACAGTGCTCATGCCGCCTTCAAGCTGCTCGCTCTCTCCAATCCACGATCGGAAGCACACCTCATGGCGCCAGCTCATAGGGAAGCTGGCAGAAATACGGGGCGATGCAACGAGAGTCTCGCGCCATTACCACTGAGGCACATGTTGCCAGAGCAATGTAGCTATAGTAGCATGTGCTGCGACTGCATTCGACACCCCGATGTCAGATTTGTGTAAGCTGTATACCTTTTCCTCCCAAATACCATGACTGGCCAAGTAATATACATACTTGCATTTCACCCCGGTGTCGAATGCCACTGCAAAGCCCCTTGCCCATTGCAACACTCTTCAAGAGTGCTTTACTGCTTACTCCCTCCCTGCCACTGTCTTTCCACTGCGCTGCATGCCAGCAATCAATCATCACCATGAACGGACATCTCGGTCCGCTACAAATAAAATTCAATAAATAGGGGTCCATAATGCCAAGGGTTATATATATATATATATATATATATATATACACTAAACTAAGTGGGACCCGTTGGGTCCTATGTTCACACAGGAGGGCTGGTCCCCCAACGCAATATTACACCTCTCCACCAATTCCAAGTTTGGTGGCCAGTGGGGGGGGGGGGGGGGGGGGGGGGGGGGGGGTAGGAGGGGCGCACTTTCTGGAGCACTAGTATGGGTGTTGTGGGCTGAAGGGACTGGTTTCCAGAGGGCTAGTATGGACATTGTGGGCCAAATGGATTCTTGGGGTGGCAGCTCAGTCACTCAGGCTTGATGTGCTGGAAGCCCACTCATGGCTGGTGGGCTGGCAGTTGTCTCTCGGCTATTCCTTGAAATTTAATTTCAAGCAGGGTGCAAGGCCACCAAATTCAAATGCAGTTTCCTACCATTTCAAGCAGAGTGCAAGGCCACTAAATTAAGGTGCAGTTTCATACCACTTCAAGCAGGGTGCAAGGCCACCAAATTCAGGTGCAGTTTCCTACCACTTCAAGCAGGGTGCAAAGCCACAGAATTCAAGCGCAGTGTCCTGGCACTTCAAGCAGGGTGCAAGGCCACCAAATTCACGTGCAGTTTCCTACCACTTCAAGCAGGGTGCAATGCCACCAAATTCAATTGCAGTTTCCTGCCACTTCAAGCAGGGTGCAAGGCCACTACATTCAAACACAGTTTCATACCATTTCAAGCAGGTGAAACCACCATAAAACTACACAAAACACCACATAAACACCACACTCACAGTTCATAGAAACATAGAAAATAGGTGCAGGAGTAGGCCATTCAGCCCTTCGAGCCTGCACCGCCATTCAATATGATCATGGCTGATCATCCAACTCAGTATCCTGTACCTGCCTTCTCTCCGCACCTCCTGATCCCTTTAGCCACAAGGGCCACGTCTAACTCCCTCTTAAATATAGCCAATTGAATTAGCTTCAACTACCTTCTGTGGCAGAGAATTCCAGAGAATTCCGTAGACATTCAGTGTGTTCAGTTGTTTCACAGCTCAGAGTCGTGACCTCACCCTTCCCCATCTTACAGAGACTGAGCCACTCCCACACTTCCGTGTTTTATAATCCCTCCCCCCTACCACCGGAAGGGGCGTGGCCTTCATGGCGTGATTGACCGGAGAGAGATTCCGTTCCGCCGTTCTGGCCGTGGACCAACTTCAAGCAGCTGTGGCAGCGTTCCGGCGGCGACATGACTTCGGGGCTGTGGTGGTGTTCCAGCGGCGGCGGCGGCGACCCGACTTTGGAGGCTTGGCTGCGGGCCCAGTGGATGACATCGTCTGGAGCTCGCAGGTCACAAGTTGGTGACCTGTTTTTCCGGAGCTCCCGCAACAACAGCTTCGTTCGCTGGACTGGAATGTGGCAGCTTCGGCAGCTTCAACCACTCCAGGCCTCGGAGTTTGAACCGGCCCGTTCGCGGAGCTCTGATTCAGCTGCAGGACTAACTTACTTACCATCACCCGGCGGGGTCACAACATCGGAAGCCTGGATCGCCTCAGCGCAGAGGGAGAACAGGGAGGGAAGAGACAAAAACTTTTGCCTTCCATCACAGTGAGGATGTGCCTGGTGAACTCACTGTGGTGGATGTTAAATTTGTGTTTATTGTGTGTTTTGTTATTTTTATTATATGTTTGACTGCAAGGCACGAAATTTTGTTCAGACCGAAAGGTCTGAATGACAATAAAAGATACTTTGACTTTTTGACTTTTGTATGGAGGTCTAACTCAGTGGGTGGAACATTTGACTGCAGATCAAGAGGTCTCTGGTTCAAATGGTAGTTACTGCCCGGGTTCAAACCAGACATTGGGTCCCAGCTGTACAGAGTTACATAGAAAATAAGTGCAGGGGGAGGCCATTTGGACCTTCAAGGCATCACCGCCATTGATTGTGATCATGGCTGATCATCCGCAATCAGTAACCCGTGCCTGTCTTCTCCCCATATCCCTTGATTCTGCCAGCCCCTAGAGCCCTAACTAACTCGAGGAGTCTGTACATTCTGCCCGTGACCGCTGGGATTTCTCCGGGTGCTCCGGTTTCCTCTTACATTCAAAAGACGTATAGGTTTGGAGGTTAATTTACTTTGGTGCCGATCATAAATTGTCCTTAGCATGTAGGATAGCATTAGTGTATGGGGTGATCGCTTATTTGATGTGGACTCGGTGGGCCGAAGGGCTTGTTTCCACGCTACATCTCTAATCCAAGCATTGGAAAAATTGACAATTCCACAGAATGCAGAAGTTGGGCGAATCATCATTTCATAGGGGGTTACAAATTTTAACAGGGAATCGGATGTTGGATAAACTAAGCAAGATAAAATTGCCAGCAAGAATAACATGGTGGTGTAGGATTTGTCTCAACACTGCAGTGTTGATGCTCTTCCTGATCGTGTGCTGCATGCTGAAAATGTTTGTGGTTTAATCAATGAGTAAATTTAATCAAAGCTAATGACACACAGGATTTCACACTTGGTTTTGTTTACAAAGTAGAGGCAGTACTGAGATATGCAAAAGAACCTCAAGCAATGTAATTGTCGTTGACGCGGACGGAGTGAGAGCTCTAATTCCAAAGTGGAATTCATATTCAGGCTTCTAAACAGACATGAATTGCAGCTGCAGATACAAATGGAAGTTATCTATTGCATGTATTGCAGTTTAACATGACAAAATGAATCAACCGCAATAGGAACAGACACATTGGCCAGCACAGTGGCGCAGCGGTAGAGTTGCTGCCTTATGCCCGTGTCCCACTTAGGAAACCTGAACGGAAACCTCTGGTGACTTTGCACCGCACCCAAGGTTCCGTGAGGTTACTGGAGGTTTTGGTCACTCTCCCCAATGGTAAAAAGTGGTTTCCGCGTAGTCGAGGCTTCTTCTATGTTCCTGCGATTATTTCAACAAATTCAAAACCGGCCTCAACTAAAAATAGGTTGCCATTTGGTCGAAGCCAGAGGAGTGGGGTCGCTATTTACTTACAGGCAGTCAAAGGCAATCTCCTTCATTTTGGCCATTTTGATTGGCTCATCGGAGTTTTCAGCAAAGATCTTTGGTTTTCAGGACATAGAAGATCCGGCGGAAGGTAAAATGCCCGCTAACTTTATTGAACTTCTTAAAACTGCCTCCACTCCTTCTTCCACCCCCCCCCCCCCCCCCCCCCCTTCTCCCCCCTTCTTCCCCCCTTCCTTTCCCCTTCTCTCCCTCCCGCGCTCTCTAAAGGGCTTACCATTAACCTTCCTCTTCATCGCTCGGACAGCACTCCTCCGCTGTCCCTGGCACCCACCTTCGCTGTGTGTGTGTGTGTGTGTGGTCGGTAGCAATGATCCTGTAGGTGCAGCTCACGCTTCAGTCGAGGCTTTCCAGGCGAGTGACCAAAACCTCTGGCGACTCATGGAAACCTTGGGTGGGGCGCAAGATCACCAGAGGTTTCCGTTCAGGTTTTCTAAGTGGGACAGGGGCATTATAGTACCAGAGACCCAGGTTTGATCATGACTATCGGTGATGTCTGTATGGAGTTTGTACCATGAGGGTTCTTTTTTTCCAGGTGCTCTGTTTTTCCCCCCACACTCAAAAGACAAGTAAGTTTGTAGGTTAATTTGCTTCTGTAAAATTGTCCCTATTATGTGGGACAGAACTAATGCGTGGGTGATCACTGGTCAATAGACAATAGACAATAAGTGCAGGAGTAGACCATTCAGCCCTTCGAGCCAGCACCGCCATTCACTGTGATCATGGCTGATCATCCACAATCAGTACCCCAACCCTGCCTTTTCCCTATTTCCTCTGACTCCACTATCTTTAATAGCTCTATCCAACTCTCTCTTGAAAGCATACAGAGAATTGGCCTCCACTGCTTTCTGAGGCAGAGAATTCCACAGGTTCACAACCCTCTGTGTGAAAAAGTTTTTCCTCATCACCGTTCTAAATGGCTTACCCCTTATTCTTAAACTGTGGCCCCTGGTTCTGGACTCCCCCAACATCGGGAACCACAATGGTCGGCGTGAATGCGGTGGGCTGAAGATCCAATTTCCATGCTGCATCTCTAAACTAAACTATTTTTTTTAGAATGTACATCCAAGGCAGTTGGCCAGAAATTGAACTGAACTTTTTTCTTCGCTTTCCTCATTCAGTTTCACCAGATGATCAGCTGTGAGGAGCAAACCTTCACCACGCTCCTTAGCCAGCACACCGACCATTTGTTCTATTTAGTCTCTCTTAATCCATCACAACCATTCTCTTTTATTTGTTCGGCTATATGTTTCACTTCTAACATCTCCCAGATCACTGACCTGAAACATTCATGCCTTATCTTGGTGTTTCCCTCCCGTATTCTCAGTCTGAAGAAGGGTCTCGACCAGAAACATCAGCCATTCCTTCTATCCAGAGATGCTGCCTGTCCCTCTGAGTCACTCCAGCATTTTGTGTCTATCTTCGGTGTAAACCAGCATCTGCAATTCCTTCCGACACCTTTCTCCTAAGCTGCTGCCTTATCCAATCTTTGCTGTTCATATAGAGGATCAAAACAACTCGGGTGATGCAGTTTTAGTTTAGTTTATTATTGCCAATTGTACAGAGATGCAATGAAAAGCTTTTTTTAGTTTTAGTTTTAGATATACAGCACGGGAACATGCCCTTCGGCGCACTGGGACCGCGCTGACAGGCAATCCCGCACATTAAAACTATCCTACACCCACTTGGGGCAATTTTTACATTTACCAAGCCAATTAACCTACAAACCTGTACGTCTTTGGAATGTGGGAGGAAACCGAAGATCTCGGAGAAAAGTGACAGAGGAAAGACTGGTCCTTGATTATGCCGACAGCCTTGCTGAGGCAGCATGAAATGCAGATGCAGATGAAAGCTAGGCAGGTTTGCATGATGATCTGGGCTATATCTACAATTCTCTGCCATTTCTTGCGGTTTTGGATGGTTGTGATGCGTCCTCATAAGATGCGGGATCTATGGCGCATCTCTAGAAGCTGGTAAGAGTTGTTGCGGACAAGCTGAACTTCACAGAAGGGATATTTTCACCTCTAGAAGTCACACAAAGGAATTTTACAGTTCTAAAGTCAGAGTGAACAATGGAGAATTAGACCTGTGCAACAGCAACACTGTGAAAGGTGGTTGTTCGAAACCACAATATTCAACTTCTCCCTGGCCAAGTCCATGGTCCCTGCCTGCTTCAAGACACCCACCATTGTACCAGTGTCTAAGAATGCCTCTCCAGCCTGTTTGAATTACTACCGACTGGTGGCCCTCACCTCAGTAATCATGAAATTCTTTGAGAGGCTGATCAAGAACTACATCTGCGCCTTCCTCCCGCGTACCATGGGCCCCGCTGCAGTTTGCATACCTACCTCAGTAACAGATCCAAATTCTTCTCCAGAACTACATCTGCGCCAGTACCATGTCAAACCCCAGTAGATCGATGGTAAGTCCCAGCATGTACCAGTGGCCCGCTGCAGTTTGCATACCATCCAAACAGATCCACAGTAGATATGGTCTCCCAGGCTCTGCACACCACTCTCTCTCATCTTGACAGCCAGAAGGTGGGCTATGTGAGGATGCTGTTCATTGATTTCAGTTCAGCTTTCAACACAATAGTCCCCACCAGACGTGCTGAGAATAATACAATATTTATTACATGTCATTTGAACCTCAGTGAGACTCAAACAAAACTCCGTTTCCACAGCCATACAAACAAAGACAATTCCTACAAGACATACAAACAATTCAGTTTACACAAACATCCATCACAGTGAATCTCCTCCTCACTATGATGGAAGGCAAAGTCTTTTCTCTCCCCTGCACCATTTCTCTCCCGATGTCGAAGCCCAAGGCGGGCGATGGTAAGTCCCACGGCCATTTAAGGCCGCACCGGGCGATGTACGGTTCCGCTCCAGGCCCAAAAGTCACAAAGCTGGAGCCCCGGCGGGCGCTGGAATGTCCCGTGACCATAAAAGCCACACCGGGCAATGTACGGACCCGCTCCGGGTGCAGGCTCGATGGGCCGAATGACCTACTCCTGCACCTATTTTCTATATTTTCTATGTTTCAACTCCGCGACTCGGGCTGGAGAAGTTGCATTACGGGAGCTCTGACAAGCGGTCTCCCACCCGGACCCGCGCGATCCCGATGTTCCAGTCCAAGCACCGGAGTCGGGCTGCAGCAGTGAGCCACCACCGCTCCCCACGCTCAGAGGCCGGCCAGCCCCACATTGGTGAGTAGTCCGCAGGCTCCGCGACTGGAGCCCCCAGGTCATTCCGGTTGGAGGCCACTCCACGGTGCTCGGCCCCAATGACAATGGAGACCCGACAGGGAAAAGATCGGGTCTCCCGTGCAGGAGATATTTTTTTAAGTCCCCCCCCCCCCCGCCCCCACATATACACAGTATTAAAAAACATGAACAACTACACTTAACTAGACCAAAAATGTAAAAAAAGACAGACAGGCTGCAGGGGCCGCTGCAACGCGAGTCGTGCCGCCGCACAACTAGCTGCTGGACCTGGAACTGAACACTCCCCTGTGTGCCTGGGTCCTGGACTTTCTCACCACCAGGCCGCAGGTGGTCAAGATGGGGAGAGATACCTCCAACCCCCTCACCCTGAACACAGGATCCCCCCAGGGTTGCATCCTCAGCCCCCTACTGTATTCCCTGTACACATATGACTGTGTGGCCAGGTTCAGCTCCAACTCCATAATCCAGTTTGCTGATGACACTGTGGTGGTGCGCCTGATCTCCGATAATGATGAGAAGGCCTACGTGGAGGAGGTGGCTGACCTGACACTCTGGTGTCAGAACAACAGCCTCCTCTTGAATGTCACTAAAACTAAGGAGCTGATTGTGGACTTTAGAAGGCCACAACAACCAAGGACATACATGCCACTGGGGATAAATGGGACTACTGTTGATAGGGTGCGCAGCTTTAAATACCTGGGAGTTCACATCACAGAGGATCTGGATTGGATAACACACACTGCCGTGAGAAAGGCAAGGCAGCGCCCTTACCACCTCAGGCAGCTGAGGAAATTCAGAGTCTCTCTGAGGATCCTTCAGTCCTTCTACTCTGGTGCTGTAGAAAGCATCCTGTCCGGTAACATCGCGATCTTGTGTGGGAACAGCTCTGCCCAGGACAGGAAGGCTCTGCAGAAAGTAGTGCCCCCCCACCTTTTGCAGGACCTAGACACCAGGAGGTGCAGATCCAGCAAGATCATGAAGGACCCCTACCATCCCAGCAACGTACTGTTCCAGCTGCTACGGTCAGGCAAACGCCTCCGTTGTCACTATGAGAAAACAGACAGGATGAGACCGAGTTTCTTCCCACAGGTCATCAGGACTGTAAACTCTAATCTCACCAGGGACTAATTTACTGTTGTGTCTTTAAAAAAAAAATGTAAATACTGGTTCTGTTCTGTTGTCCTGTTCTGTTGTTTTGCACAATCCCGGCAGGCATTGCCACTTTCATTTCACTGTACATCTTGTATGTACATGTAACAAATAAAGTTGACAAATTGACGAGAAGGATTTTGAGACAAGGGTGAGCATCGAGTGCAACACAAGCATTAACATGGCAGCAGATTGCTCCATGAAGACAAGAAGTGTCAGGTTACAGCAAGGTATATATCCTTGTCATTCAATCAAAATGATGTGCAGAAGATGAGAATCTCTTAATATGTTCCGATGATTATCAAAAGATCCACTTGTGTATTCATATAAATGGAAATCATTTGTATCAGACTGAAATTGGACGCAAGGCAATAAAGCCTTAAATCACTAGGAAATTCAAATCTTTTCCAGGCTGGTACGGCACTGCACTAGATTTCTGCCCGTCCTTTTAACAACACTGACACCACTACATTAGTTATTGAAATAAAAGGTTACATTGCGGGAATTGGGACAATAGCAGCAAGAGACACATAGGGCGGCCACGGTGGCACAGCGGTAGAGTTGCTGCCTTACAGCGCTTGCAGCATCGGAGACCTGGATTTGATCCCGACAACGGGTGCTGTCTGTACAGAGTTTGTACGTTCTCCCCATGACAGCGTGCATTTTCTCTGAGATCTATGGTATCCTCCCACACTCCAAAAGACGTACAGGTATGTAAGTTAATCGGCTTGGTGCATGTGTAAAAATTGTCCCTAGTGTTTTTAGGATAATGTTAACATGTGCAGGGATCACTGGTCGGTGCGGACCCAGTGGACTGAAGGGCCTGTTTCCGCACTGTATCTCTGAACTAAACTAAAGTAATGCAAGAAGAGTTCAGGAAATGAGTTGTTGTTAGTGAACCATGTCAAAACACATATGTTGAAACATCTATATGATGTTTTTGAATTAGGAAGTACAATCAATCACAAAAGATGATAATGATCAGAACAAAACAATTGTGTTTCTGCTGGACTTTGACCAAGTGTAGGAATTATCAAAGAAACTTTGAAGAAACATAAATTAGAGGAAGCTCAAGTGTGAAAAAAGAGGCAATGATCAAGCTTTGCAACACCACATTCCATAACAGGTCACAACCATTGGCTTGGTTCAGGCAAATCTTGAGATTTTGACACCATAAGACCTTAAGACATAATTTCACGTCATCGGAGCAGAATTAGGCCATTTGGCCCTTCGAATCTACTACACCATTCAGTCATGGCTGACCTATGTTTTCCTCTCAACCCCATTATCCTGCCTTCTCTCCATAACCTTTGGTACATGAATAAAGTGTGCATCAATCAATCTCTGTCTTTAACATTCCCAATGTTTTGTTCTCCACAGCCCTCTGCAGCAAATAATTCCACAGATTCACCACCCTCCAGCTAAAGAAATTCCTCATTTCCATTTTGAAGGGTATGCCTTTTTATTCTGGGGCTGTGCCCTAGGGTTCTAGACTCTCCCATTACTGGGAACATCCAAGGATAAGAAAAGAACAAAATGAAACATAAACAGGAAGAAACTTCTTGAGTCCAGAAGCCTGACCCATCTTTCAATGTAGTCATCTTAACTGCCTCAGGCCTCACTTTCTCTTTTGCACCAACTCCACCAAGCCCTCAAATCCCTGATCATACAAGATTGTACCTCCTCTTTAAACATCACAACAATTCAAACTCCACTACCCTCTTGAAATCCATCACCCTGTCCGAAAAAATCCTATGCACCTCAGTTTAAAATGGCTGCCTTTTACCTTGTAGCTATAAAGAGAATGGGTGAGATGCTGTTAAGGTAGAAACAAAATCATGACTCAACAGAATGTCAGATCAGACAACATGACAGAGTGCAGATATTAATGCCATCAATTAAATTTGACATTTTGAAATGGCATGTTGAAATTGAAGCTGAAGTGTGTAGTAAAAAGGGTTATTTCATGAGAATGGGAGAGAATTAGAAGCATACAGGCAATCAATGAATGATGTGAAAATGTGGTTTTGTTTCTCAAAAACATTTGTTATGTATATAAATGATCATGTGATGTATAAAATACATGCAATCATATGCGGAATTGGAGTCAGTGTGAAGAAATAAGCATACAAAGTTAGCGTGTAGATACAGCAGGCATTGAAGAAAGCTAATAGCCTGTTGCAAGAGGATTTGAGTTTAGGAGCAAGGAGGTCCTACTGCAGTTGTCCAGGGCCCTGTTGAGACCGCACCTGGAGTATTGTGTGCAATTTTGGCCTCCTAATTCGAGAAAGGACATTATTGCTATTAAGGGAGTGCAGTGTAGGTTCACAAGATGAATTCTTGGGACTGACATTTGATGAAAGAATAGGTCGACTGGGCTGGTATTCACTGGAATTCAGAAGGATGAGAGGGTATATTATAGAAACATATAAAATTCTTAAAGGATTGGATAGGCTGGTGCATGAAAAATGTTTCCCATGTTGGGGGAGTCCAGAATTAGGGGTTACAGTTTAAGAATAAGGGGTAGACAATTTAGGATTGAGATGAGGTTTGATCACTCAGATAGTTGTGAATCTATGAAATTCTCTGCCACAGAATGCAGTGGAGGCCAATTTACAGGATGTTTTCAAGAGTTATATTTAGGGCTAAAGGAATCAGGGGATATGGGAAAAAGCAGGAACGGGGTACTGATTTTAGATAATCAGCCATGATCATATTGAATGGCAGTGCTGGCCCGAAGGGTCGAATGGCCTACTCCTGCACCTATTTTTCTATGTTTCTATGTTTCTAAATGAGTTGCATGCGCTTTGAAACTATCAGTGCATCTTTATGCCCCTCAATTCTCCCTAACGCACTCAGTTCAGCAAGCCACACATACATCACAACCTTCGAGACTGCATAAGAGGCTGTGATTTAGGTAATCTTCTGAGCTATCAGTCAAAGTTTTGCAAGCATCGTTTACCAGATGTTTTTGCTTTTTTGTTCAATTTGGCTGACTGTCAGACATATACCATAGTAATCACTCAGTAATTGGCCAATTGAGAACATTAGAGTTGGGCTCTTCTCCAAGGTAACAGCTTTGATTTCTCTGGCACTCTTCCTTGAGTGCAAGGTTTCATGAATACCAATAGCGAGAGATATTAACACCAATAATGAATACCAATATCGACAGCAATGATTGCCAATTTTTAGGGTTGCAAACAGTTCTCAAGTCCCTTTGAAGATCATTGCAAATATATGACACACAACTCGGCAATCTTCAACATAGTTTTACATTTATTGAACTATATCTTAAATTATGCAATGAATTTCTCACATAACAGCTTAATCCTGACTACATCTCTGCCATGAGGAAGCAACGTCCTTGTAACAATTAAAACTTTCTTGGCGTTGCAATGATCACCACTCAAACTATCAGAATGGGACAAACATGCTTCGCATACCACTGTTTTTATTTCACCAGACATTGCAGGTAACACTGGATATTTTTCTGCACTGAGTCCTAAGAAAGAGTGTTAATGTTCAAGAGAAGGACTAAACACACATTCTGTTAATTGCTGACATGTGTGATGGAATCAATGAATACAGAGAGAGATTACAGTACAAATCCACATCACGCACTTGTGGTCAAGGTTATGGTAAAACTCAGCGGGTGCAGCAGCATCCATGGAGCGAAGAAAATAGACGACGTTTCGGGCTGAAACCCTTCTTCAGACTGATGGTAAGTCCTGGTTAAGTAATTAGACTTGTATTCAGAGACCTGGACTATTGATTGAAAGACAAAAGATCAAATCCCGCCACAACAATGGGGGAATTTAAGTCCAGGTAATTAAACTAATCCGGATGCAAAATATTGCCAACAGTAATAGTGACACTGAAACCAGTCAGATTGTCACTATGAACCCTATTTGGTTCACTAAAGCCCTTCAAAGAAAGAAATTCATTATCCTTGGTAGACAAAAATGCTGGAGAAACTCAGCGGGTGAGGCAGCATCTAAGGAGCGAAGGAAATAGGCAACGTTTCGGGTCGAAACCCTTCTTCAGACTGATGTGAGTGTGGGAGGGGCGGGAGGAAGAAAAGAAAATGTGGAGCCAGAGTGTGAAAATTCTGAAATTAATACTTAAACAATTCATTGTCATTACCCAGTTGAGGCAAGATGTTATCCGAAATCCAAAATAACGTTTTACTTCAACGTCCTCTCTAATATGATCTAGGAAGTAATTAAGGATAGGCAATATATTTTTACTAATGACATCCATATCAGATGAATGAAAGATATGTTTTAAAAATCATCGATACATTGAAGACATTTTATTTGGAATAGCATAATTTGAATGATGCCATTTCAAATGAAGAGCTATAGCTTACTTCAAGAAACTTCCTTTATTAAAAAATGCAGCTATGGTTATCCAGGGTAGATACCTAGCGGGGTTGTAATGTGCACTAAATGTAAAGAAAATGCTCAATGGAATAACAAGGGTAAAATAGTAAAAAGCGAAGAAAGGTCGCCAGATACATAGGAAACAGATTAAAGCCAAAAGTGAAATTGCAGAGGGGTATGGCTGTGGGAAAAAAAGTTAGAGCAGCACAGAGAAATGCTAAGTGTTATAAAGAGTAGATAGATTACAAAAGGAGAGCGGTGTACTGAAGGCTTCAAATGGGCAAAAAAAACCATACACACACATATCCCCTGCAGACAATCACTGACAAGGACATGAGGTGCCTGATAATTTTTTGTAGCTGGACTTATAATTTTATGCAGTCACATGCTTGTCCAACAGAAACTCAGTCTCAAAGTAATTATAGGCCCACAGAGAAAGTGTTTTAATATTCTACAGCAAGATAGTATGTGACGAAATGCAAAGGGAGATTACAAGACAAATCCATATTTTTGTATTACTTATTCAATTTTAAGAACATTGTTTGGCAAGGACAGAATTTATTTTCATTGAACTGAATATGTTCAGCGGGTGTTTAAGCATCAAATTCATTGATGAGTCTGGATGTCACATCTAGGCCAACCTAGGAAAAGGACTTGATGTCCTTCCTGAAGGACATTAATGATCTAGGTAGGTTAGTACATCAAACCTGTCACTTTATTACTAACTTTAAAATAAATTCCAGATTATGAACTGAATTTAATTCCACATGAACCTGAGACAGTCAAGAATGGCCGACACAGTTGCGCAGCGGTAGAGTTCAAATGTTCACGTTCACGTTCTATTCTTAAACTGTGGCCCCTGGTTCTGGACTCCCCCAACATCGGGAACATGTTTCCTGCCTCTAGCTTGTCCAAACCCTTAACAATCTTATATGTTTCAATGAGAAACCCTCTCATCCTTCTAAACGCCAGAGCGTACAACCCTAGCTGTTCCATTCTCTCAGCATATGACAGTCCCGCCATCCCGGGATTTAACCTACGCTGCACTCCCTCAATTGCAAGAATGTCCTTCCTCAAATTAGGGGACCAAAACTGCACACAATATTCCAGGTATGGTCTCACTAGGGGTCTGTACAACTGCAGAAGGACCTCTTTGCTCCAATATTCGATTCCTCTTGTTATAAATGCCAACATGCCATTTGCTTTCTACACTGCCTGCTGTACCTGCATGCTTACTTTCATAGACTGATGTACAAGGACCCCCAGTTCCCATTGTACTTCCCCTTTTCCCCAACTTGACACCATTCCGATAGTGATCTGCCTTCCTGTTTTTGCCACCAAAGTGGATAACCTCACATTTATCCACATTAAACTTTATCTGCCATGCATCTGCCCACTCCCCCAACCTGTCCAAGTCACCCTGCATTCTCATAGCATCCTCCTCACAGTTCACACTGCCACCCAGCTTTGTGTCATCTGCAAATTTGCTAATGTTACTTTGAATCCCTTCTTCCAAATCATTGATGTATATTGTAAATAGCTGCGGTCCCAACACCGAGCCTTGCGGTACCCCAATAGTAACTGCCTGCCATTCTGAAAGGGACCAGTGAATCCCTACTCTTTGTTTCCTGTCTGCCAACCACTTCTCTATCCATGTCTATCCACCCCCAATACCATGTGCCCTAGTTTAGCACTCTAATCTCTTATGTTGGACCTTATCAAATGCTTTCTGAAAGTCCAGGTACACTACATCCACTGGCTCTCCCTTGTCCAATTCCCTAGTTACATCTTCAAAAAATTCCAGAAGATCAGTCAAGCATGATTTCCCCTTCGTAAATCTATGCTGACTCAGACCAATCCTGTTACTGCTATCCAAATGTTCGGCTATTTCATCTTTTATAATTGACTCCAGCATCTTCCCCACCACCGATGTCAGGCTAACTGGTCTATGATTCCCTGCTTACTCTCTCCCTCCTTTCTTAAAAAGTGGGATAACATTAGCTACCCTCCAATCCACAGGAACTGATCCTGAGACTATAAAACATTGGAACATTATCACCAATGCATCCACAATTTCTAGAGCCACTTTCTTAAGTACCCTGCAGACCATCAGGCCCTGGGGATTTATCAACCTTCAGTCCCATCAGCCTATCCAACACCATTTCCTGCCTAATGTGGAATTCCTTCTGTTCCTCCGTCACCCCAGATGATCTGGCCACTACTATAGCAGGAAGATTGTTTGTGTCCTCCTTAGTGAAGACAGATCCAAAGTACCTGTTCAACTCATCTACCATTTCCTTGTTCCCCATAATAAATTCACCTTTCTCTATCTTCAAGGGTCCAACTTTGGTCTTAACTAATTTTTTCCTCTTCACATACCTAAAGAAGCTTTTACTATCCTGGTTTATATTCTTGGCTAGCTTACCTTCGTACCTCATCTTTTCTCCCCGTATTGTCTTTTTGGTTATCTTCTGATGTTCTTTAAACAATACACAATCCTCTTGCATCCTGCTCATCTTTGGTATGTTGTACTTCTTCGCTTTAATTTTTATACTGTTCCTGACGTCCCTTGTCAGCCATAGTCGCCCCTTTCTCCCCTTTGAATCTTTCTTCCTCTTAGGAATGAGCTGATCCTGCACCTTCTGTATTATTCCTAGATATACCTGCCATTTTTGTTCCACTGTCATCCCTGCTAGTGTATCTTTCAAGTCAACTTTGGCCAGCTCCTCCCTCATGGCTCCATAGTCCCCTTGATTCAACTGTAACACTGACACCTCCGATCTACCCTTCTCCCTCTCCAATTGTAGATTAAACCTGTTGCGGTCACTACCTCCTAATGGCTCATTAACCTAGAGGTTGTTTATCAAATCCAGTTCATTACATAACACTAAATCCAGAATTGCCTTCTCCCTGGTAGGCTCCAATACAAGCTGTTCTTAGAATCCATCACACAGGCACTCTACAGAGTCCCTTTCTTGGGGTCCAGTACCAACCTGATTTTCCCAGTCTACCTGCATGTTGAAATCTCCCATCACAACCACGTGGTCAACGTGGATTCAGTGGGCTGAAGTGCCTGTTTCCACACGGTATCTCAAAGTCTAAAGCTGAAAGAATCATGAGTGTAATATTGTCAAATGCTCCGCGACTGAAACAATAAAATTCTTGCTTGCTGCAGCTTTACAGGCACATCAACAGAACACCACAATAAATATAAAATCTCTTATAGAAACTTACAAAATTCTTAAGGGGTTGGACAGGCTAGATGCAGGAAGATTGCTCCCGATGTTGGGGAAGTCCAGGACAAGGGGTCACAGCTTAAGGATAAGGGGGGAATCCTTTAAAACTGAGATGAGAAGAACTTTTTTCACACAGAGAGTGGTGAATCTCTGGAACTCTCTGCCGCAGAGGGTAGTCGAGGCCAGTTCATTGGTTATATTTAAGAGGGAGTTAGATATGGCCCTTGTGGCTAAGGGGATCAGAGGGTATGGAGAGAAGGCAGGTACGGGATACTGAGTTGGATGATCAGCCACGATCATATTGAATAGCGGTGCAGGCTCGAAGGGCCGAATGGCCTATTCCTGCACCTAATTTCTATGTTTCAATGTTTCTAAAATATTATACATTATCAGTTACATTAGGTAACCGGATGATAATAATTCAAGCTAAATGATGTAGTCCAAACATACAAAGCCCATAATGGTTGAGTGCTGAGTAAGGGTTATGATAGTTTGTGTAGGGTGGTTCAAGAACCCATTGTTTGATGGGAAAAGCTGTTCTTGAACAGAGCTAACAATTTTCAAGCTTCTGCACCTTCTTTCTGATGGTATCAGAGATGAGAATGTGGCAAGGGAGATCTGTCTTTGATGATATTAGCTGTGTTCTTGAGGATCTCTGAATTATTGGTTCAGTAATTTAATTAAGGTGCAACAACTTTAAATCAATAGTTTAACAGCTAATAGAATCAATCATTTGGAACAGGCATGATTAAATATATGAAAATTGATCAAAATTATTGGTGTGACACAGTTATGCTGCCTCACTGCATCAGAGACAAGATTTTGATCCTCGCCTCAGGTGCTGCTTATGTGGAGTTTGCACATTCTCCCATTAAATGCATAGGTTTCTTCCCCAGTGCCGGATTTAGATGAAGAGAGGCCCTAAGCTGTTCCACTTGTGAGGCCCCCAACGACCGGACAGCCATGGCGGCCAAATCTCCCACAATTCAAAGCAAGGGAGAAAGTGCCCAGCGCCGACCAGTTGCCGTTGCAATGTGCAAGGCGACCTGCGGTGCCGGCGGATGAGGAGCGAGCGGAGCCTGGCGGCCTGGACACGGATAGCGGGGGGAGATGGAGAGAGAGAGAGATAGAGAGGGGGGCCTCCCAGAGTTGAATGGTAGGTGTTCTGCCTTGGCCGGAGGCCCCCCTAGACCTCGAGGCCCATCAATATTTCCGGGGGCCCCCCTAGAAAGTGGGGGCCCTAAGCTATAGCTTATTTAGCTTATATGTAAATCCGGCACTGTTCTTCCCACATCCCAGTTGGTAAATTGGTAGGTTAATGAGCTGATGTATATTACACTTCATGTCATAGAGAAATAGAGTGATCCAGTGTGGAAACAGGCCCTTCGGCCCAACTTTCCCACACCAGCCAACATGTCCCAGCTGCACTAGTCCCACCTGCCTGCATTTGGTCCATATCCCTCCAAACCTGTCCTATCCATGTACCTGTCTAACTGCTACTTAAACATTGAAATAGTCCCAGCCGCAACTACCTCCTCTGGCAGTTTGTTCCTTACACCCACCACCCTTTATATGAAAAAGTTACACCTCAGATTCCTATTAAATCTTTTCCCCTTCACCTTAAACCTATGTCCTGTGGTCCTCGGTTCACAATCTCTGGGCAAGAGACTCTGTGCATCTACCGGATCTATTCCTTGTGTGGGTTGAATGGTAGGACTTGGGGTTCTTGTTGGAAATGTAGGGAGATTAAAATAATATTGATTTAGGATTAGTTTAAATGAGTGAATCAGAGAGATAAACAGCTTGAAAACAGGCCCTTCAGTCCAACTTGTCCATGCCAACCAAAATGCCTGTCTAAGCTTGTCCCATATCCCTGTGTTTGATCCATATCACTCTAAACTGTTCTTATCTGTGTAATTGAATGACTTTTAAGTGTTGTACTTGTACCTGTCTCTAGCACTTCCTTTAGTAGCTGGTTCCATATATCTACTGTCCTCTGGGTGGAAAACGAACATCCCCTTAGGTCACCTTTAAAGGTTTATCCTCTCATTTTCAACCTACACCCTCTAGTTTTAGACTTCCCTACTTTGGGAAAAAGACCGCAACTTTGTACCTTATCTACATCTTTCGTATTGATATAACCTTCCGCGATTGTTTTCTGCACCCACCCTAATTTAATTACATCCTTCCCATCGTGTGATGACCAGAACTGCACACAATACTCTGCATGGCCTTACTAAGTATTTGTTTAATCTGTAATATGTCTCATCTCTTCTACTCAATGTCACGTCCAATGACAGCAAGTATGTCGCTTGCTACCATATCCAGTGCCCAGGTGTCAATATCTGAGTTTGCCCAATATGATCAACGCATGTGTTAACTGCATGCATATTTTTTTTTAAACGAGAAGTGAACAGAATTGAACAGAACTGGAATCCAATAACTGCATTGGAGATTAATGTTGAGCTTGCTGCTCAACTGGAATGATAGAGAGCAAGCTATTAACTGTCTGGTCTGCTACACATCCCAAACAGGGTCCTCCAAGGTGCTATTAAACAGTTGTGAAACATCCTTTAGCTACTAAGCTCATTGCCAACGGCAAACTATTGAAACACAAAGCTTCATGTAAATTGGACATAGATTCTCTTAGCTTTATTCTCTAACATCACTGCTGTGCCCTTAAATTAGCTCCCCAAATGAGGAAAAAATCAGTTGCCAGACAGCACATGTGGCACATACGTACTCTTGAGAGTTAGAGCTTCCAAAAATATTTCTAAATCAACTTTCAGTCATTGATATTAAAAGAAGCTCCTAATTTTACTTCGGAGTCACGGTGAGGTATTACGTGAAGATCCCAGCCCAGTGCGCAGGTGCGGCATTATCGCACAGCTGTGCAAACTGCGGCCAGCGGGAGTCGGGTGCTCCCGCAAACCAAGGACGTGAGGTAAGTACTTACCTTTATCGGGCCTTGTGGTTTTTTGCTCCAGGGGGAGCAAAGCAGCAGAGGAAGCGGCCCCCGTTCGACTCCAGCGAAGGAGCCGACAGTGGAGGGGGAAAGGCGCTAACGGGACCGCACAGGCTGCGGACCGCTGCAGGGAGCTGCGCTATGCCGGTCCGCTGAACAGCTGTTTGGTAACAGCAGCGGACCGGCGGGAAGTTTAAAAACCCGACCGGCAGCCCTGCAGACTCCTGACAAGGAGAATCGCCGCCCGGGAACCGCTACAATGCCGCCTGAAAAACGGCAGGCAGCCTCTACATACAGGTAAGACAAAAACCTTACCAATTTACAGGTTCTACAGGAACCAACTTCCTCCAAAACTGGAACAGGCTGGAGACAGCAAAAACAAGTATGTCTGTCTCCCCAAGCCAGAGGAGGTCATGGAGTTCACCTCCAGGGAAAACGAGGGGCACTGGCTGAATGCCAAGGGAGCTGACACTCCTACCCCAGTGCTATTGCACTAGCCATCTCCCTTGTTGAGGGATTGATACAACAATGGAGTTTGAGTTATGCCTCCTCCAATTTATAGCACACCTTTTTGCTCCCTCTTTTGAGGCTAGCTATGGAGGCCAGGGCTGGGCTGGCTTAAACGCTGGGCAGGCGGACGAGAACAGCAGTATGCCAGGGGAGCAGGATCAGGAAGAGCTACTGGGTGTCGTGGGCCACTACATGGCTCCTCCACGCGACCATCTTCCCAAACAAAGCCCTGCAGGAGTAGGCTTTTCTAGAGGCAAATCCGCAGGCAGCTGGGTCAGCAGACTCGCAGACAAGAGCTAAAAGCAGCGAACTTTGAAGCTCCTAACAGAGGGTCAAGATGTCACCGCCTTTGCTCGTTGTTTCCACGGATCATACTCACCTGGCAGGCGAGACGCCATGATCACCAAGGTGGTTCTCCCAGGATGAGACTATCCCGTTGCACTACGAGTGTGCTGACGCCTAAGATGTTCCCAAATTTGGGATACTCGACTGACATGGAACGAGCAGGACATCGCATCCAACACCCAGCTGGCAGCACCCCTCGGCATCCCCCAGCAAATATCGAACAAGGACTGGTGAAAGCCTGGCGACCGCTTCACATTACCCCCAAAGTTCTTTTTAGACAGGGGCCCAGAGCGAAGCCGTGGGAAAATGCGCCGCCCCACCGACAGCACCAGCATACCAGCATAACTAAGCCTTCATGAAAAAACAATAAACATGGAGGTAGGTAGTCTGGTTCCTCCCAGTTTACACTAAATAAGGGTGTTCTACTAACTGCGGGGGGGGGGCATTTACACTTGTTGATAAAGCATGGGTGCAGTCACAAATAACTAATATATACTCAACAGTATTAGTGGATATAAACTTGAATTCAAAATTGGGCATATTACCACCAGTTCAGCAATGCGCCCAAAGGGCATTTTCTCCCTCTAAGAAAGAGAAGTGAGAAGGCAAGCTGAACTAGAAAGGCTCATCACTAAATGGATCATGAGAGTAAACATGAACCATTGGAATTTGTATCGAATATATTCACTAAAACCACAAAAGATCGTGAATGTAACATCATCATTGATCTAATATCACTAAATAAATCTGTTGAGTATATACACTTTAAGATGGAGACGGGTTTTTGTCACTGCCAGACATCTGATCTCCAAAGGATACCTTATGGCGAGCATTGATATGGAAGATGCAAACTATCTTATACCCATACACTAGGATCATTGTAGATACCTAAAAAATTTTACCTGGATAATGAATATCCCGGTTAGGGCAACTATGGAATAGAGCATTCCCAATGGTCTAACCTCAGCCCTAAACTATTATAAATATTAAAAATAGCCATGAAAATATTAAGAAAACAAGCAATGCATTTCGTTGTTTCCAATGCATTTCGTTGTCTCTGTACTATACACTGACAATGACAATTAAAATTAAATTTGAATCTAATCATGGCATATATTGGATGATATCCTCATATTAGGGGAAACAAAGGAATTAGCTGTGGCAGCAGTTCTAGCTACGAAACAGCTCCCTAAAGCACTGAGGTTCATCACACGCCCAGATAAACCAGTATTGAAGCCGTTAACTACCATGGATTATCTGGGCTTCAATATCAATTCCATCCATATGACTGTTACTCTGCCAAGGTGCTTGGGTCACTATAATCAAATCATGAATGTACCCACTGAAGCTATATCACAATTACAGTGGTGGGCAGACATATGTTTGGCATAGTTTTCAGCCCTATTATTGTCACCAATCCCAACTTGGTTATTAAAAACCGATGCCAGTACTTTAGGCTGGGGAGCAACTAAACTCCATATCCAGCACAGGTAACAGATGGACCAATTCAGAATCATCGTTACTACACACACCGGGCACCAACTATTTGGGATTGGTGATCACCTATTGGGCTAAAAAGCATATGCATTTCAAATGCAGCACGTACTTATGCGGTTACGGATTGATAATACTATGGTGGTGGCTTATATCAACCATATGGGGAGCATAAAATCACTATCGTGCAACAAATTGGAAACAGATCTGGCAATGGTGTGTCAAAAGACATTTTAACTATCAGCTGCCTATTTCCTAGGAAGCTAGAACAGTGGGAGACACCACGTCACGGGTAAAATTTATGATAACATTGAATAGATGTCAAACCCAAAATATCTGCTAAAGGTATTAAGCAGTTTGAAAGCCAGATATCAATTTGGTTGCACAAGACGGAATCGCAGTAACCTATGTATGTGACTTAGGAACCAGATCAGAGGCAGCAGCGATAGATGCCTACACGCTGGAAGGGGGAATTTCTGCTTTGCCTTCCTCCCTTCTGCCTCATCAGTCGGGCACTTCGTAATACAGATGGAATCTGTCTCCGAGATATTGAACGTGCCCGACCGGCCTACACAGCCATGGTTCCCAGTTCATCACGACACGGTGGGCGAGTCACCTATGGATTTCCCTAGTGGACCATGGTTGCTGACTCAACGCAATATCAGGCACAAGCCACCCATGCCAGAAAAACATCAAACTCCTGGGTGCAGGTTTTGAATAGACCTTACCAGGGACTGGGATTATCCAAAGGAACCATTACCACCATGTCGGCATCCCTGCGAACAGTCACCAAGAGCTAACATGGGTAAAATACTGCCACGACGCAGGGACAACATACCAAACTATTCAACCACTGACGTATTGGAGTTCCTGGAACATCTACACCATGACTAAAAGGTGAGTTACAGTGCCGTAAATACAGCATGGAGCGCCTTGTCTGCTTATCTAAAACAGCATGACAGCAGAGCATGGGATCCCATCCACTGAAGATAAACTTATGAAGGGCAACTATAATAATAAGCCCCAAAAACCCAGGTATACCCATGTATGGGATATTGGTGTGATATTGACATATCTCAGAGAATGGCACCAGCCAGATCCCTCAGCTTGCTCAATCTATGTTAAAAACGCTCATGCTTATGGCTCTCGTATACGCTCACAGAGTCCAGTCACTCCATAAAACTAGACTGGATAACATGGTGATTACCCCAGACGCATCACGTTCATATTCTAGGTCTGGTAAAAATCTAACTCGCAGGTATATGGGACTAGGCGAGATTATGAGTTCGGCACGGACTAGTAGGGTTGAGATCGCCTGTGTTTTCCGTGCTGTAATCGTTATATGGCTATATGGACCAGGAATGCCCAATTCACTGGGGGGATTCCGGGCCTACCCACCAGAGTCCAGGTTGAGTGTGGTGACCCATCTACTACAATATATAGACACAACCCACATCTTAGAGGGAGAGGAAAGCCTATGGGTCAACCACAGAAACCCCAAGACGGGGTACGAGCCAAACCACTCCAAGGTGGCTCAAACAGGTACTGAAAGCTGCCGGAATAGATAATAATACATTTTAATCCCATTCCACTAGGGCAGCATTGATATCAGCGGCTGAACGAATGGACATCCCAGTTGACCACATTCTCAATACGGCAGAATGGTCAAGGGAACGACGTTCAGAACATTTTTATTGTAAACCGTTGATAAACCTGATTTAATTGCAGAAAGAATATTACAAACTGCAATATTAATTTAAGCTCAGGGGAGCTCTTTATGTTGTTATTGTTAACAAATACCTTTCTGTTTCTTGTGAAAGCAGATCCACTGGTTGATTACGATAACACTTCCTCCCTCAAAAACTTCGGCAGTGAGTGAAATAAAAACTGTTACACGGTTTGAAATCACAGACCTTTGAAGTCTTCACGGAATCACTCACGTGACTCCGAAGTAAAATAGTAAGATTAAACGAGTACTTACCAGTATGAAGTTTGATCTGTATTTTATGAGGAGTTACGGTGAGGTATTACGTGCCCTCCGCTCCCACCCTCAATATATAGATCAAACTAATAAACTGATGTCTCATGATCTTTACTATCTTACTTCAAATATTGTGTCTATCCGGTGATTTCACACCGCTGCTTCGAAGTATGCCGCACCTGCGCACTGGGCTGGGATCTTCACGTAATACCTCACCGTAACTCCTCATAAAATACAGATCAAACTTCATACTGGTAAGTACTCGTTTAATCTTACTATTCTAGTCCTCACCCTGGAATTGTGAGATATAAACTAATAGTCAATGTGTATGGGGGGGGAAAAAAGTATAATTTTTCAGTGCATTTCAAGTATAATGCCCTACTGAGATTTATGGCACATCTGCAGGAAGACATAACAGGTTAGAAATTTGCATAGTGCCACATTTTCTGTTTATGATGCAAAGGAAATTAATCAGAAACCTGATCGCTGAAAGTGGTACATGAACAAGCCTCTTTTTTTGTGCAGTTTACAGAATCGTGTCTGAGTTTTTGTGCACAGGCCACATGCAGTGGTCTCAAACTGTGGATTGCATGTCCTGATATCAACCGAGATTTGAGACTTGCTCCTGTGCTAATTAAAGAGAGCAGTTTTTCTTGACCTCTGGCAGGGAATTGGTTGCATCAGAGACACAAAAGACTGCAGATGCTGGAAACTGGAGTGAGAATTGGACTGCTGGAGGAAATTGGTGGGTCAGGCAGCATCTCGAAAGGAAATGGACAGTTGACAGTGCTCAATTCAAATTATTTGTTGCACCCTTTGAAACATTGTCTTGAAAACTTCCTGTCCACTGTTTTGCACATGTTACTTAACTCAATTAATCTCATCATCTTGAAGCAAACTATGTATTTTGTTTCCAGAAGTCCAGATGAAGTCCAGAGGTTTCAGATGTCCCGATGAAATGTCACAACCCAAAATGTAGACTGTCCATTTCCCTCCATGGATGCCACCTGACCTGTTGAGTATCTCCAGCAGTTTTACTTATGCCCCATATTGAGCTGTTGTCAGTTAGACCCTTTGCATCCAACTCCCACCTCACTATGGATTCCTGTATTGCCACAACCACAATATCAAACCTATTTCTTATCAAGCATATTTCTTGATGGTACTCAACATCCAGCTACATGCATATGCCCCATTACCATATTTGCTGATGCCCTAGTGAGCTATGACCTACCCACACCACATCCATCCAACAATTCGTCTCGTGGAACCAACAGGTCCACCTCTTGCTGGGAATCCAGGTTTCTCAAGGTATAGCGCTCACCTCAACCCATCTGCAATCAATGATAAATCAAGTGCCCTCTGCAAGCACTACAATGACAGAACTATACAAGAAAATACTTTAGGGGTTTGGCATAGATAGGCCCACACTACTGCACATCATGTTTGGATTGCATACACAATAACATTTCAGAGCTGGAAGAAGGTTTAGGGAAATCTACAGTGGACCTCCCTGCCCAGAACAAAGGTTCCTCTTGCTGTTATTGTTTTCCATAATTTTCAACATTCAAATTGAGAGTAATGATAGATAGGCCACTTATTCACATTACAACCATTTAATTTTATCATGAGGCTGTTACAAAACAATACTTATTTGATGTTTAAGAAGGAACTGCAGATGCTGGAAAATCGAAGGTAGACAAAAATGCTGGAGAAACTCGGGTTTCAGCCCGAAACGTTGCCTATTTCCTTAGCTCCATAGATCCTGCCTCACCCGCTGACTTTCTCCAGCATTTTTGTCTAACTAATATTTATTTGATACTCTGCTCATGTACAAATACAAAAATGAATTACAGGTTTGCAGTTAATTTTTCACGTGTATCCTCACAATCCCTTTATAAACATTATGTTCTCTCTCTATAATACTCCAACCTATTTATCTGCATTCACTTCAGTTATTAGTTCTTTTCATCCTGTTTTTCACCATTGATTTTTTTTCAATGTTTCACATCGTGTAAATTATTTTCTTATGTGATCACATACCAGTTTTGCTGAATATTCCTGCTTTTCATTAAGGATTTTTATTTAGGATTAACAAACCCATCAGGAAGGCTGCCTCCATCCTGGGGACAGAGTTGGTTTCATAGCAGGGGAGGCTGCTCCTCAAACTGCAGAGCATCCTGGACAATACAGCTCACCCCCTCCATGACACACTGGTCAGCCTGAGGAGCACCTTCAGCAACAGACTGCTTCCACCAAGATGCAGGACAGAATGCAACAGGGGATCCTTCTTCCATGTGGCTATCAAACTGTACAACTCCTTCCCTTTCTGTCCTGGGGTAGACTGAGACTGACTCTCCTCCACTCACCCCACAAGAAAGTGGATAGGAGACTGTCAAACCTTTCCTCAGAGTGATGTAGGAGGGGTGTGGAGAGAAAGCTGGAAGAGAGGAGGGTTAGGGCAAAGGGTGGCATGTAATAGGTGAACATAAGCCTGGGGTGGTTTTGATAGGCAGATAGTTGGACAAATATCAAAGGGTGAAATAAAAGGATGGCATTTGTGAATTGTGCAGCCAGAGAAAGGAATGTAGGTGGGGGGGGGGGGGGGGGGGGGGGGGGGGGGGGGGGGATATAGGTGCGTCCAGGTGGAGAATGGGAAAGGGGGAGGTTGCAGAATAAGAACAAAGGGAGGGGGGAGGGATTGTTAGAGGTTGTCTAACATTGATGAATTCATACCGTTGAATTGTAAGCTATCAAAGCAGAATATGAGGTACTGTTCCTCCTGTTTGTATGTGGCCTCACTTTGGTAATGTAGGAATACCCAGGATAGATAGGTCAGTTTCAAAATGGTAAGGGCAGTTGAAATGAGTAGTGACCAGGAAATCCAGAAGGCCCTAGCAAATTGAGTGCAAGTGTTCAGCAAAATAGTCGCTTTGTCTCACTGATGTACAGAAGGCCACCTTGGAAACATTAGATGCAGTAGATGAGGTTAGAGGAAGTACACAAGAACTTCTGTCTCACCTGGAAGGACTGCTGGGTTCCCTGGTTCCCTGAGGTGAAGGAAGAGGTATAGGGACAGGTTTACATCTCCTACAGTTGCAGGGGAAATGTACCTGGGGATGGGATGGATTGGGTGGGAAGGGATGAGTGAACCAAGGATTTGGGGAGGAAGCAGTCTCTGCGGAAGGTAGAAAGGGGGTGGGGGGGATGGGAACTCATGACTTGTGGTGGAATCACGTTACAGGTGATGGAAATGTCAGAGGATGATTGCTTTTTGTGCAACCACTTGCCTACCAAAAACTACCCTTGGCAGTGTTGACCTATCACCTGCTACACTTTGCCCCTCCTATCAAGGAAATGGCAAATGAGTTGCATTGGTGATAATTTTCCAATGTTCTATAGAGTCAGGATCAATTCCTGTGAATTGAAGGGTGGCTAATGTTATCCCACTTTTTAAGAAAGGAAGGAGAGAGTAAACAAGGAATCATAGACCAGTAGCCTGACATCAGTGGTAGGGAAGATGCTGGAGTCAATTATAAAAGATGAAATAGCCGAACATTTCGATAGCATTAACAGGATCGGTCCGAGTCAGCATGGATTTACGAAGGGGAAATCATGCTTGACTAATCTTCTGGAATTTTTTGAAGATGTAACTAGGAAAATGGACAAGGGAGAGCCAGTGGATGTAGTGTACCTGAACTTTCAGAAAGCATTTGATAAGATCCCACATAGGAGATTAGTGGGCAGAATTAGGGCACAAGGTATTGGGGATACAGTGCTGACATGGATAGAGAAGTGGTTGGCAGACAGGAAACAAAGAGTAGGGATTAACGGGGTTACTAGTGGGGTACCGCAAGGCTCGGTGTTGGGACCGCAGCTATTTACAATACACATCAATGATTTGGATGAAGGGATTCAAAGTAACATTAGCAAATTTGCAGATGACACAAAGCTGGGTGGCAGTGTGAACTGTGAGGAGGATGCTATAAGAATGCAGGGTGACTTGGACAGATTGGGGGAGTGGGCAGATGCATGGCAGATGAAGTTTAATGTAGATAAATGCGAGGTTATCCACTTTGGTAGCAAAAACAGGAAGGCAGATTACTATCTAAATGGTGTCAAGTTGGGGAACAGGGGAAGTACAACGGGACCTGGGGGTCCTTGTTCATCAGTCTATGAAACTAAGCATGCTGGTACAGCAGGCAGTGAAGGAAGCAAATGGCATGTTTGCCTTTATAACAAGAGGAATCGAATATAGGAGCAAAGAGGACCATCTGCAGTTATACAGAGACCTAGTGAGACCACACCTGGAGTATTGTGTGCAGTTTTGGTCCTCTAATTTGAGGATGGACATTCTTGCCATTGAGGGAGTGTAGCGTAGGTTTACAAGGTTAATTCCCGGAATGGCGGGGCTGCAATATGCCGAGAGAATGGAGCAGCTGGGCTTGTACACTCTGGAGTTCAGAAGGATGAGAGGGTATCTCATTGAAACATATAAGATTGTTAAGGGTTTGGACACGCTAGAGGCAGGAACCATGTTCCTGATGTTGCGGGAGTGCGGAACTAGGGGCCACAGTTTAAGAATGAGTAAGCCATTTAGAACGGAGACGAGGAAACACTTCTTCTCACAGAGATTGGCGAGTGTGGAATTCTCTGCCTCAGAGGGCGGTGGAGGCAAGTTCTCTGGAGTCTTTCAAGAGAGAGCTAGATCAGGCTCTTAAAAAATAGTGGAGTCAGGGGATATGGGGAGAAGGCAGGAACGGGGTACTGATTGGGGATGATCAGCCATGATATCATTGAATGGCGGTGCTGGCTCGAAGGGCTGAATGGCCTACTCCTGCACCTATTGTCCATTGTCTATTGTCGCATTCCTGGAATAATTCTTGTAAACCTCCTCTGGAACCTCTCCAGAGCCAGCACACCTTCCTCAGATATGGGGCCCAAATTTGCTCACAGTAAGTACGTTCTCCAAGGATGCTGCCTGATCTCCCATGTTACTCGAGCATTTTGTGTATTTTGCTTTTATTTTATTATTGGCAATCTGGTAATTTGATGGTTACTATTACTGCAACCTTATTTTTTCTGTCTGAATTTCAACAATGTAATTACTTGGATTTAAGTTCCCCAGCTGTCATTCAAACTCATGGTTCCACATAGGCTCCCCAGAAGATTGTTGGTTAAATATTTTAACTGTTGTGTACTCAAATATATTGAACTGTCGGTTATGGAGATAAACATTTCCAAAATGCAATGGTTAAATACCCAATATAAGGCCCAAATGATAATACATCTCATTTTATCTGCTTTCAACCCCAAAAAAACCAAATAACTCTTACATAAGAGAATATAGAAATATTGTAAAGATTGTAGCCTGAGAGCAAAACCATCTCAGAAATAAACAGCATTTGAAAAGAATGACCTCAGAGATAGGACAAAGTGGGAAATGGGATATTTACAGTCATTAGATCAAGAAAATAAATCTTCTCCGTCCATCCAGATGCATGTTGATACCTTTACAAATTCCTATGAAAATGCCCTTCAACAAAAGGATTGTTTAAAAACTGTAAACTCATACTGGCCTTATCTAATGCTCATTTTCTTCTCACTCTCAATGCACTAAGGAGTGAAGAGGTAAGGGAGTGGATGTGTTAATTCTAGTCAAATTGGAGCTGCCAGGACACTAAAATTGAGTAAAGGCTGCTAGGCCACTTGGTCAATTTAAAGTGCCTTCTGCAGAAATGGGACAAGCTGCAGAATGGTGCAGATAAGAGTAGCAGGGAAAGAATGGGACATCTGCAGATTCTTACAATTAGATGTAAATTGCATGAAATGGATTGAGTAAATGCAAACCAGACACACACATTGTAAATATTGCTGCACAGCATTACTTTGCTAGATGTTGATTGGGTTAAGTGTTAAGCCTTGTCTGGATTTCTTGAATATCCAGGCACATGTTGCATTATTCATCTCTGTTAACTTGCATCCAGAAACATTGTCAGATACATTGTATTAGATAATGTATTATTATGTTAGGGAAATGTCTATCATGCACTGTGTTAATCGATATTTGTAATTTGACTGTAAAGAGACCACCCCCATGTGGTTCAGTCTCTCAAGGTTCGGCGACCTATAAAAGGTAGCTCCCACAAGGTCTGATGTCGATCTTCTGGAAGAACGCTTGGGATTGTGTGATCTTTTGGAGTGTTTCTGCTTGCATGAGGCTAGAAGGACTTCGCCAGGCACATACCAGGATCGAACCCGTGGCGGTTAGGTATAGTAGTGGGGAACTGTTGTTGTGTTTTTCCAAAATAAAGTTTAGATGCGCAAGGGGGGGGGGGGGGGGGGGGGGGATAGCACTCTTTTGGGTTGTTGAGTGGAATGCACCAACACTAATTGGTTAAGGATCGAATTTAGATTTGCAGAATCAAAGTTTCCAAACACAGAATTTCACATTGAAGTTCTGCCCAATGTACGACATACTCTAATTCAATTCAAAACATTACATAGACTATACTATTCAAAAACAAAAATAAATAAACTTTTCCCTAATGTCTCACCCATTTGTGATAAATGTAAGTCTCATGAAGCTACCATTGCCGCACTCTTTTGTTTTTTGTATAAAAATCCAAAAATTCTGGAACAAAATCTTCACAAAACTATTTAAAATAAAACTCATACCAAAAGCAGAATGGATTATTTTTGGAATAACGGAAGGTAGCCCTGAACTAAACGTGTTTCAAAAGAATTTACTTAATTACGGGCTAATAATGGGAAAAAAGCTTATACTCAAATTCTGGAAAAACGCTCCTTATACCACCAATAAAAATGTGGATTTCAAAAATGTTCGAAACATTACATCTGGAAGAGATGAGACTCCTCCTACCAGGCAAAGCAGACCACTTCCAAAGGTCTGCATTTATGGACTTATTACAAGCATAAGGTGCAATAGTAATTTAAAAAATAAATGGTGCCAGGATCTGGTAACGGGGGGTGAAAAATACGGTTGGTATATCCCTTTTTGCGGAGTTTTTTTTTATAATAGAGTGATTGTTACGCTTTCTTTCTTTCTTTTCTAGGGTCTATCTCTTAACTTTCTTCTCTAACTCCTTTTCTAATGGGCTTTCTTTTCCCAACACTTTCCTGCACCTTCACGACTCTTTCTCACTTTCCTTACTTCTTTTATTTCTATATTTTTTAAAGCTCAAAAAATGAAGGGGTACAACAAATGTAATGAGATATATGTGGTGTGTATTACTGTAACTTATTGCACTTCTAATAAAGATAAAATTTAAAACATTTAATAAAAAGAAGTTCTGCCCGTATGGTAGAATTTGAATTCTGTGTGAATAGAACTTCGGAGTTTGGGCATGTTTGAGATCGATTCCAAATAGCGGCTGATCAACAGTGAATAGCAACCCTCTGATCAATTGCTGATTGGTACCTGAGAGCGAAGAGTAACTGAGCGATGGGAACCTGGTTTACTTGGTGAAAAGTACCTGGATGTGAGAGGTACCCCTAATTCTGTAGAACTTAGAGAGGAGAGATAGATGTCCCCCTATAGAAGTCCAGTATTAGCAGGGGAAAGTAACATTTAGGAGGAAACGTAGTCCATTTAAGAAGTAGTACCCCTCAGCAAATACCTAGGAAGGGGAAAATCTTCGGTATCAGATGGAGAGGTTCACTGATTGATAACAGCGCGACGTTGCATGGAGATCGAGTGTTTGTAAACTGTGCGCTAGTGTGTTAAATTATTATTGTAAATTGTAAATTACCAACCAGCCTTGTCTTTTTTTAGCACCTTTACCGGATCTGAATTGTGTAAATACTTTGTGTATGTAAAAATATTTAGACTGTGTTAAGATCACGGACTGCTACTTGTATTGTCTGTGTGAGTGCTTAAGGATTTTTAGGTGTTAGATAATTGGAGTTAAAGTGCGTTTGAATTGAATACTTGTATCTGTTTAAATCGGGATGGTAGTATTGTTGGAATCCGATTCGTGGTGGTTCGATCAGGGTTCGTTTTCTTTCGATCGCTGTGCCGGGGGAGGAGTTGTTCTGTTGACCGAGTACACCACGAGGAGGATTTATTAGAGTGTGTGATTCATCATCATAATAAATGAATGTGGTTTGTATAGGAGTGTGGTTGTGCCTGATAATAATAATAAGTGGTGTGGTTTATTGTCTGTGTACAGTGTTACTTGTGTGTCTAAAGCTCATTTTCATGTGTTTAAATTGAGCGTTAAACGAGCCGCGAGAAGGTGTTTGATTGTGCTTGAATGTGTTTGATTGTTCCTTGGAGTACTCTGATCTTTGAATGACTGAGGATTGTGGAAATTGTAAGGTTGAAAGTGTGTGGACTTTTGGGAGATAGGAGAAGAATTTGAATAAGCGAGTAGGATTGGTGGAGCACAGGAGTAAAGTATTGCGAGGCTGTGGAAACTTTGGGGCCATTAGTCACTGTTTAGGAGTGAGCTTGATACATTTAGGGATTAAAAGGAAGGAGTGAAGGATTTAGGAATTCTGTTTCGGTTGTTCCGAGCCATGGGAAACAGCATAGATGAGATATGATAGAAGAGGAAAGGAGCCCATTGCAAATAATGTGTAATGAGTTCCCTCACAAGACAGTTATTAAGAGATTTGTCAGGAGCGCTAAATAAGAAATTAGGAAACAAGCTATGGCTGCCAGGGGGGCGGAGGGCATTAGAAAAGTAAAAGGGATAAAATACATAGAACAAATTATTTGGCAGTATAGTAATAATGAGAGTGCAAAATAATTAATAGGGTTACGGAGAAAATATTATGAGGAACGGAAGGCTAATAAAGAGGTTAAGAGGATGACTAGTTGGGAAAAAGCGATCACTAAACGTGGATTAGAACTGAAAGAAGGTGAAGCAGATTGACCTCCAGGCAGTAGGAAGGACAGAGTGGAGATGAAGGAAAACACACGGAACAGGGAAAAGGCTGATCTCCTTTTGATCCTAGGATAGTAAAGAGTATAATAGAGCCGAATATAATAGATAACTATAGTGAAATGGAAAAGGGATAGTATTGAAAGAACAGAATTACAGTGGAATGTATGGGAAAGCATTAGTGCATGAATGGTAACTTGCTTTGTCCCAAGTTATTCAGGAATTATAGGTTATAGGTTTGACGATGGAAAGGGATAGAAGAATGGGCAACAACACAGATGGAGGGAATTCGCACCCACAAAAACTCGGGAAGTGAAGTCTCATCAGACGGAAATTATGAAGATACGCCCACAAAATCTCAAGTAACTTGACAAGATTCTGGGAAGAAACATTATCGTCTTGTTGTTGTTATTATACGGAGAATGTAATAGTCACACATATGTATATCTGGCTATCTGATTATCTGATTATTTGGTTATCATAAATGATGGTTTATCATATATGATAAATGGAAGGAATGTTAATTCTGGCCAAATTGGAGCTACCAGGACACTAAAATGAGTAAATGCTAGCTAGGCCAATTGGTCAATTTAAATGTGCCTTCTGCAGAAATGGACAAGCTGCAGAATGGTGTCAGCTTGTCTAGAGCCCAGATTAGGGTTGCAGTGAAAGAATGGGACATCTGCAAATTCTTGCAATTTGGTGTAATTTGCATGAAACGGATTGGGTGAATGCAACCCAGGCATACACATTGTAAATATTGTTGCAAAGATTTACTTTGCTAGATGTTGATTGGGTTAAGTGCTGAGCCTTGTTTGGGTTTCTTGAATATCCAGACACATGTTGCATAATTCATCTCTGTTAACTTGCATCCAGAAACTTTGTCAGATACATTGCTTAAATAGCTTAGAATGAGCTATTTACAGATGGGGGAGAAGAGACACATCCAGGCTGTAGTTACAGGAATGGTGTTAGAGGCCGGGGGGGGGGGGGGGGGGGGGGGGGGGGGGTTGGGGGTGGGGTTGGGCGTGGGGTTAGTCAGGTGGGGGAAGTCGTGCATGGCGAGGATGAGGTTGTGATCAAATGGGGGAAGTTGGGTGGGGCGATTCGGATGGCAGAGGAATCGGGCAGGGGGAGTTAGATGTTTGCGGAGAAGGAGGTGGAGATGTTAGGTGGGTATGAGACATTGGGGTGTCACCTGAGTGCAGGGGAGCGGCGAGTTTATGGCAGGGGTGGAAAGTGGTGGGCAGGGGATGGGGGGAGGGTGGTTGTGGCAGGGAGGGAGGCGTTGTGGTAAAAAGGTAGTGGGGAGAGAGCCAGAGGCTGTCTACTAAAAATCAATATTTATTATTCACAATTTTCCAGATTCATATAACAAAATAATACTTTCAGTTTTAATTGCAAAATTTAAAATGATCTGAGCAAAATTCACTGAATTAGGGAAAATAGGAGTGCTGTTTTTTCTAAATAAAATTGTAGTTCTAAGAAAATACTCTTTCATCTCTTTTACACCACCTGGTTTCATAGTTTGAAGATTTTTACTGATACAAACTAACATTGCTCAGGATTACATCATAGCTGCAATCAAATAATGGGATAACCTGTGGGTTGGCAGTTGTGGATTGACTGCCTGGAGTAATTCAGAAACACACAGTGCTGGAGTAACTCTGCAAATCATGCAGCATCTCTAGAGAAGCTGCATAGATGACGTGTCGGGTCGAGACCCGTCTTCAGACCCCTAAAGAAAGGGACTCAACCAGAAACGTCACCTATCCACGTTCTCCAGAGATGTTGCAGGACCTGCTTGGATACTCCAGCACTTTGTGTTTTTTTTCTGCTGAACTCATTGTTGGGTAACTTGCACCTTTCATTGCAGCTAACAACTAAATATTCAATCAGATGAAGTTCCCAAAACATTAAGTAACTTGCACTTGTGTAGCAAGCGCTGCCAGTAACAAATGAGATAAATCAAGAACTCTGCAATTAATTTTACACTAAATAGATTTCATGTTTTTGAACGCAAAATCTTCCGTAGTATCTAGGGCACAAACTGGATCACCTAGAACTCCAGATCCAAGAGGTAAACACTTTTTGAACATTAATCTATGGTGCTTAAACCCTTCAAAACAAAGTCACCTGTAAAAAGTTGCAATTCATTCCCACTATAACCACCATATGGAGGCTTCATCTTAAACAGTGTTATTACTCGTCCATCACATCACAATGAACACTTGTTTTGCGCAAACAAATTTACTTTGGAAGTAACTTGTTCATCAGCAAAATGGATGTTTGTTTTCGGCCTATTGGCCTTTCGGAGTGGCGGCGCGGCTCTGGCTGCAGCGGCTTACCGGCGGTCCCGTTGTCTTTGTGTTTTTTATGTTGTTTATTTTGTTTGGTTAGTCTAGTTTTTTTGGTTTTAGCTTGTGTTTTTGTGGGGGGGGGGGTTGAAACGGGGTTTGCAGTCTCTCCCTGCGGGGGAATACAACCTTTTTGTCGTATTCCCCTTCTCTGCCTCCGTCTGCGCTGAGGCCTAATGGAGCTGACGACCTCGAGGCTCCGGAGGCAGAGCACTGTCAGGACTCGCTCTGAACTCGCTCCCGTGAGGGTGGTCCGACTCAGGGCTGGAAGAGGCTGGGACGCTCCCGTGAGGACGGCCAGCCCGAGGGTGGAACGAGGCTCCCGTCGGAGTGGCCAAGCTCGGGAAGGTGCGGCGCTGGCAGCCCGAGGGAGGTTCGGCGCCCAAGTCAGGGCAGCCCAGCTCGGGGAAGAAGCAGCGCCCAAGTCGGGGCGGCCCGGTCCGGGGGGAGAAGCGACGCCCAAGTCGGGGCGGCCCGGTCCGGGGGGAGAAGCGACGCCCAAGTCGGGGCGGCCTGGTCCGGGTGAGGTTCGGCGCCCAAGTCGGGGCGGCCCAAGTCGGGACGGCACAGTACTCACGTGAGGGTGGCTGGGACGGTGTTCTGGCAGCGGTGGCCTGAGTCCGGGGTTCGGCCGCGGGCCAGCAGCTGCTTCTGCAGGACTGGTGGGCGGCAGCTTCAACCACCCCGGGCCGCGGTGTTTCAGCCGCGGGACTGTTCTTAACATCGCCCGGGGGGGGTATCGCCCCAGCGCAGAGGGAGAAGAGGAGGGAAGAGACTGCGACCTAAGACTTTTGCCTCCATCACAGTGAGGAGATGCTGGGTGGACTCACTGTGGTGGATGTTAATGTGTGTTTATTGTTGTTTTATTGTATGGTATTATATGTATGACTGCTGCAATTTCGTTCAGACTTCGGTCTGAATGACAATAAAAGGCTATCTATCTATCTATCTATCTATCTATCTATCTATCTATCTATTGTGGATCCCTTTAGGTTTCTACTAGGTTAGAAACCCAGTATGTCCACATGAAATGTCGTCATAGGTGTCGCATAAAAACAGCCCATTGGAAACGACCAGGAGCAGGTCAATGTTCATGCTTTACTTGAATCTTTGTTTCATCGAAGCCCATCAGCATATCTTTCTATTTCTTTCACACATTCTTTATTGAGCTTCCCCTTAAAGACATCCATGCCATTGAGACCTTCAAAACATAAATGCTCTGTGGCCAAATATAATCAAATAAATGGAAGCACCAATGTAACTGAAAACAAATGTATATATACAACCCCTCTAAATACAGTGCAAGAGGAATGCTTATACAAAAAATTGCGAATATTTAAGAAAATATATACGTGCTAATTATATTTTAAGAGCACGCTGCACATGCCAACTTCATGACATTTTTGTCTGTCAGCTTTGTGCCAGGTAAATTCAAGGATGAAACTAATTCTGTAATCACACCTTGTTTTTTTTAATTAATAATATGTATGGATTAATTTCACCCTCTTCAAAACATGAAACTGTGGATTACATAGGTGACCATTTGACTCACCCCACTTGTTTCAGATGAGAATCAAGATACTGTAGATGCTGGAAACATGTCCAAAGTTTACCCAAACAGACCACTGGACCATCCATGGAGAGAAAGTTGGAGATGGTATTTCTGGTCAGGACACAGCTTTAGGGAGTATTATGGGAAATGTCTGGTATAAAGAGGTGAAGGGAAAGGGTGGGGCAAGAGCTAGCAAGTGATAGGTGAATTTGGGTTAGGTGGCAATTGATTACCATCTATTTGCCACCTGATTGGCAAATGAGTCGAATGGGGAATGAGAAGGGTGAAGTTATTAACCAAGACTGGAAGTGATAAGTGGAGAGGATAATAAGGAAGGAAGATGGGAAGTTAAATATGGAACAAAATGATGTAGGTGAAAAGGAATGTTGGTAGAGTCGTGTGGGTGGAAGGAAAATGGACAAGGAGCAGGAAGAGGCAGATAAGGGGTTGAGAGGGGAAATAAATGTTTCAACCTTTAGAAGGCTCACCAATTAATCAAACATCCTCACTAGTTGCCCAATGCTTCCCTCTCAAATGTGCATCATATCCTCTTTTAAGATGAATCTACTTCACTCTTCCAGCCAATATATTCTATATTTTAATAACTTATTGTGCAAAGGCTGAACAAAATCGCGTCTCCTCACTATATTTTTAGAAAACGTATTCCAAACTTCTGCATGCTCATTACCACCAATCAGTGGAAATAGGTTCTCTCACTTCCTCAATCAAAACTGAGTATAATTTATGATCATCTCTAATTATTCCTTAACCTTCTCTGCTTGAAGATCAATGACTTACAATGAGGGCAGCACATTGGTATCACATATAGTGCTCCTGCCTCATTCCACCAGTGATCTGGGATCAATCTTGAACTCCCGTGCTGTGTGTGGGGAGTATGCATGCTCTTCCTATGACACACAGTGTAGGTTTCTCCCAGGTTCTCTGGTTTCCTTCTACATCTCGCAGACTTGCCGATTAGTAGATTAATTAATCACTGTGAAATAATTTTGTGATATGTGGATGAAAGGAGAGGGATGTGGATGAAGGGAGGGACTTGATTGAGCACATGAGACAAAATAGGATGCCAGGAAATTAACTGGGGTAAATTAGGGACTGCTTTAAGAACTGTATAGACTTGATGGGCTGAAGGGCCTTCTTCTATATCATAAGAAAATATGAGTTTACATTTGAATAATTCATCCTCTAAAACAACAAATGCAATAATTTGTCAAAATGCAATGATAGTTTTGCCTAAAGGATAACAATAAATATTGACTAAACAAGGCGCTTTACTGAATGTGCTCAATCCTATGGAATATTTATGAAATATATTGAATGTCATTGCCTAATTGATGATTATAATGATCATTGAGCTCAGGGATATCATTGCAGGAGACAAGTAAAACCCTTTTTAATATGTGTCAAATCATTAGCAGCATCGTATTACAAAATTCCTAAATATCACCAACTGTTGTGGGAGGCTGTTTTGAAGTGTAAATAGTTTCAAGCTGTTATTGCTTATTAGTTGCTGTGATTAGGTAGAACCAAGCAGCGCCTGGGAAAAGATCACGCGAGTATTTTAAGCTTTGCAAATAGCAGATCATGTACACTGTAGATACCATTGACAATAATTCCATGCTTTTCATTGCTAAACTCCTGCCTTCTTGCATGATTGAATGATTTTGTACAGTACCTTGATGGGTAATAGCCGCAATTCAGCATTGAAAGACCACCATTTCTCACATGAATCAACATGCAAACATATGCATGAGGATCAATGTAGGCTACACAACCTCAAGCCCACTTGACTATTCAATAAGGTATTGTTCGATCTGATGCTAACTCCATGCACCTGCAGTGTCCTTTCACCCTGTTGTTTATCAGGCATCTACCTCTGTCTGAAATATATTCCAAGTCTCGCTTCCTTAAATGTGTGGACAGAGAGCTCCAGTGATTCATAACCTTTTGAAAGATGCAAACTTCCATTGACTTTCCAAATAATTTGTGAGTCACGTGTCAAAATATGTCTGATAAGATAAAATGTAAACCTGCTATCACAGAGCTTAGTTTTGCAAAAACCTATGTCGTAGAAAATAGAACAGTTCAGCACAGGAACAGGCCCTTCGGCCCATAAAGGCTGTGCCGAACATGATGCCAGGTTAAACTAATCTCCTCTGCCTATATGTGATCCATCTCCCTGCTCATCCAATGTCCCTACCTAAAACCCCTGTAAACGACATTGCATCTGCAGCCACCATCACCACTGCACTGTATTCCAGGCACACACCACTCTCTATGTAAAGAAACTGCCTCACGCATCACCTTTAAACTTTCTCCCTCAGACCTTTAAGTTGTGCCATGTAATCTTTTATATTTCTACCCTGGGAAAATGTTCTCATTGTCTACTCTGTAAAATGGCAGGTTTTGAATTTCATTGCTGCATGTGTTCAATTGGTGAGTTGAAGGTGTGCAAGAAAAGTCAAAGGGAGTCCCTTCCTCTTGAAATCATCAGAACTGTGATCTTTCTGGAGAAAGGACACTAATTGTATTGTTAGTAGAAAGTTTAACATTAACAAAACCCAGTGGCTTTGGCAAAACACTTATCTATTGCTGGGTCAGGATATTGCATGAATTGCAATGGAAAATGTTGGCTTTCCTCCAAGTGTTTAGGATATGTGGGAAAAGGATGGATGAATGGGCTATTGCCATCATGCGTCCCTCTGTGTTTATGATTCTGTGTTGTTGATGCCTTGGTGTATTGCAATTGCACTTTCCATTAATGGCCGAAATGCAGTCGGTGGAGGGAATAAAAGTTTAGGCTGATTTAGATCATTATTGCTGGAGAATTGATGTAGACAGAGAGTTATAGTCATACAGTGTGGAAACAGGCCATTCGGCCCAACTTGCCCACACTGGCCAACATGTCCCATCTACATTAGTCCCACCTGCCTCCATTTGGCCCATAACCCTCCAAGCCTGCCCTGTTCAAGTACCTGTCCAAATGTTTCTAAAGCATTTTCCACTGAGAGTAGGGAAGATTCAAACAAGGGGACATGACTTGAGAATTAAGGGACTGAAGTTTAGGGGTAACATGAGGGGGAGCTTCTTTACTCAGAGAGTGGTGGCTGTGTGGAATGAGCTTCCAGTGAAGGTGGTGGAAGCAGGTTTGTTTGTATCATTTAAAAATAAATTGGATAGTTATATGGACGGGAAGGGAATGGAAGGTTATGGTCTGAGCGCAGGTATATGGGACTAGGGGAGAATATGTGTTCGGCACGGACTAGAAGGATCGAGATGGCCTGTTTCCGTGCTGTAATTGTTATATGGTTATATGGTTATTGCTATTGTACCAGCCTCAAATACCTCCTCCAGGAGCTCATTCCATACTCCCACTACCCTTTGTGTGAAAAAGGGTAGCAAAATTGAATTGCTGAATTTTTCAGAAACGGTGAATGATCTGATTACACAGAAACTAATTCTGCCTCAAGCAGTCAACAGGTGATCATTTGGGATGCCAATCGAATGGTCTGTTTGTCTTGGATAAACTCTGATAGCAGGTTTTCACTTTATCTTATTATCAGTCTCATTTATATTTTACCATGTGTCTGACAAATCAGATGGCAGACTAATGGAAGTGTGCATCTTTCTGAAGATCATGAATCACTGAAACTCTGTGTCCATACACCTTTTAGGAAGCAAGACGTGGAATATTTTTAAGATGTAGATGCAATAGGATGAAGGGACACTGCAGGTGCAGGGAGTTACCATCATATCGAACACCACCTTATTGAATAGTCAAGTTTGCTTGAGGATGTGTAGCCTATCATGGTCATCTCAGGGTACTCAGAATACCCTATTTGGATATTATTGAAGCTGCATAAGAATATTCTATCATCCAATACAAAATTCTGAAGATGCTGGTAATCTGAAAAAATATATAAAAATGCCAGAGTGCCAAAAATGCCACAGCATCATTTGTGGAAAGTGAAGGAGCCAAGGGTCTCAAACCTGAACCACAAATTATTTTACCAGATGCAGCCTGACCAACTGCGTGTTAGCAGCATTTTCTGGTTTATTTTATTCTATCATGCTCCGAACTGTGCTGTATTGATGCTGGGATGGATTTGATTATTCACCAACGATGTGGTCCGACCTGATCTTGTAGGAAGAGTATTAATGTGCCTGGCAAGATAATTGTGCTGTGAGACAATATATTCATGCTGTGAGACATTGCATTTATTTATTAGTATTGCATTGGCTAATTGGCCCATGCTACATAATGTTAATAATGTTGATTTATTAGCATTTCTTTCAAATGCACAAATTGGCTCCTCTTGGTCTAAGCCCAGGCTGATGAACGCCTGTCATCCAGCTTTCTGTAATACATGGGAGAATAAAGATACAATGACTAACTCTGTATGTGGTCTGTAGATAAACCTCCAGCCTAACCTCCGCAGCAGTCTGACATTCAGAAGACCAATTAGTGTCTAATAATCTTTATTACTGTTTCAGAGCAAAGAGCTATGTGGACAAGAACTCACAATGATTGGCTTACCAAATAATTCCTTCTTCTTGGAATCAAATAAAGGAATAGTTGGCTTGAGGCATCATACACATTAATCCATTGAACTGCCAGTGAAAAATTATTCTCAACGAGCTCAATGATGACCAATTTTCACAATTGGGATAATTATCCAGAACATGTAATTTTCTGGGAACACAGCAATGAGAGAGCAAGACAAGATATTTAAAATGATGCCATAATCTTTGTGGATATTGATAGACTTTTATTTTTACCTGGGGAGGGAGAAGGGTTTTGTAATGATTTCATTAAGATGATACACCAATGCATATTGATGAGACTGCTCACTGCATGAGGTTGACATTTTTTCCCTAAATATTTTTGTTCCTATCGATGGGAAAACATTCTGTGCCAAGTAAACATTTGAATGAGAGACTATCAGGTTCAAGCTTTGCTGCCTGTACAATAAGTGTTTTAAAATTATCCTTGTGCGTCAGCATGAAACCTGGAAGTTGATAGATTAAGCCAAGAGCTAATCCAACCGCAAACTGCTAAGCAGCATTAAAGGAAGTTTTGAGGTTTTTGCAAGATATTGGAAATGGGAATAGAGAGTTAAAAAAACTGCTTCTGGCAAAATCAGGTTTGAGATCTCTGGACCTGGGATTTGTGGTTGGAAGGGGCATTGCAGTCTGATTCCACTGTGGCACAGTGGCACAGTGGCAGATTTGCTGTCTTACAGCACCAAGTACCCGGGTTCGATCCTGACTATGGGTGCTGTCTGTACAGAGTTTATATGTTCTTCCCGTAACCTGCGTGGATTTTCTCTGGGTAATCTGGTTTCCTTCCACATAAGTTTGCAGGCTAATTGGCTTGGTGAAATTATAAATTATCTGTAATGTGTGCAGGATAGCATTAGTGTGCGGGGATCGCTGGTCAGCAGAGACTCAGTAGGCCGAAGGGCCTGTTTCTGTGCTGTATCTCTAAACTAGACTAAACTCAACTTTCCATCGCGGAGTCTGAGACCCTCGCCGGGTGTCGCCAGAAGGAGTGCTCCAACTGCCGGCCTGCGGCCTTTAACATTCTGAAGCCGCGGTCTGCGGAACTTATAGCTGCGGGGGTGGTGTGGACTTTTCACTGCGGAGTCTGGGATCCCTCGCCGGAGATCGCTGCAGAAGAGCTCTGACCGCCGGCCTGCTGCCTATAACATCGTGAAGCCCCGGTCCCCGGTAGGAAGCGGCCGATTCGGGACCTCCAAGCCGCAGAGTGTCCGTCCATCCCGACGTCGGAGTTTCGAGCATCCCGACGAGAGGGCCTGTACATCGAGCCTTCCATATCAGCGACCACGGAGGGTTCATGGAGGGTTCACAGTGAAGAATGTTGACTCCACTGTGGTGGATGTTCCACCCACTAGGGGCGCTACATTGAAGATGTCTCTGCCTACAGCCTGTCCATTTTTTCCCTTATTTTTTTTATTTTAGTTTGTCTAAACTGTTTGTTTTGGGGTTACTTTAGCTCTTCTATGTGGGGGAGGGGGCACGGTAAGGGGGAAACCGTTTCTTAGTCGCTTCCTGGCAGGGATGCGACTATTTCTCCGAGTCACGTCCTCGTCCCCCCCCCCCCCCTCGCAGCTTACCAGCTGGATCAGAGTGGTCTTTCCTACCGGAGACCGGGGACCGGTCCAGAGCTACTACAGCAGCGGCGCGTTGCTGGATTCACCGCGGAGAGGGCGATATCTACCTGGATCGCCGTTTGGAGCTCCGGAGCGTTGGGCCTGCAGCATCGACATCATGGAGCTCTGGTTCATGGAGTTCCCAACCCGGGCGGCGCTGACCAACATCGCAGAGTCCTGGGGCCCATTTGCTGAGGGCCGCCAGCGGGAGTCTCAGCCCGGCGCGGCCTGGGGACATCAGGAGCTGCGGACTCTGGTGGGAAACGGCCGTTTTGGAGGTCCAAGCCACTGAGGTTGGTCTCCAGTCCCGACATCGGAGAGCCAACATCCCGGCGAGTGGGCCTGAGCGGCGGGCTGCCCATAGCGGCGACTGCGGAGGGCCCAACTACGGGTGAACATCATGGAAGAGACTGACTTTAGTGCCTTCACTCACAGTGGGAAACTTTTGATTCTGCTGTGTGGGGATGTTTTATGTTTAAATCTATCGTGTGGTGTGTTCTTTATTTTAGTGTATGGCTGTATGGTGATCACATTTCATTGTGCCATCTGGCACATGTGACAAATAAATATATCTTGTATCTTGTTATACTCTATTGTGTATTGTGCTCTTAGAAATATAGAAAATAGGTGCAGGAGTAGACCATTCAGCCCTTCGAGCCAGCACCGCCATTCAATTATGATCATGGCTGATCATCCAACTCACTATCCTGTTCCTGCCTTCTCTCCATACCCCCTGATCCCTTTAGCCACGAGGGCCACATCTAACTCTCTCTTAAATATAGCAATTCTTTTGTTTCTATAGCATTCTTTTGTTTGAATGGCTGCATTGTAAGTCAAATTCCACTGTACCTTAATTGATGCATGGGCAATAAATGTGAACTTGAACTTTAAGGATGCTATGAACTAGATGTTTTGTATCAAAAGTATCAAAATTTCACGGTCACCTTTACTTATTTATTCAATTACTTGGCTTTAACTCCCAAAGTTGTTGTGGCCAAATTTGGATTTGGATGTCAACATGAATATATGCAAGACGTTTGATGCTGTTCAGAATCTTAACCAGCTCTTCAAATGTATATGGCTTACCTGATCTAACTGCCCAGTGATATAAAAAATAAGATGTAGAAACAAGGAACTGCAGATGTTGGGCTATGAAAAAGATACAAAACAAATACCACCAAATCCGTTAAGTCACTACAGGACTTTGTGTCTTTTTTTAAAATAAGAAAATTGTTGTATTTATACAAATGTTTCAGCATAGAAAGTACCCAAGGATGCTTGGTGGCAATGTTATCGAACAAATGTTGCAGCATTTAATTTGACAAAGCCAATTTTTGAAGCTCCCGAACACTTGACCACAATGACTTGTTCCCCCCTAATAGTCTGAAACCGTCTTTCTGGTTCTAAACCCGCCAGCCAGGGACAACGTCCTCTTCATGTTTACTCTGTAAATCCCTGAAAGATTTTGAGGGCATGCAAACACTCTGCTTAATCACCCTCCCTCCATCCATCAGTGCAAGTACTGCATGACAATATTTTTAAAATATGCACCCAGAATATAGGTTTTGCCTGTTTTGTTATTGGTGTGCTAAACAAATGATATCCATAGAGCTATCACCCAATGATAACCCCTACCAAAGAAAACATTCAATGGGCAAAAAATAGATTGAAAACTGTGCAATTGCTGTATTAAAGTGAAACCTCTACTGCATGGAAACCTCCCAACTGTTTCATCTTTGTCATGTTGATCATTTGGAATCAATCACACCTTGAAAGAACTCCCTCCCTCCTATTGTAACCAGGAGTTGTAACAAAACAGGAGGCGAGAGGGAGGGGTGGAGCGAGCCATCTTTTGCAGGTGCAGGTAGTTTAGTTTAGAGATACAACGTGGAAACAGGCCCTTCGGCCCACCGAGTCTGCACCGACCACCGATCCCAGCACATTAACACAATGCTACACACACTAGGGACAATTTACACTTATACCAAGCCAATTTACCTACATACCTGTACGTCTTTGGAGTGTGGGAGGAAACCAAAGATCTTGGAAAAAACACATGTGGGTCACGGGGAGAACATACAAACTCCACAGACTGCTCCTGTAGTCAGGATCGAACCAGAGTCTCCGGTCCTGCATGCGCTGTAATGGGCCTGTCCCATTTAAGCGACATTTTAAGCGACTGCAGGAGACTATGCAGTCACTACATGGTCGGCACATGTTCGCGGGTGATTGTCGGGAGTCGCCTTCATGTCGTGAGGAGTTCCCGCATACTGGGAACTAGTCGCGGCCTCATTATAGTCGCCAAAAATTTTTAAACATGTTGAAAAATTAGCGGCGGTTAGATTGAAGCCGCCATGGAGAGTAGCGAGAATTTCTACCATAGTTGGGTCGCCAGGTGGTCCTAATAGGTTGCCAGGAGGTCGATGGCTCTCGTAGGTTGTAGCCAGTGCTGACCAGTGAATTTCATTGGCTCATTGGGGGAAAAAAAACGTAAGCAGTAGTTTTCTGAACCAAGGATTACCGACCGGTAATGTTAATGTCCGCCGAGCTTCACAGCCGTGTATCTCTGGCTTCTTAAAAAATGGCTCCACTCCTCCTCCCCGCTCTTTTAAAGGACTTGCTGTACACTGTGCTTCAGCCATCTTAATTACAGCACCAACCTTCCTGTTCATCACAGTGTGTGTCTGTATCACCTTGGCTTTGCACCGTGGGAATTTCACTCAGACAGCGTTCCCCCCGCTTACCCTGTCCCCCGCCTGCATAACGGGCTGCTGAAGGAAGTGGTCAGGTGTGTGTGTGCGTGTGTGTGTACGTGTGCGTGTGCGTTCCAATCTGACAATCGCCATTCCAGTTGCCGGTTTTTGAGGCGACTGTCAAGTTGCCGGCAGTCAATTTGGGACAGGCCCATATGGCAGCAACTCTACTGCTGTGCCACTCTGCCGCTCTGCTATCTCTGATTGATTAGTCCCAATAAACAGTGCAAGGTGGGGGATGATCAACGATGCAAAGATTCCAGTATCTGACTCTGATGTGCATTGTACTATAACATTTGCAACAACAGATGGACCAGCCTGTCATGAGGGTTCATATGTCCTGTATGTTGTAAATTGATGCCATGAACACAGCATTTATCAGCATTGATCTCAAACTGGTGATCCTTTAATTGACCTCTCTTTCCAAACTCCATATGGCATGCTCCCAAACGTTTGGCAAATGTTCAACCAAAGGAATTGCTGCACCCAAAAGCTTTAATTTATGCTGGTAAGGGAGTAACTCATAATATGCTGTCATGTTGTGCATGACTGATGCCAGAAAATGTCAGAAACATTGTTGTGGCCAAATGTGGCCCATTTACTATTCCATTTACATCACAATGATCACAAGTGGGGAACGGCAAGGCTCAGTGATGGGACCCCAGCTATTTACAATATATATTAATGATTTGGACAAGGGAATTGAATGCAATATGTCCAGGTTTGCGGATGACATGAAGTTGGGGGGCAGTGTTAGCTGTGAGGAGGATGCTAGGAGGCTGCAAGGTGACTTGGATAGTTTGGGTGAGTGGGCAAATGCATGGCAGATGCAGTATAATGTGAATAAATGTGAGGTTATCCACTTTAGTGGAAAGAACAGGAAAGTAGACTATTATCGGAATGGTGGCCAATTAGGAAAAGGGGAGATGCAACAAGACCTGGGGGCCATGGTACACCAGTCATTGAAAGTTGGCATGCAGGTGCAGCAGGCAGTGAAGAAAGTGTATGGTATGTTAGCATTCATGGAAAAGGATATGAGTATATGAGAACGGAGGTTCTACTGCTGTTGTACAGGGCCTTGGTGAGACCACATCGGGAGCATTGTGTACAGTTTTGGTCTCTTAATCTGAAGAAATAAATTCTTGCCATAGAAGAAGTACAGAGAATGTTCACCAGACTGATTCCTGGGATGTCAGGACTTTCATATGAAGAAAAACTGGATAGACTCGGCTTGTACTCGCTAGAATTTTGAAGATTGAGGGGGGATCTTATTGAAACTTACAACATTCTTAAGGGGTTGGACAGATGCAGGAAGATTGTTCCCGATGTTGGGGAAGTCCAGATCAAGGGGTCACAGTTTTAGGATAAGGGGAAAGTCTTTTAGGACTGAGATGAGAAAAACATTTTTCACATAGAGAGTGGTGAATCTGTGGAATTCTCTACCACAGAAGGTAGTTGAGGCCAGTTCATTGGCTATATTTAAGAGAGAGTTAGATGTGGCCCTTGTGGCAAATGGAATCAGGGGTATGGAGAGAAGGCAGGTACAGGATACCGAGTTGGATGATCAGCCATGATCATATTGAATGGTGGTGCAGGCTCGAAGTGCCGAATGGCCTACTCCTGCACCTATTTTCTATGTTTCTATAAGCATAATCTAACATAGCTTATCAGGGTGGCACAGTAGTGTCTCAGAGTGCTAGAGACCCAGGTTGAATCTTGAATTCAAGTGCCGTCTGAGTGGTGTTCACATGCTCTTTATGTGACCACATGGGGCTCCACTGGCTTATCTGGTTTTGTCCCACATCACAGAATCATGCAGGTTGTTAGGTTAATTGGCAAGTGTAAATTGCGCCATTGTGCAGGTGAGTAGCAGAATCTGGGCAGAGTTGATAGAATCAGATATGGTATCACCGCATGATCAGTGTAAATGGGTAGTTGATGGCGTGCACAGAGTTTGATGTACCAAAAATCATAATCATGTATTGTGTTTTTGCTGACTGGTTAGCACACAACAAAAAAGCTTTTCACGTGACAATAAACTAAACTGAACAAAATGTCTGTTTCTGTGCTGTGTCTCTCTCTACGACTCAAAACTGTTTTCATATGCTGGAAACACTCAGCATGTCAAACAGTATCCGCAGAAAAGCAGAGTTAACATTTAAGGTCGAAGATAGTTCATAAAATGAAAGAAAAATCCTTGACCCGACACACGAACTCATTCCCTATCCACAGATGCCTCCTAACCTGCTGAGTGCTTCCAGCATTTTCTATATTTCAGATTTAATGTCTGCAATTTTTTAATTAAAAAAAAAATCTTAATATGCCACTTGTATTTGTAAAATGGATGCTACAGTTCACTTTTCAAGCACAAACTGAATAGGCAACAAGATTCGATCAAATTTTCAAGGAGTTATTACACTGATACTTCTCAGTTGTGAACATTTCTGCCTAACATTTCAACACTTCAATGTACACGTCATGAAAGATAAAATTACAAAGCTCAGCTTGTGTTTGAGTCAGTACAGATTCCACACAACGTGAAATAAAATATTACTGATGAGCAGCAGCCGCTTATATAACTGCCATAATTAATTTTTAAAAGCAGCATTTTTATTGAGTCTTTCAATAGCCCAAAGCCAACAGAAATGATAGTGTCAGGTACCATATCAGCCAATGTAATGAAAAAACCTACATAACCTCCATCCCTGACAGCACTTTATCTGCCCACTGAATAGCTCTGGTGAAGATAATGTCCTGTTCCACAATGAAGACTTCTACCATTGTGCTCCATTGCATTTCTGCTACGTGATGGGAAACACTCCATTGCACTAGATAAGTGCAGTTACAACATTAATGATAAAGTGAGCATCATGACGAAGCAGATAGCTTAATTGGCACACCATTCAACAATTTAATCTCTCCTCTTGTGCATGTAAGGATTTTTTTTTGTCATTGTTCCACTTCTACCGAATGTTGTATCAAACCTCCAACAATGGAAACCAGAATAGGTTTACTTGTGATAATGTAAAAACTTGACGACAGCATCCAACACTAGAATTATTTGATTACAGCTACAGTTATGACATAAACATTGACGTTAAAGCAGTTTCACAATCAACTGGTGATTTTATTTAATGGAAGTTCCTGCTCAGAATAAAACTAACACCTTGTTTTCCCATGCTATAGACAGCTGTAAAGTAAATCTCTTTCCAGGGTCTTCAGCCCGAAATGTTAATTCTGTTTCACTTTCCTTAGTTGCTGCCCGACTAAAATGTTCGTATCAGCATAACATAGATGTAGTTGTACAAACAGGGACTAAAGGGATAACTTACAGTATGTGCAGGCAAGGTCCTGAATGAATATTTTTCATCTGTATTCACCAGTGAAAATGATATAGTGGATAGTGGGTAAAGTCCTGAAAGAATACTTCTAACCTGTATTTACCAAGGACATGGAGGATGGTGGGTTCAGTGAAGGATTTGTTAATAGTCTGAAGAACTTCAGTACTAAGAGGGTATGCATGTTAGACATTTTGGAATACCCAAGGGTGGATAAATCCCTAAGACTGAAAGAGACATATCCCACAAAGTTATGGAAAATAAGGAAGGTGATTGCTGGAGCTTGCATCTTTATTAGCCACAGGAATATCTAAATGGAGAGAGATTCCAGAAATTGGAGGTGACAATAAACTTGGGAGTGCTGGTGCAGGATTCCCAGAATCTGCAAGATGAATCAGTAGTAAAGAAAGTAAACCCAATGCTAGCATTTATTTCACCAGGGTTTGTATACAAAAACAGGGATCTAATGTTGAAGGTCTATGGCGCATTTGGAATACTGTGAGCAATTTTGGGCACCATATCCAAGGAAGGATGTGCAGGCTCTAGAGTGGGTCCAGAGAAGGTTTGCAAGAATGATTCCAGGAATGAGTCGGTTAACCTATGATGAGAATGTGTCAGCACTGCACCCGTACTTGCCGGAGTTTAGAAGAATGAAGGGGGACCTCATTGAAACATACAGAATAGTGAAAGGCTTGGATATAGTAAATGTGAAGAGGATGTTTCCACTCATTGGAGAGTCTAGGACTAGAGGTTATAGCCTGATTTAAAGGACATTATTTTAGGAAGGAGATGGGGGAAATTAATTTTGATAGCGGGTGGTGAATCTGTGAATTCTGTGCCACAGAAGGCTGTGGAGGCCAAGTCAGTGGATATTTTTAAGGCAGAGATAGATAGATTCTTGATTAGTACAGGTGTCAAAAGTTATGGGGAAAAGGCAGGAGAATGGGGTTAGGAGGGAGAGATAGATCAGCCATGAATATATGGCGGAGTAAACGATGAGCCGAATTGCCTAATTCTACTCCTATTACTTATGACCCTATGAAGAGAAATACCAGAAGACTGTAGCATATCTAGTGTGGTTCCTTTATTTACAGAGATCAGCAGAAGTTAGTAACTAAAGTTTGGTGGAATCTATCCTAAGTTATTGAGAACAAAAGAGAAGGTTGTAAGAGCCTGGCGAAGATCTTTGTATCCAATCTGGCCACAGGTGAGGTGCCGGAGGACTGGAGAATAGCCAATATTGTTCCTTTGTTTAAGAAGGGAGTAGAGATAATCCAGGAAATTGTCGGCCACTGAGCCTCAAGTCAGTGGTATGGCGGCTATTGGAGAGGATTTTTTTGCATTTAGAAGAGAAAAGGATAATTAAGGAGAGTCATCAGCATAGCTTTATCCCTGGCAGGTAATGCCTTACTAACTTGATTAAGTTATTTTGAGGAGGTGATGAAAACAATTGATGAGGCTAGTGCAGTGGATGTTACCTGTGTGGATTTTACTATGGCATTACCCGTAAAGTTCCTCATGGTAGGCCAATCCAGAAGATTAAGATGCATGGAATCCACAATGACCTGGTGGTTTTGATTCAGACCTGGCTTACTCATAAAAGACAAAGGGTTGAGGTGCAAGTGTGTTATTCTGACTGGAAGGTTGTGAGCAGTGATTTTCTGCAGGGACCCGTTTGTGGGATGTAAAGATGACAGACTAAAATGTAGACGGGTTGGTTAATAAGTTTGCGATGCCGTAATTGGTGAAGTTGCAGACTGTGAAGAAGGCTGTCAAAGGCTACAATAGAATATAGATCAGATACAGATTGGGGCACAAAAATTGCAGATGGAATATAATCCGAGCAAATTTGAGGTATTTCACTTTGAAAGGTCGGATGCCACCATGTGGCGACAGCCCAGTCACCTGTAGTCGCCTAAAAAATAGACTAAATGGGACGGACCCTATAGACCACATTTGGGGTATATTTCTGGTTGTCCCATTACCGTAGGAGTACGAAGGCTTTGGAGAGAGTGCAGATGATGTTTACCAAAATGTTTCTTGAATTAAAAGATGAAAATAAATTACACACAAAGAAATGTAATTCGGACATCAAAATGAAAACATAGACACCTCAGGACATTACTTGCAGGTGTAAAAAAACGGTTAATTGTTCATAGAATCCATGCTCTCTGGGCTACGTTAAGATGATCACATTAGGTTAAAATTTGACGTACAGTATAGGGTATAGTCAAAATTATTGATCACAATGTAAAGATATGAAAATTTTGCTCAATATATCGAGATCAAGATTATTCATTTAATTTGCAGTTTGTAATTTTACTTTGGTAAAAAACATCACCTTTGTCCTCTGTTCATTCTGGATATTTTGAAACTCATGAGTAATTTAATCCTGGACACACCCGTGCCCATGGTCGTATAACATGATTTATTGAACGCATAAACTTCTTTACTTTTAATAAATTGTTTTGCTCTGTATCATCTCGCCCTCCTGAAAAATTAATGGGTTCAAACATATCATCTTTGTAAATTCAACGCCAATGAAAGCCAAGTCCACAACGCTTTGAGATCAACATACAAATATTAAAGATATTTAATCTGCATTCATCCATTTAACTGGACAGCTCAACTTACTGAGTAAGCCAGCAACATTCTATTATGAGTGGTTATTCATAGATACATCACCCAATAACAGAATTAAGGCAATTTTAATTCTGTCAACCAAAATTTTAATCTGTGTAGACAAATAAGAATATTGTAGTGATTTTTCTTGAAAAATTCTGAATTGCCTCCAATAATGTAATCTGAATCCAACTGCCATTTTCATTTATGACCATGCGTGAGTGATTGTTGATTATTGCCAATTCCCTGTTAAGATCAAGGCAAGAAGAGGCAAAAAATGGCTAATTATTTTTTAAACCATCTTTCTGAGAGCTGGAGGGGCATTAAAAAAAAGGTTTGTGTTTAACCAATAATGCCTCTAGAGCATTGGGTTGTTCCCCTCCGCCCAATCTAACCCACATTGCATATCCCTCCTGCTCCTTCAGCCTAATGGCTAATGCTAATTTATTTTAAAACTCTGGGTATAATTAATTGAAGCCTTAAGAAGGATTCTATCCTGAAATAGCATCTATCCATGTTCTCCGGAGATACTACCCGACCTGTTCCAAGTTACTCCAGCAGTTTGTGTCTTTCGTATAAACCAGCATCAGAAGTTCCTTGTTTCTACACTTAGCTGGATTGTTTACTGCTTGGGCTTTATAAGGTGCATTCATTGTTGTCTAACCTGAGGCAATTGAAAATGCAACCATGGAAATTGCTCGACATGGGAACTTTATCTGTGATGAGTGCAGCAACCATCGTTTGTACCGACCTCTGTGAATTCAGTGAACCCACTAGTCAGATGCGAGTACAAACAACAGCTGATGATAACCAGTTCGGCACTAATGACCAAAGAATGAATTTCTTTCCCCCATACAGGCTACAAAAAATGTAGTAGTAATAACGTGCATTGTTGAATAACCATTTACGAGATGATGGGCATTTCTTATGGTGGAAGTACTGATTGTTCAATAATTTTAAAAATAATGATGGTTTGATTGATGTTTAATCTTTATTTTGCGTTAAAAAAAATCAAGGTATTTTAACTGCTGGCAAAGCACTCAACCAATTGTGCCAGGTTTGTCACGTATTTAGTGAGTGCAGCTAGTTATGGCCTACACATGTGGTTCATGGCATCGCACAAACTTCCTGGACAGCAATTATCAGCAATCAACATTTTCAAAAAGCAATCTGAATCATTGGTATAGATGTTAGTAAAGAGGATGAGCAGCTCACAACAATTGCTGGCCCACTCTATCTAATATTACAACAAATCCTCTTTCATTGCATATGGTCTTGTCACAGATAAGAAAGTAGTATAAATGTTGGCACACTTTTTTTTGGCAGATATATTCTACCTAATGTTAGTGAGCTTGAAACATTCACAGGCTGATCTATCTGAGCAATTCTTGCTCACAGGTTGTAATCAATAGTCAGAACCTGATAAATGTCAAACCAGCTCTCTGAAAAACAATCTGCTTAGATAAACATATCTGTAAACCACAGATAAGGACTGTCAACTCACAAATCTTTCTGTTAAGTCCATTCAATGTATCATCCAGATGTTCTGCTAATACATATACCTATGGTAATGTGAACCGATATGTTTAAAAATAAATCTTGTTCATCGATTGTTTTAATGGGGGGAAAAAAATCAATGGAGATCAAAAGTATGGAAACTTAATTATCATTGAAAATATAAAAGTGGCACCTTGGAATTTTTAGGATAACGTAGTGAAAAGTTAATTCTATCCTGATGATGAGCATACTGTACTGAGCAAGTAATACTGATAGAAGATTAATTGTAGTCCCACTATCAATATTGTATCTTCTATTTGACACGTTGACAACACAGAGCACACTCACTCATTTACTTCACTGTCATTTTCAACTCCAATGGTTAACCCTTTCTCTACCAGATCACCACCTGCCAATATAGAGAAATTAAATAAGGTTAAAAGACCCACTACACATTCACAACCTATTTTTTGGAACTAATCCACATTCAAACTTGGTGGAAGAATCAAGTAATCTGAAGCGACCAAAGTCTCATTTAAGGAATGTTCCAAATTGGGGAAATTTGGAATATGTTGTCTTAGATTGTGGTCCAGAATGTTGCTCATCAAAAGCCAGCAAAATATAGCATTTATTTATTGAAGCATTAACCCAAATATAATTGCAGAAACACTGTTTGTTGCTTCCCAGCAAGTAATCTGGAGGCAAGAAATACTCATTAATTGAAGTAAGGGTTCTAAGAGAGACAGTCAATGACTCACTCAATGGGTGAAGGCATTTACTTTGGTGAGTAAGTGAAGGTGGATGGGCTGAGAACTGCAGCAAATTAAATGGTTTAATTGGAGAATGCAAAATGGGAAAAGCCAATTCCGCACCGTGATTAGAAACTAATCTAAAAAATCCTTTGTTTAAAAAACAAAAGCACCAAATTGAAGTGTGATTAAACCAATTGAAATTTGCCTCAAAGCAGTTAATTCAGTGGCAATCTACTACCTCTGCAACCCATATTTTAAAAAAAAGGAACAACACCTCTCTTCAGTTTATAATAGGCTACTAGACTAAGTGGGACCCGTTGGGTCCCAGCATCACACAGGAGGGCTGGTCATCCAACACAATATTCCACCTCTCCACCAATTCTAATATTGGTGGCCAGTTGGGTTGGGGGGGGGGGGGGGGGGTTGCAAATTGTGCGCCAATGGATTCTTGGACTGGCGTCTCAGTCAATCAAGCCTGTTGTGCTGGCAACTCACTCACTCACGGCTGATGGGCTGGTAGTTGACTCACGGCTAATCCTTGAAATTCTATTTCAAGCAGGGTATAAGGCCACCAAATTCAAATGCAGTTTCATACCATTTGAAGTAGGGTGCAAAGCCACTAAAGACAGCGAGTCGTGACCTCTCCCTCCTCCATCTTGCAGAGACTGAGCCACACCCACATTTCCGGTTTGTATAACCCCTCCCCCGGAAAAGGTGTGGCTTTCATGGAGTGATTGACAGGAGAGAGATCCTCAACATTTTTTTTTTTAAACTGATAACACTTTTATTTTTCATTGATGGGAAGAATTCTCTGCACCTGCTCAGCGGAGGGGGACTGAGTAAGACGGCCAAAAATCACAGCTGTAAGTTTTATCTAAAATCAATATACAGTGCAAACAGGAAGTATGTGCATTTACAGTAGTGCCTTTTAACTTCAAGCCAAAGCACCCAAGCCACCATTTGCAGTAAGTAGTGCTTTTCAACTTCAAATCACACCCAAGCCACACCCAAGCCATCATTTGCAGTAATTGGTGTCTTTCAACTTCAAACCACACCCAAGCCACCATTTGCAGCAAGTAGTGCCTTTCAACTGCAAACCTAAGCACCCAAGCCACCATTTGCAGTAAGTAGTGCTTTCAACTTCAAGCCAAAACACCCAAGCCACCATTTGCAGTAAGTAGTGTCTTTCAACTTCATGCCACCATTTGCAGTAAGTATTGCCTTTCAACATCAAACCACAATTTGCAATAAGTAGTGCCTTTCAACTTCAGGCCAATGCACCCACGCCCCCCATTTGCAGCAAGTAGGGCCTTTCAACTTCAAGCCACACCCAAGCCATCATTTGCAGTAAGTAGTGCCTTTCAATTTCAAGTCAAAGTTCCCAAGCCACCATTTACATTTGGCACAACTCCATTGTAGATACTTAAGCACTTGCAATAGACGCTTTATTTGCTCACAAAGAAGGCTACTCCTCTATGGTGAATCAATTACCATTGAGAATTTCTATAATTGTGTTTGCTTTTAAGGCTCCGAGGTCTTTTGGATGGAAGGATGGATAACTGGCAACTTTTTTTAAGTCCTATGTTTTATTTTAGTTTTAATTAGAATCAGAGTAACATCTATATTACTAAAAGTCTGTTCTTGACTGGTTTTGGCCATCTGTGCTGTGATTTCCGAGAGAACGCCGCCACCTACGGCCGTCATTTTTGGCCAACTTGCTCAGAGCCCCCCTCCGCCGCATGTGTGCCGAGAATTTTCCCGTAGATTAAAAATGACAGAGCTATTAATGTTTTTACAAAATTCCCTATTCTCTCTGCTCCCCCCACTGGCGGCAGGGGGGAGGGACTATAAAACCAGGAAGTGGTGTGCCTCAATCACTCACTCTTCATGATGGAGGAAGGCAGAGGGTCACGTTTCTCTGAGCTGTGAATAACACTGAACACATGTCAACTCAAATGTAAGTGCCCTTAGTGGTTCTAAAATGCTTGCAGAATGTGTCTATTGGTTCTAAAGCTTGCAAAAAAGTGTCTATTCGTTCTAAAGCTTGCAAAAAAATGTCTATTGGTTCTAAAGCTTGCAAAAACATGTCCATTGGTTCTAAAGCTTGCAAAAAAAATGTCCATTGGTTCTAAAGCTTGCAAAAAAAAAAAATGTCCATTGGTTCTAAAGCTTGCAAAAAAAAAAAGTCCATTGGTTCTAAAGCTTGCAAAAAAATGTCCATTGGTTCTAAAACTTGGGTGTGTCTTGAAATTGAAAGGCACTACTTACTGCAAATGGTGGCATGAAGTTGAAAGGCACCACTTGCTACAAATTATGGGAGTTCATGTTGCAGTTGGGAGGTTATGTTGCAGTTGTATAAGACGTTGATGAGATTTTGAAAATTGTGTTCAGTTCTGGGCACCATAATATAGGAAAGAAATTGTCAAGCTTGAAATGGTTCAGAAAACATTTACGAGGATGTTGCCAGGACGAGAGGGTGTGAGCTATAAGGAAAGGTTGAGTAGGCTGGGTCTCTATTCCATGGAGCGCAGGAGGATGAGGAGGGAATCTTATAGAGGTGTACAAAATCATGCGAGGAATAGATCGGGTAGATGCACAGAGTCTCTTGCCAGAGTAGGGGAATCAAGAACAGAGGACATTGGTTGAAGATGAAGGGAAAGGAATCAGAGGGGTAACGTTTACCACACAAAGGCTTTAGGTGTATGGAACAAACTGCCAGAGGAGGGAGTTGATGCTGGGACGATCCCATCATTTAAGAAAGAGTTAGACAGGTGCATGGATAGGACAAGCTTGGAGGGATATGGATCAAGCGCAGCCAAGTGGGACGTGTAGCTGGGACATTGTTGGCCGGTGTGGGCAGGTTGGGCTGAAGGGCCTATATCCACATTGTATCACTCTATGACTATGTCAAATATTGTCATCTTTTGTACTAGTATTAGAACAGATGAGCAGAGTTCCGTGACAACTTAAGGCTGTGTTACTCTTTCATTATAAGTTCACACACAACACATTTCGTTAAGAGGGAAGCAACTCAGTCCAGGCTTCAACATATTTGTGAAACACCCAAGCTTGTGCAGATAGTTTTGAATTAGCGTTCATACTTATCAAGTATTGAATAATCATAACATCTGAAAAGAAGAAACTCCATATATCTCCGACATTACATCTATAGCTGAGAAACCTATTTGAAGTCATCATTGATTGGAAGTTTAATTGGATCTCCTGCAGCAAAATGGGGCAAAGAGATGGGTAACAACATTCTTCAGAAATTCAATAACCAGGATATTTAGTTGGTTCCAAGGCTACCTACTCAATTTCCACATTCCTCAATATTGTTGCAATGAATCACTGAAATTATGTTTCTTTCAACAGCACTTCCCTCCCCTTTGATCTCAACCATGGACAAGGATAAAAGATTCAACTCCCTCCATCACATTTTGCCTTGACTGAGACAAAGGTGTCTGGGTCAACTTCTTAGATTCCTTATGCACTGCCTCACCAAATATGTACCATAGTTCAAAATCAAAACCACATGTACCAAAGATCCCATCCATGAGAGAACCCAACTATCTGTTAGATTGGGTCGACTTAACCATGAAACTTTAGAATGGGGCAAGTTATGTCTTTATTGCAAAAATATTAGAATGCAATAGTGACAGTCTTAAGGCACTTATAGAGGGCATTGTTCGAACTCTCCCCGGAGCAATGGGCAATTTGGTTTCCATATCCCAGGACATCAAGGAAGGTTCAGAGTTCAATATCGATGCCTGGTCAGGAGCTTATTCTGGTCATAATTAGTTCCTTAGTGTTGCTATATATGACCTCATTTCTTGATCAATAATTGGCGTTTCACTCTCTGACATATAATCATCTTAGACAGGCTAATGATATTTTAGCATTGGGTCAGGTCAGCAATGGGGGAAAAAAAACATACTCGCTCAACCAAGGTTTTTATTCCAAGTAATTAGGACTGGATTTGGATTTAATTTTATATCTGTCTGACCTTTATTCTCCACCAAAATATACAAATAATTAGGATGGGTTGGAGACTGTCTTGTCAACATCACTCAGACCCAAGAAATACAGTTTAAAATCTGTTTAAAGTAACCTACTCATTGATCTAATTTACAGCCTTGTCTCCTAGTGCTTAACTATGCATCACTGGATCTTCTGAAATTATATGAGGTGTTATACCAGGAGAATAAAATGTTATGGAACATTTTTTGTTCTTTTGAACATAACTTAGAGCTTCTGTGTATTCAATGTATGCACTGAAAGGATGAACAGTCACACCTTCTATCGATAGACAGGATGTGTATAGAAGGTTCTCTTTCTATTTGAAAAGGAATCATGAGTAATCTTATGCTTCATCGTGTCTTTCATGCTGCCTCCATTTTCTTTGGTTTCAACAGTTTCAGTCTGGAATATTTTCACAGGCTGAATATTCACAGCTTTCAGGGAGGTAGAGAATACCAAATAATCACAAAACTGAGTAAAGACATTTATTTTCATCTCAGTCTCAAATGGCCAACCACTTATCTTCTGGCTCTGTTCCGATTTTCTTATCTCTCGTAGCAGTGGAAACACCAACCCTGCTTGAGTGACTTCAGCATTTTAAAAGCTTAATTGAGAATTCAACCAATCTTCTGAATACTTAGAAATCTCTCCTCATAAGACAACCTATCCGCTTAGACATCTCTTTCCTAAATCTTGAGGTCAGATGATCAAACTGTGCACCAATGCACTAATTTTACAATGAGACTGGTGCAGTCTCACCAATGTTCAGCATAACTGCATTTAAAATATCTTTACTCTTATAATTCAATCTTCTGTATTAAAGACTAACATGCTATTTTGAAGTGTATTGATATTCCAAATGTTTAATGGTCTCTGTGGGAGAAATTCATCACAAATGTTTGATAAAAACAGTTTAATGTGTAATGTATAGAAAGCCTTGGCAAACTGACCTGTACTCTACATTATCATGAGAGCTTATTGTGCATATATTGAACCATATTTCAAAATTAGTACATTGGTCATAAAGCACTTTAGCACAGAAAGATATCACATAAATGCAAATCATTACATAGGTTTGAATACTCTCTTGCATTATTCAACATCAAGTTCTATCATCAAACATTTTCAGAAGAGCAGATTATTGCTCTCGTCCCACAGATGGTACCTTCAACTCTTTGTGTTCCCCCCCCCCCCCCCCCCCCCCCCCCCCCCCCCCCGTCTCAGGTCTTCCGTCGGTCAAAATAAATAAGCCATTGGAAATTGGTTAGATGAATAAAAGCAAATTCCATCTAACACATCAACAAATAATGTGAAAAAAGTATAAATACATGCATAAATTAAGAATAAGATCTCAAACTGCAGAGAAAACGTAGTTAAAAGGATGAAATGAAACCACATTTGAGGATTGTTGCCAATGTTTCTTTGGCAGCGGCACACATTACATTACACTGAACGACTCGGGGGCTCGGGAGACTGCGGAGCTGCGGACTACTCACCATCGTGGGGCTGGCCGGCCTCGGAGCGTGGGGAGCGGTGGTGACTCGCTGCTGCTACTCGACTCCTGGGGCTCGGAGGCTCCAGCAACGCAGCCGCAGGTCCGGTGGACTGGGACATCAGGAGCTCGCGGGTCCGGGTGGACCGCTTCCCGGAGCTCCCGCAACGCGACTTCTCCAGCCCGTGTTGCGGGGTTGGAACGACCCGGAGCAGGGCTGTACATCGTCCGGCGCGGCTTCATGGCCGTGGGACATTACAGCGCCCGCCGGGGGCTCCAACATTGTGACTTTTAGACCGGGAGCGGAGCCGTAAATCGCCCGGCACGGCCTAAAATGTCCGTGGGACTTATCATCGCCCGCCTGGGGCTTGGACATCGGGAGAGAAATGGAGAACGGGGAGAGAAAATACTTTGCCTTCCATCACAGTGGGTTCACTGTGATGGATGTTTGTGTGAATTAAATTGTGTGTATGTCTGTAGGAAATTGTCTTTGTTTGTATGGCTGTGGAAACAGAATTTTGTTTGAGCCTCACTGAGGCTCAAATGACAATAAATGTTGTATTGTATTATATTATTGTACATTATAATAATGTCAGTTGGAACAAGGCTGCAATACATTATTTACCAATCAGTAATAAATCACAAGGAATCGCAACAAAGAATGGCAAAACCTGATCCACATTCAACAAACTAGAAATGAACAAAAAAATGTTCATATTGTTGATGAATTATTAAGATGCAGGAATTTGTCATCAGTCCAGCATTAAATCTGCAACATAGCTGCAGCTGTGCATAGCAGCCATTGTCTACAAGTTAGCTCCATTGAGGATAGTGGAAATAATAATGCACATCGGTGTGTATTAGCACAAAGAAATAATGATGTTTTTCAATCCACTTGTGCTCCCTTTAAGTTCTTTCACTTATTATGTTTATTATGTGCCAGGAAAAAAAAAAATGTAGGATGATAAAGTTGCTATTCTGAAATTACATTTTCAATCCCACTGTGAAAATAATCCGGATTAAAGAATAATAGTGCAGAGGAGGGAAAAGTGATACAGTCTCCAGAGCCTGCTCCACCATGCAATAAGATTGTAACTAATCTGATCCATGATCCCATGATTTAGAATAACTATTCCTTTAAGGCTACAAGGGAATAACAAAAAAAAAAAGCTCGCCGGCCACCAAATTGTATCTGAAGCACTTCATCTCCAGATGTCCCCATCGACACATACAGGGTTTCATAGATGCTGGTTTACAAAAAACGCAGAATGCTGGAGTAGCAGCAGGCGAAGCAGCATCTCAAGAGAACATGGATAGGTGATGTATAGGATGGGGACCTTTCTTCAGACTGATTGTAGCGGAGAGGGCAAGGGAGAGAAAGAAAGCTGGAAGAGAGGAGGGGCAAGACAAAACCTGGCAACCAATAGACCAACACAGTATAGTGCACATTGGTGTGTCTTGGCTTAAGTAAATGATGATGTTTTTCATGCCAGCTGTTATCGGGCAACTGAACCATCTTATCACCAACTAGAGAGTGGTCCAGACCAATCATCTACCTTATTGGAAATCTTCACACTATCTTTAATCAGACTTTACTGGACCTTATCTTGCATTAAACATTATTTGCTGCACACTTTATTATAATCGTGTATAGTCTTTTCGCTGAGTGGATAGTGCGCAACAAAACAACTTTTTTCACTGTATTTTAGTGTCAGACCACCCCTGTGCCTTCTCTCGCCGCCTCTCCCTGGCTGAGAGGAATGATGATATCAGCAACAGGTGAGCAATGTTACAAAATTTTGAGATTTTAAAAATCAAGCCTGCAATTTTACCCATCGGATAAAGCATAAATAGAAGTTTGATTTGACACCTAATTCACTTTCATATCTTCAGTAGTAAAAATGATATGGCCATTTTCATACTCAGAAATTAGCATCTTGTTCCCCATTGCTTTTCCATTGACTTAACGCAAAAGCTGTGATCGAGGACAGTCAAAAGCCCATAACTTTCTTAAAAATCAAGAGAACTGAATGCAATTTTCAGTTATTATGGATTGAAGCATTCTGAAACAAATATAAAACATCCTACTTGGATGACCCGAAATTAAAGCATATAATTAGTTAATTACCTAATTACAAAATTGACCGTGGTGACGGAAATAGTAATAAAAACCCAGACTGCCTTGAAAATTCAAAAATGTGATGTTCTCAAGATCAGAACTTTAATATTATTGTATTATATACTGTAAGTCTGTAACAGATAGGTACATAACTTACAATTTCTAGCAATAGACCAAGTCTTTATGGAGAAGATCAGTTGCTAGCTGGTACATTGGCATACTATAATCAGTAGCATTATCATACTCCTCAGATTGTAACTAATAAGCAACTCTGTACACCTCGTTTTACCTCAACTTTTAAATTTTGGCTTTTTAAACTACAAGTTTTTGCTCTTCAAACCACGCATGACATGCCTTTCTGCCCACTACTTTCCCATTAAGAATGTCCTGTAGATTCCATTTCTTAAGAAAAGGATTTTTTTTTTTTAAATGGCCCAAGTATCCAAATAACAAGCTAATCCCATTCACACAAGAATTCACAATATAACATGATTTTTTAATCTCACTGTCATGAATTTATATGCCAGATGGAAGGAATTTAATGTTTAATTCCCATAAATTAATCTAGGAACAGCCAGCCACCTCTGTTTCCAGACCAAGTAGAGGATAATTTAAAAAAACATTTTTTTGCACAATACATGGGACTAAAATTGATATTTAGTATAAAAACATTGACTAGAGAGACAATAACACAAAATATAGATGATTTAGATGCTCTTATGACATGATTGTCCAAAAAAAGAGCATTTAAATCATTTTGCAAGTGGATTATTCTGGAATGCGATCGATTGGAATGCCTCAGCCTGGGGGTGACGCAGGTTCTCTGGCTTGTCAAGAGAGAGCGGGCTCTTACCATATACGGAGTCCGGGGATATGGGGAGAAGGCAGGAACGGGGTACTGATTGGCGATGATACATTTGCAGTGAATTTGAACCCCATATCGGCAGGAAAAACGCTGCCGGTTCGTATGGGGCCCAAATAACATTTTCGCTACGTAAAATTAGTTTAACGCCATCCCAAGAAGCAAGATTATATGTAAAATATACGACTTACCCTTTGTTTTGTCCCGTTCTTGCGATCCATCACGTTGTAGGCATTGAGGGTGTTAGAAGTCGCTTTTAAAAAAATCTATTTATTCTTTATCTATTGTCTCGCGATTAAATTTAAAAAAGGGAACGGAAGTGGGATCGATTTTTCATCAGCAGTGAGCAGCCCAAGGAAATCCATCGCCGACAGGCAGTAGAAAACGGCATTTTATTCCCGCCCCCCCCCCTCCCCCTCAAAGGCGCCAAAGTCGCACACATGGCCAGTGGCAGAATTGCAGCGCTGCTGAAGGTAAGTTTTGTAACAATGCTAAACAGGAGCTGCTGGCAGTGAGGCGGGCAGTGAGGCTGGCAGTGGAGGAGTGGGAGGCCTTGGTTGGAGGGCATTGAACAGCCATTCCAAGTCTGGACGGACCACAAGAGCCTGGAGTACTTGTGTTTGGCAAAGTGACTCATCAAGCCCGGTGTGCTTAAACTTCACCTTGTCATACCGTTGCAATAAAGTGTCCGGGACTTCCACAGAAGAGACAACACCTCTCCCATATGCGTCACTGGCGCTCGGCCTCCCTCAGCCTGGTTCGGTCAATCTGCATAGGTTTCGCCTGCAGTGGATCAGGACTGGTATGCGTGGGGTTTCTTCTTCCCGTGAGAAGTGAGACAATCAGCTCATAATGATAAGAGGTGTGTGATAGGTAAGGACACTGTTTGAGAGCTGCTGATATCTTGTCTCGCTTTCGCTCTCGGAGCTGGTTATCTATCCAGATGGTTACATAGAAAACATAGGTTAAATCAATCAGTGCGTCCAGATCTGAGAGAAGATCCTGAGAGGCCTTCAGGTTCTCATTGAGGCTATGGATGAAAATCCTCAGCAGAGCGGTATCACACCAACCATTCTCTAACGCAGTGGTTCAAAAATCAATAGCATAATCGTCAACAGAGCGAACCCCCTGGCAGAGATACAGTATCCTATGGGTTGCCCCTCTTTTAACCAAAGGGTGGTCGAAAATCTTTCTCAGCTCTGCTGAAAAACAGGCAAAGTCCTGTCACAAGTCTAGCTGTTGCTCCCATGCAGCTGTACCCCACGTCCTGACAGCAGGGAGATGGCATAGGCTACTTTGGAGCATTCCGCGCAGTAGCCAGAGGGTTGTAGCTCAAAAACAAAAGAGCACTGGGGTAGGAATGATCTTCAGGTAGAAGGATCTCCATGGTACCTCTCTGGGTGGGAAGAACTGGTTCCAGAATGGGCTGGATATGCTGGAAGTGGACAGATGCGGAGAGGCAACAGTGGAGACAAGAGGAATTGGCGGCAGTGCAAGGTGTACCAGGAGCTGGTTGACACTGGTTGACGGTATACATAAGTTGGTCTATTCGACCAGGAAGTTGATCTCTTCGAACCTCATGGGTGCCGAGAGTGGAGCATTGATGTTGAACAGCCTTGTGAAAATGAGCCAATATCTCCTCAGTCCTGAAACTGGGCGCATCCAAACTCTGGTTGAGCTGACCAGGATTGCCTGCCGAGTCCATACTGGCCGACTAATCTGTCAGAAGGCTCAAATATGGAAAAGACTCGAATGCAGGCTCTCCAAAAAGTACTGAAGGAAACCCAAAATCCAAACGCAAATGGCACCAAAAGATGTAGACCTGGAATCAACAGAATTCAGAACAGCTATCAATCCGACAGAATGCAGAACTGCAAAATTGGCATCCAATTTGTGATGATCTCAGGTATTTATACCAAGTGATAGATTAGGGGAGCAGATTAAATGCAGGTGTAACTCCAAATAGCTCAGGGGAAGAGTGTGGAAAGAGTTCCAAGTGTGGAAAATGTGACATGTGTGACACTTGAGCACACCTGACAATAATAAACTAAAGCAAGCTCTTGCTGCCTTTAAGTAAGGGTTATTTGATGGCAAGATGGTTAGACAAAGGCCATAATTAAAAAGTCAAACGTGTGAGACAAGTGGATTAAAGAGTTGCAAACTGAGCTAGAGAAAAGAATGCAGATGGAATCGGTTCAAGTAGCTAATTATGAAAAGTAGCTAAATTTGGAGATTTCACTGTTCATACCATTAGATTGCAAGCTATTCAAGCAAAATATGGAGGTGGTGTTCCACCAGTTTACACGTTGCCTCATTCTGCCAATGGAGGAGGAGCAGGACAGACAGCTTAGCATGGGATTGGGAAGAGGAGTTAAAATGGATAGCAACCAGGAGATCCTGCAGGCAAAATTGTTACCCCATCTACGGTTGGTCTCGCCGATGTACAGGAAGCCACATCGAGAAAACCAGATGCAGTAGATGAGGTTGGAGGAGATGCACGTGAACCTCCGTCTCACCTGGAAGGACTGTTGGGGTTCTGGATGGAGATGAGGGAGGAGATACAGGGATAGGTGTTACATATCCTGCAGTTTCAGAGGAGCGTACCTGGGGAAGGGGTGGTTTGGGTAGGAAGAGAACACCTGTGCAGAACTCATTGATTTAATTAACTTTACCACTAACTTTCACCTGTCCCAAAATTCATTTGAACCATCTCTGACACCTCTCTCCACTTTCTTGATCTCTTTGTCTTCATCACAGGAGCCAGACTATTGGCTGATGTCTACCACAAACATACCACCTCTCACAGTTATCTGGACTACACTTCCTTCCACCCTGCCTCTTGCAAAGACCCTATCCCTGACTCTCAATGTCTGTCTCTGCCGTTCCTGCTGCCAAGATGAAGTTCCATTCTAGAACATCTGAGATGTCCTTGTTCTTTGGTAAATGTAGTCTTCCCCCCCCCCCCCCCATGCTGTCATGGATAGATCCCTCACCCGTGTCCCCTCTGTATCCTGTAGTCGTGCTCTTGCTCCTCCTCATCCTAGACAGACCAGGGTCTCGACCCGAAACATTACCGATTCCTTCTCTCCAGAGATGCTGCCTGTCCCGCTGATTTACTCCAGCTTTTTGTGTCTATCTTAAGGATAGTTCCCCGGTCCTCACATTTCTCCCTACCAGCCTCTGCATCCATCACAGCATCAACATTTCCGTCACCTACAATATGATCCATCACCAGTCACATCTTCCCATCATCATCCCTTCCTGCCTTCCGCAAAAACCTGTCCGTCCGCAACCCACAACTCCTTGGTTTAGTGATCCCTTCCCACCCAAACCAATCCCTCTCCAGGTACATTCACCTGCAACTGCAGGAGAGATATAACACCTGTCCCTATACCACCTTCCTCACCTTCATCAAGGGCCCACAACTCTTGCCAGTTATGCTCTCGTGCACCTCACTGATCATTCTCCACCAAATCAAGTCAACTTTATTTGTCACATACACATACAAGATGTGCATTGAAATGAAAGTGGCAATGCCTGCGGATTGTGCAAAAAACTACAGAACAGTATGGAACAGAATCAGTATTTACATATTAGAAAAAAAACCCAAGCAAATTTAAAAAGACATAACACAACAGTAAATTGGTACAGTAAATTAGTCCCTGGTGAGATAAGAGATTACAGTCATAATGGCCTGTGGGAAGAAACTCCGTCTCATCCTCTCTGTTTTCACAGTATGACAGCGGAGGCGTTTGCCTGAATGTAGCAGCTGGAACAGTCCGTTGCTGGGGTGGAAGGGGTCCCCCGTAATGTTGCTGGCTCTGGATCTGCACCTTCTGATGTATAGGTCCTGCAGGGGGGGTGAGTGCAGTTCCCATAGTGCGTTCGGCTGAACGCACTACTCTCTGCAGAGCCTTCCTGTCCTGGGCAGAGCAGTTCCCAAACCAGATTGTGATGTTGCCGGATAAGATGCTTTCTACAGCCCCAGAGTAGAAGCAGTGAAGGATCCTCACCATCGTTCACTTCGGCTGACCCTCACATAGAAACATAGAAATTAGGTGCAGGAGTAGGCCATTCGGCCCTTCGAGCCTGCACCGCCATTCAATATGATCATGGCTGATCATCCAACTCAGTATAAGATCTCCTTCTCTTCCCCCTGATCAGCCCCAAAGGGCCACATCTAACTCCCTCTTAAATATAGCCAATGAACTGGCCTCAACTACCCTCTGTGGCAGAGAGTTCCAGAGATCACCACTCTCTGCGTGAAAAAAGTTCTTCTCATCTCGGTTTTAAAGGATTTCCCCTTTATCCTTAAGCTGTGACCCCTTGTATTGGATATGCAAGGCATGAATGCTAAAATGGTTTACAAAACTCCCCACAAAATCCATTGCAGCAATCTTTAACCTTAAATACTCCCACTCCCTCTATAGCTTCAATTGTAATCCTTTTACCACTGGCAGCCAGCCATCATCCAAATAGATCCCAAACAATGGAGATCCCACGCTAAACATCTCCCTCTTTCTGCTCCTTTAAGGCATTATTCTCAATATCTCTTCACTCAGAGATTGTTTGGTTATTCTACTGCAAAGCACAAATGTACATTCACCTATATTATACTAGGGTGGACTTTGAGAATGAAACTCCCCTCTCCACAGATGCTACCTGCCTTGTCAAGTACCCCCCAATATTTTAGCTTTTCAGATTTCTCGCCTTTACAGTTTTCTTGATTTTCCTTAAAAATCTGACATTTTTATTTGGTGGTCACTATAATTTGAATAAAAAGTAAAAAATGAATCATTGAGGGGTCATTTTACACTTTTTTTTCCTCTTGTGATATCTGTGTATGGCAGATCACACAGAAAGTGCAACAAATGAGAAAAAGCGTGCCAGCATTTCACTCAGTTAGTGCTGTTAGTCATTCTTTGGAGACTCTTTGCTGCCTTAATTATTCATAGCCTTGCTGCTTAAAGTTCAGTGAAAATAGGAACTAGGAAATATATTTTATTTCCATCTCACGTCCTCTCTCTGTGGTTAACAGAGTGATTATTAAGACATCAAAGCATAAACTATGGGCAGGGTCGAACTTCCACTAAATTAAGGTCTACATTTTAACTTAGCTTTTTGTCCTTCATTAATTCCTAGTTTTAGAGCGATTGGCAACTATTTGAAATAATACAACAGTAATTACATTTTTTTTCTCCATTTCTTTCTGATTCCAATTGTGAATAAAATCAATGTTGTTTGATCCAAAGAAGCTGGTGCCATGGCAAAATTAGACGGGGTATCTAGGTCTGGTTTAAATATTGTTTAAATAAGTTATTGCCAAGGAGTGATCACATATCATCTCATGAGAAGCCAGCCGAGTTAATACGTCTTAGAATTAGCAACTGGTTAAGGAGTCATATGCTAGAACAATATTTACTGCAACGGAAGAATTTAAAGGCCAACAGAAATGCAATCTAATTTGTAAAGGAGTTCACAACAATGAAAATTGTTCTTAAAAAAAAACATGAATCAATGAGGATCTTGTGCAAGTTTGTAGGCTTGGTAGGCTGTTCTGGAAGGTTAGAGCAAATGGGATCCAAGGAGAAATAGCTGAATGGATAGAAAATTGGCGTCATGGAAGGAAGCAGAGGGTGATGGTGGAAGGTTGCTTTTCCGACTGGAGGCCTGTGACTAGTGGTGTGCATTAGGGTTTGGTGCTGGGCTTGTTACCAAATATGCGATGTATAGCAATGATTTGGATGAGAACATACGCAGCATGATTAACTAGTTTGCAGATGACACACCAGTGGGTGGCATTGAAGAGAGTGAAGATGATTGTCAAAAATTGCAGGAGGAACTTGATTGGTTGGGCAGGTGGGCTGGGGAACAGTTAATGGAATTTCATACTGAGAAATGTGAGATGCTGCATTCTGGGAAGTCTAATATGGACAGGACATGCATAGTGAATGGGCTGTCGGGAGTGTTTTGCAGCAAAGAGATCTAAGAGTTCAGATACATAGTTCTTGTGGCATCACAGGTAGATAGGATAGAGAAGAATTACAAGGACGTTGCCAGAACTTGAGGGCCTGATGTATAGGGAGGTTGAACAGGCTAGAACTCTATTCCTTGGAGCACAGGAGGATGAGGGATGATCTTATAAAGGTATACAAAGTTGTGAGAGGAATAGATCGGGTAAACGCACAGAGTCTCTTGCCCAGAGTAGGGGAATTGAGAATCAGAAAACATACAGTAGCTTTAAGATGAGGGGAAAATATTTAATAGGAACCTGAAGGATAACCTTTTTTTTATGCAAAGGGTGGCGAGTGTCTGGAATGAGCTGCTGGAGGAAGTTGTTGAGCCAGGTACTATCACAACATTTATAAAACATTTAGACAGATACAGGGAAATGATAGGTTTAGAGGGATATGGGCTAAACACAGGCAAGCAGGACAAGTGTAAATGGGACATGTTGTACAGTGTAGGCAAGTTGGGCCCTGGGGCCTGTCTCCACATTGTATGACTACGTTCTGTGGGACTTGGGAATAATAGGGGATTAAAGATAAACCTCAGTTACTAGTTTAAAATGTGCAATAAATCAAACAGTTGCACATTATCGTGGTGACTTCAACGATACCGAAAGACAATGCAAATCTACCACTGCATGCCTTACAGGAGAATTACCAAACAAATGTTAGACTGCAGAGATATTAAGAATAATGTCCAAATTCTGTTTATGGGATTTAAGGAGTGTATTTGAAGGATTTAAAAGCAGAGTTTGGTATAGGAATTCCAGAGTTTGGGTCTATTATGAATATGCCTGTGTGCCAGTGATGTTGAGATTAAAATGGGGAATTGGGACCAATATTTTTTTTTGGCCACTATGTTTTATAGGGTTTCATAATGGCACAGCTGGTAGAGCTGCTGCCTCACAACGCCAGAGATTCGGGATCAATCTTGGCCTCGGAAGCTATCTACGTGGAGTTTGCACTTCCTCTATGCGAGGACTTCGGGTTGCACTCAAAATTCACACAGATGTACGGGTCTGCAGGTTAAGTGGCATAGTAAACTTTCACTAATGTGTAGGGAATGGATGTGAAAATAGGATAATATGGAACTAGTGTGAAAGGGTGATGGATGATTGGTGTGGACTCAGTGCATTGAAGGGACTCTTTCTATGCTGTATCTCAAAGTAAAATCTATTCAAACACTTTCTTCAATGTACGTCTCAACCCTCTGATTATTTCAAGTGAAAGAAACTCTTGACTTTTCTTTTACACCTGGAACATGCAGCCAAGGATTATGGTGGAAGCAGACACAAAAGTAAGGATATTGATCATCATGCAGGCAGAGACAAGGAGTTTAACTTGGCATCATGTTTGGTATAGACATTGTGGCTCAAAGGACCTGTTCTTTGGAGGCCAAGTCAGTGGATATTTTTAAGGCAGAGATAAATTCTTGATTAGTACAGGTGTCAGAGCCTATGGGGAGGAGGCAGGATTATGGGGTTAGGAGGGAGAGATCGATCAGTCATGATGGAATGGTGGAGTAGGCTTGATGGGTTGAATGGCAGAATTCTACTTCTATCACTTAAGGCTTTCTTGTGCTGTACTTTTCAATGTTCCATTATACTGACACACATGCAGCAGTTAATAACATTGAGGTGTTTAAGAATAGGGTACAGAGAAATGCTTGCTGCTGGGAAACTGTCCAGAAATTTGACAATATTTAAGCTATCCCATTTTAGAGAGCATTTGCTGAGATGTTCATTACAAAGATAGTAGATATCCTATAAAGCACCAGGGTCATGTTAGGTTGAGGGTATGCGCTAAGCAATTCAAAACTGAAATTGTCAAACTTTAGTTGAAGAAGTATTTTAAGTGATGCCTTACAGAGGCAGATAGATAGTGTTGAAATGCAGAGCCATCATTACTGAAGTGAAAGGTAAAACAGGCTTGAGAGGCTTAAGGCCTCAAACTCTTCACAGCTATGTTTTGTTTAGAAAAAGTCAAATTGATCTTGGAACAGACCAAATTCCCACATCTTCTTTTGCAAAAAGACAATTAAAGATTTTGCATTGTATGCAAAATATATTTAGATTCACTGACAATTTGCTCAGATGTAATTGAACATTATAAATCATGTGCTCACAATCAATCAAGAATGTTTATTTAGTTCATAAGAATAAACTGCTCATTGCAACAAATCATTGTGGGGAGATCAGTCAATTAGATCAGTGTGCTGCTCGTCAAGGCAAGTGTCTTAATTCCAGGAGGATTAGCTAGAAGCAGGACTCTTCTAATGATGGATTCCCTCCTCTGGCATTGAGAGACCAGTAAATACAGGTCAAAGCTCTGTTGCTAATGAGGCAAGAAAAAAAGTTGCCCATGATGGATAATTCTGCAATGGAATTATTACAAGCAACCTTAGTGTGGTAATTTCAAAGTTGCCTTCAATTTCCTTTCTTTCTCTCCTGAAGGCAACAATGCAAATTCTTCATTGCATTCCTGATAATTTCACATCTCCAAAATTTATAGTTTTACTTAAAACTGCACTGCCAGCTTGCTCCATCCTCACTTTTCATTAGGAACCAGTCACCCTCAAGCTGTTTTTTCCAAATAGAAAGTTAGAAAAAAAACTAATCATAGCGCTCCGAGACCAGATATATGTGCTAGTGGATTTATAATGTTTCTGGAAAGCTTTTTTCGCACTGGAGTTTGAGAATCCAAGAAAGTAGCTTTTAAAGCATTTAAAATTAAAAAATAAACATGAACCTTTATTTCAGAATAAAGGAATCATTGCCGTTAAATAAGCATATCGACAACTGGAACATTAAATTGATTTCATTTGTTTAAATAATTAGTTTGATCTGCATATTGGGCAAGAAAAAAGTATTTGTGTTTGACTGACTGTGGGCATTGGTGACCAGATCAACATTGATTGGACATTCCTAATTGCCCTTGAACTGATTAGCTGGATCAGTCATTCCTAAATGATGTATGAAGCAACCACACTTCTGCCAGTCTCTTGACAAATTTAGGCCAAAAGAGCATAGGTTGGTTTTTGTAACAATTTAATAGCCCTATGGTCATAAAATTGACACCAATTTTTAATTGCAGATTAATTTAATTAATGACATTAATTTGACTACTTATCTCTGGGACATTAATCTAAAATTCTGGATTACAATTAGCTAGCAGTATGCCCCAATACCCAAATTCTTAGGCTGGTTTAAACTCAGTCTACATTGATTATTTGCTGGTTGGTCAGAGAATGGACAGAGTAGAATAGAACCAGGAAGAACAAAGGGAGAAGTATTTGGCCTGATAAGAAATGTTCCTGAGATACTGGTTCATGATCTCTGCTACACGGGCACATTAAACTAGCGTTGTGAGCAACATTCTTCCAATCATGGAGGGAGCAGTGATAGATCAGCCAGCTCTGTCAGCTAATGAGAACCAAGCTGTTCTTGAAATGACTACCATAGATCCAATGAAATCTCCTGTCCCTCCATGATCTATGTTATGTTTCATTTAATATAAATTGATCGTTACCTTACTTTGGCTACCAGTGAGCATGTCGATAAAATTCCATGTGGTTAATCCATAAATATTTTATAAATGAACTATAAATGAACTATATGTCTCCAAGCTATGTAAATTACAGAGGTGCTCAAATAATTAGAAGAGACCTATAGATGTAGCAGTGGGGCCAAGATTCCTATGGAGTCAACCTGACTAATCTAACATCTAAAATATTGTGCCCATTCCTGATTTACTCCCAAATATGTGCACGTGTTACTCGCAGACTTAGCAATGAGAGATTAAACAGAAGCAAAAACAACAGTGAGATTTAGCTGCATTTTGCTATAAATGAAAATACCTCACAATTTCCATCCATTTTGATCTTGACAAATTCATCATAGATGGCAGAATGGTAAACAACATTACTATGTTTCCTGCAGGAGTCCTCACCTGCCTGTCTTACTTGGGTGAGATGTTGACAGCGCTAACCTTTTGCATTCTTGAATCAGTAGGCAGCCTGGGCAGAAAAACAGGGTTTTGGGCAGTGTAGCATGGGGGCCCCAACACATGGAGCTGAACTGGGATCTGAACTCGACCTCCAGTCAAAGCTCCCATGCATATTAGCAGGAGTTTTGTTATATCTCAACTTCAGGAGGTTTTAATTATATGCAATAACTTATGAATATTTTTTTTGTTTTAATCGTGCACACATATAATTAATATCTCAACTAAACAAAATAAATAGAATTCTCCATCTCCTCCTAATGTGAAATCATTGGTGGTTTCAGATCTTCTGTCTGATCCAAACGAGTGTACATGATCTGAGGCATTATGAATGAGGAATAGATGAGGAATCCCAGCAAGATTGTTCTTCCCTGTTGGGTTCCTTGGCAAAACAAATTACTTCAATTTTGTCAGCAAATCCCAGTGTTGCAGCTTGGATGCTGAATGCCAGCAGATTACCACAGGCAATTGTAAGGTCACTGAAATATCCTGGAGCCAAAACCTTAACGGTTTTGATTTAAACAGATACTGCCAAATCTACTCGCTGTTTCCCACACTTTATGTTTCAACATCTATAATATTTTGATTGTTATTGAAGATGACTGAACCCTTGGTGATGTCTACATCTCTTCTACAAAAGCATCAAAGATTAGGTAGTTGCAGGACGCTCCCCTCCCCCCCCCCCCCCCCCCCCACCCCACACACACCCGTTTCCCGCCTAAAGCCGTCCCCCTCCCCCAACTATAGAACACTCCCTGACTGAAGCCGTTCGTGGCCGTAGTTCATTCGGATCACAACATCCGTACTAGCCCAAGTAAAGTCAATTTGGCCCACAATGTTCTACTAGCCACCCGGAAACCCGTCCGTCTGGCCGAAAACACATGTACTAGCCCAAGAAAAGAACCTTGGGCCCATAAGATCCATTCTGGCCATCTGGAAACCAATCCCTTCAGCCCACAACACCTGTACTAGCCCTGCAGAAAGCCCTCCCCCACTGGCCACCATCTGAAGCCTTACCCCTCCCCCTCCACCGGCTGCAGGATGCTGCCCCCCGCCCCCTCCAATTGGCACCTGACAACCGCCGCCTGAAGCCGCCCCCCTCCCCCGGGCTCCCCGTTGGCCCCGCCTGAAGCGTCCCACTTCCCCGACAACAGAACCCTCCCGTCAACCCCCGCCAGAAGCCATCACTCTCCCCCGGATACAGACCGGCCCCCGCCTGAAGCCGTCACCAGCTATAGAACGCTCCCCACCTGAAGCCATCCCTGTCCCCAGCTGCAGTTCATTTGGAACACAACATCCGTACTAGACCAAGAATGGTCCATTCAGGCCACGATGTCCTACCAGCCCACCGGAAAACAGTCCCACTGGCCCACAACACATGTACTAGCCCAAGAAAAGCCCCGTTGGCACATAATATCTATGTTTCTACTTCCCAATGGGAACCCAAAGGGCGGGAATGGCTGTGCCATCGGAGAGCCGCTAAGAGTGGATGGGGGGGGGAGGGTGAAGGGGGATGGAATGAGTGCATGTGTGTGGGGGGAATTTGCAAGGGGCATAGTGGGGGGGGGGGGGGGGTGGTGGGGGGGGGGGGGGGGGGGGGGGGGGGGGGGGGGGGGGGGGGGGGGATCAGGAGCGTCACAACGGGAACCTGTCAGTCACGCCTGCACAATTGGGGGCTATGGGTGAGTGGTGGAATATTGTGTTGGGGGGCCAGGCCTCCCATATGAGAATGGGATCCAACCGGTCTCACTTAGTCTAGTACATAATTAAAAGCTTGCATTGAGTTGGCTAAAAGATTTCCCACCAGTCTCACTGTCTCCGACAACATTCTACCTCTGTCCCGCCTACTCCCAAGACATCAGTCTGAAGAAAGGTCTCGACCCAAAACGTCACCCATTCCTTTTCTCCAGAGATGCTGCCTGTCCCTCTGAGTTGCTACAGGATTTTGTGTCTACAAAAGATAAAACAAATTGCATTATCATGTCTCCACATCGACAACAGCATTCCTTGTTCGCCTGCAATATATAGAGGTAATTGGAACAAGTAATTGACACTTAAAAATGTTATTTTCATTTAATGACAGTGAAATTAATCCAATTTATTATCTCTCTCTGCACACCATCAGGACAGTCAGACAGAGAAGATGCTGGGAAAATATCTCCCAGGTATGGGAGCTGACAACAGAGGCACAGCCTCATGACAGCTTGAAATTAGGTGAAATTTCTTCTCATAGAGGGCTGGTATGAAATTCTCACCAGGAGTGGTTAGTCATTAAGTAAAGATCAAATAACTTTTTGGATTACAGGTAATCAAAAGTTATGGGAAACAGGCAGGAAAGCAGGCCCGAGGCTGGCAGCCGTCTATTTTACTTGGAGCAATTCACTCGCATGGAAGAAATCAGAACACAGATTTTGTAAATGGAAAGAAGCTGAAAATGAATGAACAGATAGGGTATTCCCATAGACACCAGGAACTGCAGGCGCTCGAATCTTGAGTAACTCTGTAGGTCAGGCGCACTCTTCCCTCTCCTCTGTACCAATTGTGGTATTATGTAATAATAGTGTAAGGCTGAGCAGAGGGGCACTAGGACCCTGTGTGCCAGAAGCCAGGCTCCAGTAACCGGATGTGACTGGAACCCAGGGTGTGGGCAGTTAGGGAGTTGCCTGGGCTTGCACACGAGGCTGTTGCAGTTGCTGCTGTTGTACAGATTAAAGGTATACTCTGTTTACGTCGTGGTACGAGCCTTATTACAAGTATAACGCGACACCAATGGCTGCACCTACACCGACTCCTCTGTCAAGCTTCTTAAGTTTGCAAACACAACCCTGATTTTACTGATCTAGGATGGGGAGGAACCTGTCTACAGACAGGAAGGTTCACAGTTGGCGTCCTGGTGCCATCGCAACAACCTGGAACTCAATGCTCTTAAAACAGTGGAATTGATTGTAGACTTTAGGAGAGCTCCACCTCCCCTCACCCCACTCACCATCAATAACACCACAGTCACATCTGTGGAATCTTTTGTTCCTGAGAACCTTCATCTCCAAGGACCTTAAATGGGGGGGCCACCATCGACTCCACAGCCAACCAGGCATAACAGAGTATGTACTTCCTGCGGCAGCTGAGGAAGCACAATCTGCCACAGGCAATGATGGTCCAATTCTATACGGCCATCGTAGAGTCTGTCCTCACCTTCTCCATCATGGTCTGGTTTGGCTCAGCCACCAAGCACAACACCTGGCGGCTGCAGTGAATTGTCCGATCAGCTGAGAAGGTTTTTGGCTGCAACCTTTCCTCCGTTGTCAAACTGTACACTGCAAGGGCCAGGAAGTTGACACAGCCAGACATAAAAACAGCTTTTTTCCCCCACAAGTAGTAGCTCTACTCAATAACCAAAAATCTGTAGCCTCCTTTTGCTCTGGTATTTTATTTAATTCACATGTTTAACCAATGTTTAGTTATTAATGTTTAATGTGTCATTCTTAACTGTCACTATGTCATGTTGTCACTTATGGGCAGAGCACCAAGGCAAATTCCTTGTATGTGAATAATTGGCCAATAAACTTATTCATTCATTCATCTGCGGAGGGAATGGATAGATAACATTTCAGGTAGGGACCCATAGACTCAAGATATTCTTGTACACGAATAGCAAAGTACAAGGTATTGTACAATGATTCATGTACATGAATTCTTGTACATTAATTACAAAACCTTAACACCCAGGTACAATTAAGACAATAAATATTGGTCTCGGTAGCAAAGGGATTGATTTAGAGAAGTTTTGTTGAAATGAAGCAGGTGTTAGTGAGGCCACGTGAAGTACTGGGCACAGTTTTCTAGCCCCCAAAAGAAAAAGTGCTGGAGTAACTCAGCAAGTCAGGCAGCATCTCCGGAGCACATGGATAAGTAACGTTTCAGGTCAGGATCCTTCTTCAGACAGAGATGCCTCCAGAGATGCTACCTGACCAACTGAATTATTCCAGCACTTTGAGAACCAGCGTCATCAGTTCCTAGTCCATTTTCATGTTCTCCAGAGGTCCTGCCTGGCCCACCGAGTTACTCCTGCACTGTGTCATTTTGTGTAACCCAACATCTCCAGTTCCTTGTTTCTACAGATTTTGTCCCTTTTTATTGACAAAGGGAAATAGTAGCATTAGAAGCAGACCAGTGCAATTCACCAGGCTTGTGATGAAACATTTGTCCAAATAACATAGATGAGGCAGATTGTGTGTGTATTCTTTGGAGTTCAGAAGAATGAGAACTAACTTATTAAGACATACCAGGTATTGTGGTGTATAAACTGAAGTGCATAGGAATTTCTTCTCACAACGTTAGTGATTCATTGGAATTTTTTACCTCAAGAAATTGTGATTGCTAGTTCATTGGAAGTGAACCAATTACGCCACCATCTTTTAGATGTGGAAGTAATGTGGAGCACCCATAGGAAACTCTCGCAGTGACAGACAATGCATGAACAACACTGAACGTATCTCTGGAGCTGAGAGGCGTCTGCAAATACTGCTGTCCCATCAGAATGTAAATATGTTGAATGGGCAGGATCAAGTGACATTGCCACCTATTCCTGTCCTTCCATGAAAATGTATTAATTAACAAGCCATCACAGTTTTACATGATGCATCCTGTTGTCAATAAAATGCAGGATACCTTAACCAACAACTATCTTAGGAAAGCAGCTGCTCTATACCTACTTCCATCTGACACCATCAACTTGTTTGTTATTTATAATCCTCTGCCTTTCACCTCCCTTCCCTTATATCCTCGCTCCCTCTTCCCTCCTTATCTCCAGATTTCTTCCAATTCAGATGAAAACCGAGTGATTTCAAGAACCCGAGGACATTGGATTAAGGTTACAACTTTTTTGTTTTACCTAATTGTTGGGTATATGGAACAAACTGCAGAGGAGGTAGTTGAGCCATGTGCTGACACAAAGTTTAATAAACATTTGGACAGATACATGGATAGGATGCGTTTAAAAGTCTATATGCGGCAAATGCAGGCTGGTATCCACACTGTGTTACTCTATGATTTGAAATGTTAACTCTGGTTCTCCCATCACAATTGCTTCCCAACCTGCTGACCTTCTAGAATATTCATTTTTATCCCAGAGTTTGCTTTTAAATCAATCCAATCCTGCCCAGATCTGGTCTACTGAGAGTCATAGAGTGATACAGTGTGGAATCAGGCCCTTCGGCCCAACTTACCCGTACAGGCCAACATGTCCCTGCCACACTAGTCCCACCTGCCAGCATTTGATCTATATCCCTCCAAACCTGTCCTATCCATGTACCTGTCTAACTGCTTCTTAAGTATGGGGATTGTCCCCGACTCAACTACCTCCTCTGGCAGCTTGTTCCATACATCCACCACCCTTTGTGTGATAAAGTTACCCCTCAGATTCCTATTCATTTTTTTCCCTTTCACCTTAAACCTATGTCCTCGGACCTCGATTCACCTACTCTGGGCAAAAGATTGCACATCTATTCCTCTCATGATCTCATACTCATCTCTAAGATCACCCCTCATCCTCCTGCACTCAAAGGAATAGAGTCCCAGCCTACTCAACCTCTGCCTATAAATCAGACCCTCTAGTCCTGGCAACATCCTCGTACATCTACACTTACTGTTTGACTGGTCTTTCCTTTCATAGTTTTTGTTTCATGCCATAAATTGGCTTTGACTGTAGTGTAGCTGCTGAAATGGAGTTGAATGCAAGTGATTTCATGTCAATAAGTAGGAGCTAAAGGAGAAACTGTCCTGGTGGCAACTTTATTACTAAATTGCAATCATGCTGGAGTGTGATAACAACCAATCAAATAGCAACCAAAAAAAATCTATTTGTGCAGCGACAAATTGCAGGACTTCTATTTGGCAACAAAAGTAAGCTACGTATCATTCTTATTTTTCATGTTGGCTCGCCAATTCTCTGTAGGGTGCATATCAAAATGCAAATCGCAAAGGGTGTCTTCTGAAATTACGCAAATAGGGCAGCATAATGGCACAGACATTAGAGCTGCTGATAATGCATCCGCAGTGAGCCAGGTTTGATCCCGGCATTGAATGTTCTCTTTGAGATTCTGTATGCTCTGCCTGTGGCCACAAAGGTTTCATGTACTCTGGTTTCCTCCCCCATCTCAATAACATGCTGTTGGGTACTTGGCTCTTGTAAATTACTTGCTTGAGTAGGTAAAATACAAGAGATTCAAATGAAAGTTGGTGGGAATGAGAGACAGCAAGTTATAGGGTTAACAGATATTAATAGCTTTGCTGTGCTGGGAGCCAACATGATCCAATGGCCACCTTTGTTGGAGTAAGACAAGAAAGCCTAATAGGGAGAAAAGATTTATAATTCTGTTTTCTGAATAGGATCTGCCTAAATGTTGCACACTGCTTCGATAAAGTGCTGAACAGGAGATTGATTTATTTTTTTAAGTGTCAACCACGTAATTTTTTAATTTGTTCTGTTATTCCCCAATCACCAAATGCATCTTTTCCATCTGATTGCACTGTGAATGGTGTTTCAAATATATCTATTGGAATGAAAAAGCTCAAACAAAAATCTGTGGGCTGTCTGCCAAGAGAATCAAATCTACTCCCCGATTCCCTCATACAAGATTTTAATCTGCCTGCAATTCCAATGAAACTTGGTAATGCCTCACTAGCCCATGCTTCTGGATCTTTTTACTTTCCAAAACAAAAAGTTGACACTCCCATTTATCTTTTTTTTTTAAATTGGAGAAATTATAGAAAGTCGAACTGGCTAGAGGCCATTCATTATGGCTGTGCCTGCGCTCACAAGGAAAACAAGGATGAACACTTTCCCCAGAGCCTTGGCGTTAAGTATTAATACATTTAGTATTTATACATTTTACTTTGAAGTGGTAATATTAAATTGGCTTTGGTGAGAACATTCTGTACAAAAGAGAAGCAGAAGTAGGCAATTTGACCCCATCAACTTGTTTTCCAATCACCAATTCTGTTTTAAATGCTTAATGTCGCTAATCCTATTCATTCTTATTATCGCCCCCCCCCCCCCCAAAAAAAAAAAAAAAAAACAAATTTAAGTTTTCCTGTACTTAGTAATTGTACCTCCACTGCCCTGTTGAGTAGAGAATTCTAAACATTCAAAACCTCTTGGATGATGTGTCATCTAACCACTGTCCTAAATAATTGACCTCTTATTTTGAGACCAGGTCCACATCTGTACACAATATTCCTGATGTGATCTCATCAGGGGACTGTATAATTGAAGTAACACCTCTTTACCCATCACATCAAATTTGGTTATAATTATTATCCTATATACCTAGATACAGTGAAAAATATTTGTTTTGCAAACAAACTAAGCAAATTATACCATGTATGAATATAATCAAATTATAAACAAATACAGTAGAAAGTGTAAAAGGAGAAGGAAAGAGTGTGGGACAGTTACAGTTACAGAAAAGCTGCAGTTTTTTTTAATGCATGGCTGCAATGAAGTAGATTAGGAGATCAAGACAGTAACATTCTTACATCCTGCAACTTAACTGACCCACTAATGTAATAACACTGATAAATTTATAAATAAATGAATGAACTTAATACTAGGTAACTATAATAGTGCAGAAAGTCTGTTATGCAAACAAAACACACTCCATCACAGATCAAAATTGCTGAGATAATGGTTTGTGTTGTGTGATGTTCCAGAGACTGATGGTTTCTGGGGGAAAGCTGCTCTTCAACCTGTTGGTCTCTGTTTGCAGGCTCATGAATCCTTCCTCCTAGTGGAAATAGCAACTTGCAAGAGTGGGCAGGGTGGTATGTTTTTGTTTGATGATGTTGACTGCTTTTTTTTGCAACAGTGCCTCCTGTAGATCCCTTTGATGGTGGGGAGATCAATATAAGTGATGGACCAGGCCATGTCCACCATTCTCTGTAGTCTCTGTTGTTTCCGTACATTTGACTTGTCAATCCAGGCCATGAAATCCAGGATAATAAACCTTAGCTTGGATTATTTTTTTTGGTCACTCTGTACCCACTGGATAGTTGGGTAATTTAAATTATTGGCATGTGTACCGAGGTACAAAGAAAAACTTTAAGTCAAAGGCTACCAACTATTAGTTAACCAATTGCCAATTGGTTAAGACAAGCTCCATGCTGAAGGATAACACATATATCAAGTCCAAAGGAAGAAAATGAAAAGATACCATCAATTGTGCTCTGGATCTTGACTAAGACCATTGCTCAATCATAATTTGCTAAGAGAACATAAAAGAAAAGCAGTGTATGCATACAAAACACAAAAAATACAAAACACCCAGTCATTTTTACCAGCTAGAAATTATCATTTGTTCTAATTAGCTAACACATGGATATGTTTCACTACATGACAGTCTGGTCTCCGACATTTATGTCTACATCCCTGGTGCTGACATGTATCTCAAAATAGATTCATTAATTCAAATCCTGGTGTCATATCTGACCCCAAAATGAAATGTTATCTTAATAGTATATATTATTATATATTAACAATTTAGACAAGGGAATTAAATGTGACATTTCCAAGTTTGCGGATGGCACAAAGCTGGGTGGCAGTGTGAGCTGTGATGAGGATGCTATGAGGCTGCAGGATGACTTGGATATGTTGGATGAATGGGCAGATGCATGACAAATGCAGTATAATGTGGATAAATGTGAGGTTTTCCACTTTGGTGGCAAGAACAGGAAGGCAGATTATTATCTTAATTGTGTCAGATTAGGAGAAGGGCAGGTGCAACGAGACATGGGTGCCCTTATACATCTTTCATTGAAGTAAGCATGCATGTACAGCAGGCAGTGAAGAAAGCTAATAGCATGTTGGCCTTCATTGCGATAGGATTTGCGTTTAGGAGCCCCGGTGAGACCGCATCTAGAGTATAGTGTGCAATTTTGGTCTCCTAATTTGGGGAAGGATATTATTGCTATTGATGGAATGCAATGTAGGTTCACCAGGTTAATTCCCAGGATGGCGGGACTGACATGGCTGGCTCGAAGGGCCGAATGGCCTACTCCTGCACCTATTGTCTATTGACATATGATGAAAGAGTGGGTCATAGAAACATAGAAAATAAGTGCAGGAGTAGTCCATTTGGCTCTTTGAGGCATTCAATTTGGCTGATCATCCAATAACAGTACCCCATTCCCGCTTTTTCCCCCTTATCCCTTGATTCCCTGAACACTAAGAGCTAAATCTAACACTCTTGAAAACATCCGGTCGACTGGGCTGGTATTCAATGGAATTTAGAAGGATGAGAGGGTTTCTTATAGAAACATATACTGTAAAATTCTTAAAAGATTGGATAGGCTAGATGCAGGAAAAATGTTCCCAATGTTGAGGGAGTCCAGAACCAGGGGTCACAGTTTAAGAATAAGGGGTAGGCCATTTTGGACTGAGATGAGGGAAATAAAAATCACCCTGAGAGTTGTGAATCTGTGGAATTCTCTGCCATAGAAAGCAGTGGAGGCCAATGCATTAGATATTTTCAAGAGAGAGTTAGATTTAGCTCTCAGGGCTAAAAGAATCAAGGGATATGGGGAAAAAGCAGGAATGGGGTACTGATTTTATATGATCAGCCATGATCATATTGAATGGCGGTGCTGGATCGAAGAGCCAAATGGCCTTCTCCTGCACCTATTCTTCTATGTTTCTATGTTTCAATGACATACTGACAACCCACGTAGACAGGATGGCGAAGAAGGTGTTTGTATTGCTTTCCTTAATCGTTGTGAGCATTGAGGTCAGGGTCTGGGGCATTATGTTGCAATTACATAAATCATTGGTGAGACCATGCTTGAATTAATGTGCACAGCTTGGTTGCCCAGCTCAGGAAGAATGTCATTAATCTGGAGTGGGTGCAGAAAAAAATCATGAGGATTTTACTGAGATTGATGGGTTCGAGTTATAAAGAGGTTGAAGAGGCTGGGACATTTTTTCCACCCATCAGTAGGTGGTTGAGGGGTCACCTTAGAGGTATATAAAATAATGAGGGTGTAAATAGAATGGAAGGTCACAGTGTTTCTCCAAGGGTAGTGGAGTCTAAAATTAAAGGACATATATTTAAGGTGGGGGGAGGGAGATTTAAAAGAGACCCGAGGGCCATTTTTTTTCTGGAGGTTGGTGTGTATATGGAACAAAATGCTAGAGGAAGATCCAGAGATCGGTACATATAATGTTTAAAATTTTTGACAAATATCAAATATCAAAATATTTAGAGAGATATGGGAATAAATGCAGACAGACAGAATGAGTTCATCTAGACATTTTGGTTGGCATGAACACGTTGGGCTTAAGGACCCATTTCCTTGCTGTATTACTGTCTCTAAAAGCACATATTTCTGCCTCCATTACATCACATTACGCAACCATACTCATGCCTCAAATGCAATCCTTATTGTAATTTGATTCCATCTGCCCTGTTCCATACCCTTGAAACAAAGCTATTGAAAGTGATGTTGTTCATCTCAAAATAAGTATTGCTAAAGAAAACAAAGAACTTAAACTTAACATTGTTTCCCATTATCCCCTGTTCTCCGATTTAAATTGGCTCCTAATTAAACCAAATCTCTCATACAATTCACAACCTTGTTTCAGGCTATATATATACTGTAACTTCACAAATTAATATCTCAGCAATCCTTTTCAGATATTTTACCTCTAATTCTAGTCTTTTAATTATCTCCAAATGTAATACCTGCATCAAACACTAAGACCCCAAGGTCTGGTTTCAAAGCAGAATCACCTTGATCCTTAAAGCTTAGCTTTGCATTGTATTCCTTATGTTATCAAATTCCATTTGATAGTGCCCCTCTAAAACACCAAGGTATTTTTCTCTATTAAACATTTCCATTTTAATTCACCAGTTTTCTTTGGATGACTTCCCTCGTTGTTGAATAGAATAGCTAAGATGTGTATTTTTACAGGGCAAGACAATAAATGCAAGGGATAGAAGAACACCGTTCATGCAGAAAGAGCACAATGGAGGAATGAGAGGAAGCTACTTTGAAGCAGATACACAAGCATGGAACAATGACATCACCGTGCCACACATTTTTTGTTCCATAAGCCATGACTTCAAGAGAAAATGAAAACAATTCAAAGAAGTAGAATTCAGAAAATCAGAAGTAACTACACAGTCATATCCAGAACCTAATAGGATCTGTTGTCCATTGAGACTCAATCTATTGAGACTCCTGCCAACTGAGTTTCATTAATATTACCCCATTCAAGTATTACTTGAGGCAACATCAAATTGTGTTCATTATAAAAGGTTGAAATTAATGAAAATTATATTAAAACTTTGCCCACATCACTTATATTACAGAAGGTGAAATCATTCTTCTGTCAGCTTGAGGACCAAAACTCAACAGCACCTAATTTTATTATTTACTCCATTTATACATCCATTCAAGGATAATCAAGTGCTTTTGTTAATAAAACAAGTCAGTTTATGTCTGTGTAAGGTATATTAACAAATGACCACCTTTGGCTTCCTGAGCTTTTTTCTCGGTTATTTTAAATATAGGTTTCAGAAAGGAATACAATTTGTTGTCATTAATTATTTAAAGTCAAGCCCACATTTTCAATTTCAATGTAAAAATTACACTTGCTGTGTAAATATTTAGCAACGCAATAGATTTTTAATTGCAAAAAAAGGGTGGAATATTTAGTACCTTGAAACTAAGTGTGAAGAGTAACTACATAGTTTCTTAACTGAAGAGCCAAATCTTCCTTTGATCACTTCTGAGCATGACAGGATTCCTTTTAATAACATGCCACATAAATGGAACCTGAAGACCAAAGATAAGACGTAGAAGGCGAAGAAGTGTCTCGACCCAAAATGTCCCATCCCTTCTTTCCAGAAATGCTGCTTGTCCCGCTGAGTTACTCCAGCTTTTTGTGTCTATCTTCGAACAAAGATAAGACAACTGGATTAAATTAAAAAAGCTGAAAATGCTGTCTGACCTGCTGAGTTTTTCAAGCCTGTTTTTTAATAGCATACTTGTTTTTAATAGCATACAACTAGTGCTGTGTGTATTGTAAATCAAGGGGGGGCTGCGACCATCGGCTTATTATTTACTGTTAAACAATATTGATTTTAATGAACCCCAACAACCTTGCAATTATGTTACATTGGCTGCTCTTTCATCAATGGCTTCATATTCATCTGTGATTATACGTTGCACGTGAAGTTGTACTAAACAGTACAGACTGGAAGGTTTTATGATTACTCTTTTTGCTCTGATAGATGGACAAGTAGTTGCAACATTATGGCTGGAATCATCTAATGATCTGGATAGAAACAGATAACCAAACCAAGTTCTTATTCTGCACCTTTACATACTGTGTTCTCCAGGCTCAGCCCTTCGCACCATCAAAAGTATCTAGATGAGGTGTTGACTCAGAAACAAGGCATCTATCATTGTCCCCACCATTCTTCTTCCTGCTATCATTGGGCAGAAGTTTCAGAAGCTTGAAGTCACACAGGAACCGCAACTTTCCTACAACGGTCATTTTCTTGAACTGACCTGCAAATCCCTAATTCTATGCAGGCAATGAAACACTACAGACCACCCCTTGCACTACCATGGACATTTGTTATAATTATATTTTGTACTAATGTATTGTATTTTGGATTGTCTTTTCCATGTGAATTGTGTGTGATTTATGTGTGATGTGTGTATTTCATGTGTAGTTTGTGGGTAATTTGTGTGTAATTTATATGAAATTCATTTTGGGATTGAGCATCTGTACCTGTGATTTTCTAGACCCTGATATTTCACGGTTCTGTACTCATCGATCACTTTGTGTTGTGCCTGTACCTCACCATTCCTGTGCATATGATTAACTTGAGGATATTAGATAGGGTCAAAATAAGACATGATTGAGGACTAAGGAAATTAATTGCCTATCCAGGTGCCCCCCATCTAGTTTCAGGGGTAAACACTAGACTCGGGTGTTATGGGAGACCACACTGACTGAACAAGCATACTGTGCAGGACACAAAAGTAGCCAGTGGAAGCAGGGAGATTATTCCTCAGCGTTGCACCCAAGAGGCTCCCTCATTAATCAATTTAATTTCACTTCAGACATCTGCACAAGAGATCAACATGTACATTCTTCTACCGATGCCGTATTAAAACTGGTCGCTGGATATGCCAGCGAATGCACAGAACGGCGAGCCTTCCATTTCTTCTGCTCCGGAATGGCTGTGAGCAGTGGCACCTCATGGGACGTGCACAGCAGGAAGAGTTATATATCTCACCCTCTGAGCCGAGAGTCATTTTTACTGAATTAACAAACTCAAATCAAAACTAGTATTTCTGTCGTTTAGTTCTTGTGAACAGTGCACAGTTGACACTGGATTTAATTCTGACAGAAGTATTGAGGGAACTTACTTTCTGGCTAACATTCAAAGTGTGGTGCGCTTATGTTGATCCAAATGTTATGTATTTTATGTCTGAAGAAGGGTCCCGACTCGAAATGTCACTCTCCCTGCTCCCCAGATATGCTGAATTACTCCAGCACTTTGTGTCTTTTTTGGACAGTAGTATCTGCAGTTCCTTGTTTTTCTATACATTTTATTACTGGTTTCAAATGTTGCCTCTGGGTCTGGATGCAAGAGTTGCCATGGGACAATTGGCATGGCCGAAGAGCCGTATAAGTGTTTACAGGTTAATTTGTGTTGTGACTTCCTCTGTCACGGATAGACACTCGGTATGTTCCCTTGTACTTTTTAATCTGATGAGGACCGGTGGCTTTTTAAAGTTAAATCAAGTTGTGAGCTGGAGTTTTTTTTACCTGTGCAAGCATCCGTCCTCGGCTCCCTTGCAGCAGTCCGTAGTGGTCAGTTCCTCCTTCACCTCTTCCAGAGATGGCTTGCTCTCCCTGGTGAACTCAAGGGTGGGAACCTCTTCCAGCGTCTCTAAGTAGAAGACGGCGCGCTGCTGTGCCTGCCTTTCCACGGTAGCGGCCCGGCAGGGTGCCGGCACCAGAATGCCATTGCTTTTCTTCCAGAAGCTCGACCTGTCCTGGCTGTGGTTCTTCAGCCGACCCTGTTGACTGTTGCCCCAGTTCTCGTAGCCTTCCTGCGGCTGCAGGTAGCCACCGCCACCGCCGGCCGGGCTGGGCGACGGGTGGCTGAACAACTTCCAGCGGAGACGCAGCATGTGCTTCACGTCGAACTCTTTTCTCCCCGAGCTCGACATGTTTACCCGGGTGTCTCGACTCTCGCAACTTTAAGGAAGATCCCGGAGAAAGAGAAGTGCGGTCACTCAGCAAAGCGTCCGGCTCCACACACAGTGCGCGTCCTGCCTTCACCGAGAGCTCAGGCAGAAGCCTCTCTCTCTCTCCCCCCCGCCCTCCCACACACGAACTATCGAAGCCACACTCCGAGCAAATCACGAGGTTTCCTTGCTTGCAACAAATCACTTTAACTACCTGCCCCACCGTTGTACAACGAGAGGATTTCCACCCTGCGAACATGCAGCGAGATGAACAGGGTCACCTATATCACCTTCAGAGTCTCGCCAATGTGGGTCCCTGACAGGTGCTGAAGACAGTATATTACACGGGACCAGCCTTTTATTTCCTATCTCCCCCTTCCCTCCACTCTGTAGCGGGAATATGTTCTGAAGCCTCCCAACGAGTCCAGTGGGTTTCGAGTCCCCTCGTGTTGCATAGGCTTTTACAGGGTTGCTTTACCACATCAAGATGCTCCGAGAATCTCGGTGCATCAAACAAGTAATCCAACAGCGATCGGGTTTCTTAGATTATTTAATGGCTGCAAAATGGCATGGACTACGCAGCAAGCAATTAAAACGCGCCACTGAGTTTAGTGAGTCCACCCCGCGTTGTGGGTCCACCCCGTCTTTCTTGATAATGACTTCGGTCACCGTTATAAGCAAAGCCCTTCGCTCTTTTTGAGGACGGCTGTGGGTTTCTCAACGCCTTGCCGCTGCACAGCGCACACACACACGCAGTTACACTGCAAGCTCTACACCTCGAAACAGTGGGGAGATTCATTACAGGGCAATCAAATGGCTTAATAGCCAAGGGAGGGGTGGGTGGATGTTAGAATATCACCGGCTAGCCTCCTTTGCGGCAAAGGTCATTTACTCTTCAAATGAACAGCTCGTCTATTTTTCTATTCCCAAACCGTAACGAGACATCAATATCTTCAGGGAGCAAAGAAAAAGCCGGTGCAAGTGAAAGAAAGCGAAGAATAAGTTCACAGATTCACTGAGCTATATGACAGGTTTGAGACAGCGTGGGGGGATTAACATAACTCCCGGAGGATGAGAAGGTTAGTCCCATTCAAAGGGACTTAAATCACATCTCACGAAGACTTGCTGCTGAGATAATCAACCTATTTATCAGTCCGCATTTATTCTGTGTGAAGGCACAGACCAACTTATTTCCAGAATCAGCAAGCAATGTCATTTTACAATGGCTTCTGCACACTTGCAATTACTTCTGAGACGTCTGCTATTTTTTTTCCTATTCAATGTTATTAGAATAAATTGTTCTCGTGAACGGAGACACGATTCCAGATGTTGGAAACTTGAGGGAAAAAATCTACTGCTGGAGGAACACAGCAGGTCGCGCAGCATCTGTGGAGGGAAATTGACAGATAACTTTTAGGAAGAAGGGTCCCGACCCGAAACGTCAACTATTTTCCTCCACAGATGCTGCCTGGCACGCTGTTCCTGCAACAGTTTCCCCCCTCCTATTTTCCGAGGATGTTTCATTCTTTATTAACTAATTTGACCTTGAATTGACCTTATGTAAGAATGCTGTTCATCGATTACAGCTCAGCATTCAACACCATTATTCCATCAAAACTGATCACCAAACTCGGTAACCTGGGCATCGACCCCTCCCTCTGCAACTGGATACTGGACTTTCTAACCAACAGACCCCAGTCTGTGAGGTTAGACAAGCACACCTCTTCAACCCTCACCCTGAACACCGGCATTCCTCAGGGCTGTGTGCTGAGCCCCCTCCTCTACTCCCTCTTCACCTACGACTGCACACCTGTACATGGTACTAACACCATCATCAAGTATGCAGATGATACAACGGTGATTGGCCTCATCAGCAACAACGATGAGCTGGCCTACAGGGAGGAGGTCCAGCACTTAGCAGCATGGTGCGCTGACAACAACCTGGCCCTTAACTCCAAGAAGACCAAGGAGCTCATTGTAGACTTCAGGAAGTCCAGAGGCGGTACGCACACCCCCATCCACATTAACGGGACGGACGGAGGTGGAACGTGTTTCTAGCTTCAGGTTCCTGGGAGTCAACATCTCCGATGACCTCTCTTGGACCCACAATACCTCTACTCTGATCAAGAAGGCTCATCAGCGTCTCTTCTTCCTGAGGAGACTGAAGAAGGTCCATCTGTCTCCTCAGATCCTGGTGAACTTCTACCGCTGCACCATCGAGAGCATCCTTACCAACTGCATCACAGTATGGTATGGCAACTGCTCTGTCTCCGACCGGAAGGCATTGCAGAGGGTGGTGAAAATTGCCCAACGCATCACCGGTTCCACGCTCCCCTCCATTGAGTCTGTCCAAAGCAGCGCTGTCTGCGGAGGGCGCTCAGCATCGCCAAGGACTGCTCTCACCCCAACCATGGACTGTTTACCCTCCTACCATCCGGGAGGCGCTACAGGTCTCTCCGTTGCTGAACCAGCAGGTCGAGGAACAGCTTCTTTCCGGCGGCTGTCACTCTACTCAAACGTACCCGTACCTCGGTGACTGCCAATCACCCCCCCCCCCCCCCCCCCCCCCCCCCCCGGACACTTATTATTATTTATTCAAATCGTTTGCTATGTCGCTCTTCAAGGGAGATGCTTAATGCATTTCGTTGTCTCTGTACTGTACACTGACAATGACAATTAAAATGAATCTGAATCTGAATCTGAATCTGAATCAATTCTGAATGGAGGCAATTTATTCTCTCTTTCGCCCGTATTAACGCGAGATTTTTAAAGAGAAAGCCATTGCACATGTCGCTTCCATTTGGCTTTAATTGGAATACTTCAGGATGACTAGAAATTCATGATTGCTTGCATTTTGTGTTCGTCTTATAGGCTGTGGGCCGAGGAGCTTTATTCCAGTTTTTCGTGACCCAAGTCACAGAACTACATGAAATTTTCACATATTGTGTAAAACAATTATATAAATCACCCCCTGAAACTCGTCATGAACAAGACTTGCACATTTTTATTAAATTAGAGAAAAACCCGACAAATCTCTGGTATTTTTAGTCCAATCAAAGCACGTTTAACATTGAGTTGTATGCCAGTTGGCCAATCACGCGCTTTGTTTCAGGTTAGCACACAGCATTGCTGAGAGGGCTTCACTGATGCCTGTTTTACTGGAGATTCCGATGAAGGTTCTTTGTCGTGGAAACTTGCAGCAGGGTAATTGAATTTAGTGAGAAAAGCATTAAGAAGTCTGAAAAATGTGCAGCTAAGTGGATAGAAGTGGAAGAAAATCTTGAAAGCAAAGACCCTGCTGAGATGCTGCAGTCAAACTTTGCGAATCAACATACTGAAAGTTAAGATCTAAGGTCTGAATTTATGAAAATTAATCTGTATGGACTTTAATTAATTAAATTGCACCCTTTATAATGTGAAAAAATTAGATTTGGAGGCTGTACATTCATTCACTAAATCAGTCACTCATTCATTCCTGCATACATCCATTCACTCAATCATTCATTCATTTACTCAATCACTCACTCATTCTTTCATTCACTCATCACTTATGCATTCATTCATGAAGTTGAGGGCCTAACCTATATGCATCAATAACAAGGTAAATTAAACATTTTCACTAATGCCAGCTTGTTGTAGAGTAATAAGACTTAACCATCTAATCTCGGAGCTGCCTGCAATAACTTACCGGGAAAAGGTGCTCCGATCGCGGGGCCTATGTATTTAACATAGTGAAGCCGCGATCTCAATTAAAAAGCGGCCAATTCGCGAATGTGGAGCTGTGGATCTTCTCCGCGGGTGGTGGGGGTGGGGGGTGGGATGGGGGGGGGTGTACATAGTGCCGTCCGTAGTGGCCGTTTCCAGGAAAACGGAGGAATATATCTTTCTGGAATATATATAGGTATACTAATATATTATATGCCTGACCCACTGAGTTACTCCAGAACTTTGTGTCTAATGTCCACAAATGAATTTTCTTTACTCTGCATGCTCTCCAATGCAGTCATGTATTTCTTATAGTGCAGTGACCAGAACGGCACACAATGTTCCAAGTGTTATTTATATCATGTTTTTAAAATAATATATTATATTATTATACCTATATTACTATCTGGAATATATATAGGTATAATGATATATAGTTTAAATGGTCTGCAACACGGAAATAGGCTGCCAATCATGTAATATGGACATTGGCCACTAGATGGCGCTTATTTTCCCGATCTCATTTTCTAATTAGTTTAATTAATTAATGTGCAACTTTCGGCAATGAAGAGTTATGACATCCTTCTCAATTATATTTCATCTAAATCTGTGGAACATTTCATGTAGTTTGGTGACTTGGGTCACGAAAATTGATTTCTAGACACATTTTTGATGCTCGTCCCACAGCCTATTACTAATCATCCAAATAATAACCTACTTAACAAAACAAATTAGTTGAATCATGTTACAGCTGGAGCCCCTCATCATGAACTCCCCTTAAACTGAAACATAGAAACATAGAAATTAGGTGCAGGAGTAGGCCATTCGGCCCTTCGAGCCTGCACCTAAAACTGAGATAATCTTTTAATTAGTTTTAACATGTGGTTCTGGCGACCAACACGTTCATGAAATTGGTCATAGACACAACATGTCAAAGTGTGTCATGGGATCAACCTTAACAAACCTTATCCAAAGAGGACATCTCTAGCACATTGGTCTTCATCAGTCAGAGTATTGATTATAGAAGTTGGGTCATGTTGCAGTGGCATAAGATGTTGGTGAGGACGCATTTAGAGTATTGTGTTCAGTTCTGGGCACCATGTTATAGGAAAGATGTTGTCCAGCTGGAACCGAGACAGAGAAGATTTACAAGGATGTTGCCAGGGGGTAGAGAGAGAGAGGGCAGAGGCAGAGGCACAGAGGCAGGGCAGAGGCACAGAGGCCAGGCATTGGCACGATGCACAGAGGCATGGACCCGAGACGAGAACCGGACCCGAGTGGGCGAACATCGAGTTGGGCCGCCGCAGTCTTCAGTTATGATCTTTGGTCTTCAGTCCAGGGCCCGACTTCATCTCCGACTGCATCTTTTGAATAATGGGAGGGAGGGGTGGAGGGGTGGCGTCACTCGCAGCATGCGCAAGAACGGCATGCAGACCCATTGTGCGTCATCAGCGAATGACAGACGATTTTAAATTCAAGGTTTTGTCAGATTTATGAACATTTTCAGTAATAATTCGAGAAATAAAGCATGCCATTTTCAGATAAGGCGATTTTGGACTCTACGGGAAAAATGTCTACCGGAATATGTAAAAATGTTACCGTTACCACGTCGTTTTTTCGCGAAGATGTGATTACACACAAACACACAAACAAATACATCCACATACAAGATCAGACTTTTAGTAGTTACTGACCCAGTGGGTCCCATCCCCTCAATGGGCAGTTGCGGGGGGCGGGGGGAGGGTGGCGGCCTGCCGCGTCACACACACACACACACACACCACCACACACACACACACACACACACACACACACACACACACACACACACACACACACACACACACACACACACACACACACACACACACACACACACACACACACACACACACACACTAGCCACCACACACACACACTAGCCACCACACACACACACACTGACCACCCCCCTTGATATTATATTAATATTATTCATTTGCTCCTTTTACCCCATCCCCTGCCCTATCCATTCACGCATAGCCCCCAACTCGCAGGTGTGGCTAGAGAGGGAGGGGGGTAGAGAGAGAGAGGAGGGCAGAGGCAGGGCAGATACAGAGTCAGGCCAGAGGCACAGAGGCTGGGTAGAGGTACAGACGCAGGGCAGAGGCACAGAGGCAGAGCCCCGAGCCGATCGGAGAACCAGACCCGAGCCAAGCCGAGGCGTGGGCAGGCGAGAGAGCCTTCGGGCGAACGTCGACCAAAAGACTGCGAGTTGGGCTGCCACAGATCACAGCTATGATCTTTGGTCTTCAGTCGACGGCCCAACTTCATATCCGGCTGCGTCTTTTGAATAACAGGAGGGAGGGGTGGGGGGGTGATGTCACTCGCAGTGCATGGAAGGACTGCACGCAGACCCATTGTGACGTCATCAACAAAAGACAGTCGCTTTTAAATTCAAAGTTTTGTCAGATTTTTGAACATTTTCAGTAATAACTCGAGAAATAAAACATTAAATTTTCAGATAGGTATATTTTGGACTCCATGGGAACAATGTCTCCCGGAACATGTAAACATTTTACCATTACCGCATCTTTTTCTCACAAAGATGAGACAACACAAAAACAAATAAACACACGCACACATGCACACACGCACACACGGCCACATACAAGTTTTATTACTTTTATTAGTTACTAGGCCAAGTGTGACAGGGACCCATTGGATCCCTGTCACACGGGAGGCCTGGTCCCCAACGCAACCTGTTCCCCAATGCAATATTCCACCACTCAACTAAAACCCCCACGGGAAGCCTGGTCCCCCAACGCAACCCGTTCCGCAATGCAATATTCCACCACTCATCCATAGCCGGCAATTGGGCAGGGGATTTGAGATTTTTGAACATTTTGATTAATCTCAGGAAAAATGCATGAATTTTTCAGATGACGATTTTGGACTCAACGGGATAAATCTCTATCGGAATATGTGAAAATTTTACCGTTAGCACGTCGTTGTTTTGCGAAGATGTGATTACACACAAACACATGCACACACACACACGCACACACACGCACACACACGCACACAACCACCAAGATCAGAGTTTTAATATTTAATAGATATGATATTTGTACAGGTGCATGGATAGGGATGAGTTAGAGGTATATGAGCCAAATTCAGGTAAATGGGATTAGTTTAGTTGCTTGGTTGGCATGAATGAGTTGGTCTGAAGGGTTTGTGTCCATGCTGTTTAGCTCTATCTCCATGAATCATAGCAAAACAAATTTATTGGCTTAAGCTTTATTGGTTGCAAAGCAGCTATAGTTGTACCATCAACCCACACACCAACAGAGCTTTCTCCATTGGGTGGTCATTATTTTTATACTTGGCCAGTTAGGCACATACATTGCTGAGGATGAAAGATAATGCAGAGGAATTGTGATTGTGCAAGGAATACTTGATTATCAAAATTGCCGACGAACAGATGCATTTCAACAATGTCAAGATGAATGAAGAACCTGCACACTAAATTAAAATAAAGGCCAAGTGTGAATACGTATTGGGAAGAGGGGTTGTCATAGAATAATATAATTTGAAAGTTCAGCTTTTGAATACTTTATTGTTCAGCGTGACTTTGAAAACTATAATAGCTTCAGAGATAAGTGTATGCTGCCCATTCCTAGATTAATATTAATGTTGAAGTGGGCTTGTCTAAATTTACTTTAAAATATTTATCAGAAATTTAGAGGATATTGTTTCTGAATCCGTAATATCAAAGTGCATGCTACTCTTGTCCAAATGTATTTTGGCATTGATAGTGAAAGATTTTCAGATTGGATTTATCCTGATATTTTCTTAAGTCACATTTTACACCCAGATGAGAATTTGTATTTGCACTTCAGAGTTTTTTTTCTGACTCTGCAGTCATTTTAACATTCTACAACATTTCGCCCACCACCGCTGAGAGAACCATTTTGCAATAACAACAACACAGCAAATGCCAGTACGGTTTGTGGTATTTACATTTTGAATACATTAACTTTAAATTTCCAGCCATTATAAATTGTGGGATTAAATAAGAACAGGTGGCAGCACCATAGCTAGTTCAGCAGCAGCTGTGGGTTGTAGTTGGGCATATTTCCTGGTTGGTTTGCATATTTATTCATTGTTTGTTTCCAGTTGTTTTCATCTGGCATGTTTTAAAGCCACACAGATGGCTCCCTGAAGCCCCAGCTGGTTAGGACAGATTGTAAAGGTTCCAAGTTTGATTTTTGGTTTGTACATCAAGTGGAATTCTGCTGGGGAATGTACACCAGCTTATAATTGGCCACAATTCTCCTGGGTTATAGAGTGGGAAAATCAACTGGTGCTTTCAATCCTTATTGCAATATATACATGCATTCAGATGCAGATGTATATTGTTTAGTACATACGCATTAAAGGCGAGAATGACGGGTAGTTTCAGATTTAATAGCACATCCATGAGTCCCCTTGAAATGTAATAGTTACGAATCAACATCAACACTGTGCTCTTGGAATCCCATGCCAGAAAAGATGGGAATAGAGGGCAGGACATCTTGTAAAACACATTAGTGTATCAAATGGTTTTTAACATCATTGTTGACACTTGTTTTCTTCAAACTTCAGATTTATTTTGATTTACAATTTCCATTATCACATTAGTCCATGTCACCAGATTATTTGTTCACTAACATAACCACTTTGTCCCCATAACATTATCTTATAACTGAAACAGGCTAATATGTCCTTTATGTGCATGCCAGCTTCCAGAAAAGCATTCTCATAGGTCCCATTCCCTCTACCCTTACTTTTCTATACCTTACAATTTATTTCACTCACAATATCCCAGGTCCCTGAACGATCTGCATAGACCCATTCCTACCCCAGCTTCGGAACTCTATGGACTCCCTCTTGCACTATCATGGACTTGATTTCTAATTGTGTTCTGCACTAATATCTTGTTTTTGCAATAAATAAAATAAATCACTGCCTTACAGAATTTATGACTGATGTATGTAGAATTTGTGTTTATGTGCTTGTAATGCTGATGTAAGAATGATATTATTGTACCTGTACCTCACCGTACTTGTACACATGACAATACATTAGATTTAATCAACACCATTAACCTGCTGGTGAGAAAACAGGAGATTTGAAAGGTTGAGAATTCTAACCTTGAGGCACTATTTAATTGGGAATCAATTTAGATCGGCTGACAGAGAAGATGAGTGAACTCATGGGCAGTTCATAAAAGTTGGAAGAAACTGGTGCATCTGGAGGAAAATAACATGGGCACAGTAGGAAAATGCAACTTCTGCATCTGCAGCTTCCAAAGTCAGTATCAAACTCATGCCCCTGAAGCTGTATGTTTACTGTTGCAACTATCGAGGTTCATATAGCTTTATTATTGTTATACTGTATGTACCAAGGTACAATGAAAAACTTTGTTCTACATGTTATCCAAATGAATCATCCATATATAATTACAATCATAGCAAATACTGTATGTGTACAACAGGAAGTGCAAACAGTGAAATGAAGCAAAATACAGAATTACAACTACAGAGAAAATGCAGATTAAAAAAAGACAAATGGGCACAACGAGGTAGGTTGAGAGATCGAGAATGCCTCCTTATGTGATATCAGTTCAAGATTCTGATAAAAACAGGGAAGAAGTGGTTCTTGCATTTGGTGGTATCTGCTTTCAAATTTGTTCATCTTCTGTCTCACAGGAAAGGGGAGAAGAGGGAATAACGGGGATGTGAATGTACTTGATTTCCTTTGTTGCTTTTCTGAGGCAGTGTGAAGAGTCAATAATCAATAGAAAGGAGGCTGCTTTATACAATGGAGTGGGCTGCATCAACAACTCTCTACAATCTACTGCATTCAGTTGCTTAACCAAGCTGTGATACATCCTGAGAATTTGCTTTCTATGGTACATATGTAGACATTGGGAGTGTCATTTGAGACATGCCAAATTCCCTCAGTTTTCTGGAAATAGAAGTGTTGGTGTGCATTTCTGTAGCAGTTTCAGATTTCCAGCACTTGTAGTTTGGATTTTTTAATATTAAAGAAGAGGTAGCAATGGGCTTTGAAGGACAGTCATAAAGGTAGAGAAATAGAAACAAAGAGCATTACGGAGAGCACTAGCAGTTGAAGGCAAGATTGCTGAAACAATTAAAACAGTGGATGCTCAAGAGACTTGAACTGGAGGAATGTAAAGCTTTTGGAATGACATAGTGGAGGAGTGAAGCATGGGAAAATGAGGATGAGAATTTTAACATTGAGGCATTATTTAATTGGGTGTCAGTATTGGTCAAATGGCATAATGGTGATGAATCAAACTTGGTACTTGATAGTTCATGCGAATCAATGAATGATTTGGAGTAAATCATGGCTGGAATATGGCACAGAGTAGACCCAGGTAATGTACCTGTCGCACATCTTCAGTAATTTGGTTTATTTCTGAACTTGGGTTTTTTTTGTGTGGAGTTTGCATGTTCTCCCTGTATCTTGATGGGTTTCCCTGAATGCTCTGGTTCTCTTTCACATTCCAAGGCATTTCCACTTTCCCACAGTAAATTAACCCTGGAGTATGTGGGTGATAGGAGAATTGGGGAGGGTAGATAGCAGATTGGTAGTTATGGGGGAATAAGCAACAGGGAGATGAGGGAAATGGGATTGTTACGTGACTCATCATAATATGGAAGGGTCATTAGGAAATATGAAAGAACAATAAATATCATATTTATTTATTTTTGTTTATAAGATGCTGGAGTGCAAGTATGACTACCATCACCCTAGACATCACTATATTATTCTCATATTTCAGGGATACAAGTTATAATAGCAGGCAAAGTAATGCCAAATGAAACAAATCTCAAGCCCACAGGTTAATATCCCAAACAGGAATTCCTGTGTAAGATAATAAAAAATCGGAGAATAAAAATTGAATGAGGGTAATTTGCCTCATCAAAACTGCTCCATAGTTAATAATATAATGGTTCAACTTTAGCTTCAAATTCCATTAACATCTCAGATGACCTGTCCTGTGCACATTTATTCCCAGATCCCTCTGTTCACCTGCATTCTTCAATTCCCTACCAATTACCATGTACGTCCTATTTTGATTTGTCCTGCCAAGATGTAGCACCACACACTTATCAACATTAAACTCCATCTGCCATCTTTCAGCCCACTCTTCCAACTGGCATAAATCTCTCTGTTGACTTTGAAAATCTATTTCATTATCCACAACCCCACCTATCTTAGTATCATCTGCATACTTACTAATCCAATTTACCACGCCATCATCCAGATCATTGATGTACATGACAAACAACAGTGGACCCAACACAGATCCCTGTGGCACCCCATTAGTCACTGGCCTCCAACCTGACAAACAACCATCCGCCATTACTCTCTGGCATCTCCCATTCAGCCACTGTTGAATCCATCTTGCTACTCCACCATTAATACCCAACCATTGAACCTTCTTAACCAACAAATAATGTGGATTCAGCCCAGTACATCATGGGCACAGCCTTCCCCACCTGCAAATGCATCTACATAATGAGCAGCCTCAAGTAGATTGCATCTATCATCAAAGACACCCATCATCCGGGTCATGCCCTCTTCTCGCTGCATCCCTCAGGCAGGAGGTATAGAAGCCTAAGGTCTCACATCGCAAGGTTTAGGAACAGCTACTTTTCTACACCCATCAAGTTCTTGAACTGAAAAAATGTGCTGAAGTAACTCAAGTGAGTCAGGTAGCATCCCTGAAGAACATGGTTAGGTGACCTTTTGGGTTGGGACCCATGTTCAGACTGATTGTAAGTGGGGGAGGGAGGGGGAGAGTTTGAAGAGAGGAGGGTCAGGACAAAGCATGGCAGATAAGAGGTGAAGACAGGTGAGGGGTGGTTTTGGCCATCTGACTATCACACCCACTCTCACATGTGTTCACCTATTACCTACCATCTTTGTCCTGCCCCTCCTCTCTTCTAGCTTTCTTCCCCTCCCGACAATTAATCTGAATAAGGATCCTCACCTGAAACGCCACCTATCCATGTTTTCCAGCTCTGCTGCCTGACCTGTTGTTATTCTGGAGCTTTGTGTCTTTTTTTTGTAAACCAACATCTGCAATTCCTTGTTTCTATATTCTTAAACTGACTTGCCCAATCCTTATACTAACTCAGCAACAGAATACTACAGTCCTCCTCTTGCACCATCTTGGACTTATTTTTCTGTATATATTTTATGCATGTTATTTTTATTTTCACTGTCTGGTATAGAAACATAGAAACATAGAAAATAGGTGCAGGAGTAGGCCATTCGACCCTTCGAGCCTGCACCGCCATTCAATATGATCATGGCTGATCATCCAACTCAGTATCCTGTACCTGCCTTCTCTCTTACCCCCTGATCCCTTTAGCCCCAAGGGCCACATCTAACTCCCTCTTAAATATAGCCAATGAACTGGCCTCAAATACCTTCTGTCCCAGGGAGTTCCAGAGATTCACCACTCTCTGTGTGAAATATTTATGTTTTTTGTGTGTTGTCTGAGTCCATGTGCCTGTGATGCTGCTACAAGCAACATTTTCATTGTACCTATATCTGGCCGTACTGGTGTATATGACAATAAAATTGACCGCTTTTCTTCTCTCTCCATATTCTCTCATTCCTGGAATATTCAATAACCTGTGAAACTCTGTTTTAACCATGTTCCATGTGTAAGTATCTTGAGCGGTGAATTCCAAAGAGTTATGCTAACTAAAGTCTCCCAAAATCCTTCTTTAAGGTTTATCATCTGGTTTTAACATAAATAAGTTGCTCTCAAACTTAATATTAAATTTATAGTTCATGATCATTCTTTCCACAAGGTTACTAGATGACATAATTTAACTAGCCCTATGAAACAAACCTAGATCTATAATTGTTTTCACTATTTGGTTCCTATTGATTTAGAAATCTATCTTAAATACTTCCCATGATTTCTTTTCCTCCATATCTGTACTGCAAATTTGATTTATCTTGTTCATATGAGGATTGAGGCTCTCATAAATACAGTAATATCACTGTTAATACACTAATGCTTTTGCAACAAACTTCTCCAAAACGCTAATGAATATTAGCAGCTCTTTAATCCATTGCAGCTGGAATCGCCTGTCTTTTACTGTATTATTTCATAGATCTACCGAAATTGAATCCAACCCTGTTATTTTCATCCATCCTATCCTTCATTGTCCAAGTTGAACTCCCCCACAACCAACCCATTTACATTTGCCCATCTTTTTTAAATGTCAAGTGTCCTGGAATATTTAGTTCCTTCGTCACTTTGCAATGGTTATTAGATCAAACCCATTTATTTCTATCTCAGCCAATGATTCATCGGTTGTTCATGAATATTTCATGTATTAAATTAATGCCTTTAACTTTAACTTTTTTTTCTCGTTTCTGCTGATGTCGCTTCAATCACTGATGACATGTTATCTTTCTTTTAAATGTTCAATCCCTTCTTGACACATTCTAATTTTATACGATGCCACATATTTGTTTTACATTCTTGACATTCGTCTTACATAGTTTGTATTTACTCGTTCTTGAATCCTTCCTATAGATATAATAACTATTCACTTTAGTAAAGTGTTCATGTACTAACAAAACTTTGTGGTTTGCAGGAGTTTGCTGTACATAATTTAACTGTTACATTTCCAATATTACAACTATGACTTCCTTCATTGCACAAATGCAATATTTATGATCCCAGTATTTTAGAAAATGTAATTCCATTCTTAAAATATATATTTGCCTAATGTTATTCCTAAAACCTCTCAACCTGGCCTTAACTATTTATAACTTCATCAGCTGTAAAGCACTTTGGGACATTTGAGTAGGGTGTGAAAGATGCTATATAAATGAAAATTATGTTAAACCAATAATAACATGACCATTACACTGGGATGGAAAATATAGAAACACAGTACTTATTCAAAATGAGAAATATAGCTGAGGTCTTTAAAAAAAAAAAATGTGCCTGATAAATTAGGTTAATTAATCTCTGGTCACTAAATTAGAGGAATTAACCTGGAAAACTGTGAACGTGAAACATGAAAACAGGCTTAGAGTTTGGTAGCTAGGTTGAATAGTCTTTAACAATGCTTATTCCTCCAATTCATAAAATCTCTAATTAACAAATAGTCAGATAATTAAAAGAAAAAATAAAGCCACATTAGTAAGATTATCAAGGAAATGTACCATTTTGGGTTTCTCTTCTGGCAAAGAAATTGTGCTGCCGTTAATGGTAGGAGGATCATATGATCCTGCTGTGAACATTAGTTTCCACAAGATGTTGAAAGGAACCAAGCCGAGGATTTTTTTTTAATTTTACTTTGTTAAAGCTTTACCTGAACCAGAATTCAAGCAAAAACTCCAAAAGCCTTGTCTAAAGGGCCTGTCTCACTTAGGCGATTTTTTCGGCGACTACAGGGGACTAGGCTGTCGCCATGTAGGGTGACTCATGTCTGGTCATGAGTAGTGTCCTCAAGCCGCCTAAAGAGTCATAACGTTTTTTCGTGTTGCCGCTGGATTATTAAATATTCAAAACCCTTTCGGCAACTGTCGGCTTGACGTGGCTTGTCTTCTCCTGTCGTAGGTGCTGTCGTAGGTTGTCGCCAGGGTGACGCAGGTTGTCGCCAGGTGGCGTAGGTTGGCGGTGAGTGATGACATTGGTGAATTCCATTGGCGACCACCTACGTCAACCTACATCAACGGGTGACAGGTACCGGTGACTGGATAGTCTTCAATTGTCTTCAGTTGTTGCCAACAGGGTCGTAGCTTGTCGCAGGTGGATGTAGGTTGACCGGTTGTTATAAGTTATTGCCTGTGTAGTCCTAGGTTGTTGTAGATGTGGTCACAGGTGAACGTCCTAATGGGTCGCTGGTTGTCGGTAGCTTGCCGTAGCTTGAAGTCGGCTAGGTGGTAGGTTGTCGTAGACATTGTCGTTAGGGAGTCCAGTCATCAGTTTTTCGGTGGCCTGCTACTGTCGCCGGCAGTCATCGAAAAAATCGCCTAAGTGGGACAGGCCCTTAACTGAAACTAATTTGTTCGAAACATTGCTAAATATATGCTCAGCACTTAGTTACACTGAAAAAACTGGAGGCCAAATATTTAACGTAATGCAAGAAAAAGTATCACAAGCCAGTGGCTCAACTACTTGGGTCTTGGATATTTTAAATAATTTGTGATATTAACTACAGTGTTTAGCAGGAAGATGTGGGGTCCATTAAAATATCCTTTTACAATTCTGCCAAATTGGATCCCAGCACTTGGGAATCATGACCTAGAAATTGTATTGCAATGTAAATATTGAATTCTGTTGAACTGCATTTGTACATGAATTAGAAGAGTGCCTACTTATGAACAAATAATGTACTCAACTTGCTGAACTTCATAGGTGTTGAGATATAACAATGAGCCCAATCCAAAGTCACTCACAGATAGGTGGATTGGATTGCATGACACAAATTTGACACCAAGCCTGTCAGATGTCATTAACATATAGTTTTAAATATATGTTTTCTGTGACACTAGTTACCCGAAGTAACTAATATTAATAAGACTTGACTAATTTTAATCAGGCCCCAAGCAAGCAAAATGTTCAAAATGTTCCCACTTGAAAGAAGAACTTGTCTGAGATCAAACAAAGATACAGATCAAGAGCAGGGGTATGCTTCTTGATCTTTTCAGCCAGCTCTTCCAAGTTTGAAAGCAAAAAAACACCATATTCCAGAACAGGTTCTTACCTACTGTTATCAGACAACTAAATGGTCCTCCCATAAAGTAGGATGTAGTCCCGATCTTCCAACCTACCTCATTGCGGACCTTGCGTATTAAACAAAAATCTGCATGTTCTCTGTAATTAGATGCTATAACACCATATTCTGCATTCTGGTATTTTACCACTTTGCACTACCTTTTGTATCCATGTATGTTTTGATTGTACTCGTGTCGTACGATTTGACTGAATAACACACAAACAAAGCGTTTCACTCTATCTCAGTACACATGACAATAATAAACTAATACCAATATCAATTTAAAAGAACATAAAAGATTGTCTAGTAAATCCAATTGTTGGGTTTAAATCCCAACACAAAGATTTGAGCACACATAACAAGTTTGACATTGATAAATGCTGCACTGGCAGATAAATGCTGCACTGGCAGAAACATTGTTGTCTCTCATGATGCAACACTTAAAGGCAAAAATGACATTTATTCCATGAACTCGTGAGGGGGCATGCCGTAGATGGTAAAAATTCCCTTCAAATTCCTTTGAAGAGCAGGGATTTGTCCTGGGTGTATGTATACATTCCTGTCGTGTCAAAATGTATCAGTATCATTCAACATCGCATAAAATTGTCAGAAATTTGTTGGGTTTAAATCCCATTTGAGCACACATAACATTTTGACATGATTGCTGCACTGGCAGAACTGTCTCTCAGATGCAACATTAAATGAAACTCGTTCAGTGCCGTAGATGGATGTAAAAATTCCCTCAAATTCCTTTGAAGAGCAGGGATTCTCCTGGGTGTATATACATTCCTTGTCAAAATGTATCCATCATTCAACATCACTAAAATTCAGATTGTAATTTATCACATTGCTGTTCGTGAAGCTTCCAAATTGACTGCTGTGTTGTAAAAATATAGAAGGGACAACTTTTCAGAAGAACCTCACCGTTTGCAAAGCTCTTGGGACATATAAGCTCCATTGGTGAACCTAGAAATTCCAACATTCCCTGACTATTATGTCAAAGGATTATATTTGGACATTCCAGAGAAAATTGGATGCAAAAGTAAGGTTATGCTTCAGTTATGTAGGGAAATGGTGAGAGGATATTTGGAGTACTATACATACTATTAGTTACCTATTTAAAAGAACGTATGTAACTGTGTTGACAAATGAGTTCCTGGAAAGCTTAGGTATTTTTCCATCAAAAGATAGGATGAGTGTGACATACCCACAAACATGAGACGGAATTTATTTGAAACACACATGATCACGAGGGATCTTTGTATGATGGATGTGGAGAGGGGTTTTTCCTCTCCTGGAATAACCTAGAGCAAATGGTTGCTGTTTGTCCAATATGGAATTTTGTGCAAAGGGATTGTTCAATAAGAGATACGTGACAACATCGGTTATTTAACATGTCATGAAACTCTACATTAAGTTTTTAAATCAGAGGTAGATAGAAATTTAATGTGAAGGTATGTGGAACTGAGGTTGCAGTCAGATTAACTATGATCTCATTAAAAGGTGGAGTAGGCTTGAAGGATCGAGTATCATATTCCTGCTCCTAATTGGAATGTTTGCATTTATGTTAATGCCACCATATTAAAATGATCTTGTGATTGAAGTCCACAGATTTGAACTTGCAGTCAGCACTCCTTCCTGCAACTGGATCCTCGGCTTCCTGACCAACAGATCCCCATCAGTGAGGATATGTGACAAATCATCCTCTTCGATAATTCTCAACATTGGTGCTCCGTAAAGATGGGTTCTCAGCTCCCTACTATACTTCTTATGCAGTCATGACTGTGCAGTCAAATACCAATCCAACTCAATTTACACGTTCACAGATGACACCACTGTACTGGGCCAGATATCAACAATGACAAGATAGAGTACAGAAAGGAGATTGAGAACCTTGTAACCTGGTGCAAAGGCAACAACCTCTCACTCAATGTCAGCACGACAAAGGAAATTGTGATTGACTTCAGGAAGCAGAGCAGTATACACACATCCAGTGGGAATTGCTGGCACAGAAGTAATGATGATCGAAAGCTTCAAGTTCCTGGGAAAAAATATTACTAGTAATTTGTCTTGGGCCGGCCACATCAAAGCTATGGCCAAGAAAGCACACACATGCTTCTTCTTCCATAGAAGGCTCAGGAAGTTCAACATGTCCACAACGAACCGTACAAATGTCTACTGAAGCGCCGTAGAAAGTGTTTTATCGGGATGCATCGCAGCCTGGTTTGGGAATAGCTCCCTCCAAAACTGTAATAGATTGCAGAGAATTGTGGACTTAGCCCAGACCAGCATGTACCAACCTCTCTTCCATTGACGCTATCTACAGTTCATGTTGCCTTGGCAGGGCACCAGCATAAGTTTCACACCAGTAGCTCCCTCTTTCCCCTTCTCCCATCAGTTTGGAAATGCATACCTCCGGATTCAGGGACAGTTTCTTGTCAGCTGTTATCAGGCAACTGAACCATCCTCTCGTCAGTTAGAATGTGGTCCCGGCCTCCCATCTACCTCAATGGAGACCTTTGAACTAGTTTAACCAGACTTTATCTTTCACTGAATGTGTTCCCTTTATCTTTTATATGTGCACTGTAGATGGCTTGATTGTAATCATGTATTGTAAAATACGCAAAGTAAAGCTACACAGGACAACAATCAACTAAACAAAAGTGCTGGAGTAACTCGTCGGGTCAGGCAGCATCTCTGGACAACATGAATACATGAAGTGTTAGGTTGGGATCCTTCTTCAGACTGATTCAGACTAATCAGTCTGAAAAAGGGTCCCAACCCAAAATGGCACCTGTTCATGTTCTACAGAGATGCTGCTAGACCCATTGTTACTCCAGCATGTTGTGTCTTTTTTTGTAAAGGCGCTTCTGCAGTTCCTTGTCCTTCCTTTCTCTACTTTGAGTTATTTTAGGAAGTTGTAGTTTCGCAACATTAAACATTTCAGCCCACCCCAAGACTCTTTTGAAACCATCCCTTCCAAATTATCTCAGTGACAAAGATAGTCAATGATTACCGCATCTTCAGCTGCCAGTGTCCATGTTGCTTCCTCTTCATCCAGTCCAGGCACAACATAAATTAACTTTGGTTCAAAGAGATTTCTAGCCAGTTGATTTCCTTTTGTTGAGTATGAGATTAAATGTTTGTGGCCTGTTACTGCCCACTCTACCCAGCCATGATGATAGAAGCATCTTTCTCTTTGATTGATGTGCAATAGTATATGCAGAGTTGGCTTTTATGTTTTTGTGTGATTCGTTTTATAGCTCACGATCTATTAGTGATTCAGCCCTTTTATATTTGATTTAATGCATTTTTTGCCTTTTAGAACAGCCATTAAAAAGAAAATCACATGGCGCGGTGGTGCAGCAACTGATTTGCAGATTTACAGCGCCAGAGACATGGGTTCGGTTCTGACTACAGGTGCTATCTGGATGGAGTTAATATAATAATAATAATAATAATAATAATAATAATAATAATAATAATCATAATCATAATCATAATCATAATCATAATAATAATAATAATCATAATAATAATAATAAACAACTTTATTACGGACTCAAGGTCCAGACAAGGGGCAAAATTACATATAAATGCATTGCATATTAAAAAACATCATAATGTACATATAAAATCTTAGAATATCACATAAAAGCATCATAAATTATATTAAAATACGCAAAGCTACACAGGACAACAATCAACTAAACGAAACGAAGTTGAAAATTGTTTTTAAGCAGCTGAACAATTTCCTGTTAATGAACAGCTGTTTTGATGTCTTCCAGTCAGGATTTAGACCACACCACAGCACCGAGATGGCTCTTGTTAAGGTCTTCAATGACATTCACTTAAACACAGACAATGGCAAAATTTCAGTCTCAGTATTACTAGATCTCAGTGCTGCATTCGACACAGTCGATCACAACATATTACTAGACCGTCTGGAAAACTGGGTGGGACTTTCGGGCACAGCATTAAAATGGTTTGAATCCTACTTGAAGGACAGGGACTACTTTGTGTCTATAGGTAATTACACATCTGAGCGTGCAAAAATTACATGTGGAGTTCCCCAGGGCTCCATTCTGGGGCCTCTTCTGTTTAACATCTACATGCTTCCACTGGCTCAGATCATGAAAAACATCAAAATATGTTACCATAGTTACGCAGACGACACACAAATCTACATAACAATATCACCAGGAGACTATAGTCCAATACAAGCACTGAGTAGATGCATTGAGCAAATCAACGATTGGATGAACCAGAATTTTCTCCAATTAAACAAAGAAAAAACTGAAATAATTGTTTTTGGAACCATCGAAGAACGATTAAAAGTTAACACCCAGCTTCAAATGGTAATGCTAAAAACAACAAACCAAGCCAGAAACTTAGTAGTAGTCATAGACCTGAACTTCAACAGCCACATAAAAACAGTCACAGAGTCAGCCTACTATCACCTAATGAATATATCAAGGATTAAAGGACTTATGTCTCAGCAGGATTTGGAAAAACTTGTCCATGCATTTATCTTCAGCAGGCTCGACTACTGTAACAGTGTCTTTACAGGTCTCCCTAAAAGGTCGATCAGACAGCTGCAGTTAATTCAGAATGCTGCTGCTCGAGTCCTCACTAAGACCAAAAAAGTAGATCACGTTACTCCAGTTCTGAGGTCTTTACACTGGCTTCCTGTCTGTCAAAGAATTGATTGTTTACTATGATTTAGGGCCAAAATACATTTCTGATCTTCTGCTTAGCTATGAACCACCCAGACCTCTCAGATCGTTTGGGACACGTCTGCTCTGTGTCCCCAGAGTCCGAACTAAACATGGAGAGGCAGCATTTAGTTTTTATGCACCACATATCTGGAACAAACTCCCAGAAAACTCCAGGTCTGCTGCAACTCTCAGCTCTTTTAAATCTAGACTGAAGACTTTTCTGTTTGCCGCTGCCTTTCAGTAAACAATACAATTTATTAATTACTTATACTGCACTGTAACTTCTATTCCTGGTTTTATTCTATTTTAAATATTTTATTTGATTGCCTTTAATTTTGTAATTATTTTATCTGAATAATCTAATAATCGTTTTACATCTAAATGTCATTTCATATGTGTTTCTTTCCAATGCTTTTAATGTTTTATGTAAAGCACTTTGAATTACCTTGTTGTTGAAAGGTGCCATACAAATAAACTTGCCTTGCCTTGCCTAAAAAAACCCACAATACACGAGTTAAAAATCCAGATTATAAGAATGATCTATGTTCTACAACGAGACAACGATTCCAGCGCCTCCACAGCTGGGATTCATAGCATGAGTGCTAACCCTTATGTTTGACAAGGCCACAATAATTAAATTTTTAGAGTCATTTATTCTGCAAATGAATTTATACATGTGATTTCTTTGGATAGCTTCTAAAGTACTGACTCCTGTAGCCACAAACATATTACTAGCACTACACCATCTAGGTTTCCTTAGCAGTGTTCTCATGGCATAGTTATATGCCACCTTTAGTCTCTGCAAACTTGTCTTTCCATAGTTCGACCACAGGTGTGCAGTGTAGAGTGGTGTGCAGTATTCCCTAAATAGCGACATCTTCACCAGATCTGCACACGCACCAAAGTTGCCTGTACATACAGCATGCGTCGTTGTCTATAAATATGCTCATCATCTGTCATTTGTTCTGTAATAAAATGCCCTAGATATTTATACCTTATTTCAGACACTAAGATTATTGCCAGACAATTAAAAATCAGGAGATTTTAGACATTTATCCTCTTTGGTTCTACAGATCATAACGGCACTCTTACTAGCATTATATTTAATATCATGTTCCGCACCATACACAGAACATATAGTAAGGAGCTGCTGGAGACCAGCGCTAGATGGACTAAAGACCACAAGATCATCTGCATACATAATATGGTTCACTAAAATATTACCAATCATGCACCCAGTATTAGAGGTTTTCAATTGTTTGGACAGATCATCAATATATAGATTAAAAAGGACGGGGGACAAAATTCCCCCTTGCCTAACACCATTGCTAACCCCAAATGGGGCTGAGGCCCTATTGCCCTATTTTATTTACATAGTCTGGTGGGCATACTAGTAGGCCAGAATTCTTACAATGTATTTAGGCACCCCTCTTTGACTCATTTTACCAAACAGCTTTCTGTGATTAACATGTTCAAAGGTTTTGGAAGCATCAATAAAGTACATAAGGATTGAAGAGTTTTTGCTTTGATATTTGTTTACAATCTCCTTTAGGGCATATATGCATAAGTCAGTGCCATGTTTAGCTTTAATACCAAACTGGTTATCTGTGGAGTTAACAAACTCATTTTTTCCATCCAGCAGAACTCTTTCTAAAACTTTTGACAATATGCTGGCTAAAGCTATGGGCCTGTAATTATTTAGGCTGCCTACTTTACCAGCTCATATGCCGTGACTTTCATGTATTTTCTCCAGATTTCTCACACACTCCAAAGATGTACAGATTTGTAGGTTAATTGGCTTAGTATAATTGTACAGATTTGTAGGTTAATTGGCTTAGTATAACCTTATAGAAACGTACAAAATTCTTAAGGGGTTGGACATGCTAGATGCAGGAAGATTGTTCCCAATGTTGGGGAAGTCCAGAACAAGGGGTCACAGTTTAAGGATAAGGGGGAAGTCTTTTAGGACCGAGATGAGAAAAACATTTTTCACACAGAGAATGGTGAATCTGTGGTATTCTCTGCCACAGAAGGTAGTTGAGGCCAGTTCATTGGCTATACTTAAGAGGGAGTTAGATGTGGCCCTTGTGGCTAAAGGGATCAGGGAGTATAGAGAGAAGGAAGGTACAGGATACTGAGTTGGATGATCAGCAATGATCATATTGAATGACGGTGCAGGCTCGAAGGGTCGAATGGCCTACTCCTGCACCTATTTTCTATGTTTCTATGTAAATTGTGTGCGTAGGATAGCGTAAGTATGTGTGGATCGCTGTTCGGCGCGGGCTCGGTGACTGAAGGGCTGGTTTCCATGCTGTATCTCTAAACTAAACTAAACTAAACTTAAAGATATTGATTTCACTAACATCAATAACAACAATCAATGCACAGCAGTGCTCTGTCCAGAATATCGTCTTCTAGCCATGTCGTATGGCCAATAGACCATGACCAATGGATTCTCAGCAATAGTACTAAATAAACTAACAGTAGAAGACAATGAAGCCTTGAAAATGTTCATGAATGCAAGAGATGGTTAATTAAATCACATGTGGATGAGGAAGAGATAGAGGGCTTACAGCACTGTTAGGGAAAGTATAGATATGAAGATGGAAAAAGAGTTGTTTAACTATATCTTAATAGTAAAAGCAGAATGTATTTATAAACTTCCAGGTTATGTTTTTGTTGATTCTGGGAAAGACGGCATCGTAATGTCTACATTTGTTATCCATCCTCTATGGTTCATTGAATGAGGTGACACCTCACACATTCAGAGTGTAAATAAGAGACAACTAATTTAATGGGTGAGGGAATCACACACATTCAGACCAGCTAATGATGGTCTGAAATTAGATTCCATCTCTGAAAGACATTTATAAAATAAATGAGATCTATCCTTATCTATATAATTAAAAGTCTAAACTTGACCATTTCCTGTTTGCACTGTATATTCATTTTAGAAAAACGCTACCACTTACAGCTGTGATTTTTGGCCATCTTACTCAGAGTCCCTTTCCAGCTGTCAGGGCAAGAGGATGTTTTCCATCGATGAAAAATAAAAGACTTATTAATGTCTAAAAAATGTTGAGATTCTCTCTCCTGTCAATCACGACATGAAGGCCATGCCCCTTCCGGTGGGAGGGGGGAGGGATGGGTCACAGCTCTCTGTCTGAGCTGTGAATCAACTGAACACTGAACACATGTCTACTAAACTGTGAGTGTGGTTTTACTGACCTGTGAGTGCCCTTAAAGTGGTTTGAAAATGAAGTTTGAAAATGAAAATGTGGTTGGTTTGAAAATGTGGTTGGTTTGAAAAGCAAATGTGGTTGGTTTGAAAAAGCAAAAGTGGTTGGTTTGAAAAAAGCAAGTGTGGTTAGTTAGAAAAGGCACATGTGGTTGTATTGAAAAGACAAATGTGGTTGCTTTGAAAAGGCAAATGTGGTTGGTTTGAAAAGGCAAATGTGGTTGGTCTTAAAATCTATATAATTAAAACTCTAATCTAGACCAATTCCTGTTTTCGCTGTATATTGATTTTTGAAAAAAATGCTACCACTTATGGCTGTGATATTTGGCCATCTTACTCAGTCCCCCTTCGCTGATCAGGGCTAGAGGATTTTTCACATAAATGAAAAATAAAAGACTTATTAATGTTTAAAAAATGTTGAGATTCTCGCCTGACAATCACGCCATGATGGCCATGCCCCTTATGGCGAGAGAGGGAGGGACTATAAAACCTGTAAGTGTGGACGTGGCTCAAGATGGGGGAGGGAGAGGTCACGACTCCCAGTCTGAGCTGTGAATCAACTAAACACACTGAATGTGTCCACTGAACTGTGACTGAACAATTCAACTTATTGCACCCTGCTTCAAGTGGTTTGAAACTTCATTTGAATTTGGTGGCCTTGCACCCTGCTTGAAGTGCTATGAAACTGCATTTGAATTTGGTGGCCTTGCACCCTGCATGAAATGGTATGAAACTGCATTTGAATTGGTGGCCTTGCACCCTGCATGAAATAGTATGAAACTGCATTTGCATTTGGTGGCCTTGCACCCTGCTTGAAGTGGTATGAAACTGCATTTGAGTTTGGTGGCCTTGCACCCTGCTTGAAGTGGTATGAAACTGCACTTGAGTTTGGTGGCCTTGCACCCTGCTTGAAGTGGTATGAAACTGCACTTGAGTTTGGTGGCCTTGCACCCTGCTTGAAGTGGTAGGAAACTGCACTTGAATTTGGTAGCCTTGCACCCTGCTTGAAGTGGTAGGAAACTGCACTTCAATTTGGTGACCTTGCACCGTGCTTGATGGAATAGGAAACTGCACTTGAATTTGGTGGCCTTGCACCCTGCTTGAAATGGAATTTCAAGGAATAGACTCATCTGCCAGTCCACCAGCTGTGAGTGAGTGAGCTGCCAGCACACCAGCTTGAGTGACTGAGCTGCCAGCCCAAGAATCCATTTGGACCACAATGTCCATACTAGCCCTCTGGAAACCTGTCCCTTCAGTCCACAACACCCATACTAGCGCTCCAGAAATCCCCCCTCCACTGGCCACCAATATTGGAATTGGTGGAGAGGTGGAATGTTGCGTGGGGGGACCAGCCCTCCCGTGTGAACATGGGACCCAATGGGTCTCACTTTGTCTGGTATGCCTATATATGGTCTATGGTATATATGATGACGACTCTGCCTACAGAGAGGAGGTACAACAACTCATCAGCTGGTGTGACATCAATAACCTTCAACTCAATGTCAATAAAACAAAATAAATAACTATGGACTTCAGGAACAGACAGCACACACCCCACTCACCATCAATGGCAGTGCAGTGGAGTCTGTGAATAGCACCAAGTTCCTGGGAGTACACATCACAGATGATCAGACATGGTCCACCAATACCATCTCCCTAGTTAAGAAATCTCAGCAACGCCTCCACTTCCTTCGACGGATGAGGAGAGCCGACCTCCCCCCTTCTGCCCTCACCACTTTTTACAGGGGTGCCATTGAGAGCATTCTTACCAGCAGTCTCTCAGTCTGGTATGGCAGTTGCTCTGCTGCTGACCAGAAGGCACTACAGAGAGTGGTGAGGACAGCGGAGAAGATCACCAGATCACCCCAACCTGCAATCCAGGACTTATACCCATCTCGCTGTCGCAAGAGAGCAACCAATATCATCAAAGACACTACCCTCCCAGCACACAAACTGTTCACTCTCCTACCATCTGGCAAGCGCTACCGCAGCAAGCGGAGCAAAACCACCAGATTCAAAAACAGCTTTTTCTCTCAGGCCATCAGATTACTCAACACACTCAAGAAAATTCCATGAACTTTAACTCAATGTCTGCAGTATGCTATTTGCACTTTTCTATATTGCACCTTTATTATTGCACTTTAATAACATACCTCAAAATTTTACTAGTCTGGCACACTGTGAATATTTTAAATAATGTATATTGTCTATCTTATGTGTATATTGTCTGTCTGTGTTATAAATATTACTTGCATATTTGGAGTACGGAGACGCAATTTCAATCCAATTTATTTGAATTGACAATAAAGTTTACTTTGAACTTTGAACTTTGATCTTTGACACACTGATCTGTTCTGGATTATTCCTACAATATTCTGTTGTGCTGCAGCAAGCAAGAATTTCATTGTCCAATCTGGGACATATGACAGCAAACTCTCTTGACTTGACTTGACTTGACATGACAATGGCATCACAATGGTATCCCAAATCTCATTTTCAAAAAAAACAAAGTTTTAATCAAATTCTTGGGAAGTGGTTTCATTTAAAAAAAAACATATCTATTTTCATTGTGGGCAGTTGGGATAAGGGGGAGGTGAAGAGTGTGGGAGCAAGGGGATAGAGGGAGAGGAGGGGGGTAGGGAAGGGAGAGTGGTTATGGAGGGAGGGAGTAAGTGACTGAGGGTATCCGCGTGTGTGGATTTAAAAATAACTGAAAGTCTCACTGCTCCTGCGCAGTGGGCCCGGTTTCCCTGCGTGCGGGATTTGAAATGATTGCGGCGCTGAGGCTGGGTCGATGTCTGGGGGTGGCGGCGCTGCTGCTCCGGGCCCGCAAGGAGGGAAAGGCACGGGACACGTGGCAAATATAAGGCTGTAGCCTCAGCCTCTCCCTCCCCGGCTCCAGGCCGCTCGGCCCGTCCCCCCTGACAGCCCGTGACTCAAGTACAACTTGAGTAGAGGGGAAAGGAGAGGGAGGGTGAAGAGGAGGGGAAGGGAGTGTGCGAGGTAATGGAGAAGGAGGAGGGGGAAGAGAGAGGAGGGGAGGGAGGGGGTGAGCGGAGGAAGCGGAGGATGGTTGCTGGAGGGTGGGGAGAGGGAGGATAATGGAGGAGGGGTATAGAGGACTGAAGAGGTAGAGTGAGATGCATTCTAATTGATCTTAAATTTTATGTTTTTGCCACTTTAAAACGCCGCAGTCGCACCCCCACTTGCCGGCCACACCTGCGCAGTTGGGTGAAGGTTGCCATGACTCGCGTCACAACGGGAACCCATCAGCCGCACTGCACAGTTTAGTGGGATATTGCGTTGGGGGAACGGGACCCAGCGGGTCCCACTTTGTCTAGTTTAATAATAAAAGTATTATGGTCAGCATTACTGATCCCTCAAATTTACTACTTGTATATAATTCTCTGATGGGGTATCTAAATTAGTGCTCCAAGGATCTACTTTTTAGTTCATTGACTGAAGCCTCAAGTTACCATATTCACAAATTAAAATTGCGTTGGTTGTTTCTGGATATCTTGCTGTAGATGCCTTTGTTCTTCTTTTCTTTATTGTTAAAATCAGGGGATAAATTATAGGCCAATAGGGACAGGAAGTGAGGTCATATGAGAATGCTGGGTATTCCTGGTTCTAATAAACTTTATTAGCATATAAAACGTCAATATCACTACAATAGATTATTTAGCTTTCATTACATTGCTGTTGAGTGGCCTTATTTTGCACTAATTGGTTGCTGTGTTTGCTGCATTGCAACTAGCTGCACATCAAAAAAGAAGTATTTAATTGACTGTAAAGTGCATTGGGATGTCCTGAGACCATAAAATGTGTTATAGATGTATGTTTTTTTTTGCTTTTTCAGCATTCATAAAACTTTATCCATTCGATAATATTTCATTTTCTGCAGTATCTAATATTAATTTCCAGCACAGCCTTACTACCTAAAGTGTATGAATGGCTTAATGTCCAAAACAATATCTATGAAGCATTGAAGCTGGTGTAATTAATGGAGGGTTACAAATAATGTTCAAAAGGTGGTACCATATAATAATAATAATAATAATAATAATAATAATAATAATAATAATAATAATAATAATAATAATAATAATAATAATAATGATAATAAATAATAATATATATTTTATTGTCATTGCACATAAGTGCAATGAGATTTGGGTACGCAGCTTCCATCCGACATCATAACTTAAGTAACTACTAAAATTTAGATTTACGTACCCCGAGAACATGGTTTGTACAAAGAACATTACAACGGTAAAATCGTCAAAACAGACTAAAGTGCAGATGTGTCTGTGCGATGTGACCATCCAAGGGAGACAGTCCGTGGGGGTGGGGGGCACTCAGCAGGGCTGGTTCAGAGCAGCTATAGCTCTGGGAAAGAAGCTATTACCATATGCAGCCTGGTTTTTGGTTCCTGTTATCTGGTTTTCGGTTCCCTGGCATCTGAAGATAAGATTGGGAAAGTGACACTGACCTGTAAATGACAGCCATAGTAAATGCTTAAATCCCACATTTTAATTTGCAAATAAACATAGATGCTTAGTACCAAAGCTTAGTGATGTAGATCAGGGTAGTAATTTGCTATCTGGTGCTGTCAATATTATGTGCACATGTACTGCACAGTCTAGCTGTTATTATAGAGCTTAATGTGCTTATATTGCCTACATTTAAATGATGACTTCACTACAAAAGTAATTCATTGCCCATAAAATGTTTGACATTTCTTAAAAATGTGAAAGATGTGATCTAAATTGCTTATAAAATTTGGACAATAGGCCTGCAATATATCCCACATTTTCCCAATGTAAATGCTGGTAAACAAAATAATGGTTCAATTCACATTCTAAACAAGCCCTTAAGTAGCATAACCCTACCTAGTATAAATATAATTGAAATTCAAGATTACTTTGGATTAGCAGGGTAACCTGCTAAGCCAAATTACAAAACATTGATACTATGCAGATAAATAGGGTTTTACTAAACTTAATGGCTTGATAAAAAAGAGCAATGAGACAGAGGTAAGTGAGCCTGAACTTCAGAAGCAGAGAACAAATTATATTCTGTATTAAATCATTCAGCTTGTTAATGAGAAGTTTGCTATCCTGTAATTTGGGTCTGTACTGTGTTTTCTTGTGGAATAAATTAAATTAAATTAAAATTGAATTAAAAGTCAATGACTGTTTCATATTAATAGTCATAGAGTCATCGAGTGATACAATGTGGAAACAGGCCAGATGGCCCAACTCTCCCACACCGGCAAACAATGTCCCAGGTACACTAGTCCAACTAGCCTGCGCTTGGTGCATATCCTTCCAACCAGTCCTAACTGTTTCTTAAACGATGGGATAGTGCCAGCCTCAACTATCTCCTCTGGCAGCTTGTTCCCTACATCCACCACCCTTTGTGTGAAAAAGTTACCCCTCGGATTCCTAGTAAATATTTTCCCTTTCACCTTGAACCTGTCCTCTCGTCCTCGATTACCCTACTCTGGGTAAAAGATTCTGTGCATCTACCCGATCTATTCCTCTCATGACCTCTATAAGATCTCCCCTCGTCCTCCTGCGCTCCATGGAATAGAGACTCAGCCGACTCTACCTCTCCCCATAGCTCACACCCTCTAGTCCTGCCAACACCCTTGTTTATCTTTTCTGAACCCTTTCAAGCTTGACAATATCTTTCCTTTAACATGGTGCCCAGAACTGGACACAATATTTTAAATGTGTTCTCACCAATGTCTTATTCAATACAAAAAAAAACATTGTATATGCTGGAAATCAAATATAGTAACAGAAAACGTCAACAGTTCAGGCAGCATCCTTGAACTGAAACATTAAACCTGTTCTCTCACTGTATTTGCTGCCTGACTTGTTGCGTGCTTCCAGTAATTGTTTTGTTTCAGAACTAAAATATTAACTAATTTTCTTTATTCACAGATACTACCATACAATCTACCTGCTAAGTGTTTGTAGCATTGTCTGTTTTTATATCTTTCTAATTTCAATTTAACTTGTACTAATTTCAATTTTACTCTGTAGACTTTCTTGGCTCAATTCAAACTAATCCTTTGCAGTATTTAATCAATGCCATTTAATACAAATAAGTCTCTTCAAGGAGCCCTTTGCCGCGTTCTTTCTGCACAGTTGAGCTTTTGTTTTGTAAACCTCTCTCTCTACACGCTTTATGGACTTAATGAAGCAAACTATCTTTTCACAATCCATATGAACCAAACCAATTGGCATATGACCTGCTCCCAAATAAATTTCATCGCAGTTAATGGACTGAGCTCAACAATTTCCAGCATACCAATGCCTAGTGGTCTTTTCAAATCATGTGCTTCTCCTCTCCCAATGTCTCAAATCAACTGTACAGTTCACCATCATTGCTTTTAGTACCAGAAACTGGAGCCACCTCCCTAAATCTTACCACCCGCTACCTCCTTTAAGACCCTCCTCCTTGACTATACATTTGGTCACTTGATCTGATATCTCTTTATATGACATTGTCCTAATAGTCTGACATTGCTCTGGTGGAATGATCCATGCTATGTGTTTTACATGGATAAATTGGACAGAAAATCATGTGCACAATTAGAGCAATGTTTGAGTAAGAAATGAATGTAACATTTACTTCTTTAAGCATTAATCTATGGCATGCTGAGAGGTGTATTGTGTTCCCATGTATTGACATTTTGAAACCAATATCCAATGATCATTTAAACTAATTTACTGCTATTTATCTCACTGGGAATATTCCCATGCACGTGCAATTTCTTACAGCATATATCTTTCTGTTATTACTATGGCTAACCGTTCTGTTGAGTGTCATTACTATGTTAATCATTTAAATTAAGAGAAATGTTTCTGCCACAATTTTACTTGTATGAGAGGAAAGCTGGAAGAAGATAATTTCGAGGTCAGGTGCAAAGACAATCCGAGGTATATAAATTCAAAATAAAGTGGTGCATATATTTTACTTTGTATCTGAGCCAGGCAAAATTTTGTGATTTAGCAGAATTGTGAACTTGATCATCATTATTTGAAAGACATAATTCCCTGTGGATTCAGCCAGTGGGAGGGCAGTTGACAGGACTTACCTATATAAATCCACATTAAATGTCAAGTACTGATTTCTTTACCCTGGCCTCTATGGGCTTCACAGTGTGTCACACATAAATTGTATCTGATTTTAGTTTCAAGTGCGACAGACAGTAAAAATAAAAAATATACAAGATATCCAAGCAGTGTCGAATTTTCCATTTTCTTTAATGATTCTCAATGGTGTCTTTTTTTTTTCCTTTTCTTATTATTTGAACTAATTTTCAGGCAATGCTAACCAATGATGAAGCCAAGAGTTAAAAGAGAGTGTTTTATTGTCATATGTCCCAAATAGAACAATTAAATTCTTACTTGCTGCAGCACAACAGAAAATGTAAACAAAGTACACTGTAAATAATATAACAAACGAGAAAGAAAAACAAGTTCAGTGTGAATATATACATATACTCACAAGTATACACACATGTATATGTATATATGTATATATATACACACACACACACACTCATACATATATGTTCAAATACATACATATATATATATGCATACATACATAAATATACACATACACACACACGCACATATATGAACACAGAAAAAGCAAACAATAGTAGTGCAATAATAATAATAGACTATTGTAGTTCAGAGCTTATTTGAGGTTGTAGTGTTTAACAACCTGATGGCTGTAGGGAGGAAGCTGTTCCTGAACCTGGACCTTACAGTTTTTAGGGTCCTGTATCTTCTTCCCGATGTCAGGAGTGAAATGAGTGTGTGGCCAGGTTGGTGTGGGTCTCTGATGATGCTGGCTGCCTTTTTGAGGAAGCGACTCTGATAAATCCCTTTGATGGTGTGGAGGTCTGGGCAGTGATGGACTGGGAAGTGTTCACAACTTCTTGCAGTGTTTTTCTCTCCTGGGCATTCAAGATGCCGTGCTGCAACCAGTCAATGTGCTCTCTACTGTACAAGAGAATCAGTTGGGTCAAGAGAATCTTCTCTGACATACCGAATATCCATAATCTTCTCAGGAAGTAGAGGTGTAGATGTGCTCTATTTATAATTACATCAGTTTGCTGGGTCCAGGATAGATCTTCAGAAATATGCATGCCCAAGAATTTAAAGTTTTTGACTCACTCCACCATCGTCCTGTTGATATAAACAGGATTGTGGGTCCTCATCCTTCCTCTTCCAAAGTCCACAATCAGTTCATTGGTTTTACTGATATTGAGAGCCAGGTTGTTGTGCTGGCACCGTTTGGTTAATCGGTCAATCTCACTTCTATACTCTGATTCATCACCATCTGTAATTCGTCCAACAACCGTAGTGTCATCGGTGAACTTGAAGATGGAGTTTGCACTATGTCCGGCTACACAGTCATGAGTATAGAGTGAGTAAAGCAGGGGGATGAGCAAACAGCCTTGAGGTGCTGATTGTTAATGAGGAAGAAGTGTTTCTGCCAATTCGAACAGACTGCGGTCTGTGGATGAGGAAGTCTAGGATCCAATTGCAAAGGGATGCGCAGAGACCCAGTTCCGTGAGCTTGGTAAGCAGCTTGCAGGGGATGATGGTATTGAATGTTGAGCTGTAGTCTATAAACACCAGGCAGACGTAAGTGTTTTTATTGTCCAAGTGGTCCAGTTTGTACTGGAAAGACAGTAAGATTGCATCTTCCGTTGACCTGTTGTGACGGTATGCGAACTGTAGTGGATCAAGGTTCCTCTCAAGGTAGGTGTTGATGTGCACCATAACCAACCTCTCAAAGCACTTCATCACCACGGACATTAGTGCCACTGGTCGATAGTCGTTGAGGCATGTCACCTTACACTTCATGGGCACTGGTATTATTGATGCCCTCTTAAATGAGAGAGGAACCTCAGACCTCAGTAATGAGAAGTTGCAAATGTCTGCAAAACTTCCAGCCAGTTGGTCTGCACAGGCTAAATTTTTGTAAGGTGTTCTTGAGACTCTTGAAAGGCGCCCATAAATAAAATGTATCATTATTATTATTATTATTATTATTATATGTCCCGGATGGGACAATGAAATTCTTACTTGCTGCAGCACAACAGAATATGTGAATATGTAAACATTGTATGACAAGTACAATAAATAATAAAAATAGTGCAAATAACAAATAATAATATAGTCTTTTTTGCAGTTCAGAGCTCATAGCTTATTTGTTGTGTTTAATAGCCTGATGGCTGTGGGGAAGCAGCTGTTCCTGAACCTGGACGTTACAGTCTTCAGGCTCCTGTACTTTCTTCCTGATGGGAGTGGTGAGATAAGTGTGTGGCCAGGATGGTGTGGGTCCTCGATGATTTTGGCTGCCATTTTGCGGCAGTATACACAGTATAAACTGTATTTGCATAAAAATATCCATTTATCTTATGCTGATGATGTCTGTTGTAGAATCAATAGCTACACTTGCAGCAGAATCCTTTAAATATATATAATACTTCACGAATAACACATACATTTATTTGATTGCAGTTTGCATGAAAATGGGAAGCTTACAAATCATGAATAATAACTTCAGTAATATATTATGTTACATCAGTGTTTTGAAGGGTACTAATGCTATGATATACACTGTGGCATTTGTTAGTTTGCGATTAACAACCAGAGAATAGGTTTCTGTTGCCTGTGAGTGGGCTGATCTAATCACAAAGAACAAATTGTCCTCATTACCAAGAGTAAATAAGTTACACCCAGTGTAATTTGCAGAAATCCAATTGATATTCCTGGGTCCAGGATGAGTGACCTCAGCGTGCCAGGGGGAAGTTGGTTTTAGACAGAGATAGTAAGATTAAACGAGAACTTACCAGTTTGAAGTTTGATCTTGATTTTATGAGGAGTTACGATGAGCGATTACGTGAAGAAGGGCCGTCCATCTGCGTGCGTGTCAATCTACAAAGCAGCGGTGTTAAATAACAGATAAAAAGAAGACCTGAGAATAGTAAGATTGTGAAGGAACTGGAACTTCCATATGACTTTGATAGTATGAGGGTGGGAGCGGTGGGCACGTAATCGCTCATCGTAAATCCTCATAAAATCAAGATCAAACTTCAAACTGGTAAGTTCTTGTTTAATCTTACTATTTTACTTCGGAGTTACGTGAGTGATTACGTGAAGATTTCAAAGCTCTGTGATTTTACGCCAGTTACGAATCCAGGCGTCACACACTGAATGGATTGACCATGGATGAGTGTAATCATTAAAGCATTCAGACATTACGTAGTTAAGTAAAGACATTGATGCTTTAAACAAAATAAAAAGTTTAAAAAAAATAGTTACCCCTCCCAACCTTGGGGGAAACTAGGGAACAAAACTTAAAATGGTATGTTCAAACACCCCCGGTCCGGTTATGGGTTTGTTATAAAACCGATGGACCGTTCTTTCATTCGTCCATCCTGCAGCCGCTAGGATGTCGTCAAGGGGCATGTCCTTAGCTCTTGCTGCCGACATAGATGCAGCCCTGGTGGAGTGAGATTTAACGATATGAATGTTCACTCCTGCTACCGCCATTACCTCCTTTGATCATCTGGAGATGGTTTGAGTTGACACCTTCTGATGTGGTTTTTTATGGCTGATGAGGACCGATTGTTCTGAGCCTCTGAGGTTCTCCGTAACTCTCAGATAGTGGTGTTAGTATGTTACCACTCACACTACCGTTGGTCCTCTGGATATGCCAAGAACTGGATCTTCATCCCTGGCATTCCTGGCCTGCTCTGTTTTATCAGGTTCCTGATTATGAATGTTATGTTGTTCATATTGGTAGTCTAGTATAATCGTAGCTTTTGCAGTGTCTGGACTCTTTGTGCTGTTAGCAGTGCCATCATCTTACCACCTTCAGGGTTAGTTTTTATAATAATGAGGCCATAGGCGGTCCCCACTGTCGAAGTAGGGTTAGTACCACGCATGTGTCCATGTACCTTGGCCTTGGAGGTATTAAATTGTAAATTCCCTTCATATATTTTGTTGTAATGGGGTGTGTTCCTATCGACCCGTGCCCTGCTTCCAGCATCAGATAGGAGGAGAGTGAGCCTCTGGCACTATTGATTGCACTATAACTTTGTTTATAGTTATAGTACAGAGTTGATAGGATCAAAATGAAATGAAAGACATCCATTATCCGAACTGTGTTGTATTTGTTCGGACAGCCCTATGCCTTGAAATGGCCTCCTCAGAATCTGCAGACCAACAAGTTAATATGTTCATGTAGTGGATGATTGCTCCCTGTAACTGGATTCACTAGGAGGTCCCTGCTCTTGGGTACAGCCATAACTGGCTGGACTATAATTCCCAAAATATTTGGGGACCAGGCTCGAGTAGGCCAATCTGGCACTACCAATATGCCTGTGGCTTAATCTTGATTGATTTTGGTCAAGCATCGGTTTGTGAGACAAATTGGCGGAAAGCATACATAAAACATTCCTCCCCAATTGAGGGAGAAAGCATCTACTGCCTTTGCTCCTGGATCCAGCTCGCAGGACACTTATCTGGGTAACTGATGGTTTAGCCTAGATGCAAACAGATCAATATCTGGTATGCCAAATCGTGTAATTATTTCATTAAATACTGCCCGATTCAACATCCGTTCTGTGTTATCATTAAACATTCGTGATCTAGCATCTGTCACCGTGTTATATCTACCCGGTAGATAGACTGCCGTAACCCAAATATCCCTCTCGATACCAAATGAGGCTTGACAATCTGTCGCAAGATACAGATTTTACACCACCCTTGTGATTGATATATGCCACCGCTGTGGTGTTATCAATCTGAATTTCAACAAGCACAAGTTGCATGTTGCTACAGAATACCTTGAGCCCATATTGTGCCCCCAACAATTCTAGGTAATTGATTCCATGTGTTGGGGAATTACAGACTTCTGCTCATTCCATCTGCCCCCACAGCTCTTGACTGTGTTTGTGGCTCCCCATCCTTAGCCGCTTGCATTGGTTTGAAGAACTACCGATGGCTTTCGAGCAAGATTTCCCTTGAGCTGTCTCACGTTCGTTATCCACCATAGTAATTCAACAATGGCCTCTGCTGGCAATCCATAGGTTTGCCCATTTGGCCTGTATGGAATCTGAGTGTTCGTTCCTTTGCTCGCTGTGAATTCTGGTAATGCAAAGGCCCGTAACGTACTGCTGGAAATGCAGCTACTATTTGCCAATTACACTCGTTGTTTGCCTGATAGATGGCTAGTATTTGACTATCTGGTCATAGCAGGCTTACTCAAATCTTGTTTTGTTTGCCCCTAGGCAAAGTCACCAACATATTTACTGTGTTTGATAGTAAATCCTAGGTAATTAATTACCCTTATCGATGTCAATTTTGATTTAACTGGATGGATGAGGTAACCAAGTCTTTCAAACAGGATTTTGGTTTGCTTTGACTGATGCTTCTGCCAATTCTTGGTGACTCCAAAAATGAAAATGTCATCCAAATATGCCATGACTATGTGGTTCTGAGACCTTAGTAGACCCAGAATTGGTTTCAGTAGTTTAGTCAATAGTCTAGGAGCTGATGTCAACCCATTAGGCAGAGCCATGCCATCCAGTTAAACTTCAAATATCTCCTGCTGTTTGTGAATAGACACCAAATTGTATGCATCTTTGAGGTCGATGCATGCCATGTGACCATTTTTAGAAACCAACTGAGTTGTTGTTCCAATATTGTCCATTTTGAAATGTTTATATTGCACATATGTTTTTTGAGTTCCGTAAGATCCAGAATGATGCAGACCCTCCATCTTTTCTCTCTTTTGAGAAATATATTGGATATAAATTGGTGAGGATCTGTATGTGATCTGTCAATGACATTTTTGTCAGATAAAGTTCCAATTTCCTCCTGTATATCCATAGTTTCATGTTGAGAGAAACCTATGTGCGAAATTTTGTGGGTGGTGATGAATTCAAAATCAACTCAATTTTGAACCCTTCTATACTGTGCAATACAAACGGATCCGTTGTGACCCAACACCATTCTTTCAAAATATATTTAACCTTCCTCCCACCAGTATGTGAGGCTTGCCTGGGGTGTTCCCTAAGAAACTGGTTTGACTTACCTCTGAAGTTACTGGCGGTATGGCGCTGGTTTTCATTCGCAAGGTTTTGGAGGTTGAACTGGTGGTTGTTCTCTTCCCATCCTCACTGTGGGCTGGCTGGGCCATGCCCCTAAAAAGATCTTGACTCCAGTGTGGGTCTTCCTGCAGTGCCTGGCCCTCTAGGTGTAAAACGCAGAGAGCTGTAAGGATACATCCTTGGTGATTAACCCTTTTGGGTAACCTGACCTCTGGTTATTAAGTGGATCATTCTTGCCTCGTCTTCCAGATCCCGTACCTGTCTCGGCAGGTCTTCCCCGAACAGGTAGTTTGTGGGCTGGACATTGCTGGCTTTACACCGGACTGCAAACTTCAAGTTAATTGAAGGTTTGATTGCATTCTTCCGAATACAATTTCTCTCAAAGTGGGCATAACACAATAGTGCCATTGTGTCCTGTTCTCTGTCCTGTCCTCCTTCCACTCCTCCTGCAAATGATGTGATCCCAGACCCCAGTAGGTTTAATACCTTCTGGAATTTTACTTCTTGTTTCGGATGATAGGTCCAATCTGTCCCCAGATGACATGGTTCACTGCTTGGACCTTCAGGGGAGCACAGTAGCTGGTGGGGGGCACCTGTTCATGGTTCCTTCCATGGCCAGGTCTTAAAGTTGAAGGGATGCTAGATAATTGATATTATTAGCTAGATCTTCATCTTCAGGGAAGCATCCAATGGTGTTGTGGTAGCAAACCTGGGTGATTGCAGAGGTGCTTCTTCTGCTTGTCCCTGGGAAGGTCCCCCCCCCCCGTCCCCTGTCCCCTGTGCTTTTGTACTCTGATTCAGAGTGGTTTCTTCCATATGTACTTCCCCCTCCAATGGGGAAGACATTGGGCTTCCCCATGTGTGAGGCTCCTGGCACGGCGTGCTGTAGAGGCCCGTGCTGGTACTGCTCCCTCCTTCGGAGCAGATCATGTGGTAGAGTCGTCCTCAGACACTCTCCATTGAGGGAGGGTACCCCTCTTCCCCGGACTCATCCGAGTCCATGGGTCTGTCAGACTTGCAGGTGGTTTTACGTCCCGCAGGACCACCACGGAGCTCTCCTCCTGCACACAGTCTTCTCCTGCCGGTTCTGCTGCCGGCGGTAATGTCGGGAACAAGACCGTCGCCCGCTACTGGGAATGCTGCGGTCTTCGGCAGCCGACTTCCCTGCGGACCGTCTCCTCGACATCTGGGCTCTGAAATACAAAAACTTTAAGCCCGAATAGAACGCAGCTAAGGAGTTCAACTTAACTTACCTGCCCCTTATTTTTTTGAAAATCCCGACGGCTGGGAGGACGCAGTGCCTCTGCCAGTCCGTCGTGCGCATTGCGTTCAGACATAATGACGCGCACGCAGACGGACGGCCCTTCTTCACGTAGTCACTCACGTGACTCCAAAGTAAAATTGCGTACTGTCCTTTGTTTATGAAGTACCTCCATTCCTACCAGTTGATTGGTGTCTTATGTTAGATTGGTTCTCAGCACAGAGTGTTCAACATGTGATGATGCTGGAGTGAGTTCACTGCTCCTCACTTTGTTCTCTTGATCACCATTATTTAGCAATGCTTCAGCTAGGTCAAGCAGCAGCACTACGTAAAGTATACGTATATAAGCAAGCAAAACTGTGTAGTAAGGTTGTCTTAAAATGTAAACTTTCATTCCACTGCAGTTAATGACTAATCACTTTGCACAATCCAAGAAGTTCCTCCATATCATTCTCCGAAATGGGTGAGTCCTTATGGATAATGGCTGAGGGGATAAAAACATGAACGGACAACTATTTTGCTGCATACACAGGAGGGAAAATCTTTAAAGATGCTGACAACTTCCAAAGGACAATTATGTGGAGATACAACCCCATCAGTAGAGTATAGAAATTAACAATTAACAATTAAAAATGGAAAATAATTTCAATGTGGCTGATTCCTTTATTGAATGTTAATTTGTTTATAGCCAGATTAAAAATGAAACAAAGTAATGCAGCAAAAAACAAACCTTTAAAAGTCATCATTCATAATGGCTTCAAAATCATGCCCCCAGATATAATTGTTTATGTGTTGGTGCAAATCAGTAAATGTCCCCCAACCATTATTTTAATTGCAGTGTTCATTTATTTGAAATAAACAGCTTAACACCTTTATAAAACATTAAAGTAATTTGCATTGAATGCATGCTAGTTGTGCACAGCCTGGCTATCCTGTATGATGAACAGTCTCAAATATTACTGTAATCTCCTGGGTTCTCTCGTTAAATATTCATGTGTTACTAGCTTATCAAAGCGCCAGGGTAACAAGACTTATTTACTCTTTACTTGAAGTAATGTATAATTTTATAATTCAAATTCATGCAAGGGAGTTGAACTTCCTTGACCATTATAATTAGTTTTACATATCCATTTCAATATAAATATAATCATAAGTACATTATATAGCCACAGCACCATTTGTTTCAGTGTTTTAACCAGTACACCTCTACATTTCCTTATTTGCATTTCTTGGCATTTCAAACTGCTGATGATCTAAGAGCAACAATATACTTGCCAATGTTGGTACTGTTTAGCAGAAGCCATTTGGTAAAACAAGCATATCTGCTGCTTACGTGGAATACTATTTAGATACTACAATATCGGCCTGTTTTTTATTCATTCTTCTGGTTAGTCTTTCGAATTAAGATCAATTTATTAATATATTTTGGTGCCAATTCTAATTGACTGAGATTGAGATTAGCACTGTCCTGCATCATTCCAATTAGACTTCTTAACAGTTACCCGTGAGTTAGAGCACACAGAGGAGAATTATACTCTCTGGTGTCTAGTATTCCCATTGAATTATTGCCAATGGCTAATTATATTCTGCATTCGTTGCAACAATCTTGGCAGGCCAAATCAAAATAGGACGTACACGGTAAATGGTAGCGAATTGAGGAATGCAGTTGAACAGAGGGATGTAGGAATAACTGTGCATAGTTCCCTGAAGGTGAAATCTCATGTAGATAGGGTGGTAAAGAAAGCTTTTGGTGTGCTGGCCTTTATAAATCAGAGCATTGAGCATAGAAGTTGGGATGTAATGTTAAAATTGTACAAGGCATTGGTGAGGCCAATTCTGGAGTATGGTGTACAATTTTGGTCGCCAAATTAAAGGAAAGATGTCAACAAAATAAAGAGAGTACAGAGGAGATTTACTAGAATGTTGCCTGGGTTTCAGCAACTAAGTTACAGAGAAAGGTTGAACAAGTTAGGTCTTTATTCTTTGGATCGCAGAAGGTTAAGGGGGGACTTGATAGAGGTCTTTAAAATGATGAGAAGGATAGACAGAGTTGACGTGGATAAGCTTTTTCCACTGAGAGTAGGGAAGATTCAAACAAGAGGACATGATTTGAGAATTAAGGGACAGACATTTAGGGGTAACATGAGGGGGAACTTCTTTACTTATAAAGTGGTAGCTGTGTGGAATTAGCTTCCAGTGGAAGTGGTGGAGGCAGGTTCGATTTTATCATTTAAAAATAAATTAGATAAGTATATGGATGGGAAAGGAATGGAGGGTTATGGTCTGAGTGCAGGTAGATGGGATTAGGTGAGAATAGTGTTCAGCACGGACTAGAAGGGCCGAGATGGCCTGTTTCTGTGCTGTGATTGTAATATGGTTATCAGTGAGCCCAAGTGTTCTACATTCTGAAAAGGTAATTTTGAACTCAATGCCAGAGATCTGGGTTTCAGCACCAGAGACCCAGGTTCGATCCTGACTATGGGTGCTGTTTGCGAGAAGATTGTACATTCTCCTTGTCAGCGTATGTGTTTTCTCAGGGTGCTCTAGTTTCCTCCCACTTTCCAAAGATGTGATGGTTTGTAGGTTAATTGGCTTCTGTAAATTTCCCCTACTGTGTAGGATGTGAAAGTGAGATAACATAGAACTAATGTACGGGTGATTGATGGTCGACATGGACTCAGTGGCCGAATGGCCTGTTTTCATGCTTTATCTCTGAACGAAAGTAAACAAGCATCAGGTTCTTCCTCTAATTCTAATTCTACCTTCGCAACGGAACATTACAGCACCTCCTGCACTACCATGGACCTATTTTCTGACTAAACAGTGCACTAATGTCTACATTTTTTGCACCATCTTTTTTGTCACTGCCTTGTAGAATTTAGATGTAATTTATATATACTTTATATCTAATTCATTATTGTGTGTGCAGCTACCTATGGTGTTGCTGCAAGCAAAATTTTCATTGCACATGTACTTCACCAAACGTATGCTGATAAATTTAACTCGATTTGACTTGTCTTGACACCACTAGTGGTCCAAGGGATTGCGACAACTTAAACAGGTATTTGCACTTTACAAGCTTGCACAAGCACTAATAACACCTTGGTGTCCTATTTATGGTGTTATTGATTGAAGGACAAATATTGAAACAGGAAACAGAGGATAAAGGAGTGTTTGACCTGTTCAATCCTGATTGGTGCCATCTGGGTGGCGTTTGCATTTTCTCCTTGGGATTGTAAAGGATTCCTCTGAATTCTCCAAATTCTTCCATTTATTCTAAAGCAAAACAAGTGAATCGGTTGATTAATTGACCACAGTAAATTGTTCCTCATGTGTACATGATCAGTCGAATCTAAGGAGTTGATGAGAATCTGGGGACAATAAAAGGGGTTAAGAAAGGATTCACTTAAATATGGCAGTCTGATGGTTAGCACGGACGTGGCAACATTTCCTTTGATGTTTCTCTTTATGATGCTATGGCTCTAACCCGCCAGTTTCTTCTTTGAAATACTTCTAAGTGTGACACAATCAAGATTTATTTTCAACAATATCATCTCCAACAGTGCATCAGTACCACAATGGAGTCACGGCTCAGATCCTAATGCTCAGGCTCTCTGGAAAATAAGTTGAACCCACAACCTCTGACTCTGAGATGAGACTGCTACCAACTGAGTTCATGCAGTAAAATAGTCAGAGGCCACAGATTTATGTATAATCCTAAAAGTTTTGCAAAACATTTCACAGTTTCAGATCCAAAGTAACAAGCATCTTCCTCTTTGCTCTATGTATTGTACTTGAGTGTGACTTGATTGTATTTATATATAGTATTATCTGATTTGTTTGAATAGAATATAAAACAATGCTTTTCACTGTACTTTGGTGCATGTGACAATAATAAACCTAAAAGAAGAAAAATTAGGAAAGCAAAACAAAAAGGAAGAAAACGTCTTCATAGCGTCAGGGTCATGAATGAAAGAAAGAACGAACCATGAGCTGACAGCTATTATGATCAATGCTCCTAACAACCATGACAACCATGACATTGGCAAAGCACAAGATCATCAACCTATTCTGACTGGGGAATGGAATATAAAGTATTCCGTTTTCTGCTGTTTTAAATACAAAATCTAATAATTTGAAGAATAAAAAGTTTAACAATCAATTATCTCCAGAATGACGAAAAATAATTGGACATGATATTGTGTAACAGTTACAATTATGCAAGGATAAATGACTAAACTTCCCATGCCTGACTGGTTGACAGCTTCAAGTAACTTGTAACAGATGAAGCGTGAGGCACCCCTTGCAAAAAGTGTCAAAGTGTCAGTCTTGTTTCTGAATCCATTTCATGCCCTCAACACCTCAAGGAACTGCACTGCAATATCATAGGAGTAACTATGTAAAGGGCTGGTGACAGATTGTGGCCTGGGTTTTACTAATAAATCCCAGTAATTCTGTGATTTCTGTGCATAAATAGAAAAAAATCAAGAGATTCTGAAAATTTCAAACAGTAATAGGTGGCATAAATTTTAGTAAACTGGAGTTTAATCTGGCTGAATTTTCCCAGCATTTATATCAGAATTGGTTTTCAGAACCTACAACAAGTTTAATGTTAGTGATTCAGCAGTTTAAAAAAAATGTATTTTCAATATTTTTGTTTTTCATTATTTATTTAATCTTCAAATGTTTTTTAAATATTTCCAACATGCAGAAATATGTAAAGCAATTACCCTTTTGACAGCTAGCAAAGAGCGACACGTTGATATATTGGTTGTCAAAGGTAACTGGAGAGGATTTTTCGGAATAGGATTTACTCCCATTTGGAAGAGAATGGGTTAATTAGGGACAGTAAACATGACTTTGTACACAGCAGGCCCACCTGTCCACCTGTTCATTTTGTATGCACTTCAAACATTTAAGTCAGGTTAAAATGTTCCTACATAATTTGTGCCAGAGGGTAAATTTAATAAAAAAAAGCAAAATGAGTCAATTACATTGATTTTGTTAACTGTTTAATGTGTCTGGGGATGTAGATGAAATTTGGGCATCGAGGCATCTAGGCAAGATCTACTATGGAAGGTTAGTTTCAGTACACATCTGTTTTCACCAAGGAGAACGACATAGAGGACAGAGAGATCAGTGTGGAGGATACTAATATTTAAAGGCAGCTTGGCATTAAGAAGGAGGAGGTGATAGGGTTCTTGAAAAACATTAAGGTGGACAAATCCTCAGGACCTGATGGGATTCATCCTGTTATTTGAGAGAGGCAAGAGAGGAGATTGCAAGAGTCTTAACAAAGATCTTTGCATCTTCTCTAGCCATAGGCAAGCTAATGCTACTAATGCTGCTAGACGATCTAATGCTGCTCCTATATTTAACAAGGGAAATGGAGAGAATCTGGGGAATTATAGGCCATTGATCCTCACATCAGTGGTAGGGAGGAAACTGGAGAGGATTTTTCGGAATAGGATTTACTCTGACTTGGAAGAGAATGGGTTAATTAGAGACAGTCAGCGTGGCTTTGTACACAGCAGGTTAGTCTTGCTAAGTTGAGCGAGAGTTTTGACGAGGTGACAATGATGATTGATCATGGATGTTATCTACTTGGATTTGTTAAGGCATTTGATAAAGTCCTCTATAGTCGGATGAGCCAGCAGATTCAGATGCATGGAGTTAACAGTTACTTGATCAAATGGTTTCAGATTCAGATTCAGATTCAATTTTAATTGTCATTGTCAGTGTACAGTACAGAGACAACGAAATGCATTTAGCGTCACCCTTGAAGAGCGACATAGCAAACGACTTGAATAAAAAATAATAAGTGTCTGGGGGGGGGTGGTGATTGGCAGTCACCGAGGTACGTTGTTGAGTAGAGTGACAGCCGCCGGAAAGAAGCTGTTCCTCGACCTGCTGGTTCGGCAATGGAGAGACCTGTAGCGCCTCCCGGATGGTAGGAGGGTAAACAGTCCATGGTTGGGGTGAGAGCGCTTGCTTTGGACAGACTCAATGGAGGGGAGCGTGGAACCGGTGATGCGTTGGGCAATTTTCACCACCCTCTGCAATGCCTTCCGGTCGGAGACAGAGCAGTTTCCATACCATACTGTGATGCAGTTGGTAAGGATGCTCTCGATGGTGCAGCGGTAGAAGTTCACCAGGATCTGAGGAGACAGATGGACCTTCTTCAGTCTCCTCAGGAAGAAGAGATGCTGATGAGCCTTCTTGATCAGAGTAGAGGTATTGTGGGTCCAAGAGAGGTCATCGGAGATGTTGACTCCCAGGAACCTGAAGCTAGAAACACGTTCCACCTCCGTCCCGTTAATGTGGATGGGGGTGTGCGTGCCGCCTCTGGACTTCCTGAAGTCTACAATGAGCTCCTTGGTCTTCTTGGAGTTAAGGGCCAGGTCATTGTCAGCGCACCATGCTGCTAAGTGCAGGACCTCCTCCCTGTAGGCCAGCTCATCGTTGTTGCTGATGAGGCCAATCACCGTTGTATCATCTGCATACTTGATGATGGTGTTAGTACCATGTACAGGTGTGCAGTCATAGGTGAAGAGGGAGTAGAGGAGGGGGCTCAGCACACAGCCCTGAGGAACGCCGGTGTTCAGGGTGATGAAGGAAACCTTCAGAACTGGTTTACTGATCAAAGACAACTAGTTGTGGTGGAAGGACAATATTCAGGCTGGATGTCTGTGACTAATACAGTTCCACCAGGATCTGGGCAGGGACCTCTACTGTTTGTGAAAGATATAAATGATTTGAAGATAAACGTGGAAGGAATGGTTAGTAAACTTGTAAAATTGCTGGACAGCAGTTTGCGGACTGTGAGGAAAGTTGTCACGGAATATAACTGGAGCAACTACAGAATGGGCAGACAAATGGCAGATGAAGTTTAATCCAAGGATGTGTGAGGTTTTGCATTTTGGGAGGGCAAATGTAAAGAAAAATATACAATTAATGGTAAGATCCTTCAGAGCATTGATGTACAGAGATCTTGGGGTCCAAGTCCATAATTCCCTGAAAGTGGCAACACATGTAGATAGAATGGCAAAAATGCATATGGTATACTTGATTTCATAGGCCAGGGCATTGAGTATAAGTGTCAGGAGGTCATGATGCAGCTTTATAGGGATTTGGTTAGGCCACATATGGAGAATTGGGCGCTACTCCTGCACTTTATGTCCATTTTTGTTAAAGGTTTGGCTGCACAAGATGACATCTGCTTTGGTGATCCTGACCTGAATATTTGATCATTCCTTCAGAACCACAGATGCTGCTTGATCCTAATAACAGTGCCTGTTATACAAGAATGTTGCCCGAACAGTCTGTGACCCATAGCGCTATGGCCATAGCACTATGTTTAAAGCCCATAGCGCTGTGGCCGGGAGCGCTTTATTTAAAACCCATAGTGCTGCAGCAGGTAGAGCTATATTTCAAACCCAAAGCGCTGCAGCAGACAGCTCTTTATTTAAATCCCCATGCACTAAGCCGACAGTGTGTTGTTTAAACGTTTGCATGCCAACCAGCAGCGCTGTGCATATTTCTTAGCGCCAAGTCTGTGGTGCTGTGTATTGCTTTATGCGCCAGTCAGCGGCTGATAGCACTGTTCCCAGAGAGGGGCTGGGGGGCTCGCTCGGATGCAGCCCCCTGCCATTGGTTATAGTTTGAATTTGGGAGCGGCGCTATTGGGCATGGCTGAACAGCTGTTATTTCAACAGCTGATTTCTTACCTGTATAAAGTCAGGCGCCAGGAAGCCAGAAGTTAGTTTATGTACGAGAGGGGTTCACCGATGGGCTGAGTTGCGATCAGCGCTGCGGACGGAGGCAGAGAGAGAGAGAGTGAGGTGTGCTGCTGTTAAACCAGACCCTGCACATACCAAGACAAGTATTGTTTTTGTTCTCTCTTGCCAATAAAACTGATTTGTAACTAAACAGACAAGTGAGCCTTTTTCTGTTCTACCAGTCAGATCCTTGAACCTCTTCCCTTCTAATAGTGCCTCCAGCAGTTTGTCTTTTGCTGCATTACAGTGCCAAACAAATTTGAAAAGTTGTGGAAAGATAATATTACAAAAAATAGTATTCCGATGGAAATCAGCATTCATGGCTCGCTCATACACGTCTCTGTGCACTCTTATCATCTTCACAATATGGACAATTAGATTGGTGTGCACTGCTCCACCAGTAGGTCAGTGTTTAAAGAACCATTCAATGTGATTTAATTTTCAGCAATACTAAAGCTACCTTTAAGTTTTCTTTTCTGGTAGTTGAAAGTCTATGTTTTATTTTGAGACTTTATAGATACATGGAGGTTGTTATCTTTCACTTTGACAGCAGGATCATTTATTTCCCCAATTAAGCAGATCCAGGTGCCTTGACATTTCTGCATCCCTTGTGTTTTTGGAGGAGGTAGAAAGTAAATGAAGACGTATATTTCTGCTGCCCTTTAGAACATCCCAAGGCACATTATAACTACAGAAGAAATTTCGGAGAACAATCAAAAGGATGCAATAAAAAAAATGCAGTAGGCTGATCGCCCCTTCTACCCACCCCACCCTTAAAACAAAATATTACAGCTGAGCTGTATCTCATCATCAATATCCAGGACTATTCCCATCTCCCTTGATTATATCAATTCCTAAGAACCTTTCAGTGTCTGCCTTGAATATACTCAGTCGTTGTGTCTCCACAGTCCTTTGGGATAGCAAATTTCAAATTTTACTACCCTCCAAGTGAAGATATTTCCTTACATCGGTTCTGAATGACTGACCTTTCATTTTGAAACTGTACTCGCAGGCTCTGGACTCCTGAGAACACATTAGCTCTGTATCGGCTATGTAAAGCCTGTAAGCATTTTCTACATTTCAATGAGATTGCCAGCAATTCTTCGAAACTTCTAAGTACTAGTCCAGTCTGCTGAATATTTCTTCATAGAACAATTCCCCTGACTCAGGAAGTTTTGTTTAGTTTTATTTAGTTTAGTTTAGTTTAGTTTAGTTATTGTCACATTTACCCAGGTTCTGTGAAAAGCATTTTTGCTGTGTGCAGAAGACGGTAAGACTTGTCCGTGATTATACTGGTGGCCTTGCCAAGGCAGCGTGAAGTGTAGATGGAGTTAATGGAAGGTAGGTTTGCTTGCGTGATGGTCTGGGTGCCACAATTCTCTGCAATTTCTTGTGGTCTTCGACGGAGATGTTCCCAACCATGCCGTGATGCATCCTGATAAAATGCTTTCTACAGTGCACCTGTAGAAGTTGGTGAGAGTTGTAGGGGACATGCGGAATTTCCTAAGCCTTCTAAGGAAGTAGAAGTGTTTGGTGTGCTTTCTTGACCATTGCTTCGATGTGGCTAGTCCAGGAAAAGTTGCTGGTGATATTTATTCCTAGGAAATTCAAATAGTACAGCTTTGTTGTAATATTTCCATGTCAAGTATATCCTTCTTTACCCCAAATTCTTTATATGTTCACTAAAATCTCTTTATTTTGGAATATAACTCCTATGACCTTTGTAATTCACCATTGTAATGTAGGAAAAAACATAGCCTGTTTGCACACTGTAAACATAGCCTGTATCCACAAATACCAATGTGGAATTGACTGGACAATGTTTCAGTGAAGGTACACAAAATTGCTGGAGAAACTCAGTGGGTGCAGCAGCATCTATGGAGCGAAGGAAATAGGCGACGTTTCGGGCCGAAACCCTTCTTTCAGTGATGTTGACTGAGAATTAAATATTGAATCATTGGTTAACACTCTAACATTTAGGAATATTTGTACAGCAGCAGTGCTTCTTTGACCTGCTCCTTATTGATCTAAGGTAATCTGCTTCATGTCCTCTTACCCAACTTCATCTAGGACACCTTTATCAAGTTGTCAACCATAGCTCTCTAATTATGAGTAATTTTGGGATATCAAAGGTTTCAGCTTCAAAGGTTTCAAAGGTCTTTTATTGTCACGTGCACCAATTAAGGTACAGTGATATTCGATTTACCATCAGCCATACTAAAAAAAAGCAAGAAACACAGTTACACAAAAGTTAACATAAACATCCACCACAGTGGGTTCCCCACATTCCTCATTGTAATGGAAAGCAATAAAGTCTAATCTTCTTTCCTCTTTATTCCCCTGCGGATTGTGTGGATATCCTTTCTCTCATAAATGGATCAAAGCCCAAATGCCAGAGATTTAAAGTAATTGGCAAAAGGTAATGGGGGAAATAAATATATACAGAACATAGTTAACTATGCAACATGGAGTCTTTACTATTAAAAACTGTTGGAAGGGAGAGAATTCCATTTCTATATGAGTTGAGATGACTTTCAGTCTAGCCAAAAATCCTCTCAGCACAACAACTGTGAGAGAAATCTACTGCAGATGGGAGTACGGAACAGTTACAGGAACTACATACATCTATAGGACGGATTCAGTTGCCTCAATTACTGCTGTGTTGGCACCACACTTTCCCTGTCAAGTTTGAGATGAATGGGAATTTAAATATAAAGATGTTGAAATATTCTCTGCCGAGCTTTGAACTGAAATAAAGTAGCAAGCAGTCGTTTCCAAAAGGCTACATATCAGTTAAACTGCTTGTGCACTTTTACCAAATTTTTAAGAGGAAAGGTAAAGACAAGTGAAGTGTTTGTGCACTTTTACCACATTTTTAAGAGGTAAGATAAAGACAAGAAAGTGCAGCTCAATCTGACAATTGGAGGGCCTTCTTAAAAATTGGTAGACTTCATAATCACTTAATATGAAGAAGTTCCATCCTTGATTTATACTGGATGGACAAAGATGTTGGTGCACGGCTGTTATCACCCTCAGCATGGGGAAAAAAAAAGTTGAAGATATTTTTTTATTTTCAGTAAGCAATATATACCTGAAAGCCAGAAATTTGCATGGCTACGAACTGGAGAGAGAACAGGACTAATTGGACAGCTCCTACAAAGAAACAACCCGGATTTGATAAGTTGATTTGGCTTCTCCTGTCTGCTGAGATGCTTCAATTCAGTGAGAGTTTAAAAAAAGGGAGTAGTTGTAAACGCTCTGCATCATTTGAATTAGAATACAACGGGAAAGATCAAAACTCTGTTACTTCAGAGCAACAACCACCTGGAACATTTCTGACAAGTTCAAACGTAACCACAATACACTGTTCAAATTTGGTGGCAGCATCAACATGCAAAATGATTTTCTGACCGACAGCCTGATTCCCAATGTTGTCATTTGAATTGCTATGACAAAAAAGGGAACCTGACTTTGACTTTCACCAATACATTCTAGCCAGTAGGCTGTCCAAAGATCCTGTCACAAAGAACGTTAGGTAACAAAAACAGAAGATACGGGAGATACTCAGAGTTCAGGCAGAATCTCTGGAAAGAAAAACAATATTTCAGACCCGTGATTTTCCATCAGAACCTCTGAAATGCTGACTCTGCTCCTCTCTTTCTTTTTCTCTTTGCTGCTGGCCTGCTGAGCATTTCCAGCATTTTCTGTTTTACAGATGTTAAGCAAATGCTGTATCTATAAATGCTAAGTGCTATTATTTCCTCTGGCAATATCATGACATCGAGTTTGCCATGCTTTAAGCTTGGAAAATCATTGAATGGTGATTTCATCCATAATGTTCAAGGCCAGGCAAATCCAATATAGTTTTGTCAGCAGCTGAGAAAAGTGTATCAAAAAACTGAATTGTTTTGCCTTCCATAGAACTATTAGTGACATTTATTTGTCTACAAAATCAGCTACCCAAAATTGCTGAGTAAAAGAAGATCAAGAGGGGGGGATCGTAGGGTAGTTGTCGAGTTGTCACCTCACAATACCAGAGAACCAATTTTGATCCTGACCACGGGTGCTGTCTGTACAAGTTTGTACGTTCTCCTCGTATCAACATGGGATTTCCCCGGCTCCTCCGGTTTCCTCCCACATTCCAAAGACATACATACATTTGTAGGTTAATTGGCTTTGGTAAAGATTGTAAATTATCTCCACTTGTTGCCGTGAACTCCGTGCTATATCTCTAAACTATACTAAAGAGATTGTTTGCCAAGATCCAGAATTTGTATCAACCTTTCACATGATGCTGCAGAATGAGCAAGTGTTGAGACAGAGTGAAACAGAGAACTGCGGATGCTGGTTTACCAAAAAAATACATAAAATGTTGGAGTAACTCAGCGAGTCATTGAGACTTGAGCTTTTTGCCACATTCCACCATGTGCAGGGTGGCCACTATCTACCTATTGATCTTCTAACTTCTATCTATCAATTTTCTATTTCTATCTATCTATATAATTAATAGTCTGATCTTGACCACTTCCTGTTTGCACTGCATATTGATTTTAGAAAAAACGCTATCACTTACGGCTGTGAGTTTTGGCCATCTTACTCAGAGTCCCCCTCTGCTGCCTAGAACAAGAGGATTTTTCCCATCCATTAAAAATAAAAGACATATTAATGTTTAAAAAATGTTGAGATTCTCTATACTGCCAATCACGCCATGAAGGCCACGCCCCTTCCAGTGGGAAGGGGAGGGACTATAAAACCCGGATGTGTGGACATGCCTCAGTCTGCAAGATGGGGGAGCAAGAGGTCACAAATCAGTCTGAGCTGTGAATAACACTGAACACATGTGCACTAAACTGTGAGTACTGACCTGGGAGTGCCCTTAATGTGGTTTTAAAATGAAATTTGAAAATGAAAATGTGGTTTGAAAATGAAAATATTGTTTGAAAAATGAAGTTTGAAAATGAAAATGTGCTTGGTTTGAAAATGTGGTTGGTTTGAAAAGCAAATGTGGTTGGATTGAAAAGCAAGCAAAATGTGGTTGGTTAGAAAATGTGGTTGGTTTGAAAAGAAAATGCTGTTGGTTTGAAAAGCAAGCAAGGTGTGGTTGTTTTGAAAAGCAAGCAAGATACAGTTGGTTCGGAAAAGCAAGCAAGGTGCTGTTGGTTCGGAAAACCAAGCACGGTGCGGTTGGCTCGAAAAGCAAGCAAGGTGCGGTTGGCTATAAAAGTAAGCAAGGCATGGTTGGTTCGAAAAGCAAGCACGGCGTTGTTGGTTCGATAAGCAAGTTTGAAAATCTATATCAAATCTAAAGTCAGATCTTGACCACTTCCTGTTTGTGCTGTATATTGATTTTAGAAAAATCGCTAACACTTACAGCTGTGAATTTTGGCCAACTTACTCAGAGTCGCCCTCCAGCTGTCAGGGCCAGAGCATTTTTCCCATCGATGAAAAATAAAAGACTTATTAATGTTTAAAAAATGTTTAGATTCTATCTCCTGTCAATCACGCCATGAAGGCCACACCCCTTCTGGTGGGAGTGGGAGGGACTATAAAACCTGGAAGTGTGGACGTGCCTCAGTCGCTGCAAAATGCGGGATGGAGAGTTCACGATTATCAGCCTGAGCTGTGAATCAACTGAACACTGAACACTGAACACGTGCCTACTAAACTGAGTGTGGTTTTATGTGCTTTTATGTGGTTTATTTGAAACTGTGTTTGGAAGGAATAAATGTTTAACTGTGCCTTTTAACTGTGCCTTTTAACTGTGCCTTTTAACTGTGCCTTTTAACTGTGCCTTTTAACTGTGCCTTTTAACTGTGCCTTTTAACTGTGCCTTTTAACTGTGCCTAATTGAGATGTGGCGAATTGAAATATGAAGGCCACGCCCCATCCGGTGGGAGGGGGAGTGAATATAAAACCTGGAAGTGTGGACGTGCTTCAGTCGTTGCAAGATGGGGGATGGAGAGGTCACGACTCTCAGAACTGTGAATCAACTGAACATATGTCTACTAAACTGAGTGTGGTTTTATGTGCTTTTATGTGGTTTATTTGGAACTGTGTTTGGAAGGAATAAATGTTTTACTCTGCTTTTTAACTGTGCCTTTTATAGTTAGTACCAGGATTCAGTATGCTTACCACATTCTGAAGTTACTTGGCATTTTAGTATTGGTGCTGTGTGTGAGTGTGTGTCTGGGTGTGTGTCTGGGTGTGTGTCTGTAGGTGTATCTGTAGATGTGTGTGTGTATATATAGGTGTGTGTGTGTGTGTGTGTGTGTGTATAGGTGTGTGGCTGTGTGAGTGTCTGTATAGGTGTGTGTCTTTGTGTTTGTGTGTATGTGTGTGTGTGTCTTTGTGTGTGTGTGTGTGTGTGTGTGTGCCTTTGTGTTTGTGTGTGTGTGTGTGTGTGTCTTTTTGTGTGTGTGTGTCTTTTGTGTGTGTGGGTGTCTTTTTGTGTGTGTGTGTGTGTTGTGTGTATGTGTGTGAGTGTCTTTTTGTGTGTATAGGTGTGTGAGTGTATTTTTCTGTGCGTCCCTGTGTGTGCGTCCCTGTGTGTGCGTCCCTGTGTGTGCGTCTGTTGGAGTGCTTGGAGTGCTGTGGAGTTGGACTTGCTGCATGCACCCTGCTTGGAGTGCTGTGAATTTGGACCTGCTTCCCGCACTCTGCTTGGAGTTCTGTGAGGTTGGACTTGCTGCCCACACTCTACTTGCTGTGAGGTTGGACTTGCTGCCTGCACTCCGCTAGCTGTGAGGTTGGACTTGCTGCCTGCACACTGCTTGGAGTGCTGTGATGTTGGACTTGCAATGTTTTAAGACTCATTCACATTGTAAACTTTAATAAATCTTTTTTCCACTTGTCATTACCGCGTGTTCCTCATCACAATGGGTACCTATTAGGCAGGAATGGCTGCGCTGTCGGAGAGCCACTAAAAGTGCATGGGGGGGAGGTTGAGGGAAGATGTACTGAATGTGTATTTGGGGGAGGGGAATGGCAAGGAGCAGAGTTGGGGGATGAAGGGAGGAGGGGTAACTGAGTGAACTGCCACCACACCAGCTGTAAGTGACTGAAGGGCCAGCCCACCAGCCATAACTTAGTGAATTGCCAGCCCACCAATAATGACTCACTGAACTGCAAGTCCACTTAGTCCACAATGTCCATACTAGCCCTCTGGAAACCATTATCTTCAGCACACAACACCCATAATGCACTCCAGAGATCCACGCAAGGATAGACTTTCCTCCTTCATTGCTGTGATCTGTAATAAAAGATGAAAATCTCTAAAATTGATTGTCCACTCTCTCCACCTTCTCTCTCACAGTCTGTCACCTGTTTTCAGCAGAATTTCTGGCAGGTTCTAAGCTGCCAGCCCACCAGGCATAAGTTTCTGAGCTGCCAGCCTGCCAGGCCAGTGACTGAGCTGCCAGCCCAGTAATCCATTCGGCCCACAATTTCCATATTAGCCCTCTGGAAGCCAGTCCCTTCGGCGCACAAAACCCATGCGAGGGCTCCAGAAAGCTCCCCCCCCCCCCCCCCCCCCCCCCCCCCCCTCTACATATTTTTGCCGCCTTACTCGCCATTCTCCTGTGCTGCATGTGCACCACGTTTTGTACCGATCAATGGAATATTGCAAAACTTATGAAGGTTTAAATATTGTAAAAAAAAACGCCCCTTCCGGTACCCACTGCCAATCACTGGCAGCGAGGAGAATAAAGCTGAAGGAGTGGAGTGAGCAGAGTGTGGAGACTGCATCTCCCATCACAACGAGCCGGGATCCTCTGAGTGAGTGTGGCCAGCAGCCGGTGAGTGTGTACGGCTGGCAGCCAGTGAATGCGTACATCTGGCAGCTGGTTAGTGAGTGCGTGCTGGCAGAGACCGGTTAGTGACTGCATGCAGCCAGCAGACCAGTGAGTGAGTGCATGCGGCCAGCAGCTGGTGAGTGAGTGCGTGCGGCCGTGAGCTGAGAAGTGAGTGTGGCCGGGAGCCGGGGGTGAGTGCGGCCGCGCTCACTTAATGGCTCCCGGTTGTACTAACTCACTCACCGGCTGCCGACCGCACACCTCCTGCCCACACATCCTTACCCTCCCCCCACAACAGCCCCCTTCCCCACACCAGCCCCTTCCCCACACCAGCCCCTTCCCCACAACAGCTCCCTCCCCCACACCAGCCCTCACCCCCACAACAGCCCACTCCCCCAAAACAGACCCCCCCACACCAGTCCCCTGCCCCACAGCAGCCCCTTCCCTTACACCAGCACCCTCCCCCACACTAGCCCCCTTCACCACACCAGCCACCACCTCCACCACACCACCAGCCTCCTCCCCCACATCATCACCCACCCACTCCCCCTCCCCCCCCACACCAACCCCACACACACACACACACACACACCCATAACCATCCCACACTCCCCGCGACTCAGCGGTAGGTCACGCTAGCAGTATGCAGCTGCAGGGGTAGGCCATGGCAGTGGCAGGCTATGGCCTTCCCCAATTAATAAAACATGTATATCTGGTTATCTGATTATTTGACTACTTAGTTATCATATGATGGTTTATCATATATGTTAAAAGGAAGGAATGTTAATCCTGGTTAAATTAGAGAGGCTAGGACACTAAAATTGAGTAAAGGCTTCTGGACTGCTGGTCCAGTTGGTCAATTTAAAAGTGCCTTCTGTAGAAATGGGACAAGCTGCAGAATAGTGCCAGTTTGTCTTGAGCCTAGATTAGAGCTGCAGGGAGAGAATGGAAAAATCTGCAAATCTGACAATTAGGTGCAAATTGCATAGAATGGATTGGATGAACTATAATGTTGCAAATCTTTACTTTGCAGGATGTTGTTTGGATTAAATATTGAGCCTTGTCTCTTTTTCTTGCATATCAGGGCACATGTTGTGATGTTCGTTTCCTTTGAGAAGCACTGTTTGAATACATTGTATTAGTCACTGTATTATTGGGTTGGGAAAGTCTATCATATACTGTGTTAATAAATATCTGTTATTGGATTGTAAGGAGACCACCCCCATGTGGTTCAATTTTGGGATTTTTATACAAAAAACAAAAGAGTGCGCTATGGTAGCTTCTTGAGACTGACATTTATCACAAATGGGTGAGACGTTAGGGAAAAGTTTATTTATTTTGGTTTTTGAATAGTATCGTCTATATAATGTTTTGAATTGAGTTAGAGTGTGTCTTACATTGATCGAGCATTTATGCACATATAGTAAGTGTTTATCCCAGCTCTCTTTTGAAATTTTTATACCTAGTTCTTGTTTCCAGTCTCTTCTAATACCATCAGTTGTAGGTATTTCTATATTTAAAATAGTGTTATATAAGTATAATATTGGGTTTGCTGATTCGGCCTTTGTCTTCATTGCTTCGTCCAGTAAGTCTGGAGGCATGTTATGATAGTTTTTTGTGTATTTTTTCAGATAGTCACACATTTGAAGATATTTAAAATATTGATTATTTCTCAAATTATATTTCAGTTGTAATTGTTGAAATGACAATAATTTTCCAAATTCATACAAGTCTCCGAGCATTTTGATTCCTACTCTTTCCCATTGTGTAAATGATTTATCTATAGTAGAAGGTTTAAACGACGAATTATTGACTATTGGCGATAAAAGAGATAGATTTGTTAATTTTAGATTCTGTTTTATTTGTTTCCAAGTTCTAATTGTGCTATGTATAATTGGATTTTTATTGTAATTTTTGTTATTCAGATTCATTGGTGAGAGGAGAGTTGCTCCTATTTTGCACGGAGAGCAGTCCTCTCTCTCCATTGCAATCCAGTCCACCTGCTGGGCAGAGTTGTCCAGCAGATGAATCATATTTTTAATATTTACTGCCCAATTATAGTACATAAGTTTAGGGAGTGCTAGACCACCCAGCTCTTTGGGTTTACTCAGGTGTGTTCTTTGTATTCTGTGGGATTTACAGTCCCATATAAAATTTGTAATGTCTGAGTCCAGTTTTTTGAAAAACTTTTTTGGAAGATATATAGGGATTGATTGAAAAAGATATAGGATTTATGGTAGAAAGATCATTTTTATAGCATTTATTCGACCTATTAAAGACATCGGGAGCATTTTCCAGTATTTAGTTTCTGAAGTAAGGGACTATAATTGGCATTAAACATAGCATAATAGTTTCTAGTAATTTCAATTCCCAAATATTTAATTTTTTCTCTGGCTATGTTAAAGGGGAATTCTAAGAGATGGGTTGAGTCTTTCGGTTTTATCGACATAATTTCACTTTTGTTCCAATTTATTCTGTATCCTGAGAAAGATCCAAAGTCCTCAATTAGATTTAGTATGTTTGGTATACTAATTTGGGGTTTTGTGATGTTATGTTATTTGAATATTTTGTATTATAAACGTAAATATCCGGGTGTGTTCAGATCTTTCGGCTAAAGGTTCAATTACCAGAGCAAATAACAGCGGTGATAATGAACATCCTTGTCTATTGCCCCTTGATAATGGGAATTTCATAGATAGTATATTATTAGTTAATATTCTAGCCATAGGTTTGTTATATAATAATTTTATCCATGCGATAAAGTTCTCTCCCATTTGAAATTTTTGCAATACTTTAATCATATAATCCCATTCTACTTGATCAAATGCTTTTTCTGCATCGAATGAAATGATTGATAACTTTTGTTCTTGAGGTTTGTGTGAATGCATTATCAGACGTCTCAGGTTATTAAATGAGTGTCTCTTGGGTATAAATCCCGTTTGATCCTTGTTTATTAATTTACTAACATATTAGTCTTCTAGCCAGTATTTTCGCTAATATTTTTTGATCCGTATTTAACAATGCAATAGCTCTGTATGAGCCTGGTTCTTCTATGTCTTTATCTTTTTTAAGTATTAATGTAATCGTTGATTCTGCTAGTGTTTCAGGTAGGATTTGTTCTTTAAAAGCATATGTATACATTTTCTGTAAACGTGGTGTAACTATGTCGTAAAAACTTTTATAAAATTCATTACTGAATCCGTCTGGTCCTGGTGCTTTTCCATTTTTTAGTGTGTTTATTGTGTCTTCTATTTCCTTAGATGTAATTTGAGCTCCCAGTTCCTCTTGTTCCTTCAATTATAGTTTTGGAAGATTACAATTGTCCAGGAACTCTGAAACTTTATTATTGTCTGATAGCGTTTTGGATGTGTATAAATTCTGCTAAAATTGAGCAAATCTTTTATTAATATCATTGGGTAGTGTTAATAATTCCCCTCTATCTGATTTAATCTTTAAAATTGCTTCGTCTTTTTCCCGTTTTTTCAGTTGGCGTGCCAGAAGTTTGTGGGGTTTATCCCGAATTCAAATTGTTCCTGTTTTGTAATTTGGAATAGTCTTATAACTTTATCTGATAATAACTTATTTAGTTTAAATTTCAATATTAATATTTTATTATGTTGATCCATAGTTGGATCTTTAGCATTATCAATATCTAGTTGTCTGATTTGTTCTTCTAATTATCTTTGGTCATTCTTATTCTTTTTGTTTTGAAAAGCTTGGTATGAGATAATGACTCCTCTAATAAATGCTTAGAAGGATTCCCATAGTAAAGTGGGCGATATGACTGGTGTATCGTTTATCTCAAAAAATAGATCCATCTGTTTTTTTAGATATATACTCCTTTGTGGATCTTTTAAAATTTGCGAGTTAAACCTCCAAAACGATTTATTCATAGACATTCCTTCCAGCTTCAAAAAGAAAGTTAGCGGGGAGTGATCTGAAATCGGATTTGTGTGATATTTAGGGTTCATGGTATAAGGGATTAGTTTTGTATCCACTAGGAAATAATTTATACGTGAGTATGTTTTGTGTACCATTGAATAAAACGAGTATTCCCTTCCAGTCGGATTCACGATCCTCCAAACGTTTGTTATGTTTGTATTTTTTGTGTATGTATTTAAGAGTTCACTAGTTTTAGATTTCATAATACCTCTCTGTTTTTGCATTGATTTATCTAAGTATGGGTCAAAAACACAATTGAAGTCTCCTCCAATTATAACATTTTGGTAGTTGAACTGCGATTGTATTCAAGATTTTATTAAAAATTGAGGATTATCAAAATTGGGCGCATGTATATTTACCAAGGTGATTGGCGTAGCATGGATCTCTCCTGTAACTATAAGATATCTCCCTTCCTGATCTGATATAATGTTCTTTGCGAATAATAATTGCAGTACCTCTGGATTTCGAGGTGTGTGAAGAGTGATATGTTTGGCCTATCCAATTCACCCGCAATCTCATCTGATCTTGGTGTTTAAGATGCGTTTCTTGTAAAAAAAGTAATGTCCGTGTTGTATGATTTCAACTGAGCTAGTATTTTGCCCTTTGGATTGGTTCATTAATACCCCTTATGTTCCAGCTACAGAATTGACTCCTCCCATTTTCTTTTGTTTATCGTCTTGCATTTTCGCTGATTTTAATACCCTTAGTTATTATGATGCTTCCATACCTCAGGACTCTGGATATTTGGGGAACGTTTATGTTACTGACTTCCTTTGGTAGATCCCTTGTCCTTAAAAAAAAAAACCCACATAGTTGTGACATATTGTGATAAAAAAAAAATTGAACAAGTGAAATTACAGTGTCTAGAATGGAAGACACTGTAATGAATGCCCCACACATCTGTGGGATTTGACATCAATTCAACTTCAAATGTTGATGTTAGTTGGCCTCAACTACCACAGAGGGTAGTTGAGGCCAGTTCATTGGCTATATTTAAGAGGGAGTTAGATGTGGCCCTTGTGGCTAAGGGGATTAGGGGGTATGGAGAGAAGGCAGGTACGGGATACTGAGTTGGATGATCAGCCATGATCAGATTGAATGGCGGTGCAGGCTCGAAGGGCCAAATGGCCTACTCCTGCACCTAATTTCTATGTTTCTATGTTTCTAAATGTTGATGTTATACAATTAACTCCGCACCCTTTATTACTCTTAGCATAGGAGGGCGGGACCTTTTCAAAATCAGTTGTATTTCACCCAATTACACTATATCTGCTATCTATTTATAGTTATAGTTATACCTTCGATAATAGTCATCTGTTGGCTGAAAGGGTTAACCAGAATCAGGTTCCTGGGACTATGCCAGGTGCCTGATTATCCTCCCTTCCCCACCTGAAGTACATAGCACTAAAACTTATGATATTATCTACGTTAGTTCTAAAATTTGTTATTTTTTTATTTATTTATCCCTGCTTAACTGTCTTCCTCTATATACGGGATAGTCTATCTTTTCAAAACATTATTACATTTTGCCCCATTATATAGTTCTGGTTAGTTTCCATTTCTATTTCTATATTAGTGTTGTTAATTATTGTTAATTCTCTATGTTTTGTGAAACTATTTATAAATCTTAAACTGCCATTTGTCCTTGTGATGTTTTCCACAATTGGCACTCCTGTTCATCGCTCCCTTGTTAATCAGTCTATCCTTCATTTTGAACAAAGAGTGTCCTTGAGTTAAATTCCAAAGTGTCCGAGAGAGATAAGGTGTCTAGACCAGCGCACATGGAGCTTCTCCTCCATTTTAGACTTTTAGAGAATGGTGTTTCTTCCCTTATCTTCGGGCGTTCTCTGTGAACTAATAAAGAGAAATTATTTGTCCATACCATCCCGCTGCATTCATTGATCATCTGTTTCTGCCACAATTTCTTGGGCATATTTGTACGCTGATAAATGATTTCTCCTTTCCCTTGTAAGTAATTTGCATCCTGGCTGGATAAAAAATGCCATATCTGACATCTTGAACTCCTTGGAGAATCTGTCTTGTCTGTAAGAACTGTTTTCTCTTTTGCATGATCTCATAGGGATAATCCCTGAAACGTTTGATAGAATCGTTTGCAAACGTCATCTTCACTCCGTGTTTGATTTTTTTCATCAGCTCTTCCAGTGCTGAAATGTCCCAAAGTTTGACTATGATCTGTTATGGGTGGGCTGGACCTACTTGTGATGTTGACTTAAATCTGGGTACTCGATGTGCCACTTCAATTTTTGGTTCCACGGGTAAATTGAGTACATGTTTGATTAAGTTGGCAGTAAACTCACGGGGATTGTTTCCCTCTGCTCCCTCTGTTACTCTCAGTATTCTTAATTTTTTGCATCTTGAGCGAGCTTCGAGATCGAGGCATTTATCCGAGACTTTCGCCAGTTGACACTTGAGGCTGTCTTGTTCTAGCTTCATTCTCTGCATATCTTCAGACATTAGTACCATAGATGATTCCATGCCTCTCATTGCAGTTAGATATGAAGAAACAGTTTCATGCACAGCCTCACACGTCTTCGTGGAATCTTCTTCCACTTTATCAATTCTCCCCGTTAACTCTTCTTGCACATCATCAATTTGTTTTATTTAAATGCCAATGCAATCAATAACTTTTGATTGCCGGCATTCATGTTCGACATCATATTTTCCATCATTTTTGAATTTCCAGCCTCAATATCCTTTCTCAGTTCTCTTACCGAAATCTAGTTCATTTTTCTCCTTAGTAGCCATCTCAATCTTGGATCTTGTATCCATTACAGAAACCACTTCAGAGGTCAGTTCTTCAGGTTTCTGGCTTTTCAGCAGGTGTTTTGAGACCGTCCTCTGAGGGCTCTGAGCTGGAGACGTTTATTTTTCATTTAAAAGCTTCTAACCTCCGTTTAATTCACAGCGCTTACTGATGACATCATTAGCGTGACGTCCAGGGGCTCCGGTAAGTTTTTGAATCGGTCCCGACCTCCAGAACCGATTTTAACACGAAAAATCACGAATTTTCAGCAGCGGAGCTAAGTGTTGCGACTGCTAGTCCAGCATGGCGCCACTGGAAGTCAATTCACCTGTTTCTGACTGCAAGGGACCTACATTTGTTTTACCTAATCTTTTCCTCTTCACTTATCTATAAAAACTTTTGCAGTCAGTTTTTATGTTCCCTACCAGTTTTCTTTGATAATCTATTTTCCCTTTGCTAATTAAGACTTTTGTCCTCCTTTGCTGGACTGAATTTCTCCCAGTCCTCTGGTAGGCGGCTTTTTCGGGCTAATTTGTATGCTTCATCTTTTGTTTTGATACTATCCCTGATTTCCCTTGTTATCCATGGATAACAACCTTCCCTGATTTATTATTTTGCCAAACTAGGATGAACAATTGTTGTAGTTCATCCATGCAGTTTTTAAATGCCTTCCATTGCATATTCACCGTCAACCCTTTAAGAATGAATTGCCAGTCTATCTTGGCCAATTCACATCTCATACCCTCAAAGTCACCTTTCTTTAAGTTCAGGACCCTTGTTTCTGAATTAACAATGTCACTCTCCATCCTAATGAAGAACTCAATGTTATTATGGTCACTCTTCCCAAGGGGCCACGCACAACAAGACTGCTAACTAACCCTTCCTCATGACTCAATACCCAGTCTAGAATAGCCTGCTCTCTCATTGGTTCCTCTACATGTTGGTTTAGAAAACTATCCCGCATGCATTACAAGAAATCCTCTTCCTCAGCACCCCTGCCAATTTGATTCACCCAATCTATATGTAGATTTAAGTCACCCATTATAATTATTTTACCTTTGTTGCATGCATTTCTAATTTGCTTTTGATGCCATCCCCAATCCCACTACTACTGTTAGGTGGCCTGTACACAACTCCCACTAGCGTTTTCTGCCCCTTAGTGTTTCGCAGCTCTACCCATATCGATTCCACATCCTCAAAGCTAATGTCCTTCCTTTCTATTGTGTTAATCTCCTCTCTAACCAGCAACACTACACCGCCTCCTTTTCCTTTCTGTCTATCCCTCCTGAATATTGAATATCCCTGGATGCTTAGCTCCCAGCCTTGGTCACCCTGGAGCCATGTCTCCGTGATCCCAACTATATCATATTCATTAATAACTTCTGCACATTCAACTCATCCACCTTATTATGAATGCTCCTTGCATTAAGATACAAAGCCTTCAGGCTTATTTTTACAACACTTTTACCCCTTATACAATTATGTTGAAAAGTGTCCCTTTTTGATTTTTGCCCTGGATTTGTCTTCCTGCCACTTTTACTTTGCACCTATTGCTTCTACCCTCATTTTACACCCCTCTGCCTCTCTGCTCTTGCACCCATCCCCCTGCCACATTAGTTTAAATCCTCCCCGACAGCACTAGCAAACACTCCCCCGAGGACATTGGTTCCATCCAGCCCAGGTGCAGACCGTCCTGTTTGTACTGGTCCCACTTCCAACAGAACTGGTTCCAATGCCCTAGAAATTTGAGTCCCTCCCCCTTGCACCATTTTGCAAGCCACATATTCATCTGCAACATCCTCCTATTTTTACTCTGACTAGCCCGTGGCACTGGTAGTAATCCAGAGATTATTACCTTTGAGGTCCTACTTTTAAGTTTATCTCCTAGTTGCATTCCAAATTTTTTGAAGTTTTATGTAAGAGACAAAAGAGTGTACTATAGTAGCATTTTGAGATAAACATTTATCACAGATGGGGGAAACATTAGGAAACATTTTATTCAGTTTAGTTTTCGAGTAATATAATCTATGTAAAATTTTAAATTGTGTTAAGTTATGTCTTACATTAATCGAGCATTTATGTACGTATAGCAAGTATTTTTCCCATTTGTCTTTTGGAATTTTTATAGATAATTCTTGTTCCCAATCCATTCTAATTGCCTCTGTCAATGGTATTTCTATATTTAAAATGATATTATACAATTATGATATTAAATTAATTGACTCCGCCTTTCTGTTCATTCCTTCATCTAATAGATCTAGGGTTAAGGTTTGATATTCTTGAGTGTGTTTTTTCAAGTAGTCTCAGATTTGAAGGTATTTGAAATATTGAATATTTTTCAGGTTGTATATTAAGTTGTAATTGTTGAAATGATAAAAGGTTTCCCATTTCATACATATCTGTGTAATCTGATAGGCGGCGCGGCTCTGGCCAGCAGCGGCCTCTGCAGTCTGTCCGCGTTTTTATTATTTTCTGTCTGTGTTTTAATGTAGTTTTTGTTATTTTTTGTTGGGGTGTGTGTGTGTGGGGGGGTGGGGGTGGGGTGGGGGAAACTTTTTAAATCTCTCCCTGCACTGGAGACCCGACCTTTTTCTCGTCGGGTTTCCGTTGTCGTTGGGGCCGCAACGAGGAGCGGCCTCCAACAGGAAGAAGCCGGGGACTCTGGTGCTACTCACCGTCGCCGTCGCGGGGCTGGCCGAGTCCGGAGCGGTTGGAGCGGTGGAGGAGCGCTGCTGCCGCTGCTGATGCTGCTGCTGCTGCTGCCGATGCCGCTGCTGAGTCGGAGGCTGCTGCTGCGGGTCTGCGGACGGCGGCGCCGGGAGCCCGCGGATCCCTGGAGAGAGACCGCTTTTCGGGGCTCCTGCAATGGCGAATTCTCCCGCCCGTGTTGCGGGGTTGAAGAGCTCCTGGAGCGGGGCCTCACTACACCGCCCCGTGCGGCTGGAATGGCTGCGGGACTTTGCGAGCGCACACCGGGGGCTCCAACACCAAGACCCGGTGTGCGACCTCACACCACCCGGCGTGGCTTCAATGGCCGCGGGACAATCGCCATCGCCAGCCGGGGGCTTTGACTTTGACTCTGACATCGGGGGGGGGGGGGGGAGAGTGCAGTGGAGAGATAAGTTTTTTTTGGCCTTCCATCACAGCTATGTGATGGATGTTTATGTAAAATGTAATTATGTTGTGTCTGGGTCTATTTGTGTGCAATGTATGGCTGCAGAAACGGCATTTCGTTTGGACCTCTAGGGGTCCAAATGACAATTAAATTGACTCTCTTGACTCATATCTCCAAGCATTTTAAATCCTTACCTTTCCCAATGGGTAACCATTTTATCAATAGTAGATGGTTTAAATGATGGATTATTAACTATTGGAGAGAGAAGCGATAGGTTTCTTAATTTGAGAGTTAATTTTATTTGTTTCCAGATTCGTATTGTACTATGAATAATTGGATTATTTTTATATATTGTATTATTCAGTTTTATCGGGGAGAAAAGGATGGCTCCTATATTGAAAGGAGAACAATCCTCTTTCTCCATTATTATCCAGTCTACTTGTTGGGCAGACTTGTCCAACCAGTGAGTTACATTTTTGATGTTCACTGCCCAATAATAGTACAAATAAAAGGGAGTGTCAGTCCACCAAATTCTTTAGGTTTACACAGGTGTTTTCTTTGGATTATATGTGATTTATAGTCCCATATGAAATTTATAATATATATATTTTTTTCAATATTTATTTATTAGAAGTAAGTATAATACAGTGATACAAAAATTATGTTAATATATTACATTCTCTGTACAACTTCCCTTTTTTTTAAAGAGAAAAGTAAGAAGAGAAAAAGGAAAAAGAGGTTGTAGAAAGTGAAGGATATACTAGTGAGCGTGAATGAAAAAGATAAAGAAAATAGTGGGGAAAAAAAAGGAATAAGTGAAGAAGGAGAGCAGGAGGGAGTTTATTCAATCGCCACAAGGAGATGAATTTTTTTATATTCTGAATCGTCTTTCACCCATACCTGAAACCTTTAATTTTCATGATACTATGGCACCACATGAATCCAAGAAATCAATAAATGGGGACCAACTCATTAAGAATTGGTCTTGTTTGTCTATTAGGAGGAGTCTCATTTCTTCCAAATGTGCTGTGTCCAAAATATTACTGATCCACATTTTAAATGTTGGTATATTAGCATTTTTCCAAAATTTAAGTATGAGTATTTTGCTATTATTAACCCATAATTGAAAAATGAGTTTTGGTGTGTATTTAATTTGTTCCCATCTCCACTTACTCCAAATATAATCATTTCTGTATTAGGTTCCATTTTTATCTTAAATAGCTTTGAGAATATATCAAATATGTCACCCCAAAATTTATAAAGTTTTGTACAAGAGACAAATGAGTATGTAATATTGGCATTTTGAGAAAGACATTTATCACAGATGGGAGAAATATTTGGATAAAATGTATTCAACCTCGTTTTGGAATAATATAATCTATGAAATATTTTAAATTGAATTAAATTATGTCTAGCGTTGATCGAACATTTATGTATATATATAGCAAATACTTTTCACATGTTTCTTTTGAGATTTTTGTCATTAATTATTTTTCTCAGTCTTCTCTAATTGCCTCTGTTGATGGTAAAATTCTATGTTTAAAATACTGTTATACAAGTATGATATTATTATTTTGGACTCTGCCTTGATATTCATTACTTCTTCCAGTGGATCTAAAATTATACTTTGAAATCTTGGTATATATTTCTTCATAAAATCACATACCTGTAGGTATTTAAAATATTGGTTGTTATTCAGTTTAAATTTTGATTTTAGTTGTTGAAATGATAATAGATTTCCCAAATCATACAAGTCACCTACCTTTTTAATTCCCACTTTTTCCCATTGTCTATATGGTTTATCCATACCAGATGGTTTAAATACTGGGTTATTCGCAATTGGTGTTAGCACCGATAAGTTTCTTAATTTTAAACTTAATTTTATTTGTTTCCGGATTCGTATTGTATTATGTATAATTGGATTCTTCTTATATAACATATTTTTCAGCTTTATTGGGGAGATGATGATCGCTCCTAAATCGTAGGGGGAGCAATCCTCTGTCTCCATTCATATCCATTCCAACTGTTGAGCAGAACTATCCAACCAATAAATGATATTCTTAATATGCACTGCCCAATAATAATATAAAAAATTAGGTAGTGCAAATCCCCCCACCTCTTTGGGTTTGCACAAGTGATTTCTTTTAATTCTATGTGCTTTATAATCCCAAATGAAATTAGAAATATTCAAGTCTAATTTTTTTTAAAGTGTTTTGGTATATACAGTATATTGGTATAGATTGGAATAAATATATTATTTGTGGTAGAGCCATCATTTTTATAGCATTCATTCTGCCAACTAATGATAGTGGGAGCATTCTCCAAAATTTAATCAGGGAATTAAATTTATTTAATAATGGTATAAAATTAGCGTTAAATAATGATTTATATCTTCTAGTAACTTGAATACCCAAATACTTAAATTTTTCTGTTGCAATTTTAAATGGAAATTTTAATAGCTGATTCGCTTTCTTGGGTTTTAATTACATAATTTCCCTTTTATTCCAGTTTATTCTATAACCAGAGAAAGAGCCAAATTCCTCTATTAGATTTAATAGATTTGGGATGCTCGTTTGGGAATTTGTAATATATATGTATATTATCCGCATATAGTGACATTTTATTACTAGTATCCTTGAATATCCGGATACCTTCTTATCATTTCAGCAAGCGGCTCTATCATAAGTGCAAATAGCAGGGGTGATAAAACACAACCCTGCCTATTGCCCCTCGATAATTGAAATTTTGGAGATAACATATTATTAGTTAGTATTCTTGCCATTGGTTTATCATATAGTAATTTAACCCATCTTGTAAAATTATCTCCCATATTAAATTTTTGGAGTACTTTGTATAAATACTGCCATTCTACCTGATCAAATGTTTTCTCTGCATCCAGAGATATAACTAATAAGTCTTCCTTTTCCATTTTGTATGAGTACATTATATTAAAAAGGTGTCTCAGATTGTTAGATGATTGTCTATAGGTATAAACCCCGTTTGATCCGGATTTATCAATTTATTAATATATTTACTCAATCTTCTTGCTAAAGTCCTTGCTAAAATTTTCTGATCTGTATTTAGGAGTGATATGGCTCTATATGAGCTCGGTTCTTCTAAGTCTTTATCTTTTTTAGGTATTAGCGTAATTGTGGATTCTGCTAATGTTTCTGGTAATTTATTTTCGGTAAAGGCATACACATATAATTTAACTAACCGTGTGACCATTAACTCCTGAAAACCTTTATAAAATTCATTGTTAAAACGATCTGGTCCTGGCGTTTACCAATTTTTCAGTTAGTTTATTGTTTTGCTTATTTCTTCCCTTGTGATCTGTGCTCCTAATTCCTCTTGTTCCAAAATATCCAATTTTGGCAGATTACAATTATCTAAAAAATCTACAATTTTATTGTCTTCTATTTTAATTTTAGATGTATATAAATTTTGATAAAATTGGGCAAACCTTTTATTAATATCCTTGGGTAACGTTAATAGTTCCCCATTCTCTGATTTGATTTTAGTAATAGTCTTTTCCTTTTCTTGTTTCTTCAATTGTCGCGCTAGAAGTTTATGTGGTTTATCACCAAATTCAAACTGTGCTTGTTTTGTAATCTGAAATAATCCTATTACTCTTGCCGATAATATTCGGTTACGTTTAAATTTCAATAATGTGATCTTATTATGTTTATCTATAGTTGGGTCTTTGCATTATCTAATTCTAATATTTTAATTTCCTTTTCTAAAGTCTCTTGTTCTATGGAATTATTTTTATTTTGATAACTTTGATATGAGCTTATAACTACATGTATAAATGCCTTAAAAGTTTCCCATAATAAAGATGGTGAGAAGCCTCGTCTCATTTGTATCGAAAAATAATTTCATTTGTTGTTTTAAAAACTCGTAACCTTGTGGGTTATTAATTAACTGTGTATTATATCTCCAAAACGGTTTTATACCTGGCATTCCCTCTAGTTTTAAAGTAAAGGTCAATGGTGAGTGATCAGAAATAATACTATTGTGATATTTAGGATTGATCGTATATGGAATTAATTTTGTGTCCACTAAGAAATAATCAATTCTTGAATATGTTTTATGTACCGCTGAGTAAAACGAACATTCCCTTCCCGTAGGGTTTACTATTCTCCATACATCTGTGATATTAGTGTTTTTTTATATATATGTTTAAAAATTCACTGGTCTTAGATTTAACCTTACTCTTCCTTACTTTTATTGATTTACATAGATATGTATCTATAACACAATTAAAATCCACCCCTAATATTACATTTTGGTAATTATACACATCTATTATATCCGTGATTTTCTTAAAAAATTGGGGGTTATCAAAATTTGGAGCATAAATATTTATCAGAGTCAGTGGTGTAGAATAAATTTATCCTGCCACTATAGTGTACCTTCCTTCTTTATCAGATATAATATTATTTAATATAAATGGTATACCTTTCCAAATAATAATAGCCATGCCTCTAGCTTCAGAAGTGAATGACGAGTAATAAGTTTAGCCTATCCAGTTTGCTTTCAGTCTCATCTGTGTTTATAATTTCATATGCATTTCTTGTAAAAACGCTATATCCACCTTTAAAGATTTTAATTGAGCCATAATCTTCCCCCTTTTGATTGGTTCATTCACACCCCTGATGTTCCAACTACAAAATGTGATTCCTCCATTCTTTTTTTTCCCTAATGTCTTGCATTCTTAATTAGTTTTGCTAATTTTAATTCATGTGGTGTAGTTAAATACCTTGAGGTTTTGGGTGTGGGGTGTTCGTCCCCTGTTAACGTTATTTTACATCTCCTCCGTCTATTGAAACTCCATAGGAAGAAAAAAGAAGTGTGTGTTAATAGTAAAAAAAACAAAGAATATTGTTATTAAATGAACCATATAACACTGATTTATTTTTTTGAAAAAGGTGAGTTTAAGGTATCAAAAAAGGGATATCTTAAATTCTCGTTGCCACCTGAAGTGGTCAGAATATTGTTGAGTTCCGCAGTTGGAATTGTACATTCAGCTCGGCCCCCCCAAATTAAGCAATCATAGACAATAACATGCCTTTTCCCCTTAATATAACCAAAAATCTTAACAAAGAAATAAAAATAAATAACCAGTCAAGCCGAATAAACAACAAAAATTTCATCATAGAAAATTATTATCATCATTACTTTTCCACATAATCTCTTAAGTACCCAAATTTATAATATTAGTCAAGTTTTTTAACAAAATGTTTAGGTATTGGTTTTGATTGAATCAATTGGTATTGATTGAAATAAATACAAAATTTGTGGTAGAATAATAATTTTTATAGCATTTCTTCTGCCTATTAAGGACATCGGAAGTGTTTTTCAAAATTTAATCAACGCATTTAATTTGGTTAGTAAGGGCATATAGTTTGCATTAAATAAAGATTTATATTTTCTGGTAATTTGGATACACAAATATTTAAATTTTTCTGTTGCGACTCTAAAGGGGGAATTTTAAAAGGTGTGTCGGCTCTTGAGGTTTTATCGTCATAATTTCACTTTTATTCCAATTTATTCTATATCCTGAAAAGGAACCAAATTCCTCTATTAAATTTAATATATTTGATATACTGATTTGCGATTTTGTAATGTATAATAATACGCCATCTGCATATAATGAAATGTTATTGTTTGAGTGTTTGGTAATATAACCATGGATATTCGGATGCATTCTTATATTTTCTGCTAAAGGCTCTATCACAAGAGCAAATAGCAAGGGCAATAATGCACATCCCTGCCTATTGCCACTGGATAGTTGAAATTTCAAAAATAGTATATTATTGGTCAGTATTCTAGCTTGTCATATAATAATTTTACCCATGAGATCAAATTCTCTCCCATTTGAAGTGTTTGCAATACTTTAAAATGTTATTGCCATTCCACTTGGTCAAATGCTTTTTCTGCGTCCAATGAAATCATTGATAAATCTTTGTCTTCAGTTTTATGTGAGTGCATTATATTATACAAACGTCTCAAATTGTTAAATGAATATCTCTTGGGTATAAACCCCGTTTGATCCGCATTTATTAATTTACTAACATATTTACCCAATCTTCTCGCTAGGGTCTTCGCTAATATTTTCTGATCTGTATTTAACAATGCTATGGCCCTATATGAACCAGGTTCTTCAAGATCTTTATCTTTTTAGGTATAAGTGTAATAGTTGATTCGGCTAGTGTTTCTGGTAGTGTCTGTTCTTTAAAAGCTTGTGTGTATAATTTTTGTAAGCGTGTTGAGATTATCTCGTAAAATCTTTTATAGAATTCATTACTAAAGCCATCCGGTCCTGGCGTTTTACCGTTCTTCAATTAGTTTATTGTTTCTTCTATTTCTTTAACAGAAACCTGAGCTCCTAATTCCTCTTGTTCCAACAGATTGAGTTTTGGGAGATTACAATTGTCTAAAAAATTTATGATTTTAGTGTTATCTGCTGAAGTTTTAGATGTACATAAGTTTTGATAAAATTGAGCAAATCATTTATTAATGTCTTTATGTAATGTTAACAATTCGCCTTTACCTGATTTAATTTTGGTAAACGTATTTTCCTTTTCTCGTATTTCAGTAGACGTGCTAGAAGTTTATGTGGTTTAACGCCAAATTCAACATTTTCCTGTTTTGTAATTTGAAATAGTCTTATTACTCTTGCAGATAAAATGTAGTTTAGTTTAAATTTCAATGTTGTTATCTTATTACCCAAGCAAAATATGAGGTGCCGTTCATCCAATTTATGCTGGGCCTCACTCTGACAATGGAGAAGGCCCAGGACAGAAAGGTCAGATTGGGAATGTGAGGGTGAGTTAAAGTGCTAAGCAACTGAGAGATCAGGTAAGTTAAGATGGACTGGCGGAGGTGTTCAGCGAAACGATCGCCGAGCCTGCGCTTGGTCTTGTCGATGTGGAGAAGTTCACCTGAAAAGATTATTTGGGTCCTTGGATGGAGTCTAGGGGGGAGGTAAAGGGACAGGTGTTGCATCTCCTCCGGTTGCTGGGAAAAGTACCTTGGCAGAGGGTATTAGATGTGTTAAATGGTGTCAGATTAGGGAAAGGGGAGGTGCACTGAGACCTGGGTGTCCTTGTACATCAGTCACTGAAAGTAAGCATGCAGATAGAGCAGGCAGTGAAGAAATCTAATGGAATGTTCTTGGGTGATTTTAACTATGGTGCTACAATCTTGAAGGATTTGAGTATAGGAGCAAGGAGGTCCTACTGCACTTGTACAGGGCACTGGTGAGACCGCACCTGGAGTATTGTGTGCAGTTTTGGTCTCATAATTTGAGGAAGGACATTCTTGCTATTGAAGGAGAGCAGCGTAGTTTCACCAGGTTAATTCCCGGGATGGTGGGATTGACATACAATGAAAGAATGGATCGACTGGGCTTATATTCACTGGAATTTAGGATGAGAGAGGATCTTATAGAAATATATAAAATTCTTAAGGGATTGGACAGGATAGATGCAGGAAAAAAGTTCCTGATGTTGGGGGAGTCCAGAACCAGACAGATCAAAGTTCAAGAATAAGGGGTAGGCCATTTAGGACTGAGATGAGGAAAAACCTTTTCAGTCAGAGAGTTGTGAATCTGTGCAACTCTCTGCCATAGAAGGTAGTGGAGGCCAATTCACTGATGTATTCAAGAGAGTAAGATAAAGCTCTTGGGGCTAATTAAATCAAGGGACATGGGGAGAAAGCAGGAACAGGGTACTGATTCTGGATGATCAGCCATGATCATATTGAATGGCGGTGCTGGCTCGAAGTGCCGAATAGCCTACTCCTGCACCTAATATCCACGTTTCTATGTTTCTAAAGGGCAACTTTTCCACTGAGAGGGTGGTGGGTATTTGGAATGAGCTGCCAGAGTGGTAATTGAAGCAGGTACTTTAACAGCATTTAAAAGACACTTGGGCAGCTACATGCATACAAAAGTATTGGATTGAAATAAGCTAAATGGGACCATCTTGGTGGGGCATTTGCTAGGCATGGATGAATTGTGCCAGGGCCTCTTGCTGTGTTCTTTGACTGTGACTCTATGACTCTTTCTCAATGTCAGCAAAAACAAAAGAGCTTGTTATCGACTTCATGTAGCCCCACTCTACATCACTGATGCTGAAGTGGAGGTAGTTAAGAGCTTCAAATTCCTTGGTGAAAATATCAACTGCAACTAGTCTGGGCTAATCACATTGTTGCCACGGCTAAAAAGTAGAACAGCACCGCTCTGCTTCCTTGGAAGTATCAGGAAATTTGGCAGGTCTCAAATGCCTCATCAATTTCTATAAATTGTCCATAGAAAGCATTCTATCGGATGTGGCTCCGCCTGGAACTGCTCAACCTAAGACAGCAAGGAATTGCAGTTCATGATGCAGCCCAGTACATCACACAATCCAGCCTCCTGCCCTTCCCCCACAACCACCTCAAACAAACTCTATATCTACACTTTATGCTGCCTCAGGAAGACAGCCATCAGAATCACTCACATCCCAGTTGTTCTCTCTTCTCCTCTCACCCCCTCGGGAGATAAGATATAACAGCTTACCACCAGATTCAAGGGCGGCTTCTTCCCCAATGTTATCAGACATTGAATGGACCTTTCTTAGGCTAAGAATGTATTCCCCATCCTTCCTGTACCTTTTTACAGCTATTGCATTTTCTTTTAATCTGCACTTTCTACGTAGCTGTAACACAATATTTGTACCCTGTTTCCTTTCTCTTTCCAGTACCAACTGTCCTCATGTATGGTTTTGAATGTAATCATATACGAATACTTTTACCGGGATAGTATGCAAAATTTTTTCACTTTTCTCAGTATTGCTATTGACTATTGAAATGAAACGGGAGGAATGTTCCTGATGTTGGGGGAGTGTAGAACTAGGGGCCACAGTTTAAGAATAAATGGTAGGTCATTTTGAACGGAGATGAGGAAAAGCGTTTTCACCCAGAGAGTTGTGAATCTGTGGAATTTTCTGTCTCAGAATGCAGCAGAGGCCGATTCTCTCGATGCTTTCAAGGGAGAGTTAGATAGTGCTCTTAAACATAGCGGAGTCAAGGGATATGGGAAGAAGGCAGGAATGGGGCACTGATTGTGGATTATCAGCCATGATCACAGTGAAGACGTTGGTGCGGCCACATTTAGAGTATTGTGTTCAGTTCTGGGCACCGTGTTATAGGAACGATTTTGTCAAGCTGGAAAGGGTACAGCGAAGATTTATAAGGATGTTGCCAGGAATAGAGGGTCTGAGCTATAGGCAGAGGTTGAGTAGGTTGGGACTATTTCTTGGTGCGCAGGAGAGTGAGGGGTGATCTTATAGAGGTGTATAGGATCAGGAGAGGAATAGATCAGGTAGATGCACAGAGTCTCTTGCCAAGAGTAGATGAATCGAGGTCAAGAGGACATTGGTTTAAGGTGAAGGGGAAAAGGTAAGATAGTAATCGGAGTGGTAACTTTTACACACAGTGGCTTCCAGAAGAGATAGTTGAGGCAGGGACTATCTCAACATTTAAAAAGCAGTTAGACAGGCACATAGATAGGACAGGTGTGGAGGGATATGGATCAAATGCTGGTAGGTGGGACTAGTGTAGCTGGGACATGTTGGGCAAGTTGGGCTGAAGGCCCAGTTGCCATATTGTATGACACTATGACTCTATCCCAAAGGTACTGCAGAAGGGGAATAAATATTCAACAATGTTATTTCTTTAATCCTTTTCCTTCCTACTCAGTAGGCATCACATGCATGGCCATTTACGCTTCCCACACTTGACCTGATTCCACACATAGACCAACATGACATTCCTGGCAATTGACCCACTCACCTCACCATCCATGATGTAAATATGTACACCCTGATGTAGCCAAGGTGTTTTACAAAATTAATTTAGCCAGTCAACATTAAGTTTCCTTATGTAGTAAACAGGTTTATAAATGGATCTCATCTAAAATGCAAAATTATTACCTGTAAGCTGTTGCACCTGCAAAACATAATTGCATGGCAATTTTTCATCATTAAGAACATTCAATTTAAATTATCATCTTCAGTTTTGAATTCACATTCATCTGCAGGTTCCTTGTTCTATGCTGGTTCCTGGTTAAGCCATTTTCAATTTTCACATTTTCATTCATTTCAAATCCGATTCTCCTGCCTCCTTATCTCTTCACTCTCCGCCGCTGTTGTTAATCCCAGCTAAAACCGAGCAGACATAGTTCCCAAAACTTAATAAGTGCTCATGTATTGCTAGGCCATTTTGGTCAAGTCTGGTGTGTTCTGCAGAAATAGGACAAGCCTCTGAATGGTGCCAGTAAGTCTGGAGTCAAGATCAGTGTTGCATATTCAATTGACAGATGGATGGGATTTCTGCAGAGGATATCCAAGAAAATGTAAAATGCATGAGGTTAATTGGATAAATGCAAACAAAGTGTACATATTGTAAATAATGTTGCTACACAGTTACCCTGTCATTTGGTGATTGGTTAAAGTGTTAAGCCCCTGGCCAGTTTGTTTGGATTTCAGGGTAAATGTTGCATTATTCAAGTTATGTTAGCTTCCTCTTGAAGCTTCTCCTGCAACAATTTAAATGAGATGTGTCATTGGTCTGTGTAACGGTCAAAAGGCAGCCCCCATGAGGTCCTTTGTCGATCTTCTGGAATAGTGCTTGGGACTGCAAGACCTTTTGGAGTGTCTCTACTTGCACAAGGCTGAAGGGCTTAGCCAGGCAGATACAATGTTTGAACCCACGGTCGGTTTAGGTATTGTATAGGGTGATTTGTTGCGTTATCCAAAAATAAAGTTTAGTTGTTCCAGTGATTGAATCAGTGTTTTATTGACTGAACTAGACTGGGGAGAAGCTTAGAAGAGCGAATTTACACTGTAACATCCAAAGAACCACTTGTGCATCTCCATTTTTGAGATTCTGTGCATGCACGAAACTACTTAATTTCCCATTTGTTGATGTTTCCTCAGCTTTCAAGTCCACAAGTTTGAAAATCTATCTCTTGATGTCTCCATTCTCCACATTTCTCTCTCTAACCCCTTCATCCCCTGACCTCTCTCTCTTGTTGTGGGTGTGTGTCTCTCTCTCCTTCTAGATGCTTGGGTTGATTTATCTCAACAACTTCTTGCACTACCACCGACATTTTCTCATTATTTTTCAACCAATGCATTTTTCTTACAGTTTTTTTAAAATTTCAATTTCTTGCAGAATTTACGTAATCTATGTGTAAATCCAGTATAATTTATGTTTTTTGTGTGTTGTCTGAGTCTATATGCCTATCACAATCATAATACTTTATTTGCCAAGTATGTTTTGCAACATACAAGGAATTTCATTTGCCAAGTCAGTCATACAAATAAAAAGCAACAGATCACATAAAATACATTTTAACATAAACATCCACCACAGTGACTCCTCCACATTCCTCACTGTGTTGGAAGGAGAAAGAAAAGTTCAACTCTCGTCCCTTCTTTGTTCTCCCTTGGTCGGGGGCCTCGAGCCCTCCATTGATGGGACAATTTTGACTCCCGTAGCCAACGGCATTTTGACCCTCCACATCAGGGCGATCAGCTCCTGCTTCGGGGGGATGTCAGCTCCCCCGCGCCAGGCGATCAAACCCCATGCCGGGGCTGGTTGAGCCTCTGCATCATTGGAGCTCCCAAGACTGCGAGCTCTCGATGTAAAGTCCACAGGCCGTGATTCGTGTGATCCCAGGCAATTGACACTAATGTTAAGTCCATGCCCCATGGTGGGGCTCAAAGTCAATCCGAGGAAGCCTACAACTATCGATGGTAGGCTGCAGAGCGACCGTAAATGTGACCCAGAAAACTATCGCATTTCTGGCAAGGTAAAAAACTGAAGAAATGTTTCCCCCAACCCCCTCCACCTCCTACCACATAAAACAAACCGGAGAACATTTACACAGACATTAAAACGCACCAAAAAAACAAAAAAAAAGTGAATTATCATCTGGTCCTATGTCTTCTTATGTGGCTCAGCAACATTTATACTGTTTGGTATATTTTGTGCAGCTCTGGGGATTCCATTATACATTGAAGGCAATGTTTCATTAAAAATATTGTGCCATTCCTTGTTCTCCACCACTTACATTGGGCAGCCCACCTGCATCTTAGAGTTGGTGACACGAGGTGTTGGAATCTGGAGCAAAAACCAAATTGCTGGATGAACTCATTGGGTCAAATAGCATCTGAGGGGCGGGGACGAGATAATTGTCAACATTTTGGGTTGAGATCCTGTATCAGCCTTGATGCAGAGTCAGAAATGTCAATCATTCCTTTTGACTCACAATCCTTCATGGCATGTTGAATTCCTCCAGCAGGTTTTATTTGTACCTTGGAAGTACAGTAAATACATTATCACTATCGTCAATACCATTCTGAGGAAGTCTGCAGGCCCATGAACAATTTTCCTTATAGATTGATAAGTGGTAGTGACAATCCAACAAGATCAGTCCCTGAAAGGATTGTGCTGCTATATTGAATCATTTTATGTTGAAAAGCATTGAGTCAAGTTTGGTTTAGAAGAGAAAACTTTATAACTTTAAGATAAAAGACATCTTTTCCCTGAAGTAAAATCAGAAAAGGTTGGGGAAAAAGTATGTTAGGCAGCATCTGTAGAATTATATTTAGTTAATGTTTTAGGTCTAAGCCCCAGTGTCAGAACCCACCTAGGATAACAAATATGTTCAAACACCCTTCACAGCTTGATCGTTTTCTATGGTTGCCCTGTCATACAACCCAGCAAAACCTTAATATCTGGCAATGGTTAAGGGGCTGTCCCACTTGGGCGACCCATATCCATGAGTTCTGGCGAGTTTGCCCTCGACATACTCGAAGTATGGTCGACACGATGTCATAGGAGGTCTTCGTAACTCTCCTTCATGCTCAAGAGTAATCTCCATGTACTCGAGGCCTCAGCTAGGTTGCGGCATTTTTTTCAATATGTTAAAAAATGCCCGTTAGTAAGAAAAGGTCGCCATGGAAAAAATCGATACTTTTTTTATCGTAGGTTTAGTCGCAGTAGGTCGTAGTAGGTCGTCACGTTAGTCATAGGTAATCGAGGGTAGTCGAAGATAGTCATCATAGTCGAAGGGAGGTTGAAGGGACGTCGAAGGGATGTCGAAGGAGATCGAAGGAGGTCGTCTTCACTCTCCACTATTCAGTGTCCAATTTTCCCGAAGTTAGTCGCAGTTGTTCGTAGCTTGTTTTGGCCATTGGAGAACTGTAATTTAGCAATGTATGCCATGTCAATAACATGCAATAAGTGATCTAAAGTATTAAGGGAAAAACTCAAAATTACCTGCATTTAATGCTGTTGAAAAATTGACCATTATATCATAAATGCATAACAGATAAGCAAATATAGTAACAAGGAGGTAATCTTGACATGGAATTTAATGGAATTGAAAGTGAAAGCTATTAGAACAAATATTAATGGCTTATAATGTTAGTAATACTCAAGACTGAAAAATTATGAATGTCAAGTTTGCAGTTATCAGCTCATATGTTACACAAACTAGAAACTGATAAGTTTATAGTGTTCATTAATCAAGTATTTGGTTCCACTGCATTTGAACCATGGGAAATCAATGCAATTAAAGCACTTTAGAAATCCTAATACACATCAGTGGAATTCTTCAGTGGAGGATTTAAAGTCAGTATTTCATTGAAAAAGCTCTTTGAGGATTTCAAAAGAACATTAGTTTAACACTGCAGCTACAATCTCCAAAGAACATGCATTAGGTGATATCTGATCAGGATTTCCAACTAAATCAGAAAAAAATGGCAATCTTCCTCGTCTAGATCAATGATTTAATGAGAATCAGTATAACCTATAGAGGAGATAAAAGGTACATTCTTGAGAACAAGTTGTAGACTATTAAATCAGAAGTTGTGTAAGATTTTGCCAACAAACCCGATGTAAACTAGGTTTAATTGCATATGTTGTTCAGTTCAATGTTTGTTGGCAATAAAATAAAACTGTTTTTTGGAATAAGTATTTTATTAACCTTTATTTATTAAATATATTTATCATAATACAATGTATGAAGGGATCCAAGGGACAGCAATAAAACAAAAAAATTGGTTCCAAGGAGAAATGAACCAAATGCAAAAGCAAAGATGGGGGTTTGAAGAAGTGTCTTACAGGAGGAGAAGTTGGGAGATACAGAGATTGGGAGAGGATAGGATTGGGGTAGGGTGGTGAAAGTTAGCAGAAGACATTCCAAAATGCAAGGTCTGGCCATCTAAAGACAGGAGTGTCAGCACACAGGGATTTTAAATACTTGCAAGTCTGGAAACAATTATGAAGGTACGGAGGCTACTGAGGGCTTGAAAGAAAGGATTACTTTAAAATCACATGGTAGACCAGTCAAAAAAGTGAAATGCAAATCCAAATCAATTTACAAATTTGCAGACAACACCACCATAGTTGTGAGACGGAGTACAGGAAGAAGATTGAGAACCTTGTAACCTAGTGTCAAGATGACATTTTCCTCAATGTCAGCAAAAGAAAGGAAATGGTAATTGACCTCAGATAGCAAAGTGGTGTACATACCCAAGTATACATCAATAATGCCAAATCAGAGGTGGTTGAAAGATTCGTCCAAGGAGTAAATATAACTAGCAACTTGTTCAGCACCACTCTTATCGAAGCAATGATCGAAAATGTCTTAGGAAGTTTGGCATATCCCCAAACACTCTTCAACAAATTCTACAGAATTTATATGGTTATATGTCAGTCATTCAAATAAAAAGCAACGGAACACATTAACACAAACATCCACCACAATAAACATATTCCTAATAAATAAGGATTGAACTATAACCATATAACCATATAACAATTACAGAATTAAGTCCGTGCCGAACTCTAAATGAATTAAGTGTTTTTGTTTTTTTTTCCCCGATGTTCGATGACCCCCCCCGTAAACTGCATGTCCCGACGGTTACTTCTGAAATTTCAAGTCGGCATATTTATTTAATGGGGTATCTATCTGAAATGAAAATACTTTAAAATATTTTATTTATTAGAAGTAATGTGCATTACAGCGATACAAGCCAAAAATAACATAATACATTTCCTGTACCAGTTCTTATTTTAAACCTTACAAAGAATGAAAGTAGAGATAGTTAGATAGGATAGTAAGTGCATGAGAAAGTGATCAAGAGAGACCTGTAGAAACGTAAAACCTAAAGAAGAGATAAAGGGAAAATCAAAGAGAGGAAAAAAAAAGATAAAAGAGAAATGGAGAAAAATAGAGAACAAATTATATAAGAAAGTAAAATAAGATAAGATAAAAGGGATATACCTACTTCGTATCTTTATACACCCCTCACCAGGTCCTGAAACCATTTATTTTCAAAGTTTTGTTGCACCCTATATTTGTAATAAGTCGATAAATGGAGACCAAATATTTTGGAAATAGTCTGCTTTGCCTGCTAGGAGGAATCTCATGTCTTCCAGGTGTAACATTTCGGACATATTTGAAATCCACATTTTTATCGTTGGTGTGGGAGCATTTTTCCAAAATTTAAGTATACGTTTTTTTGCCGTTATTAAGCTGTAATTAAGGAAGCTCTTTTGGAACAAATTCAGCTTAAAGCTGGCTTCCATCGTTCCAAAAATAATTAATTCTGCATTCTGTTTCAGTTTTATTTTAAATACTTTTGTGAAGATTTCAAAGATTTCATTCCAAAATGTTTGGATTTTTATACAAAAACAAAGGAGTGTGCTATAGTTGCTTCTTGAGATAAACATTTATCACAGATGGGGGAGACATTTGGAAAAAGTTTACTTATTTTAGTTTTTGAGTATAGTCTATGTAAAGTTTTAAACTGGATTAGAATATGTCTTACATTGATCGAGCATTTGTGCACATATATCAAGTGTTTATCCCACTTCTCTTTCAAAATTTTTATAGCCAGTTCTTGTTCCCAATCTCTTCTAATTCTATCGGATGATGGTATTTCTATATTTAGGATGGTATAATACAAGTATGATATTAAATTAGTTGATTCCGCCTTTATATTCATAGCTTTGTCTAATAGGTCTGGGGACAAATTATGATATTCTTGTGTATATTTTTTCAAATAGTCACGGATTTGAAAATATTGAAAATATTGATTATTTCCCAAATTGTATTTAAATCAAACGGGGTTTACACCCAAGAGATATTCATGCAATAATCTGAGACGTCTGTTTAATATAATGCATTTAATATAATGAAGAACAAGACTTATCAATTATTTCATTGGATGCAGAAAAAGCATTCGATCAAGTGGAATGGGACTACTTTATTAAAGTATTGCAAAAATTTCAAATGGGAGAGAATTTTATATCATGGATAAAACTATTATATGATAGGCCAACTGCTAGAATATTAACTAACAACATATTGTCCCCGAAATTTCAATTATCAAGGCGCAATAGACAGGGATGTTCATTATCACTGCTGCTATTTGCTCTTGTAATAGAACCTTTAGTTGAAAACATTAGAACACATCTGAATATCCATGGTTATAATACAAAATACTCAAATAATAAAATATCATTATACGCAGATGATGTACCACTATACATTACAAAATCCCAAATCAGTATACCAATTATATTAAATCTAATAGAGGAATTTGGATCCTTTTCAGTATACAGAATTGGAATAAAAGTGAAATTATGACAATAGAACCCCGAGACTCAACACAGCTGTTAAAATTCCCTTTTAAATTTGCTACAGAAAAATTCAAATATTTGGGAATTGAAATTACTAGAAAATATAAAGCTTTATTTAATGCAAACAACATGCCCCTACTTAATAAATTAAACGCCCTGATTAAATTTTGGAAAACTCTTCCGATGTCTTTAATAGGTCGAATAAATACTATAAAAATGACCTTTCTACCACAAATTTTATATCTATTCCAATCAATACCAATATACTTACCAAAAAAGTTTTTAAAAAAAATTGGATTCAGATATCACAAACTTTATATGGGACTATAAATCCCATTGAATTCATCTGTGCAAACCTAAAGAATTTGGTGGATTAACACTCCCTAACTTTTTGTATTATTATTGGGCAGTAAATGTCAAAAATGTGATTCACCTGTTGGACAACTCTCCCCAGCAGGTGGATTGGATAGTAATGGAGAGAGAATATTGCTCCCCTTTTAATATAGGAACGATCCTTCTCTCACCAATAAAATCGAATAATACAAAATACAATAAAAATCCAATTATTCATAGTACAATTAGAATTTGGAAACAAATAAAATTAACCTTAAAATTAAGAAACCTATCACTTCTTTCTCCAATAATTAATAATCCGTCATTTAAACCAGCTATTATAGATAAATCATTTACATACTGGGAAAGAATGGGAATTAAAACGTTTGGAGACATGTACGAAAATTGATTTTTTTTTAACATTCCAACAACTACAACTTAAATACAATTTGAGAAATAATGAAATGAAAATACTTTTAAACGGTAGGTATTAATAATTAAAATATTTATCACCCTTAATAGAATTCCTCTATTCTTGATAGGGCTAGGGCTAGGGCTAGGGCTAGGGCTAGAGCTAATGCTAGGGCTAAAGCTAGGGTTAGGGCTAGGGTCATGGCTAGGATTATGGCTAGGGTTTGGGTTGGGGTTAGGACTAGGGCTAGGTTTAGGGCTAGGGTTAGGGCTAGGGTTAGGGCAAGGACTAAGGCTACGGTTAGGGCTTGGGTTAGGATGGAGGCAAAAGTGGACGGAGGCAGACGCTGCACCAGGGCCCGGTGAGAAGACCTGGGGACCTTATCCTCCATGCCAAGGTATTAATCCGTCACTTACCCCCAATCTCCCGGACTCCAGCTCTGGCAGCTCCATCTCCAGCTCAAGCCGGACACAAAGGCCCATTGCAGCCATCGCCTCTTCCCATGACCCGATGTCCCTTTCCACGATCGGCCCTCTTCAGCGCTTGTTTCTCCCCCCACCCCAAGGGCTGAAGAGGGACGGGCATGGAGAGGGACTTTGGGTCACGGGAAGAGGGGATGGCTGCAAAGGCCGTTGTGTCCGGCTGGTGATGGAGCTGGAGCTGGAGCTGTATGGAGATCGGAGGTTAAGTTACGGAGGTAGCCGTGACAGTTATGGTGGCCCAAGCCTTTAGCCCAGGATGGCCTCACCGGAAGGCCATGCCTTGCCATATGGTTTCCCGAATGGCACGTGGAACGATTTGTTCTCCAGAACAAATCAAAAAAGAATGATTTAAAAAAAAATTCTGAGAGTTCAGCACTGTTCGGAGATGGTGCTGATTAAAGGTACTCACCGGTTATGCAGCAAAAAGTGGGGTTTTCACACACTTCTCGTCCCACAAATCAGGAGAAATTCACAAGCTAGGTAACTTTCGAATTCCCCGGGCAGAAGTGCGCATCTATTCCATTTATAGGGTGATTTCACCAAAGGTCAAATGAGCGTAGATCCCCCCTCACATGACCGAAAATTTAAACTGGAGGACATATCTCAGTTTGGTACATGTTAGTGAATGGGGAAACGCACTTTCCCACCCGTTAAAAACATGGAAAACGGCCGAAACAGCGGAATGGAACAGCCGACAATTGCCGTGGAGATTTAAAGATCCAAAATATCGGGAATTATCGCGTTTGCTCGCTGAATTTCATCAAAAGTAAGTTAATAATTCCTTACTTTTTATGAAATTCAGCGAGCAAACGCGACAATTCCCGATATTTTGGACCTGTAAATCACCACCGCAAATGTTTGCTGTTCACTTCCGCTGTTTTCTACCTTCAGTTCCCTCTTGTAATTACCTTACTTTCTTTCTTTATTTTTGCCTGAAAATTTAGGTCGCTGTGCTTCACGGTCACCCCGACTAGCACAGAAAATTTCAGCTCAAAAATCGTCCGTTTTCGATGTTTTTAACGGGTAGGAAAGTACGTGTTTCCCCATTCACTAACATGTACCAAACTGAGATATGTCCTCCAGTTAAAATTTTCGGTCACGTGAGGGGGGATCTACGCTCATTTGACATTTGGTGAAATCACCCTATACCCATGTGGATGGCTCAACAAAGGTCCGTGACAGTAAATTACTCCAAAGTCGGGACAAGACATTTTTGAAAAAATGGTAAGATTTGCAATTTTGTCAATAATAGAGGAATTTTTTACGGGTGATAAATATTTTAATTATTAACACCTACCCTTTAAAAGTATTTTCATTTGAGATAGATCCCCCATTAAATAAATGTGCCGACTTGAAATTTCACAAGTAACCATCAGGACATGCGGTTTTCCGGGGGGTGGGGGGGCATCGAACATTGGGAAGAAAAATAATAAAATAACACTTTGTTCATTCAGGGTTTAATCATTATTAATGAGGATTATGTTTATTAACAATATAGAAAAAGAATAAATGGGATAGAATTACAGACTTTCCTTATATACATCATCAAAGTAGCGGGACACCGAAGTAGACAAATCACCCATAAAGGAGATAAATTCTTCTGGCAATTTCCGATTTATATCAAATAAATTTCCTTATATTGATTTGGTTGGCAGATAATGCTAATATGTCAAGCAATGACAACACACTTATCACTCTGTCAGCGAATGATAGAAACAAGAAGGTACAGTAATCTAATCACTTTAATCCCTCGGCAGTTAATAATTGCCAGGGCTAAGGAACTTGGAAATGAAAAACAAAGATAACAAGTGACAGTTCTACAACCACTGACAAAGGTGACTTATTATCCTGCATAAGGGCAAATAAATATGCGTAGTGCGATGGTGCTATTGTGAAACATGACAACGCCTACCTCAAGTTACCAAGGCTTAAATTTCAAGTCTTCAATTTCCCACCCTGCCATTTTGCTCAATGAATGGACATAAAATCATTGCAGGACAAGACTGAAAATAAATTGAACTCCAATATTTGCGAGATTCTGTTAAATCCAAAGGTAGACCACCAAACTCTGACACGTGTTGTGGGAGGTCCTGGATAGGCCAGGTGTGTGGTTAGTTTTGGGAGTGGTCAACGTTTCCAGCCATCTTCACAGCTCTTCTGCATATTTTTAATGCTGTGAGGCAAGGTAGTCCATGTTATCTAAAATAGCTATTTCAGTGCATCCCTTCTCTATTTTGAGTAGCCATGGACCACAAATTTCATAGATTTATTGAGTTATACAGCATGGATCCAGAACTTTTTACCCAATTCCTCCATGTTGACAAAATGTCAATGTAGACTATTCCTAGTTACCTATCTGGACCACCATCATATAACTACAGGTGCACAACCTTTTATCCGAAAGCCTTGGGATCAGACACTTTTCGTAATTCAGAATTTTTCGGCTTTCGGAATGGAAGATTTTTAGCGTAGATTTTAACGGCTGGCGCAGTGGTAGAGTGCTCGGCTCATATCCGCAAGGTCGCGAGTTTGTGCCTCGATCCCGGCAGTTACTCGATCGCGAGTTTGAGTCTTCAATGTAGTTTTTTCTTGCAGAATAGGAGAGAATAGGGAGGGTTAGGCTGGGATCATTCTCTGCGAGATGATCTTAGTGCGGGAGACAAGTGTAGGAGAGGTGTACTGACTGTGTGGGCAGAACTTTGGAAGTGATTGCCCACCATTCTCAAAAGCCGCTGTGTCTCCCTGTCCCTCCAACTCCAGAGGAATCCGCTCCCCGATGGGCCGCTACAGCGACAAGTGGCAGTTCGCCCACAGCCCGAGCTGCGCCCTCTCATCCGCAACCCGGGTTCCTCTGGAGTTGGAGCGGGGCTGGGCTAGAGTTGTTGCTGGCTGTGAGTCTCTGGGATCTCCGTGCTTGCAGTGGGCCTGGGGGTCGGTGTCCCGATGAGGGGGCGCAGCTCGGGCTGTGGGCGAACTGCCACTTGTGGCCGTAGCGGCCCATCGGGGAGCGGCTTCTGGTGGTCCTGACGTCTCTCAGCTCCTGTCCAGGGGGGTGGCTGGAGACGTCAGGACCAACAAGAACCCACTCCCCGATGCGCCGCTACAGCGACAAGTGGCAGTTCGCCCACAGCCCGAGCTGCGCCCCCTCATCCGCAACCCGGGTTCCTCTGGAGTTGGAGCGGGGCTGGGCAAGAGTTGCTGCTGGCTGTGAGTCTCTGGGATCTCCGTGCTTGCAGTCGGTGTCCCGTTGGTCCTGACGTCTCCGGTCACCCCCCTGGAATGGAGCTGAGACTGGGAACTGTACCGCCCTTGCCCCCTCCCTCTGCAACTGCAAACAACCCCACAGTTCCCAGTCTCAGCTCCTGTACAGGGGGTGGCCGGAGACGGCACAGCCCGAGCTGCGCCCCTCATCCGCAACCCCAAGACCAAGACGTACCTTGCACACCATCAGCTTCTGTCCCTACGGGGAGCGTGTTCTTCTGGAGTTGGAGCGGGGCTGGGCTGCTGCTGGCTGTGGGTCTCTGGGATCTCCGTGCTTGCAGTGGGCCTGGGGGCCGGTGTCCCGTTGGTCCTGACGTCTCCGGTGACTGGCACTGGCTCCGACGTGAAGACAGTGCAAAGCCCCCGCGCCGGTGCAATGGGCGGGGAGCTGGAGAGGCGAGGGAAGGGGTCACACACATGGCCGGGAAGCAGAGGGTGGGGTGAAACTGAAGGGAGCGACAATTTGCTGCTGCCTGCCCGCTGAGTTAAAAGTTCCCACACAAGACTCACGATACACTTTGTATCGTGAGTCTACCATGGGAACTTTTTAACTCAGCGGGCAGGCAGCAGCAGATTGTCAATTATTAACCCTCCCGCGCAATATACCCTCACCTTCTCTTTTATGAATGGGGATTTAGTTCCCCTTTCCTTGAGGACCGACCGGAGGTTCCGCTGTCACCTCTGCGGGCTGCCCTCCGTGAACGTCTTCAAGGACCTTTCTTCAAGGACCGAAAAAATGTCCGCTATTCGGAGCTTTTCATTATTTGGAACTTCGGATAAAAGGTTGTGCACCTGTATTAACATTCTGATCGTGTATGTCGATGTGTGTGCGTGTGTGTGTGTGTGTGTCCATAATTCGAAACTAGATTGTTTAATGGAAAAAGCTCACTCTTACTAAGATTTAGTTTATAACCAGATAAACTACTAAATTGTTTAAGTAATGCTACTATTGCCGCAATAGATTTCTCAGGATTAGAAATGGATAATAACAGATCATCTGCATAAAGAGATAGCAAAAGTGTGTCTTATTCCCGCGGAAAGTACCAAACATATTAGGGGATTCCCTAATAGCGGTGGCCAAAGGTTGCAAAGCAATGTCAAACAGTAAAGGGCTTAAAGGACAGCCCTGTCTAGTACCTCGAAAGAACCTGAAAAAGGGGATCTCTGATTATTGGTAAGTACAGAAGCCTGAGGTATATGATATATCAGCTTGATCCAAGAAATAAATTTTGGACCAATCCTCCATTTTTCAAGTGTATTGAATAAGTATTCCCATCTACTCTATCAAACCTTCTCGGCATCAAGTGAAATTACACATTCTGGGGTTTTATTTGATGCTGTATATACGATATTCAATAATCTCCTAATGTTAAAGTATGAGTAACAATTTTTAATAAAATCTGTCTGATCTTCAGAAATAATTTGCGGTAAAATATTTTCCAATCTCATAGCTAATATTTTGGAATCTATATTTAACAGTGATATAGGTCTATATGATGTCACTTCAGTAGGGTCTTTATCTTTTTTAAGAATTAAAGAAATAGATGCTTCATAAAAGGATTGTGGTAATCTATTCATTAAAAAGGCTTCTTTAAAAACCTTGCATAGCCAGGGAGACGATAAACTTGAAAAATACTTTAAACATTCCAATGTAAACCCATCTAAACTGGGAGCTTTACCAGAATTCATTGGAAGGATTACTTTCTGTATTTCTTCCTCCGTGATGGGTTAATCTAACAACAGAGACCCATTATGTGGTAAATTTGGCAAATTCAGTTTCTTTAAAAACTCATGCGTTATATTGGAATCAGTAGGAAATTCTGATTGGTATAGGGAGGTATAAAATTTCTGAAAGGATTTATTAATTTCGTCATTGTCTACAGATAGTGTACCATCCCGTTTACTCACTTTAGTAATCTGACGTTTGGCCGACACCGCTTTCAACTGATTAGAGAGTAATTTACCAGGTTTTTCGGCATTTATATAAAATTGACTTTGGTTTTAAGGAGCTGGTTCTCAATCGGTGATACTAATAACAAATCATATCTCAATTGAAGTTCAACTCTATTCTTATAGAGCTCTAAACTAGGAGCTTTTGAATATTTTTAATCAATTTCTTTAATCTCATCAGCCAATATACGTATTTCTTTTTGAGTTTGTTTTTTTAATCCCGCGGAGTATGAAATAATTTGCCATAAAAGCATCCAAGACTACATCATTGGATATTTTTTCAGTAGAGTTTGTTAAGAAGAAGAAAACAATCTGATCTTTAATAAAAAAGTAACCACATTTAAATCTTGAAGCAAAGTAGCATTAAATCGCCATTGTTTAGCACTAAACTTAGAATCAGATAGTTTGATTGATATTTTCAATGGGTTTGAGGTCCTAATCATCAAATATTATTTTATTTGGATAAATAAGAGTTGTGTTGGCAAGCTGGAGAGGATGGTCAATCTCATCACTCATGTATACCTCTGCTGGGAAATGGTGCCTGAGATCAAAACATTTGTCCATGTTTCCCAGGCTTTCGACCGTGTCATTTTTAATAATGTGGGCATTAATGTAAATGGGGACAAGAGAAAGTCAACAAGGACAAGAGAAAGTGCCCATTTATGAGCTGAACCATGGGGCAGGTTGGAACAGAACCATTGTTTTGTAGGTGCCTACTGTGTCGCCCATTCTCTCATATGTGTCGATGAACAAGTCAATAATGACTTGGATTCCTGGCTCAGAATGTGTGCAACCTCAAGTATGATTGTTCAACAGTGGTTTCTTGACTAAAATTGGAGAACATCTATTTTTGAATTTGAGGTGTTATGCGATAAATAGACTCCTGTTCATCTAGCGGATTAGGTCCACTCCAGCAGGAAGATGCGAGGTGCAATATTGTGATGAGAAAGATTGCAAAAAACCTTTGAAGGAAGGACACAGTGCATATCTCTGAAGAGATGTCCTGGGCCCAGCACATTGATGTTATCATAGGGAAAGCCCATCAAAGCCTCTACATTCTTAGAAGATTTAGGTAATCTGGTATTTCAACAAATATATTCTCTTGAACTTCTATTGTATAGTGGAGAGCATATTGACTGGTTGCATCATGGCCTGGTTGGTCAACTCGAACACCCCAGGTTGAACGAGATTACAATATGTGATGCGCACCACCCAGACCATTATGGCTAGTGACATCCCCACCATCAAAGGGGTTTATAGTGGGAGGTGTCTCAAAAAGGCAGCCAACATCATCAAGGACCCTAGACCTTCTCTGATTTCACTCCTCCCATTGGGAAGAAAGTATAGGATTTTGAAAACTGTGTCCTCCCAGTCCAAGAACAGCTTCTTCCAAAAGCCATCAGGCTATTGAACACTACAATAGTTAGGGCTTGTAGTGCTCAATAGCCTGATGGTGTTGGGAACTATGAACTCTTTTAGACATACTTAGGCATAGACATAGAAAATAGGTGCAGGAGTAGGCCATTCGGCCCTTCGAGCCTGCACCGCCATTCAATATGATCATGGCTGATCATCCACTCAGTATCCCATCCCTGCCTCCTTTCCATACCCCCTGATCCCTTTAGCCACAAGGGCCACATCCAACTCCCTCTTAAATATAGCCAATGAACTGGCCTCAACTACCTTCTGTGGCAGAGAATTCCACAGATTCACCACTTTTGGTTGCATTATGGAGGTTGGGCTTTTTGCACTAAATTGATGTTTTAATTCATCCAAACAGCAAAGATAGAAAGTGTGAGAAACATCTCAGAATCATTGAATAGATAACCCCCACATCCACAACCCCCACAGGTTCTAGTCCTCTCTCTTTCATTCTTGTTCTCTTCTCTTTAGATCGTCCAGGTGAGGCAAAGGTTTTTCACAAGTGAACACTTCCCACTCTTAGCCACTGACCTCCCTGCAAGTATAATTTATCTTGCCAAATGCATTGTTGCAATCCAGTTTGGCGTTACATTCTGAATCAGCTGTGACAGAATTTGGACATTGCAAGTGAGAGGCTCGTATTCCAGCATGCAAGAACGTCATAAACTCCATCATCCCGAATGGATCAGTGAGATCTATCACAGTATAAAATGCACACACAGAAATTTAAATGCAGATCATCCTCTGCGGCACTGCAAGCACATAAAATAAGACATTGGAGCCAAATAAAGTGAGCATTCTGATTCTTTCTCCATAAACTCTTTCTAACCCACTGGCTGTTTCTGTATTTTATTACTTTAATTGGTGTTGGTTCGTGTTTCGTCAGGGAGTAGAGCTGGGAGTAGAAAGTAGTTGGCAGAGGTAGGTTTAATATTTTATAATCACACGGGAAATTAGATGAGAACTTGCTCCTGGCGTTCTTGAGGCAAAAAAAAATGAAATAAGGAAACCAATGCAAATAAGGAGTGGGTGAGTTCAAGTATAATCAATAAAGTGAAAATCGTACAGCAGTTTTTCAAAATGTAGTATCTGCTTGCGCCTGGGAATGTCAAACTCTCAATATTGGTAATGTTGGAAAAAAGAAGGAACATGAAGAAAAACAATGCAGCAAAGAAGCACGAAGCAGCAGGTAACCCCATCGACAGCTGGGAATGGGAAGTAACCAAGTGTGCATGTTTAATACTAGAGCTCAGCACTCAGGACTCAGCTTTGACTTTCCACAGATGATTACCCCCCCCCCCCAAGAAGATTAGACAAGTCATGCAACCTTTTATTGGTTACTTCAACTTCAGTCAAGAAAATACCAGAAAAAAAGGCTTGTATTTTCATAGCAATTATTAAAAATATATATCTAGCCACTGTTGTAATGTTGGAACCCGGTACCCAATGTGTGTCCAGCAAATTGTGAAGTGCAACAGGAGCAAGAATAGGTCATAAACACCTTTGAGCCATTTCTGCCAATCAATAAGGGCTTGGTTGATCTGATCATGAACTCAACTTCACTCTCCTGCCTGTTCCCATTACCCTTTAGTCCAAGCATCTGTTTATTTCAGTCTTGGAAAGAGAGATAATTGGTTTTAGATAAAGTGATAAATATTGCCCTGGAGGCCAGAGATAACTCGCTATCTCACCTCCAAATATCACCAAGTGATCTTCTATGTCCATTCAAGGTAACAGGGACTCAGATTAACAGATCATCTCAAAATAGACACCTCCAACAGTGCAATTCTCCCCCAGAACTTCACTGGACAGCCGCCCTTCGTTTTTGCACTCAGAAACAGGACTGTAAGCCCCCATTATTCTGATTCACAGTGTGCTATCTACAGTTTTATATGATGTGCTATCTGGTGTTTTCTTCATGAAATTCTCTCCATAATCACTGCAATAATACCTTGAAATACCTCAGAATAAATTGAAACAAATCTCATTGTGAATGAAATGAATAGTATGCTTGTTTAATGAAAGGACCCTTTTCAACCCGAATTATATAAATTTAACACATTTTAATTAAATTTGTTTCCAATTCCTACAAAAGTGACACAAATGCAACAGATTTTATTAATGTTATATTCTGACATCTTACCATTTGACAGATATATCCATGGGAAAGAAATTAATATATATTAGCAGCTTCCAAGGATGGTACCCGGACGTGGCGCCGACAGACAAGAAGCCGAAGCGAAGAAGTCGAAGCCAAAGAACGGAATGGAAACGAGGCCGAAACGCGAATAAACCGATATAGTCTCTCTCCCTTCTCTCTCTCCCTTCTCTCTCTCTCTCTCCCCCTCTCCCCCCCCTCTCTCTCTCTCTCTCTCTCTCTCTCTCCCTCTCTCTCTCTCCCTTCTCTCTCTCCCCTCTCTCCCTTCTCTCTCTCCCCCCTTTCTCTCTCTCTTCCTTTTCTCTCCACCTCTTCTCTCTCCCCTTCTCCTCTCTCTCCCCCTTTCTCTCCCCCCCCTCTTCTCTCTCTCCCCTTCTCTCCCCCCTTTCTCTCCTCCGTCTCCACCCACGGGAGCGTCCCACAGTCACTGACCATGGTCGGAGGGAGGGGGAGGGAAAATCACCCTGGTGTGGAGGTTGGGGTCCGATGGAGGTGCATCGCGGTCTGTGACTGTGGGACGCTCCCGCGGGTGGAGACGGAGGAGAGAGAGAAGGGAGAGCGAGGGGGCTGGGGAGAGAAGGGGGAGAGAGAGAAGGGGGAGGGAGAGAGAAGGGAGAGAGAGGGGGAGAGGAGGGGAAGAGAGAGGAGGAAATAGAGAAGAGTGGAGAGAGAGAGGAGGAGAGAGAGAAGAGGGGGGAGTGAGGAGGAGAGAGAAGGGAGTGAGAGAAGGGGAGAGAGAGAAGGGAGGGAGAGAGGGGGGGGCGAGGAGGGGAAGAGAGAGGATGAGAGAGGGAAGAGTGGAGAGAGAGAAGGGAGAGAGAGAAAGGAGAGAGAGAAGAGGGGAGAGAGAGGTGGAGACGAGAGCGTGGGGTTAATTTTCTCACACAAGCCATAGGTGACTGGGCAATCTGAACCCAAACACCAAGTTGTAAGCGGCCGAAGGTGTGCATCGCTCGGGGCAGCCCCCAATCTCCCACGGCCACCCTCCGCGGGCTGTGGGTCGGGTGGAGCGGAGGTTTGGGACAATGTTCATGCCTTCACAGTGATGTGATGGACGCGGGGGTCTGGACCAATCGCTGACAAGTCCCGCCCCCCGGCAATGTCAAGTCCATTGTTGGACTTTTCTGTTGAGCGGCAGTCGGTCCTTTGGCCTGTAGGCAACGGTGCCTTTCTGGTAGGTGGCATTTCGACAGAGCGGCCATTCGGTAAGTTTGCTTTTAGGCGACGCAGTTTTTCGGTTCCTTGGCATTTAGGCGTCCTGCCCTTTCGGTTAATTTGCATTTAGGCGTCCCATCCTTTCGGTTAGTACGCATTTCATCTTCGGACTCTTTCGGTTTATTGTTGTTTCGGCCTCGTTTCCATTCCTTTCTTTGGCTTTGACATCTTTGCTTCAGCCTCTCGTCCGTCGGCGCCACATCCACACACGTCCAAGGACAGGACTGGAATTGTCTGGTTTCCTCATGTTTGATGTGTGTGTAAGCCTGTACACTCTGCAATAGACTTTGATAAAGGTTAAGAACCCAATGTGTGACAGCTGCTGAAATAATTTCAAGCAACTCTGGAAGCTGGTACGCTTCCACACAGGATTGAGAACTCTGTTTATGAAACCAGTCCGATGAAAGAAGATTAAAAGCCACATAAAAGCCTACAGCAAGCCAAGCGGCTTCTCAATGGACCTTCAGGTACACTATTAAACTAAAATGACTTTATATTTCATCTTCACTGAATAGAAGTGCCGCTTGGAAGTAACTAGCTCTAAGAACAAGAAACGAATCAAATCATTTCTGGGGCTGGATGCTTTATTTTGTGAACCCAATATTTTAGCATGTGTTATTAATTTGATTGAATAGAATGGTGCATTTTGCATGATTAACCAGTTTAGAGTGGCCTCCTGGCAAAATCAGATAATTTGTCATGCAGGGAACTTTGTAGAGTAGCAGTTAATTGTCTCCAATAACTAATGATTTTAAAATTAATTTAAATAAAAACAATGCTCAGGGCTTGTCTTTGGATTTCCACAACATCTATAGGTTTCACTGAATGATGCAAACAGAAAATGTTGGACTCATCACTGATGAGAGGAAGCTAGAATTAATATTCTATCTTCTGACTCATCCTTCGAAATGATGAAAGGCCATAAAATGAGATGCATTAGGCCTAATTGAGCTGGATGCAGCAGTAATTCCCAAGAGAACTGTTAGTGTTCAGCTTCACACATACGTATGTTTCTATAAGATTCCCTCTCATCCTAAATTGCAGTGAATACAAACCCAATCGACCCATTCTTTCATCATATGTCAGTCCCGCCATCCCGGGAATTAACCTGGTGAACCTATGCTGCACTCCCTCAATAGCAATAAGGTCCTTTCTCAAATCAGGAGACCAAAATTGCACCTACTATTCTAGGTGCGGTCTCACCCGGGCCCTGCACAACTGCAGAAAAAAAAAATTTTCATCCAGAGAGTTGTAAATCTGGAATTCTCTGCCACAGAAGGCAGTGGTGGCCAATTCACTGGATGTTTTCAAGAGAGAGCTAGTTTTAGCTCTTAGGGCTAAATGAATCAAGGGATGAGGAAAAAGCAAGAACGGGGTCTGATTTTAGATGATCAGCCATGATCATATTGAAAGGCCGAATTGTCTACTCCTGCACCTATTTTTCTATGTTTCTATGTTTCTATGTAACAAAATTTGTAACCCTGGCCCATCTGGGATATGCTGAGTGTGACTCCACTTCAGCAATTAAGTTTGGTGCCAAGTCTTAATGTACTGGCTTTTCCTGGCATTGCTAAGGATCTCCGTCTGAGATTCTGTGCCAGCCAAGACTGCCATGACATCAGATTCCCTTTCTGCTTGAATGAATATCTCTGACCTATAGATTGAAGGAAAAAGATAAACAGTGTATCTTTTAAAAATATATATTTCATTATATTTCCAAGCATTTAACTTTTGATTAGCATTTTACTTTTAATTCTTTCATATTCTTTTCTTAAAGTTGTAATTTTTTACTGCTTTTACTGGCTTTTTCAGGACAAGTGGCACCAGCCTTTGTTACTTGTTAAAGGCTAATGTTTTGTTGGGCATAATGGCTAGATCTCACGGTGCGACCTGATGCAAGATGTCACCCGAGTTAAGTGGTCGTGGTCCAGTAAGAGTTCCGCACGATATAGCGGGAGGTAGATAAAGAGTTCCCACGGTACTCTGCAATTCTGTCATTTTTGCGAGTGACTTGTCCGTCTCCCGATCTTTCCTGTTAATCGTGAATGAACATTGTGGACTGTAGTGTAGTTAATCACGTGGCACAAATGATGTTACTTTGTTGTCACACGCTATATTGGTTTTTTTCACCCGAGCCCTTTAATGAGCTGAAGAATAATCTGTGTTTTTTTAGACAAATGTTGTTTGGTGTGATGCACCTTCTCTCAATATGTGCAAGAAGTCGTCTTTTTATTTTGTCAAATATGAATAAAGACTGTGTCTCACATTGACCGTGATGATTGTGTTATTTTATGATCTACAGAGAGGTGAAACTTTCAGTCTGAAGAAGGCTCTCGACCCAAAACGCCACCCGTTCCTTCTCTGCCTGTCCCACTGAGTTGCTCCAAGCAACTGGTGTCTATCTTCAAAGGACTGACCACCGGGCTGGTTGTCGGGGCTGGCGTGTTGCGTTTCACAGACCGAACTTGGGACGGGACTGGAGTTGGGAGGGAAGGGTGGGAGAGTCGAGGGAGAGGAGGGGGAGACAGATGGGGGTGTCTTCATTTAGTGGCGGTGGGTGTCTGTCACTGAAACAGGCAGGTGAGATTTCACATGCACCTTGTGTGTGCCTCTCTCTCTCTCTCACCTGCCTGTTTCAGTGACAGACACCCACCGCCACTAAATGAAGACACCCCCATCTGTCTCCCCCTCCTCTCCCTCGACTCCCCCACCTTTCCCTCCCAACTCCAGTCCCGTCCCGACCCCCTGGGAAACTGAAGGTTTCCCGCTGTAATTAAAGAGTTCCCACGGTAGACTGTAAAACTGGGACCCTGGTTCTGGACTCCCCCAACATCGGGAACATTCTTCCTCCATCTAGCCTGTCCAATTTGGTAGATACGATTAGACAGGTATCTAGTTATTTAATTCAATTAATGATTTCTATTGTCCAGCCTCTCATCTTTCAATCGGGTTCGGCCAGGAAGGATCTGCAGATGCTGGATTAAAACGAAGATAGACACAACATGTAGCTCAGCGGGGCAAGCAGCATATCAGAAGGGTCTCGACCCGAAATGTCACCCATTCCTTCTCCCAAAAGATGCTGCCTGCCGTCGAGTTACTCATTCTCTTTAAACCGGCATCTGCTGTTCCTTCCGACATATGCACAAGAAATAGGCAACTTTTCGGGCCGAAACGTTACCTATTTCATTCGTTCCATAGATGCTGCTGCACCAGCTGAGTTTCTCCAGCATTTGTGTGTGTAGGTGGCAGTTGGGGGGAGGGGGGGGGGAGGGGGGTGTGTAGAGAGACAAGGCAGCCTGAGGAAAGGCTCGCCTGTCAATTTCCCTTCGTAGATGCTGCCTGGCCCGCGGAGTTCCTCCAGTTAGAAACTGCTTTCAGACAAAAAGAGACACAAACTGCTGGAGTACAATAGCTCAGCAAGTGAGAGTACAATAGCTCAGCAACACTCAAAAATGAAAAAGAATAAAAATGTGATTATTTCACCTCCCTTCAACTATTTTGTGTTTCAGCATGAGAGGGATTATAACATTAGAGACATTCCTCTTGTAGTGATGTGTTAATGAAAAGTTGCAGACATCAATCTGATAGTAAAAAATATATTTATTTAACCTCACCTTATGTCCCTTCTGTCAAGCTTCCGGGTTTGCCGTTTGCAGGAGTTCCCACGGTACTTGTAAGAGTCATTACGGAGATTGCACGGATATCGCACTGGCATCTGCACTCATACAATGTTGCAACGCTGCTCAAGACACTCTTGGAGAAATTCAATAATGTTTGAAATTTCTCCCGACCTTACCAAGTCACACGACTGCCTGCCGTCAGCGCCACGGAGGTCCTCGGTGGTCCACGAATGCCGTACTGCTATCGCAGAAGGTTCCCACGATGTTACACTCTTGTTAGGTCTTGCTTCAGGTCGCACCGTGAGATTGCCCTTTAAGGATCTCCTTCTGAGATTCTGTGCCAGCCAAGACTGCCATAACATCAGATTCCCTTTCTGCTTGAATGAATATCTCTGACCTATAGATTGAAGGAAAAAGATAAACAGTGTATCTTTTAAAAATATATATTTCATTATATTTTTAAGCATTTAACTTTTGATTAGCATTTTACTTTTAATTCTTTCATATTCTTTTCTTAAAGTTGTAATTTTTTGCTGCTTTTACTGGCTTTTTCAGGACAAGTGGCACCAGCCTTTGTTACTTGTTAAAGGCTAATGTTTTGTTGGGCATAACCCCTCAGCAATGAGCTCTCAAATGTACAGTTGCTACAGAGGTATTGTTATCTTCTCTGACCAACTTCAGAATGGGCAGAACAAGAGTGATTATACCACATATCCGTGAAAAGTTAAGCATAGTTGTTGGAAAAAACATGCCTAGTAAATCTTGGCAACTGGTCAAATTCAGCACAATTCATCCCAATAGCCAAAATTGCTTATCAGATCAACCTTTCACTAAATCTCACAATCTAATTTGCACCGGCATTCCAACTTTCTTAGTTAATTCTCAATACGGTGGTGTGGGTATTTTTGCAATTTACATGCATCAAGTAGAGAGGTTATGACAATTCAGATTCAGATTAGTTTATTGTCAAATACACTAGGATACAATGAAATTCCTCATCTACAAAGAAGCTTGTTGAGTAACTAGTACACATACAGTAATTGTAAATGCAATATTAAATACAATGATGACTGCAATATAATATACCAGAATGATGCAAGATTGTTATGCAAAATCTGAATACTGCAAAATAAATTTAGAATACAATAAAGGAATAACCAAATGAAATTGAGTTAAGAGTAAGAATACATGGTGGCATGTCTAGGAAGTGGGTGTAAAATACTTGATCAGTTCAGGATTCAGATAGCTGTGGGGAAAACAATGTTCTTAAGTCTGGGCATCTAAGCTTTGAGGCTCTTTTATTTTATACCAGGAGCTAGATGAGAGGAAAGGGAGTGGCCAGGGGTGGCAGGCATTCTTGATGATAAGTCCAGCCCTCCTGATGCAAGACACATTGAGGATGGAAGTGACAAGCCCATGGTGGTCTGGACTGTGCCCACCATTCTTTGCAGATCAGTTGGTGAAGAATCTTGCTTTCTATTGGATTGAATGAGGAGAGGTACAAATGGTAGCTGATGCAGGGCCTGGACGCAAAATTTTGACAATGTAGTGGCCTGGTCGAGGTCATGAAAAGGCCAGGTGTCAGGCAGGTTCAGAGGTAGTTTAATGAAACAGCGAGAACACACACACACCAGCAAGCAGGACCTGGGAAACCCTGTAGCAGACCCACGCCCCTGTTCCTCAAGAGTCGAGGGGGATGACCCAAGGAGTGGTCTAACTAAAATGGACCATCACAGGACTCCCCCCCCCCCCCCCCCCCCCCCCCCCCCCCCCCCCCCAAGAACCCGAGGCATGAAATGGACAGGAGGGCGTACACGGCGGCCAGCCCTGGTGCACACCATGCCCCGCACAGGAACGGGCATCCGTTGGAGCAGCCACTGGAGGAGGCACCCTAGATGGAGGGCGCCCTCGCTTACAGGGCCACGCTACCAGCACCAGCCAATCAATATGTCAGGGGGCTTCAGCCGCCCAACCAAAACAGTCTCATGCCGACCCCTCCATGCCCAGGACGAATGTAGATGAGCCATGCTCTAGGACTCGGAAGGGACCCTCGTACGGCCGCTGGAGAAGTGTTCGATGAGCATCCCTATGAAGGAAGACGAACTGGCAGTCCTCCAGAGCAGAGGGAGCATGCGGACGGAAGGACCCATGACGAGACGTGGGCACCGGCGCCAGCTTGCCCACCGTCTGCTGAAGACGTTGCAGAGCGTCCGAAGGCTGCTCCACCTGGCCCCGTGCCGGCGGGATGAACTCCCCGGGCACCGTTAACGGGGACCCATATACCAACTCACCACAGGAGGAGGCCAAGTCCTCATTGGGTGCGGTGCGGATCCCGAACAAAATCTACAGCAGAGCGTCTACCCAGTCCGGATCATTGAGCCGTGTCTTCAGGGCATCCTTGAGTTGGCGGTGAAACCGCTCCACCAGTCCGTTCACCTGCGGATGATACGTCCCTGTCCCTCAAGATCCGAGGGGGATGACCCAAGGAGTGGCCTAACCTCCAGGGACCGCCACAACAATACCTTTCCTCTCACAGATGCTGCCCGATCCACTGTTATTGCAGTAGTTAGTTCTTTTTACGTCAGATTCCAGCATTTGACATCCACCAAATTCCTGACCCAAAACATCACCTATCCACGTTCTCCAGAGATGCTGCTTGACCTGTTAGGTTACTCCAGCATTTTGTGTCTTACTTTGTAAAATAACGTCTGCAGTTCCTTGCTTCTATGTGTATTTTTCTGTTCCTTCATTATCAGTGTTGCATCTAGCCAACTGAATAATTCCTTCATAAACTGCATCAGAACATTGCAATGCATTATCCGTGGCAATGCAAGAACCATTCCCTTTCTAATGCACCACTGCCATTTTCTGCTTTATTTTTCTTCACCCTCGTGCTTTCCTACTCTGTGGCACTGGTATCACAAGGTTACTTCAATAAAGAAAATCAATTTGAGCCTCATGCTTATACTTTCCAAAAGATTTAATTTCCAGAATTAGCAATGATTACTGATGGATTGCTAGGAGGGCATGTCCCTTCAAGTATATGTTTAATTGCGCTTTCACGGAAAGCTTAATCCATCTTTGCCTTTTGTCACCCATGACAAACAAAAGCTAACAACTTTAACACCACTGAACTTGTGAACAGAATTACAAACAGCAGCGCAATACCCATTCTGATTAGGCGCAATAAGACCTGATGATTATAACTGCCACTTTTGACTACATTTAATATATATGTCTTAGGATTCTAGGAATTAATTGACTACTGAGCATCAAAGTAGCTGGCACCTGTCAAATGAACAGCAGTCAGGTTAAATGATGTTGACTGTAATTAGAAGAATGATGTCAATCTGCCAAAAGAATGTGCTGTTCTTTTGTGCAGTGCTGTATTTTTGTATGTTTTTCTACGGATGTTTGGAGTCAGGGGAATGTATCACTCCTGTCAGATAATTGCATTGCCATGAAATAGTATTATAATTTATGCATAGACACTGTTGCCTACTATTAAACCCAGTGAATCATAACAAAAACCCCATTGTAAACAAGTGAAGTGCATGCAGTGTTTTGCAAACTTGCCAAAACTCAAAAAGATATTGGAACTTGTATTTATGAATTAGGAAAATCTAATTATTATTTAATATCATAGCTGCTGTGACTGTAACCTCAACCTAATTTTTATTTAACATCATAGCTGCTGTGACTGTAACCCCATCTTCCTCAGTAACCTCTCCCCTACTGCTTGTCAAGTATCTGTGTTCTTCTGCCTCGAAAATATTCAAAGGTTCAAAGGTTTAAATATTCAAAGGTTCTGCTTTGAGTGCCCTTTAAGGTAAAGAATTCCAATGAGAAGAGAAAATATTTTGTCTTATTTCTGATTTACATGTGCAATCCCTTGTTTTCAAAAATAATCTCTAGTTTCTGGATTCTCCCACTAGGAAAAACCTCTTCCCCAAATCCACCTAATTTAGATCCCACGTTGCCTGATGTTTTCCTGGTGGAATTCAATGCATCTCCTCTCATTCTTTGAACTCTGATGGGTGAGTTTATAACTTATAAATCAACCAACCTATTCCCCTTATTTTTTAATAAATATCTGGACTTCATCTAAACCATTCACGTCCCTTCTCAAATAAGGAGAATAATACTGTAGACGGTACGCCAGATTAGATTTCATCTGCGGCCACAGGGGCACAGTGATAGTTGCTGAGTTAAGGGCCTGTCCCACTTGGACGACCTAATCCACGAGTTTAGAAGACCCTAGACGAGTTGAAAAAAATGTCAAGGTCGTGTTGACTCGCCAAAGTAAAAGACCTCCTACGACCTCCTACGACTATGTCTATGACCTCCTACGATTATGTCTACGACCTCCTACTACTATGCCTACGACTTCCTACGACCCCCCTCGACCTCAGCCTTCCACACCTAAGACAAACTACGACTAGCTATGAGTGGAAAATGATCACATGATAAAATTATGTCATGTTTGGATTTTTTTTCTCGGGCCAGTTACTGACCTACGACTACTGACGACTACCTACGACTATCTACAACTACCTACGACTATCTACAATTAGTTACGACTACCATCTCGATCTACTATGACCTACCTACGACCTACCTACGAGTAAAAAGTATCAATTTTTTCCATGCCGACCTTTTTTTTTACTCGAGGACAATTTTTATCAGGCTGGAAAAAATGCTGCGACCTACTTGAGGCCACGAGTACGCGGAGACCACTCACGAGCATGTGCAAGAGTTACGAAGACCTCTTACGACCTCGTGGTGACCATGCTGCGAGTATGAGTCAAGGGCAAACTCGGCAGAGGTCGTCAATTAGGTTGTGAAAGTGGGACAGGGGCTTGACAATGACAGAGTCCCGGGGTCGATCCCGACTACAGGTGCTGTCTCTATGGAGTTTGTACGTTCTCACTGTGAGAGCGTGGGGTTTCTCATTAACCTACATACACCAAACCAATTAACCTACATGCCTCGGGATCTTCGGTTTCCTCCCACATTCCAAGGATGTGAGGCATGTAGGTTAATTGGCTTGTTGTATGAGTAAATTGTCCCTAGTATGTGTAGGATAGTGTTAATGTGCAGGGGTTGCTGGTCGGTGTGGACTTGGTGGGCCAAATGGCCTGTTTCCACGCTGTATCTCTAAACTAAACCGGTGCTGGACTAAATAAACTAAATAACTGAGACCTTATCACCACAAACATAATTATCTGCAATCTTGATTAAGCCTCTGAAACTCGACAGGATCTAAGTATGCTGGTACATGCTCCACAAACCGTTTATCAGGCAGATCCAACAAGCGGTTAGGAAGGCAAAAGGCATGTTGGTTTTTATTGCGAAGGAATTGGATTTCAAGATTAGGGAGATCTTGCTACAGTTGTACAGGGTGTTGGTGAAGTGATACCTGGTGTACAGTGCACAGTTTTGACCCCCTCACCTAAAAAAAGGGCATGCTAGGAATAGGAATAGGAATAGGAATATTTTATTGTGACCAGGCACAGTGAGATTATTTGCTTACATAAACAATGCATACAAATAGCAGCCACCTATGGCACTGACAAAGTTACAAAGCACGCCGGCTCCCCCTCTGTCCACCCTTCTCCCCCCCCCCTCCCCCCCCCCTCCTCCCTCCCCCCACCACAGCAGTTCCCCCACACCGGGGTCCCCATGTCCTTTGCTCCCCCTCCCATTGTCCATTGTTCTTCCCCTCTCCCAAAAGAAATTCACCTGGCTAATAGCTGGAAAAAGAAGGTTGTCCTAGCAAGAGAAACAAGACTGTCTGGGTCTGTGTTCCATGGAGTTTGGAAGAATGAGAGGTGACGCTTGTATAACATATGAGCTCCTAAATGGACTTGACAGGCTCGATATTTAAATGTTTTCATCAGTGGGAGAGTCATAAACATGATCAGCCATCTTGAATGCTGGGCCATTCCTGAGTAGATGAGTGATTTACTCCTACTTTTTGTGTGTTTTTGTATTCAAAGGTCATGGAAATTTGTGACTCTTTGACAATTGAGATTGACTCGAATATTATTCAAAGCTAAGGAAATGGCATCAAGATATAGATCAACCATAATCTATTTAAATAATAGAACACACCAAATGAGCTGAAGGGCTTCCTTCTAACCTGTTCTCAACCTATGAAAAATAAAAATCTCAGATTGCTGCCAGTTGCCTTGTTTTTTAATGGTAAGGAATGTGGTGACATTTGGCCAGCATTTGGCCAGGATAATCTTAACTATATCTGTTTTAAACTCCTCAGACTTTGGCATGTTGCCAAACACTCTGTTGAACTTCTACACACGTATGTTGGAGAGCCTACTGACTGGTTGGCTCACCACCTGGTCCAGAAACTAAATATTAATAGAGGCTGCAGAAGTGATGAATACTGCCTGGCCTATCATGGGTACTGACATCCCCACCATTGAAAAGATCTGCAGGAAGCATTGACTTAAGAAGGCAACTAATTTCATGACAGACCAATGGCACCCTGGTCAATTTCTGAAGGTACAGGACCCCAAGGACGATTACCTCCATTCAAGAATAAATTATTCCCCTCAATTGTCACTTTCTTGAACAACCTTGCACAACTCTCAACATAACCTACATCAGCACCAAACCACTACAGACTTTGCACTACTCTGGTTGCTCCTTGTATTTTGTTTGCATATAATTATGATCTAGTTTACTGATAATTGATTGCACATTTATAGCTATTCCTATTGTTATTATATTTAATGTGCCTGTAAAGATGCAGCTCGTTAGAATCGCATTGTTCCAGTTCATATTTCCTTATGACAAATTGTTAATTCTTGATTGCGCTATGTTACTCTTGTGGGTAGTTGAATTCAAATGACCCATGAATATTTTGGAATAAAAACAGTTTGTATTATTGAAAAGGTATCCAGGTTCTATCAATTCAAGAGCTGAAGATATACTTGATGCCAGGCAAATTACCCTTTGCATTCCCACTTGCAATGTGTCCTGCTTATCCATGCTCTGTAATCACCCAATGATCCTTTCTCAATTGTCAATTTGGGCTGAGAACTGGCTGACATTTTGATGTACGTTGAAGGTGGGAGTTGTACTTGCCTTGCAAAAGAGCAGGCATGTTCTTGAGGATATGGCTTCCTCTGCCTCATTATCTTCATAGTCTGAGGAGGATATCTGCCTCATTATCTTCATAGTCTGATGTTTCTCGGTGTGTTTTGTGTGGGGTGTGGTGTGGGGGAGTGAGGGGGAAACCGCTTTGGTCGCCTCCTCCATGGAGAGGCGACTTTTTCCAGGTCGCTTCCCCCATGGCCTAACAGCATGGATCGGCGCGGCCTTTCCCGGAGACCCGCCCGGGGCTTCAGCGGCGGGCGCAGCGTGGACTCTCGGCATGGAGCGGGCGAGCCCTCGCTGGGCTCGCCGGAGGAGAGCGCTCCGTTTTGCTGGCCCGCGGCAACTTGTAGCCACGGTCTGCAGAGCTCGAGCTGGCGCGGCGTCTACAGCCCGGGATCCCTTGTGGGGGACGCGGGGGGAAGAAGAAGCTCCAAATGCCGGCCCACGGCCAACTTCTACCGCGGGCGCAGTGGGACTTACCATCAGGAGCGGGGCTCCAGACCGCCGGCCCTGCAGTCTGCGGTGTTTCTGGCTGCGGCGGGAACTTTAAATCTTCGACCGCCAGCATGCGGCCTACACCAGCCTGAAGCCGCAGTCTCCGGTGGGGAAGAGCCGATCGTGGACTTACCTTGACTTTTACCTTGTTCTTTTATCATCCGGATGCCTGCAGCGACAGCTGCGGAGGGTTGAGGCCCTGACCACGGGGGGAAATAGAGGAGGACTGGCCAATTTCTGTGCCTTCCACCACAGTGATGAATGCTGTGGTGGATGTTTGTGTTAAATTTTTATTGTGTTTGTGTGTTCTTTATCATTGTACCGTTGCTGACAAATTAATTTCACTTGCACTTTATGTGCAATGTGACGAATAAAACTGATTGATTGATTGATTGATATCTCTTTCTGTGGCTTTACAAACGTAAAGGACAGATGGCAGAATCCATGTACTGCATTTGCTGCAAAGTTGGCAAATGGAGTCAAATTATGTGCATTTGTTCCGTCCGTGTGTGTCCTCCAGATAATTGCAAACATTGCTGACAACAGCGCACAAAGTTTTCTACAACTTCCTGCTTCATTTTCCACACAATGTCTTAAATCTTCCAACTGCTTATACAAAGCACAGCAGATTTTGCACAGGCTGCATTGTCTCAAGAAGACAACTAATATTGTCAAAGAACAATGCCACCCGGGCCAATTTTTGAAGGTGCAGGAGCCTGAGAACCATTACCTCACAGTTCAAGAATAACTTCTTCCCCTCATACATCAGATACTTGAACTACATCCAACAATAGTGTTTTGGGGAGGCACGGTGGTGCAGTGGTTGAGTTACTGCCTTACAGTGCTTGCAGCACTGGTAACACAGGTTTGATCTCGACTACGGGTGCAGTCTGTACGGAGTTTGTACGTTCTACCCAGGACCGCGTGGGTTTTGTCTGAGATCTCCGGTTTCTTCACACACTCCACTGACATACAAGTATGTAGGTTAATTGGCTTGGTGTAAATGTCAATTGTCCCTAGTGTGTGTAGGATAGTTAGTGTGCGAGGATCGCTGGTCAGTGCAGACTCAGTGGGCTGAAGGGCCTGTTTCCGCGCTGTATCTCTAAATTAAACTAAACGAAAAGCATTACCTCCCATTTCAGTCTATGCACTTCATTGCATGATCTCCCTCTCTGCATTCTCAAATACTGTCCTAGGTTAAAGATTAAATGAAGGCATCAGTTATATTGCGCTTTGACAATGGAAATGTTTGCTGCAAAGAATTTCCATAAATTAACCATATTGAACGATTGAAAGTTAATGCCTTTCTTATTCTCAGTTGTTCCTTTGTAGTGTCTGTGATTTATATATACAGGAGATCTCCAGTGGATTGCACAGTGCCATGTTGTTCTCATGGTATGCAGACTGATTTAGAGTGGTTGAATGGGTGAAATTCTGTTTTCAGCACAAAAAACTATTATAAGAGATGTATATTGGAATTCAAATTATATAGTTCACTACATTATTTTATTCCCACATTCCATGGGCATTCTAAATCAGTGTTGTTTATTATTGAACTTAAGGTCAGTATAGCAGATAAGGCCATTCAGACCATGAGGCCCATCCCATCACATTGTCGAGTCATCCTGTCTGTCCCGTTTTCCTGTTCTTTCCCTGTTGTCCTGAGATTAGTGTTCTTTCAAATCCCTCTCCAATTACACTTTGAAAATCTTGACTGTTTCATTCATCCTTCTATATTCTCGGTCATTGGTGTTCTCAGCATGAAAAATTCTGTCTTGCCTATAGGATTTGAGGTAACAGTTAGCGACACTCTCATGACCAAATTTGGATGCTGACCTCCAGTGCTGTATGCCATTGTGTAATAGAGAGATGCAGCACAGAAACAGGTACTTCAGCCGTCACATCAACACCAATCAATTGTCCATTTACACGCAACTACTTTCAATGTGATGAGCTCCTTGTTTTATTGCTGGTTAATTACAAGAATCATAAGTTAAAAGCTTTTTATCCAATTTCTGCCATTAGCTAATGAAAGTGACCAGCCATTGATGATAACGCCTTTTGTGAAAAACACAGTGGTGGATTGAATACTCCATGATTGAATACACTGCTGTATGAAGAACAACCTGAATAAGGGTCTCGACCTGAAATGTCACCCATGCCTTCTCTCCAGAGATGCTGCCTGTCCCGCTGAGTTACTCCAGCATTTTGTGTCTATAGATCTGTAGGTAGATCTGCTGTTTGAAGTCAGGTCACTTCCTCAGTGAGAAGAACAACAACCAGAATTGAGCATTAATTCATTAAAGCAAAAAAAAAAAAACACATTAATTTACTAGTTACATACATTAATGAGGAAAAATGCATTCCTTCCCAAGACAATCAAATTCTTCCATATCTTTGTTTCTCTCATTACCGGGTGGTGCTTCGATGACAGCCTTGCATACAGTCTGTTTATCCTTTTTGGTTTTTTTGTTGTTATTTTTGTTTAAAAAGTAAAAAGTGTTTAAAAAGTATGTGTTAATGTTCTCTGGTGTGTTTTATGTCGGGGGAGGGTGGGGGGGGGGGGGGGGGTTGGGGAAACTTTTTTTCAGTTTCTTACGTGGCTGGAGATGCGATTGTTTTCCAGATCGTATCACCGGTCGCTGTGCGGCCTAACATCGTGGAGCTGGAAGCCTTGCTCTGGACTGACTTTGAGCCACACCGCGGGGCGTGGACTTACCATCAAAGCCGATTCTTAGCCTGGGATCGATGCTCAAACCGTGGCCTACGGACTTTAACATCAAGGAGCTTGCAGTCTCGGGTTGAGACCGACGTCAGGAAACTCCAAAAGCTGCACGAGGTTCGACTAGCCTCGATCCGGGGTAGATAGCCCGGCGCGGGGGAGCTGAGATTCCCCCCCCCCCGATGCAGGAGCTTGATCGCCCCAACGAGGAGGCCCACTGCCGGCTACAGGATTAAGATCGTCCCATCATATGCTGAGAGAATGGAGTGGCTGGGCTTGTATACACTGGAGTTTAGAAGGATGAGAGGGTATCTTATTGAAACATGTTAGATTATTAAGGGTTTGGACACGCTAGAGACAGGAAACATGTTTCCAATGTTGGGGGAGTCCAGAACCAGGGGACACAGTTTAAGAATAAGGGGTAAGCCATTTAGAATGGAGAAGATGAAACACTTCTTCACACAGAGAGTTGTGAGTCTGTGGAATTCTCTGCCTCAGAGGGTGGTGGAGGCCAGTTCTCTGGATACTTTCAAGAGAGAGCTAGATAGGGCTCTTAAATATAGCAGTTAGGGGATATGGGGAGAAGGCAGGAACAGGGTACTGCTTAGTGATGATCAGCCATGGTTACATTGAATGGCGGTGGCTCGAAGAGGCGAATGGTCTACTCCTGCACCTATTGTCTATTGTTAACAGAAGGTTAGAGGCCCCCGACTGCTGCAGTACAAAGAAGGGAGAGATTGAACTATTTTTCACCTTCCATCACAGTGAGGAATGCAGATAAGTCATTGTGGTGGATGTTCATGTACTTGTCATTATTTCCCCTTTTTTGAAAAATATGGTGGTCACTATCTTATCATAATCATAATCACACTTTATTTGATTTGTCACACAGTCATACCAATAAAAAGCAACAAACACACAAAATATATTTTAACATGAACATCCACCAGGTTCCAGCTGCCATTATAAAAACACCTATCTACCTGGGTTTCTTCCTTCTTGGTTCACCTTTCCTATCCCTTCCCTTGGTTCCATCTGCCCATCATGATGACATGAAACAGTTTCAACTATCACCTACCGTCCTCTGTCTAACACCCCCTTCCCCTTCTCCCATCTGTCCCAATCTGCCCATCATTCACCCCCTCATCTGATTTCACCTACGACCTTTTAGCCTATGCCCTTCTGCTCTCTCTCACATCCATGTAAAGTTAGAAGTTAATAAGTTTGAAGATTAATTGAAAATGGCGAGGGAAGGTTTGGATGGATATGTGCCAAGCGTAGGCAAATTGGAATTGCTTGCTTTGGCAACTTGGCCGGCATGGACAAGTTGAGCTGTGAGGCCTGTTTCCATGCTGAATAGCTCTTTGACTCTATGAATTCTAGTTATTTCATTTCCATAAGAGATTTTTAAAAATTGACATCTTAAGTGCATGGTTACATGTACTCAAAGGAGTTAACTAGTTCATACTTGGAATGGTCTGCTTGTGTAACGAGGACAGGTTGGACAGACTCACCATGTAACTGTTGTGGTTTAAATAGTGAGAGGGGGGTCCTTTTGATTGAAATACATAACATCCTGAGGGATCTTGACAGGATAGATATGGGGGGGGGGGGGGGGGGGACGCTTCCTTTTGTGGGATAGTTTAGAATTAGGAGCTATTATTTTAAAATAAGGGTTTGCGTACTTAAGAGACACAGGGGGAAATAATAGCTCTTTGGATCTCTTCCTCAAAGGAAAGTGGAAGCAGCGATAGAATTTCTTCAAGACAGAGATAGATCAGTTTTGGATAAGCAAAGAGGGTAAAACATTAATGTGGATAACTGAAATGTGGTGTTGAGGTTACAGCAGGATCAGCCATGATCATATTAAATGGCAGAGTAGGCTCGAAGGTCAAATGGCCTTCTGCTCCTAATTTGTGTGTTCGTCTGGATGAGATTCTACTCAAGTCAGTCCTGAAGGGAATGGAGTTGAATACTTTATGGAATGGAATACTTTATTGTCATATGTGACAAGGCACAGTGAAATTCTTTGCTTGCATGCCCAATGTATACAAAGAGCAGGCACCCAAGGTGCTGACAGTTACAAAGCATCCCAGCTCCTGCTTTGGTCTCCCCTCCCCCCCTTACTTTGGACAACCCCTTACTTTGAAATTGTCAACCTGAAAATTCCATATGCCACTCCCAAGGCTAAACATTGCCCCTTTATCATCCCTGCCCAAACCCCTGAGGAATTTTGAAGCTGGTACTTGATCTGTGCATTTAATAGCAAATTTGGTCTAAAGTTTAAAAAGGAATAACATTTATGTTTTGCCATCACTTTCCTTGAATTAGCAATGTTTTGTTTAGCAGATGGGGAAATGTATATCTTTGTTTCTGTTTGATACAGTTAGAGTTCCAAATGTTATGTATGTGTAAATGATGAAAGCTTCAGCAGGATACCTGAACTGGGCAAGTTGTTATATTTTAGAGAAGCTCTTAATATTCTAGTATCATTTGCTGCAAGGACTACTGGTACTGAGTGTTCTTTGTTCCATCATTATGATTGTCAGTGAAGTAGCTGATCAAGCTAATGTAGAAGAACTAATACTGACCTAGAAACAGGAACACAACATATCTTGTAGCTAATCATAATTAGTAAGCGACCAAAAGGGTGAACTATATCCTGGATGACCTTTAGTATTTTACTTCCATTAATCTATGTATTATATCCCATGTAAACCAAATGACTACTGAAATAGGTTTTCAGATTTAATTAATATTAACAGGGCAAGCAGGACAATCATACAGCGAGTGGAGCTGCTGCCTTGCAGTCTTATGTGGATGGCCACTTATTCTTAAATAATGACTCCTATGCCTACATGGAGTGTACACATTCTCCCTGTGACTGTCTGGGTTTTCTCCGGATTCTCCGTTTTCCTCACCGATGCAAAAGACATGCAAGTTGGTTGGTTAATTGCCCATTGTAAATTGTGCCTAAAATCAGGGGGCAAGTTGACTAGAATGTGGAAGGAATAAAATAGGATAAATAGATAAATATAAATTGTATAAATAGGTCGATTGTCGGTCTGGACTCAGTGGGCTGAAGGGTCTGTTTCTCTCATGTTTCTGTACACAATCATGACACTTTGACTGTGAATGTTAATCTAATAGAAAAAAAAAACAGCCACAGGAAACCATTATGTTTATCCTTGAAATGAGAGCTCTGTATTATGGATTCTGAGAAATATAGATCAAAGAACATATTGCCGTGGTCAAGAAGGTCAATTTATGGTTCTCACTATTTTATTTGAATTCATTTAAATTTTTAATTTGCTCTCCTTTCAAATGCAATGTAACATAATTTAAAAAATATTTATGCCTCAAGTTCATTTCCTTTATATGGTCCTGATCTATTTACATTGATTTATTAATTATTATACTATTTGGTGTATGTTGTGTTTAACTGATTCTATTTTCAGAAGACAACTTGAAGTCATAAGAGACTGCAGATGCTGGAATCTTGAGCATTCTCCACAGATGCTGTCTGGCTCACTGAGTCCCTCCTGCAGTTACCAGAAGGCAGCTTGGTGACTGGGACCTGAAAGACTGCCAGTGGAAACTGCTCCATCTCGGTCCAGTGGACTTTGTTCATGGAAGGTATTGGAAGCAGGAATGTCTGGAAGCAGGATTAGAGTAAGGTACGACCAAGTATCCAACACAGCAGTAGCATGTGTGGTAAAAGTAGTATCACAGTAATCTCTGGTGGGCAACACAGGGAGATCCTGGCCTTCAAGTCAAGTCAAGTTTATTCGTCGCATACACATACGAGATGTGCAGTGAAATGAAAAGTGGCAATGCTTGCGGATTGTGCAAAAAAAACTACAAAACAGAATGGAACAGAATCACATATTCACATATTACATATTTGTGGGAGGAAAAAAAGAAAAAACAGCAATTTTAAAAAGACACCACACAACAGTAAATTGGTACAGTAAAGTTAGTCCCTGGTGAGATAGGAGTTTACAGTCCTAATGGCCTCTGGGAAGAAACTCCTTCTCATCCTCTCCGTTTTCACAGCATGGCAACGGAGGCATTTGCCTGACCGTAGCAGCTGGAACAGTCCGTTGCTGGGGTGGAAGGGGTCTCCCATGATCTTGTTGGCTCTGGAGTTGCACCTTCTGATGTATAGTTCCTGCAGGGGGGCGAGTGTAGTTCCCATAGTGTGTTTGGTCGAACGCACTACTCTCTGCAGAGCCTTCTTGTCCTGAGCAGAGCAGTTCCCAAACCAAATTGTGATGTTTCCGGACAAGATGCTTTCCACAGCCGCTGAGTAGAAGCACTGGAGGATCCTCAGAGACACTCTGAATTTCCTCAATTGCCTAAGGTGGTAAAGGCGCTGCCTTGCCTTATTCACCACTGCTGCAGCGTGTGATGTCCGTCAGATTCTCTGAGATCTTGGCCTTGCTCAACTCTAAGTAGCTCCCACCTCATCCCAGCATCTAACTCCCTGCTAGATAATAACATAAGAATCAGACCAGACTTGTTTGTTGTCATGTGCACCAGGATGCAATGAAATTCCTTGTTCACATGAAACTCACAGAGAATACAATGTACATACGGTAATTATAAATGCAACAATGAGTGCAAAGCGGCAGAATGGCACAAGCTTCTAGTGCACTCCACATTCTTGGAGTGAGTAATAAAGGATAATAACAGAATAAGTGTATGAGATAGAGTTAAGAGTAAGTGTACATGGCAGCACCTTGGGAGGAATTGGTTAATCTGTGATGGACCAGGCTCTGATCACCACTCTGCATGTTCAGGCAGTCAAGAGCAGAACAGTAGTCATACCAGGCTGATATTAATCCCAACAGAATACCTTCTATAGACATCTATAGTGAAGTTTGAGAGAATCCTCATGGACAAGCCAAATCTTCTCAGATGCTTAAGGAAGTAAAAAAAATCTACTGTAATTTCTTAATCATTACATTGGTGTGAAGGGACCGAGATAAATTGCTGGTGATTAGCAAATTGAAGCTGTCAACCATCTCAACAGCAGTTCTCTTGATGAGGACAGCATGTTGTGTCAATATCACCCCATGCCCTTGCTTCCTTTGATCATCAACCAACTTTTTTGACTTGCTAAAGAGCTAGGTTTTTGGCCTGCCACCCTGACACAAGGTTCTCAATTTCTTTCCTAGACACTGTCCTCACATTATTCTAGATCTGGTTGACAACAGTGGTATTATGGGTGATCTTAAAGATCAAGTCGGAGATGTACTTTAGCCGTACAGTCAGTGAACACAAAATAGTACAGCACAGGAGCAGGCCCTTTGGCCCCCATAACATCTGAACCATACAGGATAACAAATTAATTAATTTGTTAATCCAGCAAGTAATCCATATCCCCCATTCCCTGTATATTAATGTGCCCATCAAATAGGCTCTTAAACACTACTATCGTACAGTATCTGCTTTCAGCACTATCTATGGCAGCGTGTTGCCGGCATTCACTGATCTCTATGTAAAACACCGGCTTTACACATCCCCTTTAAACTCTCCTCTTCTGACCTTAAAGCCCTGACCTTTGACATTTCCATTCTGGGAAAAAAGATTCTGGCTGTCTGCCCTGCCAATCCTCTCATAATTTTATAAACCAAACATCAGAGGTCCCAGCATTGATCACCACTGAAAACCACAGGTCACAAACCGCCAGCCAGAATGACAGCCTTGAACTACTCTCCTCTGTCTTCTATGTGAAAGACAGATCTGAATCCAAATTACCAAGTCACCTTGTATCCCCATAATGGTAATCTTCTGGATCAACTTATCATGAGGAATCTGGTTAAATGATGATAATGATAATGATAAATACTTTATTAATCCCCTTATTCAGGGGAAATTCAGATGTCCTTGCAGCACACTAATAAAAATACAACATAGCATTCAAGAAGTTTAACATTAAAACATAAAAACATCCCCCCACAGTGGTTCCCACTTTGGAAGGTCAAATGCCTACCTAAAGTGTATGTAGGCAACATCCACTGCTCAACCCATATCAATCATCTTTGTTACATCATTTTTTTTAAAGACATGACTTGCGCTGCACAAAACAAATGCTACTAAATATCCAATTCTCTTACAATTACAAGCAAGTGCTACCCCTAAAATTTTGCTCCAGTTGTTTCCCTTCCATTGACATGAGGCTTACCAGCTTATAATTTCCCTTTTTAAACAAAGGAACAACATTGGCTGCTCTCTAGTTCTCTGGAACCTCGCATCTAGTGAGAGAGGATACAAAACATTTGTCAATGACCCTGATCTCTTCTTTCTTGCCTCTCCCAATAACCTGGAATAGATCCCATCAGTCCTGGGGACATCCACTTGATTGCTCTTTAATACATTAACACAACCTCCTTCTCCATCTCAAAGTGTGCTAGCATTTCAGTACACCCCAAATTGATTTCCCAACTTCCATGTGCTTCCCTTGGTGAATACTAATGCAAATTATTCATTTGGTACCTCAGCTGTATACTCTGACTCTAAGCATAAATCCCTTCCTTTATTCTTGAGTGGCCCTATCCTCTCTCCATTTACCCTCCTGTCTTTATTATTACGTATAAAAATATATGTGTACGGGACTGCGCAGACAACTCTCGGAGGCACCAGTATTGAAGATCAGGTTGAAGAAAATGTTATTACCAATTTGAACTGACTGAGGTCTGCCAGTCAAGAAGTCCAGAAGGAGTAATTAAAGAGTTATTTTAAAAAAAAGTAATGAACAATACATAGGGCTAGACATGCTTTGGTTTTAATAGATAAAAATACAAAAGATACCTAAAGGCATACTTGGAAAACCATTTATTCTCAGTGGTAATATTCCATTTAGTAATGCATCTACTATGCAGAGTTTACGTTATCATTATATGTTTCCTTTCCAACACTACATACATGCTACCAAATGTAGTTTGCAGTCCTTGCACGCATGTTTTCAACACTCATTTCCATGCCCATGTGGCAAATACCTTTGGCAAATTATTATCTTCTATAATCAATTGGAAAAGATGACCAATCCTTACATAGAAACATAGAAAATAGGTGCAGGAGTAGGCCATTTGGCCCTTCGACCTGCACCGCCATTCAATATGATCATGGCTGATCATCCAATTCAGTATCCTGTACCTGTCTTCTCTCCATACCCCCTGATCCCTTTAGCCACAAGGGTCACATCTAACTCACTCTTAAATATAGCCAATGAACTGGCCTCACATACCTTCTGTGGCAGAGAGTTCCAGAGATTCACCACTCTCTCTGTGAAAAATGTTTTTCTCATCTTGGTCCTAAAGGATTTCCCCTCTATCCTCAAACTGTGACCCCTTGTCCTGGACTTCCCCAACATCGGGAACAATCTTCCTGCATCTAGCCTGTACAACCCCTTAAGAATTTTGTAAATTTCTGTAAGATCCCCCCTCAATTTCCTAAATTCTAGCGAGTACAAGCTGAATTTGTTTAAATTCTGCACTGAATTTAGAGCATGAAACAGACCATTCAGCCCAATATCCATGCTGGTGTTTGTGCCCCAGAATAACCTCCCTTAATCCCACCACTCCATATTAACATATCCTTTCATTTACTTTTTCATCATGTACATTCTTAGCCTCCCTTTAAATATGCCTCTGAAATTCAACTCAGGTACTCCTTGTGAGGGCAAATTGTTCCCTGGTTAATCATAACTCTCCTCAATTCTTTATTAATTCTGGATCTATTATTAACCATACACGCCCACTGATGTTTGATTATGCCTTAACATGTCTACCATAGGTCTAACCTTATCTGGACAGCCCTCTGCATCTGCTATTCAATTGAAAGATACTCTGTGCTGATTAACTGGAGTTTATCCTGGAGTCATCATTCTTTTGAAATTAGACTTTCTGATGCAGAATAGCTGGCATTTTCTTCCATTGCTGTAGATATCATCTTGCAACACTCAATTATAGCACAATATCAACAACATTTGGTCTCCATGTTCATACAGTAGATTACGGCATAATGTAACATATACCTGTTGACCAAGATCACTTAATTAAATGTTCTGATGATTTACATCCCAACATGTTATTAGTTTTCAGATAGTAGTCTAGATTGCACTAATGCAAAGCAATTCCACCAAATTTAATATATAATTACATTTAATCAAGCGTGCAGTTTGCAACCTTACCAATTTTTTAAATATTATTGTTTTATCAATAAAAGCTTACAGACTCCTGTCCAGTATCTATTATAAATTCAATAAACATCTAATTATAGAGCAGAATGCAGAATAAGATTCAAATATGCCGTTGCCTCACCCACTCCCACAGTGTAGAAACTTGGATTCAAATGTAATATTTCAAGGCAAGCTACTACCATTTATCAAGTTTCAGAGATTTTTGTGATGTAAATATATTCATTGGACACTGCAAAACTGCAAAGGGACACTGTTTCATTATTTACTCTTCTGAAAGCAATGCAAAAGGCAAAATTACACTAGATTACTCGAACAATGTTTTCTGCTTTTTTTCCCCGTTGGTCAGAATCACTCTTCCATGCACAAAATCTGATTTTACCACTATTAAGAAGTAATAGTTCTTTCTGAATGAAAAGGAAATTGCTTCAGATTGTAATATTCAGCATAACCAGTCTATTTCAATTTGTTTCCCCTTTTTATATTCCACTAACCCAAAACAACAATTCCTGCAGTTCTTTACCTCAAATGCCAAAATATGAGGAGCTCAATAATATTAATTTGCAAAATTCCCTGGAAGTGTTCTCCTCTGCCTCTCTCTGCAGTCCACATCCTTCTCTAATCCTTACACAAGTTTCTGTCTCCCTGTATCTTCACTCTTTATGCCAGCTTCTACATGTGCAAATTATTCCAAAACTCTCTTCTAGTATTGCTGCCAATCAACTTCTGACCTCCCATTCCCATCTAGTACCTGCTAGCATTGGCTATTATCTTCATGCCACCTCCCTTACCATCCTTCTAAAAACACTTTGACATTTTGTCCTCAGAATATACTATCTCCCCCTTGAAAGCTCAAGTGCATCAACGTACCCCACCTCACTCCCCATATTCCTCATCCAAGTCCTACCTGCGCCAAAGTAGCTTTGGCAACACTCACAAGTATGTGCCTTCTTTTCTCTCAGTGATGTTCAACGGATGAGAGTATATCATGTTCATCCAGTCCTTTTCTTCCAAAATTCAGTTTTGACGGGAACATCCTTTCAAAGTCCATTATTATATTTCCAAATATACTCTCCTCAATCTGAATACTATTATTGCTCCTTTAAACCTTGCATTTTCTAGGAAGAGTTGATCCACAGGCATTATTCTGAATAACACCATGGGCAGCTAGAACATTACTTATTAATTCAATGTCATTCATTCATCGCTGCCTCCTCTGTTCAGAAGCAATTAAGGATAGACAATAAATGCTGGCTTTGCTCTTGACATCTGTGAATTGCTTGATTTAGTCAATTGAAAGATACAAAATGGAATCAGGCCCTTCGGCCCACTGAGTCCATGCTGACCATCGATCACCTGTTCACATTAATTCTATATTATCCCACTTTCGTATCCGGCCCTTCCACACTGGGAGCAATTTACAGGGGCCAACTAACCTACAAATCTGCACGTCTTTGGAATGTGTGAGGAGGCCAGAGCACCTGCGGGATACCCATATGGCCACAGGGTGAATGTGCAAACGCCACACAGACAGACCATGATAGATTGGATGTGGGGAGGACGTGCCCATTAGTGGAGAAATCTCGTCCCAGAAGCCAAAGCCTCAGAACAAAATGACATATCTTTAGAAAGGAGATGAGGAGGAATTCCTTTAGTCAGAGGGCGGTGAATCTGTGGAATTGATTGCAACGGAAAGCTGTGGAAGCCAAGTCAATGGATGTTTTTAAAGCGGATATTGATAGATTGTTGATTAATATGGGTGTCAGGGTTTATGGGGAAAAAGCAGGAGAATGGGGTTGAGAGGAAAAGATATATCAGCCATGATTGAATGTGGAGAACACTTGGTGGGCCAAATGGCCTAATTCTGCTCCTATAACTTATGAACTTGTGAACAGGATCCAAGATCAGGACCCAATTTGGGTCTCTGGTGCTGTGAATCAGTATCACGGGTTAGTAAATGTTCTGAAAGTGTGCTGTACTAAATGAGGGAATGGAAGAAATCAGTCCCACTATTGTTCATCTCCTCAGATATCTGCCAAACAAACCAACTAATCCTTGTAATCTTATTTTCTTCCATGACTTTCCCAATACTGGGAAAAACTGTTGTCTGGAATATTGCCTCATGCTTGAAAGCTGCTTTAAGGCAACATTTTTGTCAGGTCTCATCGGTCCCTAGCTGTTCAGTGTGAGACCCAAGACTTCATGTGTGACTTGTAATTTTTTTGGGTGACAGGTAGCATAGAAACATAGACACATAGAAAATAGATGCAGGAGTAATACCATTCAGCCCTTCGAGCCTGCACTGCCATTCAATATGATCATGGCTGATCATTGTATTGTATTGTATTGTATATCTTTATTGTCATTTCCTGAGTATTCGCATACCCAGAGGAAACAAAAAAACGTTGCTCAACCAGGGTCCATTCAGTGTGCATGAAAAATAAATAGAAATTAAAAAAATACATGTATCATGAACAAATTTAACACTCTACTAAACATTCAACAGGCGTTCCGACCGGCAGGGGCACAACAGTGGCTCTGCTGCAGTGTGGGGGTTTGTGCGCGATACTTGGCAGGGGGAAAAGTCCATTTAGCAGTCTTATAGCCTGTGGGAAGAAGCTGAGGAGCATCCTGCTGGTTTTGCAGCTAATGCTCCTGTACCTCTTCCCAGATGGCAGGATGGAGAAAATGTCATGCGATGGGTGATAAGGGTCTTTGATGATGGAGATGGCTCTGCTGATACATCTCTTCCTGTATATGTCCAGCAGGAAGGGGAGTGGAGCACCAATAATCCTGCTGGCGGTCTTCACTATCCTGTCTAGTTGGTGCCGTTCATACACCTTGCAGCTCCCGAACCAGGAAGTGATGCCGTAGGTCAATGTGCTCTCGACAGTCCCCCTATAAAAAGTCCGTAGGTGTGTAGTGGGGAGGCCTGCTTTACGTAGTCTTCGGAGAGGGTGAAGTCGCTGCTGGGCTCTTTTGACCAGAGCTGTGGTGTTGGCCGTGGACGTCAGGTCATCAGACAGATGTAGTCCTAGGAACTTCATGCTGCTGACCCTTTCCACATCAGCTCCGTCGATGTGCAGAGGTGTATGGTGTTGTTTCCCCACCCTCCTGAAGTCATCCAAGTCAGTATCCTGTACCTGCCTTCTCTCCATAGCAAATGGTCCTTACATCTGATTAGAAACATGGACTTGGACCCTTTAAGTCATGACAAAGCAGATCTCTATCTTTCAGGAATGGCCTACTGATTCATGCAAGGTTTTGACTGAAGTAAAATATTGTATGTAATGTCAAACCAAATGTTGAATAACGTTTGATGTCACCGCAATTTACTTAGCAGCCTCACATCAGAGAAGCTGCTTCAAATTCCAGGTCTGCACAAAAATTTCATTGCAACATCTTCAAAAACATTGTGTTGCACTATAAAGTATCTCAACCAGTCTTTATTATTAGGATCGCAAAATCGTCCAGATGGTCCAGTCATCACCACAAATTGATGGTCAGTTCTCTGACATCTCTGCATGCAAATCCAGGACAAACAATAATGCAGGGAAACTGAGCTGAACAGTGAGCCAGACATTATCTCATTATTGCTTTCTTATTAGATCATACATTTCTAGTTTGGTACTCCACAGGCAGTCTTTAAAATGTCAAGACAAAGGCTACTTAGCCTCTGCTGACTATTATTATTGACATACAGAAGTTACGGCACCCAACACTATCTCACTCTGTAACAGCAATCAAATATAAAATGGACTCGTGGACTGCAATGTAATTCCACCCAGGGTTTGTAACCCCAGCCTTTTCCTTAGTACAATAGCCCATAATTTGCACAGGTAATAACAGTGAGGCAATCAGGCCACACAAAAAAGTATCTGAGCAGCTGTTGGCACAGCAAAAAATGTGTTTTGTACCTAAGCAACAATTTGCAAAATCCTTTCCAATAGGTATTTGGCATTACATTAAGCACCGATATATCCAATTGGATGTTGGTCACTTTGATGAAACAACAATTAGAAAAATGAAATACTTATCCAAAGAAACAGAGATGGAAGATAGGCAATTAACATAGGTTTCTGGTAGCAACCATATTGAAAATAAAATGCCTCTTAAATGTTTAATGAATTTGGTTTTAGATCATAATATTATAAAGGGGTTTAATTGGTAAAATAAGTTAGTAATGCTTTGAATCCAGTAATTATAAGGTGATATAAACCAATGTAATTGAACCAAATGTAATATTTTTGATTTATTAGCAATATAGTCTCTCCCCAATTGTCTGTCTGTTTTTTGTTATTTTTAGTGTGTTTTAAAAGTATGTGTTAATGTTCTCTGGTTTATTTTATGTGGGGGGAGGGGGAGGAGTCGAGGGAAACTTAAAAAAAATATCTCATACCCGGAGATGCAATTGTTTTCTGGGTCGTATCTCCAGTCGCTCTGCAGCCCAACATCATGGAGCTGGAGGCCTCGCTCGGGACCGAGTCTCAGGACCACTGCGGGGCGAGGACTTACCATTGGAGCCTATCCCTTGCCTAGGCTCACTCCAACTGCGGCCTGCGGACTTTACCATCGAGAGCTCGTAGTCTTGGGTAGAGACCGTAGATGTCGGGAGCTCCAGAAGATTTGACTAGTCCCGATCCGGGGTCCGATCGCTCAGTGTGGGGAGCTGAGATTCGCCCCGATGCAGGAGCTTGATCGCCCCAATGCGGAGGGCCCGACTGCCGGCTACGGGAGTAAGATTGTCCCATCAAAGGAAGGCCCGAGGCCCCCGACTGCGGGAGAACAAAGATATTGAGCAATGAGAAGAAGTCACTGTGGTAGATGTTAATGTTAAATGTTAATGTTAAAATATATATAGCATGTTCTGTTGCTTTTTATTAGTATGACTGACTTGGCAAATGAAATTCCTTGTATGTTGCAAAACATACTTGGCTAACACAATATTATTTTATTGTAATGTATTGCATTGTATTGTATTGTATAGTGTATTGGATTGCATTGTACTGTCTTGTATTGTATTGTATTGCTGCAATTTGCCCCAATTAGAAACCCAATTGTTAAGGAGATAGCTGTGCATGAATTGGAGGGACAGTTCCTAATGGATCTACTGGTGTCAAATGCACCATTGAAGCCAAACATGGAATCTCCTCTAATGGACCAGATGGCCAGGAGATGGTACAAAAATGTGCCTAAAATGGAAACGTAGGTTGAAAATGTAGGTTTAGAGAGGATCTGAGGTTAGAATTTGATTTGCAAGATGTTGGGTGGAATCTGAGATGCACTTCCTGACAAGGTGGTGGGGTCAGGTACTCTCACAACATTTAAGCAGCATCTGACTGAGCACTTACATCACCAAGGTAGAGTAGATTATGGACAAGTGCTGGTAAATGGGATTAACATAACTGGGTACTTGATAGTTGGCATAGAGATAATATAGCACAGTGGCACAGCGCCAGAGACCCAGTTCGATTCTGACCTTGGGTGTTAACTGTATGGAGTTTGCACATTCTCCTGTGATCATGTAGGTTTCTTCTGGGTGATCCAGTTTCCACACACATCCCAAATAGTGTATATGTAACTTTGCAGGTTAATTGACCTATGCAAACGATCCCTTGTGTGTGCAGGAACTTGATGCGAAAGTGGCTAATCAATGGTGATTGGACACATTGGGCCATAGGGCCTATTTCTATGTTGTATCTCCTAAACTAAACTAAATTCAAATTAAACATGGACTGAAAGATATGTTTCCGAACGGCATGACTTTATGATCCCATATGTTTTAGGTAAATCCCTCTGCCTGGATGGCTGTACACTACAATGCTTTGTTATCTGCCTCAGATACTACATCGTCAGTTTCCTCCCATGCCAATCCCATCACTTGGCTTTGTGAATAGGTCCAGTTTTGTTAGGTGAAGTAGAGTCTATCATTCAGAATTAACTTGTTATTTTGAACAGAGATACAAGGGACTGTAGATGTTGGAAACTAAAGTTAAAAAAAAAAAACTGCCGGAGGAACTCAGCAGGTCCAGCAACACCCGTGGAGATAAATGGATGATCGCTGCTTTCGGTGGTGACCCTGCATCAGTATAAAGAGTGGAGAGAGAGAAGTTAGTTTGAATAAACAGTTGAGAGGAAGCGGTGAGACTGTAAGTTTAGATGGAAGCAAGTGATGTGGGGGATGATAGGCAGATGGAGCTAAGTGGAGGGGCAAAGGGAAGTTGAAGACAGGCTGGAAAGTGATGTGGAATAAGGTAACAGAGGTATGGTGTGCAGATGACATAATGGGGGAGGGGATAGGGAGGCTAGAGCAGGGGATATTAAATATGTGTGAGGTCGCAGTGCGGGTGATGGGCAGATGGAAATGTGAATGGTGAACTATGGGAGAGAGATGCTGGCTGGAATGTTCAGAGTGAGAAAGAGACACAGGAAGTTTACCTGAAAATGGAAAAGCCAGTGTTCACTCCATTGGGATGCAGGCAACCTAATTGGTAGATGAGGTGATTCGAGTTTGAGGTGGTTTTTCTAGTTTGTGTTTGGCCTCGTTGTGGTAGTGGAGAAGCCCGAGGACAGACAGGTTCTGGGCAGTGGGAAGAGCAGATGAAATGATATACATAATTCACAACTACAGCCTTGACTGGTGATTGCATAGGTCAACAGGTCCAGAGAGATTATATGAATTCTCCTTTATTATTCACATTAGATAATCCCTTCCTTACAGCTGCAGGCAAAACTGACACAAGTATATTTTTCAACACCATTTTAGCCACGTTGGAATTTTTCAGACATTATAGTGTCTCACCTCTTCAAAAATGCGTGCCGACTTTCTATCCTTTCCAATAAATAACTGTCATAGAGTCATAGATTCATAGAGTGATGCAGTGTGGAAACAGGCCCTTTGGCCCAACTTGCTCACAATGGCCAACATGTCTCAGCTACACTAGTCCCACCTGCCTGCGTTTGGTTCACATTTCTCCAAACTTGTCCCATCCATGTACCAGTCTAACTGTTTCTTAAACAATGGGATAGTCCCAGCCTCAACAACCTCCTCTGGCAGCTTGTTCCATACACCCACCACCCTTTGTGTGAAAAAGTTTCCCTTCAGATTCCTATTAAATCTTTTCTCCTTCACCTTGAATCTATGTCCTCTGGTCCTTGATTCCCCCACCCTGGGTCAGAGATTCTGTGCATCTACCCAATTTATTCCTCTCATGATTTTATACACCTCCATAAGATCACCCCCACATCCTCCTGCACTCCAAGGAATAGAGATCCAGCCAACTCAACCTCTCCCTATAGGTCAGACCCTTTCAAACTTGACAATATCTTTCCTATAACATGATGCCCAGAACTGAACACAATATTCTAAATGCGGTCTCATCAACGTCTTAGAAAACTACAACATGAGTTCCCAACGTCATTTCATTTTTCATTGGAATTTTCTTCTCATTAGCTTCCACACTTTCTTATCTTCACACTTTAATGAAAACCATGTTCGGAGTCAAAGGTGCAGTGATGTAGACTGACAGTTCAATATTATGCAACTGCTGAATGTCTTTGTGTCACCTTCCGGTGAACAAAACCATTATTACAGTGTTGTAATAAAGCCATTGTCCTTGACATCTGTGCAGCAGCTAATGATTCGAATGTTTTGTTTCCTACTAAAATAGCATCACCACTGAGCAAGTTCCATTCGGTTGACACTTTATTGCAATATTGTTCCATGAAATGAAAACGGATTATGAGATTTTAAATGAGTCAGTGACAGAATGACTCTTCCGATTTTTCATGGCAGAGGTCATTAATTATATAATCTTTCTGCCCTTTCAACATCTTACTTTATTAACCTTTTGTACATTGGGAAAAAATGAGGTGCAATTCCATTATAAAATACAGCAATTTATTATATGCCCGTGACTTTTCACTGCTGTTCCGGTCACCTCACTGTTTCAGACTTAAATCTTCTATAATAAAATGACAGCCTAATAGACTTTTTACAAAACTCCAAAATGCTTTTCTTCCTACCAGGGGCATTTATCAAGTTTTTAAAAAATTTCTTTTTTGCTTTGCACTGGATCTAATCTTACATGTCTTTATAAAGAATGTTGTTATTAATTTTGACAGTGTAATAAAAAAAAATAGTCGTGATGAAACAATGGGAATGTTGATGTACGACCATGGCAAAAAAAACAACATTATAAATATGCTCTCTTTTTGTAACCTTTGCATACTTTCATCACTTTTTTTTGGCAGGACCATGGATCATAACTGTGATTGCATTGGCGATACATCTTTCAGATTTTATTATAAAACTACATTTGATTAAAAAAATATATCTCTTAGGACAAAATGAAATTCATTTATTAAAGACAGTAACTAACCTTTAAATTCAACTTCACATTCAAGCCTTTATTTCTTGTCTGCAGAGTTTATTTTATGCTTCAGTAAGCTTTATTTGTTCCAGTTCAAGATTTTACAACCATTACTCCCCAAAGCAATTTTGTCAATCCTCACGTATGAGGTGCACTGTTGTAAGTTGTATTTTATATCTTGGTTAGCTTAGTTCAAGCTTAAAGAATGTATTCAAGAGAGAGTTAGATGGCTAACTCTTATGGCAAACCCGAAACATCACCCATTCCTTCTCTCCTGAGATGCTGCCTGTCCTGCTGAGTTATGGCCCTGTCTCACGATGCGAGTCCACTCACGAGTGATCCCGAGTGAAAGAAAAAATCAAACTCGTGGTTGTCTATGAGATTCCAAGTTGATGTTCACGAGTTTAAACGAGTTCCCACGTGTATGTCTAAGTTTGCCATTTACTTCTCATATCTGCGATGTACCAAGTTCCTCTCCCAAGTTAAATCACCACATGGTAAAAATGATGTCATGCAGTTTTTGATTACACTATAAAATACCCAGCCTGAAGAACAATCGCAACTTGAAACATCACCTATTTTTTTCACCAGCTGAGTTAGTCCATCATGTTGTGTCTATCTTTGGTTTAAACTAATATCTGCAATTCCTTCCCTAAAACCTTTAGAGCAGTTTGTTTCAAGAAACAATCCTTCCAAAATTGCATTCAAATGTCCATTTGAACTGCATTTGTTCAAGATCGGATATCAATCATTGAAAGGCATAGGCTGTTTTGTGTTGAGAGGAACTGCAGATGCTGGTTTACACCGAAGATAGACACAACATGCTGGAGATGCAGTATTTCTGGAGAGAAGGAATGGGTGACATTTCTGTTCGAGTCCCTTCTTCAGACTGAAAAAAACGTTTTGACCCTTCTCTCCAGATGCTGCCCGGCTTGGCTGAGTTACTCCAGCTTTTTGTGTCTAGTAAGATTGTTTTATTCCCTTAATTTATCTCTTAATTTTTCTCTCATCAAAACGTTGATATACTTCTAACAACAAGATTAGGTAAATTGAACATTAACGTTATTTTTTCCCCCAACAGCAAGGCCCGTAGACCAGAGGGATAGCAGTGTGTGTCTCTCTACTCACCCAGTATATCCGTCAGAGCAGCCGTCCCACTGTCGCGACTTAAACTGTATAAAAAGCAGCGGCTCAAAACATTGCTGATTGGGCAGATCTGCCCAGAAACCACCCCTTTCACACTCATTCCAGCCCTGGCAAACAAAGTTTTCAGAGCTCTACAGTTACCCCAGCCCGCCCGCGAACCCTTGAATGAAAGACAAAGCTCAAACTCTGCACCGAGGTCAGGATCGAACCCGGGTCTCTGTTGCTGCCAGGATGATTAAAAAAAATCAATTAAAAGAATTGAAAGCAAAAGCTACTGATGATAATTTTTAATGTCAATAAACAGCAAAAGCAACTTGAGAACGTTTAATTGATAAAAGATTTCCTGTCTGAATTGGTTTAAATCTGGCATTTTTACTCATCTTTGGTATGGGCATAATGAGGTGTGGAAGGGACAGCTCTGACCTTTTGTCACTCTTGTTATGCACTCAGCATGCAGGACTATTTGGTTATTTTTTAATCTTTATCCTGAGATAGGAGCGATAAACAAAAAGATTGCTATTGACATGCTCTGAGTCGTCATCTATTCATGCAGAAATTCCCATGCTGTTAATATAATTGTTAGCGGCCGCTTTTTAAATCCTTCTTCCCCATTTCGTCAGAATAACCATTTTAATTTTATGCATTGTTATTTTTGTTACCTTGGATAGAAGATTTTTAGCCCATAAATAAGAACCAATAATAGTGAGGTGCTTGCTTCAGATTCCTCTGATTATCTCTCTCTCCCGTCCTCCTCTCTCTCTCTGTTCTCCCCCTTCCTCTCTCCGTTCTCCCCCTCCCTCTCTCCCCTCCCTCTCTCCCCATGGGCAATCACTACCAAAGTGTCTGCCCACACAGTCAGTACACCTATCATACACTTGCCTCCCGGGCTACGTCACCCCAACTCCCCCCCCACCTTTCCCTCCCAACTCCAGTCCCGTCCCGACCCCCTGGGAAACTGAAAGGAGCGACAATGAACTGCCACGGATACAAATAATGTCATAAACAAGAAAGGGCAGATGCTGGTTGACAAAAAGTGAACACACGGTGCTGGAGTAACACAAAGACGCAGCAGAAATTTGGAAACGTCATCCCGTCACCCATTCCTGCTCTCCAGAGATGCTGCCTGTCCCGCTGAGTTAAAGAGTGCCCACGGTAGACTCACGAGTCACTAAGGTGAACTCACGGGCTACTACGTTCTTACAAAGTTTAAAAGTTAAAAAATTTTACTTCAAGAGTAAATTTGACTCGTGGAAATCTTTCATCATGTTGAAAGATTTTCACAAGTTAACAAGTTTCCCGAGTACCTGCCATTAGTGTTATGAGTCGCTAAGTTAGGTCCATGAGTTCCAACGTTCCCGCTACGTTAATTCTACGCGATTACCATGAGGTTGATTCGTTTTAAACTTGGGATCACTCGTGGGTGGACTCGCACCGTGAGACAGGGATTTTACTTCTGCATTTCTGATAATTGACATAATAGAGTAATGGAGTCAAACAGCCTTTGGCCCATGTTAACCAAGATGTCCCATTTACATTAGTACCATCTGCAAGAATTCAGCCCATATTCCTCTAAACTTTTCTGATCCACATTTCTGTATGAATATACCTTAAATGTTGTTATAGTGCCTGCCTTAACTACCTCCTCTGGCTATTCATTCCATATACGCAGCACCCTCTGGGTGAAAAAGGTGCCCCTTAAAGTTTTTCTGCTGCTCTTCGCTGCTTACATATCCACCCCCACTTTCTCTGTATCTTAGAGTCTTAGTCAAAGTCATAGAGTGATACAATGTGGAACCAGGCCATTCAGCCCAAGTTGTCCACACCAGCCAACAATGTCCCAGCTACACTAGTCCCACTTGCCTACACTTGGTCCGTGATGTTTCCAGTCCGAGCGGCAGACACATCGGTGGCTCCAATCCCAGAGATGAGACTTGACCGTCGAAACCAACAGCGGGCAGAGCCATAGTGGTGGATGACTCCATTGTCCGAGGAGAGGACAGGAGATTCTGTTGTGGGAGACGAGATGCGGGGATGGTCTGTTGCCTGCCAGGGTTCAGGATGTTGAGCCGAATTCAGAACATCCTAGAGAGAGAATGTGAACAGCCAGCAGTAGTAGGCACAAATGACATCGGGAAGAAGAGGAAGGAGGTCCTTCAACATGAGTTCAGAGAGTTGGGAAGAAGACTGAAAGGCAGGACTTCTAGGGTGGTTGAACTCGGAGTCCCGCCGATAGATTTCTCCGGTCCCTCCCCATTGCTTAATTATTCTGTATTTTTTGATTATTCTGTATCTTCTCTCTTTCCATTTTTTAAAATTTCTTTATGCACAACTACTACGGACTGACGCAAAACTGCATTTCGTTGTACTCATACTTGTATTTGTGCGATGACATTAAAGTTGAATTGAATTGAATTGGTTATCTCTGGATTGCTTCCAGTACCTCGTGCTAGTGAGGACAGGAACAGGGAGATAGGGGATCTGAATGTGTGGCTGAGGGGTTGGTGCAGGGAGCAAGGATTTAGATTTATAGACCACTGGGATCTCTTCTGGGGTAGGGGTGACCTTTACAAAAGGGATGGGTTACACCTTAACTGGAGGGGGACCGACATTCTGGCAGGCAGGTTTGCTAGGGCTACATGATTGACAAATTGGGAGTATAAAGATGGAGAAGAAGGGGAAGTGAGTACAGGAAAATTTACAAAAGATTCTCGAATTAATGGGAAGGAAAGTTCGAGAAGGGTTAAAAGAGTCAGGGCCAATTGCGAGCAATGTGAGGGGGGACGTGAATATGGAGGTCAGAGTGTTGTATATGAATGCGCGAAGTATAAGAATTAAAGTGGACGAGCTTGAGGCTCTGTGAAAAATTGGCAAGTATGATGTTGTGGGAATTACAGAGACATGGCTGCAAGAGGGCCAGGGCAGGAACTGAATATTCAAGGGTATACCTCCTATCGAAAAGACAGACAGGTGGGCAGAGGGGATGTGGTAGCTCTGTTGGTGAGGAATGAAATTCAGTCCATTGCAAGGGGTGACATTGAAACAGGAGATGTGGAGTCAGTATGGATAGGACTAAGGAATTGTAAAAATACCCTAATGGGACTTACCTACAGGCCCCAAAACAGTACCTGGACATAGGGTGCAAGTTGAATCAGGAGTTAAAATTGGCCTGTAGCAAAGGTAATGCTGTGGTTGTTATGGGAGATTTCAACATGCGGGTAGACTGGGAAAATCAGGTTGGTACTGGACCCCAAGAAAGGGACTCTGTAGAGTGCCTTTGTGATGGATTCTTAGAGCAGCTTGTATTGAAGCCTACCAGGGTGAAGGCAATTCTGGATTTAGTGTTATGTAATGAACCGGATTTGATAAAGGAACTTGAGGTTAATGAGCCATTAGGCAGTGATCATAATATGGTCAGGTTTAATCTACAATTGGAGAAGGAGAAGGGTAGATCGGAGGTGTCAGTGTTACAATTGAATAAAGGGGACTATGGGGCCATGAGGGAGGAGCTGGCTAAAGTTGACTGGAAAGATACCCTAGCAGGAATGACAGTGGAACAATGGCCAGCACTTCTTGAAAAGAGGCACAACATCTGCCACCCTCCAATCTTCCAGCACCTCTACTGTATTTAAGGACCTCATCATTTTCAACCAGGGCTCCCCCAATTCCCTCTCTAGTTTCCCGCAATGTCCTCGGATATGTCTGATCAGGCCCTGGAGATTTGTCTACTGCCATATACAACAGTACCTTCAGTACTTCTTCAACGCTAACACTGACTGCTCTCAAGACACTTCTATTGCCCGCTCCAAGTTCCTCTGCTCTTCCGTCTTTCTTCTCGGTAAATACAGAGGAAAAATACTCATTGGGGACCTTTCCCATCCCCTGTGGCTCCACACAGAGATGACCGCTTTGATTCCTGATTCCCCCTTATGTATTCATAAAACATTTAGTCCTTAATGCTACGTGCCAGAGCTACCACCTGGCCCCTTTTTGCCCTTCTGATCTTTTTTCAGTTTACTCTTTAACTCCCAAAACTCCTCCAGGGGTGCACATGAACCCAGCTGCCTATACTTGTCCCATGCCTTCTTCTTGTTTTTGACCAATGCTTCAATTTCCCTCATCAGCCAAGCTTCCTTACGTTTGCCTGCTTTGCCCTTCACTCTAACCGGGAAGTACATATGCTGAGCTTTCGTCAGCACATTTTTTAAAAACATCCCACTTGGCCGATGTTCATTTCCCCTCAAATAACCTGCTACAGTCAACTTGAGCGAGACCTTCTCTCATACCCTCAAAGTTGGCCTTACCCCAGTTGTGCATTTTAACACGTGGATCCTCTCTGTTCCTATCCATAACTATCTTAAACCTAATAAAACTGTGGTTACTGGTCCCAAAAGGCTCCTCCACTACACTTCATTAACTTGCCATTCCCAATTTCAAAATACTAGATCCAGCATTGCCCTCTCATGTGTGGGGGTCTCTACATACTGGTTAAGAAAACGTCTGTAGTGCACCCCCACTCCTTTCTTGTTCCTCAGCTCCCCCATATAGCCTCACTAGATGAACCATCCACTATGTCACCTCCGATCACTGCCGTGACATCCTGCTACACTTTTTCCCTCACCCCTGTCTCTCCTGAAGCTCCTGTACCCCAGAACATTGAGCTGCCAGTCCTGCTCCACCCTTAACAAGGTTTCAACCATGGCTACAATGTCCCAGTCGCTCGTACCTATCCATGCTCTAGGCTCATCTGCCTTACCTGTCAGGCCCCTTGCATTAAAATACGTGCAGTTTAAACCAACCCTCCTTCCTCATTTTCTTCCTTTCACCCGCCTATTCTGTCCACTAACCTTTCCCACACCTCCATACCAACTTCTAGCCTGTCACGTGCCTCCGTCCTGTACAGATCCCGCCCGCCTGCCAACCTCCCCTGTAGCATTAGCAAACCTGCCAGCTAGGATGTTGGTCCCCCTCCAATTAAGGTGCAACCCCTCCCTTTTGTACAGGTCACCTTTGACCTATAATATTTCTTTCTCCACAGATGCTGGCAACCCTGTTAGTATTCCCAGAATTTTTTTAATAAATTCAGATTTTCAACAATATCCATATTTTGGTTTTGAGAGTTGTTACAATACTCTGGATAGAAAGAATTGGTGACGTTTCGGGTCGACACCTTTCTTCAGGAGAAGCATTTTGTGTCTATCTTCAGTAAGATCCTGGCTGGCTGGAATGTTCATGGGAAGTTCTTGAATATATGTTCAGGCATTTCAGTCTCTATGTTGTGAACTGTTTATTTTTGAAGTCCACATTGTAAACTTACATGAACCCTGAGCAACTCTGTAAAGGCAAATTTCATTTTCTTACACAAGATGGATTGTGTTTCTTGGAGTAATATTTAGTAACCAAGATTAATACCTCAGTCACTATTTGCTGACAAAAGGCTAACTTCATTCAATTTATCAGACCACATGTAAGTTCACTGCATCTGCAGCAAGCAGCAATATTCCAGTCACATCGGTCAACTCTATTGTAAAAGAAACACACCAAACTCATACTTCTTTTGAGCTTGGTTTTAAAGATTACCACCAAGTTAAAGGAATATGCTTTTGCCAAATTTAATAACAGTAATCCTTTAAGAAAAGAATAACAAGCTGATTTGGAAATATGGCAAAGGCATATCGGAAACAGGCCATTTAGCTGATCTTGTCCATGCTTGTGTGTGCTTCAGACCCACTTTTATCTTTTGTGTTATGTAAACCTATACACACAACCTATTCTTTTAATCCTAAAGTGCTTAGGCATTTCCCCTTAAACATGTTCATTCTGTTTATGTATTCATACCACATTCCAATTGTTAATTGGGGAAAACTATTTATTGATTACAGCCTGCTTTCAACACCATTATTCCAAACAAATTCATCTTCAAGTTCCTAGACCAAAGCCTTAACCCCCACCCCCCTTTATTATTGGATCCTTGACTTTGTGACACCTAGACTGCATTCTGTAGGAATAGGGACCAAAACATCCTCCTCAATAAATCTCAACAACAGTACCCAAAAGCCTTATGTTCTCATCCCCTTTTTATGCTTCCCATACTCTCACAACTCTGCGGCTAAAAGCAGCTCTAATTCAATTTAAAAGTTTGCAGATTGCACCACTGTAATGGGCTGGATCTTAAACAATGAAGGGAAATTACCTTAATGTTGTCCAAAGTGTTATCGTTCTATTGAAATTATTTTATATTATTATATATTATTATAACTCACTGGAACAACATTCATGACAACACTTTCTTCCTTGTTCCAAAGGCTTCACAAGTAAATGCATTTCATCGGGATTCCAGGGTGATCATAATCACCTGAACATTTGGTTTCATGGAAGCCAATGGAAAACAATGTATGGGGATGTGAACCACAGGCATCTGTTCAACTCGCACCTATTTAGTGCTAATAACAATTTTTTTTTCCATTACTAAACTTATTGTGAAAATTTATCACAGGAACAAAATCGCAATCCATCATGGACCAAATGGCATAGCTCTAAAGAGTCCACAGAAGCAGAGGGGCACGTGTGTAGGTGCATAAACTATTGGGCATCTCAGGCATCTTGGCACAGTAGTTAGTAAAGTATAATAAGGTCAATAAGTAATCATCAGGGGCAACATTTACAAAGCCAATGACAATCTGCAGGCCCAGAATAAAGCATTGGGTTTTGGCAGAGACAAACAAATTGAGAGTAGGTGATAGTCTTTGCAAGAAGGAGGGTAGGAGAAGGTGTAGTCTAGATAACTGTGGGAATCGGTGGGTTTGTAGTAGATGTCAGTGAATAGTCTGTCCTCTATGATGGAGACAGAGAGATCAAGAAAGGGGAGAGAGATGTCAGAGATAATTGAAGTGAATTTGAGGGCAGCGTGGAAGTTACTGGTAAAGTTAGTGAAATCAACAAGTTCTGCAGGAAGAAGCCCCAATACAGTCGTCAATGTAGCAGATAAAGAATTGGGGGATGGTAACTATATATATTTGGAACAAGGATTGTTTGACATAACCAACAAAACGTTGACGTACCTTGGGCCCTTGCGATGCCCGTGGCTACAGGTAGATTGGAGAATTGGCAGTACATCGCCAGCATATGAGAGGTTGGTTCAAGGGTCTGATAACTGGAGAGAAAAAGTAATTCTTGAAACTGGTAACGTTTGTTTTCAAGCTTTTGTTAATTTTGCCCAATGGAAGTAGGGAGAAGAGGGAGTGGCCAGGGTGTGACTGGTCTTTAATGATATTGTGTGATTTCCCAAGGTAGCATGGCATTGTCAATAGTGAGAAAGTGGGGCAGGGTGTATGGAGGGGAAAGCTGGTCTGTGGGATGGACTGAGATGAGTTCACAACTGAAGTTATTTTGTGATCTTTTGTGGCCTCAAACTCTTTGAATCACTTCACTCTGGAAGGCGACTCTGGACTGTCAAAGCTTGACATAAAAACTGCTTTTTTCCATGAGTAGTAGCTCTACTCAATAAACAAATATCTATAGCCTCCTTTTGCTCTGGTATTTTATTCAATTCACATGTTTAATTGATAATTTTTTATTATTAAAGTTGGATGTTTCATGTGGCATTCCTAACTGTCACTGTATGCCACATTGTCACTTGTGGGCAGAGCACCAAGCCAAAATCCTTGTATTTTAATACTTGGCAAATCAACGTATTCATTCATTCATTCATACATTCATGCATTCATTCATTCATTATTCATCCCTTCATTCATTATACATTCATCATTCATTCATTCAATCAGTCATTCATTCAATCAGTAACCAACCATCAAGCATTAATTTCAATTCATTTTCCACACATCCTCTTAACTCTCATCAGAATCTGCTGCTAACTGATTTACCAATGGCAATGTACAGTGAACAATTAACTTACCATCTTGCATGTCATGGGACATGTAAGGAAACTAGCATACTCTAAGGAAATTTACGCAGTCAAGGAGAGAATATGCAGACTCCTCACAGACAGCACTCGGGAGTTGGATGATGGAGTATGAACTGAATCCCGGTCATTGAAGTTGTCAGGCAGCAGCACTACTAGATGTACCACTGTAATTTTGACTTTTTGATGCAAAGAAAACCAAAATGAAATGTAATCAGAAATGATCCGTGCGGCAAAGAGAAGGAAGCAGGTCTCATTGCATTGTGGTTTAAGGATCACGCCACACAGATTCAAAGTTTTAGATAAAAGTTATCATCTATGTTTAAGGAACAACTTGAATTGATGATCTGGAACTTACTGCCTACAGGGATGTTGAAAACAGAATCAATCATGTCTTTAATGGATAATTAGATAGGCATTTAGAAAGGATAATTTGCAGACCTATGCGGATAGAGCATAGAAGTAGGACTGATGGGATTGTTTGACTGAGATCCAGAACAGCCTTGAGGGAGGTCGTGCCACAACTATTCTAATTCTTATAGCAATTGTAAAGTGCATTTTAGAAAGAACAGAAGGATTCAGTTTGGTTAGGAATTTCTTGTTTATCCCATACTTTTCATCAACGCAGAAAAATTCTGATTAAAAAACTATTTATAAGGTGATTGAATCAGCGCTTCACCAATTCCAACATTATGCAGTTTGTCTTTCATCTCTGATGAAGCATTCATTGGAACTGTTTACACGGCATAATGTTCACTTAATCAACAGTATTGATGATTGTTTAATCAAAGTAATGTATTCAAAACTGACAGACAGGTACAAATGCTTATTATATATTTTTACCACAATATCTCTGCTACAATAAACTTCATGGTTTAGTCTATAAATGTGCAGCCAGATTTCTTTGCAGATATTTGGGATAAAATTCTGTTCTCAAATCATATGACAGAAATGTAAGAGCCAATTGAAGTTTAGTTTAGTTTAGTTTAGTTTATTACTGTCACGTGTAAGTACAATAAAAAGCTTTTGTTTGCGTCCGGTAAGTCAAAGAAGGACTACACATGAATACAATCAATCTGTCCATGGTGCACAGATATAGGATAAAGGGTACAACATTTAGTGCAAAGATATAACATCTAAGTCTGATAAAGTCCGATTGAAGATAGCTCAAAGATACAGTAGATGGGAGGTCAGGACCAAGTTAATTGTTTGTTTGATCTATTTAGAGTCATGGAGTTATAAAGTCATACAGCATAGAAACATGGCCTTTGGCCAAACTTGCCCATGCCGAACATGATGTTCCATCTACTCAAATCTCACCAGCTCGCATTTTGCCCATATCCCTCTAAGCCTTTCCTATCTTATTGTACCTGTCTTATTGTCTTTTAAATGTTATAGTACCTGCCTCCAGTACTGCCTCTGGCAGCTTGTTCCATACATCCTCCACCCTCTATGTGAAAAAGCTGCCTCTCTGATTCCTAATAAATCTTTCCCCTCTCTTTCCCCCCTCCACTTAAATCTATGCCCTCTGGTTCTTGATTCCCCAACTGTGGGTAAAAGACACTGTGAATTCACCTTATCTATTTCCTACATGATTTTATATTGAAAATCATTCTTGCATGTCTACACTTACCTGGACCTAAAAGAAAAGATCGAGCATGCTGAAGTATCAGCGGCAAGCATCAGCCAGATGCATTGAAGCTGTGGAAGTCTGTGAAAATGCTGAGGTTCAACTTCAACCCCACCCCACCCCCCCTCACACCACCACAAAATGGCAACACCTTTTGATGAACGTGGTGGTGTTCAGAGACATTTAAAACGTAATGGAATTGTTTTAGATAATTGTAAATAACTATATATAATATTTTTTAAATAAAATAAAAACTGTAGAGTAAAAAGTATATATCTTACCTTGCTATTCCTAAATTCTAGTCTAGGTATCAACAATAAAACAAAGATAGACACAAAATGCTGGAGTAACTCAGCAGGACATGCAGTATCTCTGGAGAGAAGGAATTGTTGACGTTTCGGTTCGAGACCCTTCTTCACTGAAGAATGGTCTCGACCCAAAACATCACCCATTCCTTCAATTCAGAGATGCTGCCTGTCCCGTTGAGTTACTCCAGTAATTTGTGTCGTTCTATGATTTAAACCAGCATCTGCAGTTAGAAACATAGAAACATAGAAATTAGGTGCAGGAGTAGGCCATTCGGCCCTTCAAGCCTGCATTCAATATGATCATGGCTGATCATCCAACTCAGTATCCTGTACCTGTCTTCTCTCCATTGATCCCTTTAGCCACAAGGGTCACATCTAACTCCCTCTTATATATAGCCAATGAACTGGCCTCAAATACCTTCTGTGGCAGAGAATTCCAGAGACTCACCACTCTCTGTGTGAAAAATGTTTTTCTCATCTCGGTCCTGAAAGATTTCCCCCTTATCCTTAAACTGTGACCCCTTGTTCTGGACTTCCCCAACATCGGGAACAATCTTCCTGCATCTAGCCTGTCTAACCCCTTAAGAATTTTGTAAGTTTCTATAAGATCTCCCCTCAATCTTCTAAATTCAAGCTAGTACAAGCCAAGTCTATCCAGTCTTCATATGAAAGTCCTGACATCCCAGGAATCAGTCTGGTGAACCTTCTCTGTACTCCCTCGGTGGCAAGAATATATTTCCTCAGATTTGGAGACCAAAACTGTACGCAATACTCCAGGTGTGGGCTCACCAAGACCCTGTACAACTGCAGTAGAACCTCCCTGCTCCTATACTCAAATCCTTTTGCTATGAATGCTAACATACCATTCACTTTCTTCACTGCCTGCTGCACCTGCATGCCTACTTTCAATGACTGGTGTACCATGACCATCAGGTCTCGTTGCAACTCCCCTTTTCCTAATCGGCCACCACTCAGATAATAGTCTACTTTCCTGTTTTTGCCACCAAAGTGGATAACCTCACATTTTCCCACTCACCCAGCCTATCCAAGTCACCTTGCAGCCTCCTAGAATCCTCCTCACAGCTAACGCTGCCCCCAGCTTCGTGCCATCCGCAAACTTGGAGATGTTGCATTCAATTCCCTCATCTAAATCATTAATATATATTATAAATAGCTGGGGTCCCAGCACTGAGCCTTGCGGCACCCCACTAGTTACTGCCTGCCATTGTCAAAAGGACGCGTTTACTCCTACTCTTTGCTTCCTGTCTGCCAACCAGTTCTCTATCCACATCAATACTGAACACCCAATACTGTGTGCTTTAAGTTTGTATACTAATCTCTTCTGTGGGACCTTGTCAAAAGCCTTCTGAAAGTCCAGATACAACACATCCACTGGTTCTCCCTTATCCACTCTACTAGTTACATCCTTGAAAAATTCTATAAGATTCGTCAGACATGATTTAGTTCTATCCTAAGCCATAAAATAAATGTGGCCTCCAATCCTATGCCAGGTATGACTAGCTTGGAATCAGGAGACCTAGCATCACATGCTGTAAGAAGCAGAGGGATAGAGGCACCAGCTTCTGAGTCTGAGTCTGGCCTGGATATATGGTGGATCAGTGCCAGTCAGGGACATTAGTATCTAGGAGGGTTTTGAGCAGTTAGTTCTCTCCAGCTTGTTTGATTTGGGGTGTATGAAATGTATTGTGCAATTAATGATTCAACACATTGACATCTATAGGCATGGTTAGTAGCTTCATTCATTCTCCAAAATGGGAAGTGAGGGACAGTGGTGGGAATAAACATCAGAATATGTATTTGTCCTCAACATGACAAGGGCATGCTTGTAGCCATTTTTATAAATACAGAAATCTGGGAATGGCATATCCATCAATTGACCCTGAAGGTACATCAGACGTGTGGTTTTAGGTACTGTACATGCAGTGCTGTAGTTTCCAAGTGTCAAGAATGCCAACTCTGAGAGATAAGAGGCATTTACAGCTGCTTGGGAACATGGAGAAAGCTCTTCCCCAACTTTGCACTCCCCGTCAACTGCTCTCTCTCTCTCTCTCTCTCTCTCTCACTCTCACTATCCCTCTCTCTCTCTCTCTCTCTCTCTCTCTCTCCCTCTCTCTCTCCCTCTCTCTCTCTCTCTCTCTCTCTCTCCTCTCTCTCTCTCCTCCTCTCTCTCTTTCTCTCTCTCTCTCCTCTTCTCCCTCCCCCCCTCCCTCTCTCTCCCTCCCTCCCCCCCCTCCCTCACTCCGACTATCAGCAATTGCTGACTGACCTACAGCCAGGATTACTGAAGGTAATCTGTACCTGCCACCTCCTGTATATTCATCAAGGACTCCATTTGGCCAGCTGTGAATTGGTAAATGACGCTGAACGGTGTTATTAATGCACCACTGCTAAGTTCACAAGGTCCAACAGACCACCACCCTTCCAAGTCCCTTTGTTCATTGACAGCCTTGCCCACTTCTCTGCAATATCAAGGCCAAAGTCTCTACAGCCAGGATACTTAATCAAAAACAAGTGAATTTAATTAGGAAGCCCCAAGAGAAACTAGAAATAGAATGCTTATTGCTTTGCCTGTCACATCCAAAATTAGCCTGAATAAACCTGTTTAATTTTATTTTGTAATTTTGTACAGTTCAGCTGAGATTAATGAAGTTTTAGTGTTCTAGTTTTATGTAGAAGAGTATCATTAAAAGTAAGAATAAGAGTAAGCCACGTGACGTCTTAAATTGGCTCTGTCATTTATTGAGAGTTAACACTTATCTAATCTTGGGCTTAGCTCCGATATCCTACTCATACCTCTTCACACTTGCTTCCCCTTCAGATCAAAAGTCTGTCTAATGTGGTCATGAGTAGCTTCTCATCTCCATTGTTCTATAGAATAAAAAGATCCAAAGGTTCATGAACAAATTCCTCCTCATCTCCACCTTAAGATGGTAATCCTGAAATCTATACTATTACTAAAAGTCTCATCTTGACCACTTCCTGTCTATGTTGTGAATACATTTTAGAAAAAACACTACCCTATATTGCTATGATTTTTTCACCATCTTACTCACCGTCCTCCTCTCCTCCAACCAATCATTTTATTCCGATCGGTGAAATAATAAAAAACTTATGAAGGTTTAAAAAATCGTCATCTCAGCAGATTGGTCTTCTCACCTGTCAGTCACCATGATGAAGGTAACGCTCCTTCAGGGGGGACAGGAGAATAAAGCCCCGGAGGCTGGATGTGAGTCAGTCACCCCGGAAGACTGTGAGTGAGAGTTGAGTCCAGAACTGTGAGTCTACACTGTGAGTGAACTGAACCGTGAGTCTACACTGTGCTGTTTGAACTGAATTGAAGGATTGGTCTGCAAACTGGGCTGCTTGAACTGAATTGGAGGGTTGGTTTGCAATCTGTGTTGCTTGAACTAAATTGGAGGGTTGGGCTGCAAACTGTGCTGCTTGAACTGAATTGGAGGGTTGGTCTGCAAACTGTGCTGATTGAACTGAATTGGAAGGCTGGTCTGCAAACTGTGCTGGTTGAACTGAATTGGAGGGTTGGTCTGCAAACTGTGCTGCTTGAATAGAATGTCGTGCTCATTCCAGAAGTCCGGCTCACTGCGGAAGTATACTAACGTTTAAGAAGTATAATAACGTTTAGTGGGCAATTTACCTACCGGTAGGTTTTCCTCGGTCCTGAAAACTCCAATGAGCCAATCAAAATGCCCGGTCAGCGAAGGAGATTGCCTATGGCTGCCCTCGACTGCCTGTAACTACATATTGATCCCACTCCACTGCACTATGTGTCAAAAAGAACTATGCCCACCAAATTTTACTCGCGGAAACATTTTCAACATGCTGAAAATGTTTCTGCGACCTAGCTGAGGCCACGGGTATTCGGGAACTTCCCTCGAACATGAAGTAGTTCCAGCGACTTCATAGGACCTCATAGGATCTCCTATGACCACGTGTCGACCATGCTGCGAGTTTGAAGGTGGAAGACACTCTTCTAAACTCGCAGATTAGGTTGCCCAAGTGGGTCAGCCCCTTTAAGGGATATGGCGAGAAGGCAGGAATGGAGTACTGATTGTGGATGATCAGCCATGATCATATTGAATGGCAGTACTGCTCGAAGGGCCGAATGGCCTACTCCTGCACCTATTGTCTATTGTCGATCTTATAAAGGTATATAAATTCATGAGTGCAATTAACATGGACAATGTACAATATTTTTTACTCTGTAGAGGAAAATCAAGAAACAGATGCCATAGGTTTAAGATGAAAGGGAAAAGATTTAATAGGACCTGAGGGCCAACTTTTTCACTCAGAGGATGGTTCATTTGTGGAATTCATTGCCACAGAAGTGCTGTGGAGGCCAAGTCAATGGATATTTTGAAGGCAGAGATAGATAGATTCTTGATGAGTACGGGTGTTGGTGGTTATGATCAGCCATGATCATATTGAATGGCGGTGCAGGCTCGAAGGGCCGAATGGCCTACTCCTGCACCTAATTTTTATGTTTCTATGTTTCTATGTTATGAAGAGAAGGCGGGAGAATGGAGTTGAGGGGGAGAGATAGATTAACATGATTGAATGGTGGAGTAGACTTGATGAGCCGATTGCCCTAATTCTGCTCCTATCACATGAATATGGTGGGTATTCAAGATTCAAGATTCAATTTAATTGTCATTTGGACCCCTTGAGGTCCAAACGAAATGCCGTTTCTGCAGCCATACATTACAAACAAATAGACCCAAGACACAACATAATTTACATAAACATCCATCACATCGCTGTGATGGAAGGCCAAAAAAACTTATCTCTCCACTGCACTCTCGCCCCCCCCACCCCCCCCCGATGTCAGAGTCCAAGTCAAAGCCCCCGGCTGGCGATGGCGATTGTCCCGCGGCCATTCCAAGCCGCGCGGGGCGGTGCTGTAAGGCCCCGCTCCAGGAGCTCTTCGACCCCGCAACTCGGGCGGGAGAAGTCGCCGTTGCGAGAGCCCTGAAAAGCGGTCTCCCTCCAGGGACCCGCGGGCTCCCGGTACCGCCGTCCGCCAGACCCGCAGTTGCAGCCTCCGAATCTCCGGAGGTCGGGCCGCAGCAGCGCTCCACCACCGCTCCACCCGCTCCGGACTCGGCCAGCTCCGCGACGGTGAGGTGAGTCGTCGGCACCAGAGTCCCCGGTCTTCTCCTGTTGGAGGCCGCTCCTCGTTGCAGCCCCAACGACAACGGAGACCCGACAAGAAAAGTCGGGTCTCCCATGCAGGGAGAGATTTAAAAGTTACCCCACTCCCTCCCACCCCCACCCGCACCCCCCCCCCCCCCCCACACACACACCCCAACAAAAAATAACAAAAACTACATAGTAACATAGACAAAAAAATAATAAAAACGCGGACGGGCTGCAGAGGCCGCTGCTGACGAGAGTCGCGCCGTATATGGAATTCACTGCCAGAGGAGGTTGTTACAGTAACAACATTTAAAAGACACTTGGATAGGTACATGGATAGGAAAGGTATAGAGGGATATGGGCCAAATGCAGGCAATGGGACTAGCTTAGATGGGGGCATCTTGGTCAACATAGATTGGGTTGAAGGGCCTGTGTCCGTGCTGTGTGATTCTATGTCTCTAAGAGGAACCAATCAGATGCTGAAATGGAGCGCTGTAGTGTTGGATATGCTATCCTTCAGTTAAAACAGTAAATTGAGGCTCATCAAGGTGAACATGAAAGATCCAGTTGCACTGTTTGCGGGGTATCCAGGTCACTATATATCTCTTAATCAGCATCATCAAAACCAACTTATCCAGTAATTACTGTATAAAAATTAGCTTCTGTGTTTCTTACATGATGATAGTATGTTTCAAATAATATTACATTGGCTGGATGTCCATAAAAGTGCTACATAAATGCAAATCCTTTTTTTTTTTTTTTTAAAGAGACAATGATGAAAAGCCAAGATGGTGAACTCTTTGCCCAATCTACTGGAAGTATAAAAAAGTGGGAATCTTTATGATACTCAAAGTATCATAAAATAAAACATTATTCTCTGATATATTATTGTTGTAACTGTTATTGTTAATGTACCTGACTGCATCCTCATGTTAAATATTCCAGCCTGGATTGGTCTGGTAACCTTCGAGCTGAACGGTCATAGAAACATAGAAAATAGATGCAGCAGTAGGCCATTCGGCCCTTCGAGCCTGCACCGCCATTCAATATGATCATGGCTGATCATCCAACTCAGTATCCTGTACCTGCCTTCTCTCCATACCCCTTGATTCCTTTAGCCACATCTAACTCCCTCTTAAATATAGCCAATGAACTGGCCTCAACTACCTTCTGTGGCAGAGAATTCCAGAGATTCATCAATCTCTGTGTGAAAAATGTTTTTCTCATCTCGGTCCTAAAAGATTTCCCCCTTATCCTTAAACTGTGACCCCTTGTTCTGGACTTCCCCAACATCGGGAACAATCTTCCTGCATCTAGCCTGTCCAACCCCTTAAGAATTTTATATGTTTCTATAAGATCCCCCCTCAATCCCCCCTCAATAGCGAGTACAAGCTGAGTCTATCCAGTCTTTCTTCATATGAAAGTCCTGACATCCCAGGAATCAGTCTGGTGAACCTTCTCTGTACTCCCTCTCTGGCAAGAATGTCTTTCCTCAGATTAGGAGACCAAAACTGTACGCAATACTCCAGGTGTGGTCTCACCAAGACCCTGAACAACTGCAATTATCACTTTAAACGGAAGCAAGTCTGCACTTTCATTGTCAGATTAATTACAATCAGATTTCAAACTTCAGTCTGTCAGTCAGCTGTGTTTACTGAACCCTACATGGGAAAAACAGCCTTCAGTTCCTATGCCAGGTTAAACTTTTGCAAGGTTCTGTTAACTTTAATGTTTCAATTATTTAAAAATGTCCAAATGTGTAACTAAGGAATTAAAATTCAAAGGATTAAATAGTCATAGGGTCAAACAACCCAGAAACGGGCCCTTCAGCACATCGTATCCATGCCAACCATTTCGCTCACCTACACTAATCCCATTTGCACACACTATGATGATGTCCTTCTTTGCCTTATCTATTCTAGTGTCTGTCAAGATGTCTCTCAAACATAGTGATTGTATCTGATTGAAGTGACTCTCTCCCCGATATCAATCACACTCGGTGTAGATCACTTTTGCTTGTGATCCCCATTGAAACTATCCTATCTTAAAATTATGCCTTTTGGTTTTTGAGATCCCTATCATGGGTAAAAGATTCTGTCTATCTAACCTGCGCAATTTGTTCATAATCTCATATATCCGGATATCCCTCAATCTCTATTTCTCCAGGGAAAATAAGTCCAACCTATCCAATCTTTTCCTACAACTGAAGTTATCCAGTCAAGGTGTTCTTTTCTGCACTCTCTCCTCTGCAATGATGTCCTTCCTATATTGTCATGACCAGAACACACAATATTTTAAGTGCAGCCTAACCAGTGTTTTGAATAACCTGGAATTAAAACTAGTCTCATTAACAATAACCCCAAAAAATCACCAAATATTGCACAAACCCACTGGATTCACTAATATCCTTCAAGGAAGAAACTATGTTGCCTTTACTTTCATAAAGGTGGAGAGCCTAGAACCAGAGAAGGAGAAGCTGTATTTCACCCTCGTTAGACCTTATTTGGACTACGCAGTTGCAGCTTGGGACCCATACACAGATAAAAACATTTCATCCATCGAACGTGTCCAAAGACAGGCCGCTCGATTTGTTACTAACACCTATGCGAGAGAAGCGAGTGTCACCAAACTTCTGAATTCTCTGAGGTGGAACCCTCTCCGATACAGATGTGAAGCTCACCGTTCGACCTGTTTTTACAAAATGTTAAATGGTCAGCTAGACATAGATCACACTACCTACACCAACCCCAAACCAATTAGGAGCAGACGAGGGCATTCGATCCAATTTGTGATCCCAGCTACAAAGACAGATGTGCACAGCAATTCGTTCTTCCCACGCACAATTAAAGCATGGAATAATCTCCACCAAACTATAGTTACCCAACCAGATGCAACTAAATTTAAAGTAGCACTTTCTTCCCAATAACCCTTTCTGGCTTAAACCCTCCCTTCACCACCTCCAGTTTAAATTCCAGTTGGAATATTTTGAAGGACCAAGAACCAAGAACCAAGAGGGCACAGTGGAATTAATTGTCATAGATTGCTGTGAAGGCCAAGACATTGGATATTTCTGATTAGTAAGGGTGTCAAAGGTTACGGGGTGAAGGTAGGAGATTGGGGTGTGAGGGAACATAGGCAGCCATGATTAAATGGCTGAGAAAACTCTATCGGACAAATAATCTAATTCTGCTCCAATATCTCATGGTCTTAAGGTCTAATTAAGTCTTACAGCATGGAAACATTGCCCTTCAGTCTACTTAGTACACACTGACCATTGATCACTCGTTATCCCACCTCATCTACTCCCCTATCCATTAAGGGTAATTTACAATGGCCAATTAACTTACTTCCATGCATATCTTTGCGAAGTGGGAGTAAACTGGTGTGCTGCAAGGAAATTCTTGCAGTCATAGGGATAACATGCAAACTCCGCACGGGCAGCACCCGAGGTCAGGGGTTAAGTTGAATCTCTGGCACTGCAAGACATTGGCTCTATCAGCTGTGCCATTTCCACTTAGGCCAGCCAATAAATGATTCCAGCCCCATCAACATGATAGACTCTTAATTGTCATCTCAGTTCTGAAATAATTAGTGGAAAATAAATGTGTTATGAATGAAAAAATATTCAAATGGGTTAATTCCTGATTCCTTGTACTTCTGTTTTTATGTTGTTGAAGGTTCTCTTTATGGCACATATTTGCAATTGGATTGATTGCAATTTCGTAAGCACAAATGCCTTTGTTTCACCAAGTCTATGGTGTTGATGGTGAAAGGCTTATCCATGCTATTGGAAGGAAAAAAGTGCAATTTGAATGTACTTAAACAGAAATTTCACAAATAAGTATGTTATTAACCTTAAAGTAGTTCCACCTGCTTCTTCCATCTCCCTTACCTATAATTGTACCAGAGTAGGTTGTTTGGTTAATTATTGTGGCCATTATCCTTGCCCAGTGTAGATTTCATCTCAAGCCCTGCACTGGAGGTTGAATATTAACATTTATTTTGTTTCTTTAAAAAAAAAGGACCAAACATTGCTGAAGGAGCTCCTGGCCAGACCAGCTAAATTTGAACCAGAAAAATGAGGTGAGGAGAAGGAAGAACATTAAGAATAAGACTTAGCAACTTTAATGCAAAGTGAGATTTTAAATTGCATTAAAAAAACTTCAAGAAAATGGGTTATATTACAGAATTGAAAATGTTGTGCGTTTTATACTGACTTTTGATATTAGCATAGCGTGTAATTTTCACATTTTGATACAGGTACAGCGGGCAGTGAAGAAAGCGAATGGCATATTGGCCTTTATAACATATCAAATCGAAAATTGGAGCAAAGAAGTCCTTCTAGTGAGATCACACCTGGAATATTGTGTGCAGTTTTGGTCCCCTAATTTGAGGAAGGACAGTCTTGCAATTGAGGGAGTGCAGTGTAGTCCCGGGCTGGCGGGACTGTCATATGCTGCGAGAATGGAGCAGCTGGGCTTGTACACTCTGGAGTTTAGAAGGATGAGAGGGTATTTCATTGAAACATATAAGATTGTTAAGGGTTTGGACCCGCTAGAGGCAGGAAACATGTTCCCGATATTGGGGGAGTCCAGAACCAGGGGCCACAGTTTAAGAATAAGGAGTAAGCCATTTAGAACGGAGACGAGGAAACACTTTTTCTCACTGAGAGTGGTGAGTCTGTGGAATTCTCTGTCATCAGAGGGCGGTGGAGGCAGGTTCTCTGGATGCTTTCAAGAGAGAGGGCTCTTAAAAATAGTGGAGTCAGAGGATATGGGGAGAAGGCAGGGACAGGGTACTGATTGGGGATGAGCAGCCATGATCACATTGAATGGCCGTGCTGACTCGAAGTGTCGAAATGCCTACTCCTGCACCTATTGTCTATTGAATAGAGTATTACAAACATTTATTCTGTTTCATACAATATCAAATTCATGGTCTTCTGGTTTGTCCTTTTTCCAGGCTGTCCTGAAATCCTGTGTTCATGGAGGTGGGTGTCCAGGAGATTATGAAGAATGAATCATTTTTAATCAGAAGTAAAGCTTTAAAAAATTGCTTGAAGGATGAGAGAAAACTGGAGTAGCAAACGATTGAAGGAGACGATCGCAAAGTGTATTAGACCCTAGCAGTTTAAAGCATTGACTGAATAGGAGTGTGATACCCAAGAGGCTAGATGTGTTTTGCTGATTTAAAATTGTAGGTTGAAAAAACCTCCAGAGATTAGGAAGGCTTAGGACAGAGAAGGAATCACCAATGAAGGAAAGCCCATGATTAAATCGATTTTCAAAAAATAGGAGAAAAAATGAAATTAAATTAAAAGAACCACTGGATGGCTCAACACTTGTTCTAATGCTGCAATCATCAGACCAAAACTGTCACAATCAGTGACTTGTCTGAGCTTCGTAGCTTGATAAAGGGGCCACTTAATTTGCTCTCAAGATCCAGGAGCTAATGTGGAAAAAGTGAAGATCTCTGTAACAAGTTGTACAACTTCATTTCAGTCAGGAAATACCACTAGATTTGTCCCATCAGCATGAACATGGGTTTTGGTATTGGATTATTATTAGCACATGTACAGAGAAACAGTAAAAAGCTTTTGTTTGCATGCTATCCAGTCAAATTAAGTCATTCTCGACAGGAGTACAATCAAAGTACAACAGGTAGTGCAAAGTGAAAAATGAACAGAATTCAAAATATAGTATTACAGCAATGTAATGTTACAATTACAGAAGAAAAAGTCCTAGGTCCACAATGTGGTAGGTTGGAAGGTCGAGATTACACTCTCACTTAGGGGAGGACAGTTCAGTGGTCTGATATCAGTGGGGATGATTCTGTTCCTGAGTCTGGTTGAATGAACTTTCAAACTTTCAAACTCTCCCCAAAGGAAGAAGGGAAGGGCAAGGGTGCCGAGTGTGAAAAACATCCTGATTATGTTGGATGCTATCCCGAGGCAATGTAAAGTACAGATGGAGTTGATGGTGGGAACGCTGATCTATGTGAAGGTCTGGGCTACATCTACAACTCTGCAATTTCTTGCGATCTTGAGCAGAGCTGTTTCCAAGCTAAGCTGTGATGCATCATGCATTTTATGCTGCTGCAGTATAAGTTGGTAAGAGTAATTGGTGACATGCCAAACATCCTTAGTCTCTTTAAGAAGAAAAGGCATTGGTGTGCTTTTTTTTGGCCGTAGCTTCAACGTGGTTGGTCCAGGACTAATTGTGGGTGATATATATATATATATGTCTAGACACTAAAGTTCTCAACTCAGTGGGCTCCAGGAGTTGATTTGCGATGTTGGATGCTCTGGAGGGTCAGGCACTCAGCCTGGTCAGGCCCTAATGTTGTGTCATAGTGTCAGACAGTCCACAAGGTTGGGCCTTTGTTAAGTCTGGCCTGCAGGGGGGGGGGGCAATTCAGTAGTTGCCTGCTCCTGCCATTGTTCAAGATGGGCCTTTGACAGGTTAGTGAATAGTCTGTCTCTTCTGCAGTTGTAGGACCGGTTCTAGCGTCGGTGGTTAGGTATCAACATTTCTTGCAGGCGGGCGCTGCTGGAGGACGAGGTCTGCACTCAGTTGGGTCTGGTAGTTTGAGTGCAGAGTTAACAACTCTGGGAAGGCATTAATTACATAAGTTAGAAGGGCAGTGGGCTGTATCCCTCATTGGTCACAGTGGATTCACTGGTCACGTCTGGTCAAGTCCGGAAGACAATATGGGAAATTGTTTGATCCTGGATGAGCAGTGGAGGAGGGTCAGGGCGGTGAGTATTTAAATCGGGCGCGGGGCTTGTTTTCACAGAGGCCCGGGACCGTTGGAGAGCAGTGGAGGAGGGTCAGGGCGGTGAGTACTTAAATCGGGCGCGGGGCTTGTTTTCACAGAGGCCCAGGACCGTTGGTGAGCAGTGGACGAGGGTCAGGGCGGTGAGTACTTAAATTGGGCGCGGGGCTTGTTTTCACAGAGGCCTGGGACCGTTGGAGAGCAGTGGAGGAGGATCAGGGCGGTGAGTACTTAAATCGGGCGCGGGGCTTGTTTTCACAGAGGCCCAGGACCGTTGGAGAGCAGTGGAGGAGGGTCAGGGCTTACCGAAATCCGTAACGTTCCACACTCCATAGTGAGGGTTCTGGTGGAAGCCGCTGATTGGTGGAAGCAGACTAGAGGAAGCAGCTGATTGGGTGCAACCTCAGGTTAGCATTTGTGCTTTCTGGTTAAAGGTGCAGTGCTTTAGTAAAGGTACAGTGAGCCAAGGGTACAGTGGGTTAAAGGTACAGTGCTTTATGTTTATATAATAAAGGTGCAGTTTAAAGGTCACGAGGGAGCAGCTGTTGTGAGTCAGATACCTGCTGATTTCTCCCAGCAGTTTCTATTGTATTATACTGGTATCAGATCCAGGGTAAGGCGGGAGAATGACAGTCAGAGCAGTGTACTGTTCTGGATGTCAGATGTGGGAGGTCATGGTGTCGGATGGCCCTCCAGACGTCCACATCTGCACCAGGTGCAGCGAGATGGGGCTCCTAAGGGACCGTATTAGGATCCTGGAGCAGCAGCTCGATGACCTCGCTCTGATCAGGAAGAGTGAGGAGGTCATAGAGGGGAGTTATAGAGAGGTGGTCACTCCAAAACCACGGGAGAGAGACATGTGGGTCACGTTAAGGAAGGGCAAGGAGCAGAGGCAGGAACGAGTGAGTACTCCAATGTCGGTACACCTCGCAAATAAGTACTCCTGTTTGAGTACGGATGGGGGTGACAGCCTACCCGGGGATAGTGACAGCGGATGGGCCTCCAGCACAGAGACCGGCCCTGTTAATCCAAAAGGTAGGGAAAAAAAGAGGGCAATAGTAATTGGGGACTCTATTGTTAGGGGGTCGGATAGGCGATTCTGTGGACGCAGTCGGGAGACCAGGATGGTAGTCTGCCTCCCTGGTGCCAAGGTCTCGGACGTGTCTCAACGCATCCAAGATATCCTTAAATCAGAGGGAGTGGAGCCTGAGGTCGTGGTACATATAGGTACCAATGACATAGGTAAAAAAAAAGGAAGAGGTCCTGAAGGGAGGATTTAGGGAGTTGGGAGGAGAGTTAAGAAAAAGGACCAAAAAGGTAACAATCTCAGGATTACTGCCTGTGCCACGCGACAGTGAGAGTAGGAATGGAGCGAGGTGGAGGATAAATGCGTGGCTGAAAAGCTGGTGCAGAGGGCAGGGATTCAAGTTCCTGGATCATTGGGACTTCTTTTGGGGAAGGTGGGACCTGTACAGAAAGGATGGGTTGCACTTGAACCCGAGGGGGACCAATATCCTAGCGGGGAAATTTGCAAAGGCAGCTGGGGAGACTTTAAACTAGAATGGTTGGGGCGAGGGACTCAAATAGCGAAAGGTAGTAGACAGAATGGGAGGCAGGAAGCAGAAATGGGAAGCACTCGGACAGAAGAGGAGAAAGAAAAAAAAGGAAATAAACAGAGAATAAGTGACGGGGGTTTTCTTAAATGTGCATATTTTAATGCTAGGAGCATTGTAAGAAAGGTGGATGAGCTTAGAGTCTGGATAGACACCTGGAAGTATGATGTTGTGGCGATCAGTGAAACGTGGTTGCAGGAGGGCTGTGATTGGAAACTAAATATTCCAGGATTTCGTTGCTTCAGGTGTGATAGAATTGGAGGGGCAAGAGGTGGAGGTGTTGCATTGCTAGTCAGGGAAGATATTACAGCAGTGCTTTGGCAGGATAGATTGGAGGGCTCATCTAGGGAGGCTATTTGGGTGGAATTCAGAAGTGGGAAAGATGTAGCAACACTTATAGGGGTGTATTATAGACCGCCAAACGGGGAACGAGAATTGGAAGAGCAAATATGTAAGGAGATAGCAGATATTAGTAGTAAGCACAAGGTAGTGATTGTGGGAGATTTCAACTTTCCACACATAGACTGGGAAACACATTCTGTAAATAGGCTGGATGGGTTGGAGTTTGTAAAATGTGTGCAGGATAGTTTTTTGCAGCAATACATAGAGGTACCTACTAGAGGAGGGGCAGTGCTGGACCTCCTGTTAGGAAATGAGATGGGACAGGTGGCGGAGGTATGTGTTGGGGAGCACTTCGGGTCCAGTGATCACAATACCATTAGTTTCAATATAATTATGGAGAGGGTCAGAACTGGACCTAGGGTTGAGATTTTTGATTGGAGAAAGGCTAACTTTGATGCGATGCGAGATGATTTAAAAGGAGTGAACTGGGACATTTTGTTTTATGGGAAAGATGTAGAAGAGAAATGGAGGACATTTAAAGGGAAAATTTTAAGAGTACAGAATCTTTATGTTCCTGTTCGGTTGAAAGGAAACAGTAAAAATTGGAAAGAGCCCTGGTTTTCAAGGGAAATTGGACATCTTGTTCGGAAAAAGAGGGAGATCTACAATAATTATAGGCAGCATGAAGTAAATGAGGTGCTTGAGGAGTATAAGGAATGTAAAAAGAATCTTAAGAAAGAAATTAGAAAAGCTAAAAGAAGATATGAGGTTGCTTTGGCAAGTAAGGTGAAAGTAAATCCAAAGGGTTTCTACAGCTATATTAATAGCAAAAGGATAACGAGGGATAAAATTGGTCCATTGGAGAGACAGTGGACAGCTATCTGCAGAGCTTGAAGAGATGGGGGAGATATTGAACAATTTTTTTTCTTCGGTATTCACCAAGGAGAAGGATATTGAATAATGTGAGGTAAGGGAAACTAGTAGAGTAGCTATGGATAGTATGAGGTTCAAAGTAAAAGAAGTACTGACACTTTTGAAAAATATAAAAGTGGATAAGTCTCCAGGTCCGGACAGGATATTCCCTAGGACATTGAGGGAAGTTAGTGTAGAAATAGCCGGGGCTATGAAAGAAATAATTCAAATGTCATTAGAAACGGGAATAGTCCCCGAGGATTGGCGTACTGCGCATGTTGTTCCATTGTTTAAAAAGGTTTCTAAGAATAAACCTAGCAATTATAGACCTGTTAGTTTGACTTCAGTGGTGGGCAAATTAATGGAAAAGATACTTGGAGATAATATATATAAGCATCTAGATAAACAGGGTCTGATTAGGAACAGTCAACATGGATTTGTGCCTGGAAGGTCATGTTTGACTAATCTTCTTGAATTTTTTGAAGAGGTTACTAGGGAAATTGACGAGGGTAAAGCAGTGGATGTTGTCTATATGGACTTTAGTAAGGCCTTTGACAAGGTTCCTCATGGAAGGTTGGTTAAGAAGGTTCAACTGTTGGGTATAAATGCAGGAATAGCAAGATGGATTCAACAGTGGCTGAATGGGAGAAGCCAGAGGGTAATGGTGGATGGCTGTTTATCGGGTTGGAGGCAGGTGACTAGTGGGGTGCCTCAGGGATCTGTGTCGGGTCCTTTGTTGTTTGTCATGTACATCAATGATCTGGATGAAGGTGTGGTAAATTGGATTAGTAAGTATGCAGATGATACCAAGATAGGGGGTGTTGTGGATAATGAAGAGGATTTCCAAAGTCTACAGAGTGATTTAGGCCATTTGGAAAAATGGGCTGAAAGATGGCAGATGGAGTTTAATGCTGATAAATGTGAGGTGCTACACCTTGGCAGGACAAATCAAAATAGGACGTACATGGTAAATGGTAGGGAATTGAAGAATACAGTTGAACAGAGGGATCTGGGTATAACCGTGCATAGTTCCTTGAAGGTGGAATCTCATATAGATAGGGTGGTAAAGAAAGCTATTGGTATGCTAGCCTTTATAAATCAGAGCATTGAGTATAGAATCTGGGATGTAATGTTAAAATTGTACAAGGCCTTGGTGAGACCAAATCTGGAGGATGGTGTACAATTTTAGTCGCCCAATTATAGGAAGGATGTCAACAAAATAAAGAGAGTACAGAGGAGCTTTACTAGAATGTTGCCTGGATTTCAACAACTAAGTTACAGAGATAGGTTCAATAAGTTAGGTCTTTATTCTCTGGAGCGCAGAAGGTTAAGGGGGGACCTGATAGAGGTCTTTAAAATGATGAGAGGGATAGACAGAGTTGATGTGGACAAGCTTTTCCCTTTGAGAATAAGGAAGATTCAAACAAGAGGACATGACTTCAGAATTAAGGGACAGATGTTTAGGGGTAATATGAGGGGGAACTTCTTTACGCAGAGAGTGGTAGCGGTGTGGAATGAGCTCCCAGTGGAAGTAGTGGAGGCAGGTTCATTGGTATCATTTAAAAATAAATTGGATAGGCATATGGATGAGAAGGGAATGGAGGGTTATGGTATGAGTGCAGGCAGGTGGGACTAAAGGGAAAAAAAATTGTTCGGCACGGACTTGTAGGGCCGAGATGGCCTGTTTCCGTGCTGTAATTGTTATATGGTTATATGGTTATGTTATAAGATTGCCTGACCTGAAAGAAGATTGAAGAGAATATTGTTGTTGATCGAAATCCTGATGGATTTATAATTGGAATAGAGATTTAAATGAGTCAGGTGATTGTAGCGGATGATAGTAGACCCTTGTCGGGGACCAGCATGCAAAGAGTTGCCACATTCTAATGTCATCTTTGGGTTTGTCCTCGGGCTAACTGGAGTATGAGTGGGAAAACAGAAGGTAAGCTGAAGCAAGCAATACTCAAACCTGAAGAATTTTGCTCCTTGTAAGATCTCTCTCACAAAATATAAAACACATATTAACACCACCCAGGAGGAGTTGAATGATATCAGCAGCTACACTGGTGGCAGGCACATCTAATATAAAATGTCAGCATACAACACAAAACTAACAACTTTTTCAATTCCTTAATATAACCCAATTTGCCTTTTCTCATTAGTTTTAATTTAGAACAAAGATGTGCCTATGTGACAATATTCATTAATTTCCATGCCATTTTGCTATTGCAGATGTGTGCATTAGGACTCGGGTCTGCTGAGGAATATTGAAATTAAAAATATGCTTTAATGACTGAGAGTCTCTTGCAGTAATGTTATAATTAGATTACAGAATGCAATAAGGAATGCACTGAGAAGGATTCAGAGCAAGTGTAGTTTTCTCTCAATCTTAATTTACAGTGTATTGAATATCGAGCTGATACAGAAAGAGCTCACAGCAGTGCTAAAGCCCCTGTTTGCAGATCAACATAAGAAAGGCAATGTATTTGCCCTAGAGGATATATATATAGGCAAGAAAATTTGGCAAATAATTCACAATTCCTATTTTGTGTCACTCATTATTACCCAGTTATTTGCAAATCCACATGGATACATTATCACTCGCACAAATGGGAACAGCATGAGTGGAGGCCACTCAAACCATTGCATCTGTACTGGCTTTGTTAAGGAATAATCTCACTCCCCATAACCCTGTGAATTCTTCCCTTTCAGCCACACATCCAGTTCCTTTTTGAATAATGCCATTGAATCTGGCATCACTTTGACCGCTGCCAATGCATTCCAGACCTGAACCAGTACAAGACTTTGAAGATGTATCTCCTCACAATTAAGCAGCAATACTTTCAGGTTCACAAAACTCTTTTCCTCATTCACTGCACATTCATTTCTGATGCCTTGGTTTATGGTGTGTCGTGACTTGTGAACTAAGTTCCTTGGAGGTTGAAACTGGTTGATTTAAAAAACTATATTCATCAACATATACTTTTATTTTATTTTAAAAGAAAATGTACAGTATTTTGTAATGAAAAATATACGAAGCAAAAACCATGCGTAAATCTTAGTGTGTCTCTACTTTCAATATTGTGAGTATAACACCCTGTAGTGTTGGGACCTCCTTCTTTCCTTACATATGGCACATTGCCACTCATGTGTCCTCCTGGGGTGATATCCATTCCCTAGTTTGTGGGAGTTCCCACTGGACTCAACCCCTTAATGTTCAGCATCAGAAGGACCCTAGACTGTGGTCCTCCCCCACCGAGCTTCAGTTTGTCTATCAGCATGAACTTCTGCAGCATCGGATGGACCATTGACCACAGTTCCTCATGGACATCTTGTTGGGTTGGAAGACCAACAGTTTCAGGCAGACCAAAATGCGTCTTTCACTAAATTTATTATCTTCCTACAGCACCCAATGTCCATCTCCCAGGGTGTCATGGAAATATAGAAACATAGAAAATTGGTACAGGAGAAGGCCATTCGGCCCTTCGAGCCAATGTGATCATCCAAAATTAGTACCCCATTCCTGCTTTCTCCCCATATCCCTTGACTTCTTCAGCCCTAAGAGCAATATCAAACTCTCTCTTGAAAACATCCAGTGAATTGGCCTCCACCGCCTTCTGTGGCAGAGAATTCCACAGATTCACGACTCTCTGTGTGAAAAAGTTTCTCCTTATCTGTCCTAACTGGCTTATTCTTAAACTGTGACCCCTGGTTCTGGACGCCCCCAACATCGGGAACATTTTTCCCACATCTAGCCTTCCCAATCCCTCAAGAATGTTGTATGTTTCTATAAGATCTGCTCTCATCCTTCTAATTTCCAGAGGATATAAATCCAGTCGATCCATTCTTTCATCAAATGTCAGTCCCACCATCCTGGGAATTAACCTGGTGAACCTACGCTCTCAATAGCAAAAATATCCTTCCTCAAATTAGGAGACCAAAACTGCACACAGTACTCCAGGTGTGGTTTCACCAAGGTCCTGTACAACTGCAGTAGTGAGGAAGTTTAAAAGACAATCAGCTGAAACTAAGACAGGCTGTTACCTTTCTCCTATTAATTGCAAAGCCAGCAGAAAGCTCTTACAATGCTAACAAGATGTTTATGTTCTTTTTTCCCATAAACACAAGTGAGATAACAAGCACAACTTCATGAATCTCTCCTCTATAATATAAAACTTAAGAGGATATTCAGACTCTTGGCTCCTACCCTTGCTCTATATGATTATAATGTGCGTCATTAGTAAAAAAATCAAGATACTTGATCTGCAGAAAAATAGCCTTCTCATGTAACCATATATGGCTAACTCTTCCTCTCTCGGATTGCCTGTCAATCTTAAAAAAATGTCAATCTTAAGAAGCTGCCAATCTTAAGAAGCAAGAGGCTGTATATGCTCTGTAGATTGGGTATTGCTGAATCGCTGATCATTGGAGTATAAATACGTACTTAATCACTGCCCCTTTGTGTGGGGATTAGAACTCTGTATAGTCTGTATCTACATACTGTAAGAGTCTTTACCACACCCACCTGGCGAAATAAAGATTTCAATGCGTGATTACTGATTTTATTTGCGTTTTTGTCTGTTTAAGAGAAAGTGAACCATAACAGTAGGACCTCCTCTCTCCTATACTCAAATCTGTCCCTGGGAACAGCCCATAAATTGGGTTGTAAGGCAGATTTATCACAATGGTGTGAAATAAACTTAAACTGAAGATGTATGGTTTGATGTAGGAAATTAACATATATAGTATGAGAATATGTCAGTCTGCAATGACGTCCTTTAAATTTCAAACAGATAACTGAACAAATTACAACAGATATTCGGAAGACCGGTTCTTGTTTGAACTAATGCCTGCTTTTGCACACAACTTTATAACCCCTTAATAACCCCTAACATAGTAGACCATATATTTAAGTATTTTGGGCTATAATACCACCACAAATGTTCATGTAACCTGCAAGCTTACAAATCATACCTTCATATTCACAAGAATCATACACACCACTATCTCTGCACCATTCTGCAGTTTGTTGTATTTACTGTTGTATCTATTATTACCATGTATATTGCTTACTCTATGAGTTTTATGCGAACAAGGAATTACATTGCACCCTGGTGTATTTGGCAAAAAAAATCATATGAATCTTAATATGAACACTAGAACATATGAATAGGTGTAGGAGTAAGCCATTTGGCCTTAAAATCCTTGACAGAATATATTTTTATGGCTGATATATGCTAGTCTCAACTCCTTTTCTATGCCAGTTCCCCATAATTTTCAATTCCTCACTTTTTCAAGTATTTATTCATCTCTGGCTGATATATATATATATATAATGATCCAACGTTCACTGTGTCAGCGGCAGAGTGTTCCAAAGCTTCATAATGCTCTGAAAGAAGACATTTCTATGCACCTCAGTTTTAAATGACTGGCCCCTTATGTTTGTGACTCCCAACAACTCAACATCTATCCCAACAAGCTCCATGAGGTTCATAAATGGTTGCATATACTCACCTCTCATTCTTCAAAACTCCAAAGAATTTATCAAAATGCCTAGCCTCTCTCGACAGATCAAGCTGCTCATCCTGTAATTAGAGACACAAGAGACTTCAGATTCGGGAATCTAGAGCAAGAAACAAAGTGATGGATGAACCTAATGAATCAGGTGGCATCTGTGGACAGAATGGGCAGATGACGGTTTGGGACACTTCTTCAGACTGATAAAGTCGAGGGTTGAAAACTGGAAAAGAGAGGTGGGGGTGGGGCAAAGCCTTAAAAGTGATAGGGAATGGTGATTCTCAGATGAGTGTGTGAGAAAAGCTAGTTTGAAAACAGGAAGAACAGCACCTCTAATTTTGCTTGGGTAAACTATAACACGGCAGTATGAAGATTGCATTCTCCAAGTTCTACTAATACCCCCTACTACCCTTCTCTTTGCCCTCCTCCCACATGTCAGTGCACACTCAGTTCTCTCACCATCTTCCGTCACCCCAGTCACCCTTTCTCTTTCATATCCTCCAAAGGCTCATCTCCCGTCTTTCCCACCCCCGGGTTTTCCATTTCCCTTTAACCTTAGTCCTCTATCCTTCCTCTACATTATTTTCCACCTATATCCTTTCCATTTCACATCTGTTCTTTTTTCCTTTACTGACCACATTTTTGTCTCCTTTTCATCTTTAGCCATTTTTACTAAGCATCCAACTGCCCATCATCCCCCTCGCCTGTATCCACCTATCACTTGCCAGGCTTTACCTCACCCCACCTCTCTTTTCCACCTTTCTCCCCACTTCTCCATCAGTCTGAAGAAGTGTCCCAACTCAAAATGTTATCTGTCCATTACCCAGATGTTGTGTGGCCCACTGCATTCCCCCCGCACTTTATTTTCAACTGCATAATTAGCTTGGTGAATTTCCTTTGGATGGCTTTCAATGCTACTTTATTCTTGTTCAGGTAAGAGGATCACAACAATACACAATACTCCAGGTGTAATCTCACCTGTACGCATATAACAGGATCCCACTATTCTTCAACTCCAACTCCATCACAATACAGGCCAACATGCCATTTACCTTCTTAACTACTTGTTGAATCCACCTGCTAAATTTTCATGATTCATGCACTGTGCACTCAGATGACTCTGAACTTTATTCATTTGAAGTTTATTTCCATCTAGATAACCAGTCTTTTGATTTCCATACTACACCATACCACATCATACTATACCATGCTATTTGATCACATACTACACCATATTAAACTCTGAAACAATTGCTGTGGAAAAATAATTGTTTTTTTAAAAGGGACAGCACATTGGCAAGGTGGAGGATTTGCTTACGTTGCCAGAGACCCGGGTTTGATCCTAATTATGGCTGCTGTCTGTATGGAGTTTGTACATTCTCCCTGTGACTGCGAGGGTTTTCTCTGGGTGCTCCTGCTTCCCCCCACACTCCAAAGGCATGCAGGTTTGTAGTTTATTTGGCTTTGGTAAAAATTATAAATTGTCCCTGGTGTGAAGATAGTGCTAATTTACAGGATGATCTCTGCGGACCCAGTGGGCCGAAAGGCCTGTTTCCACACTGTATCTCTAAAATCTAAGTCTAAAACTCCACTTGCCAGATTTTTGCACAATTGCTCCACTTATCCATTTCCCAGTGCAGAATCACAATGTCCTCATCACAACACGATTGTTAATGTCCATAACAAACAGTACACGACTCAGCGCCGATTCCCGTGGTACACTATTGGGTCACAAGATTCCAATCACTAAAATAGTTCTTGATCACCAATCATTGGCATATATCATCAAACCAATTTTAGATACAAGCCCTGGATTTCATGAGCCCTTACTTTTTTTTTAATCAATCGCCTCAATTATTCACTTGGTTAATTTGTTGAAAAAATACAATCACATTTGTCAGACTGCATGTCTTTAACAAGACCATATTGATTATTTTTTTATTAATCCCTGCTTCTCCCAGCACTGATTGATTTTGTTCGTCATAATTTTTAAACAATAATTTCTAACCACTGATATTAGATTCATCATCCTTTAATTACCTGACATATCAAGGATATCTCATTTTTGTCATTTGTGCCTTGCACTGAATTGATGCCTATTTTGGTTTTTGCACGATCATGACCTAATTTACTTAAGGGCCCGTCCCATTATGGCGACCTAATATGTGAGTTTAGGAGAGTTTGCGCTCTCCACAAACTCGCAGCATGGTCGACACGTGGTCGTAGGTGGTCACTGTAACTCTCCTTCATGTTCGAGAGGAGTTCCCGGATACTCGGGACCTATTTGGTCGAGGAAAATTTTTCAACAAGCTGAAAATGTTTCTGCAAGTAAAAATTGGTCAGCATGCAGAAAATCGATTATTTCAAACTCGTAGTGCAGTGGTAGTGGGGTTGCCATGTAGTTATAGGTAGACGAGATAGCCATAGGTAATCTCCTTTGCTGACCGGGCATTTTAATTGGCTCATTCGGAAAAAAAAAAACATAAGCACGAGTTTTCAGAACCAAGAACAACAGACCGTTAATGTTGAATTCCCGCTAAACTTCACAGCTGTGTATCTCTGGCATATTAAAGTTGTCTGACTTCTTAAAAGTGTCCACTCCCCCCCCCCCCCCCCCCCCCCCCCCCTTCTCCCCCTTTCCCCCCCCCCCCCCCCCTTCTCACCCCTCTCCCCCCGCTCTTACAGAGGACTTAAGGCCCTGTCTCACTTACGTGTCCTTGGCATGCAAATTACGCAACCTCGTTGTCGTGTTGAGGTGCACGGGCATCGTGTGGTCGCGCGGGGCCGGTCCCACTGAGAAACGTGGATGGGTATGGAGTTGTGAGCAGTATCGCATGACGCTCCGAAATTTTGTAGTGAAGGAAATCTTCTCGCGCCACAGGATGTCGTGTAACTGACGGCAAAAATGGGACAGGCCCAAGACCCTGGCACGACTCAACATCTCACCTCCAACAGCAGCAGAAGCAGGCAAACGATCGCCGAGCTCGGCCTGGGGCTCACGTCCATTGCAGTCCGGAATCACCCCCACTTCTACTCCCAAAGCGTGGCCAAGAAATTTGAAGATAGACACAAAATGCTGGAGTAATGTAGCGGGACCAGCAGCATCTCTGGAGAGAAGGAATGGATGTTTCTGGTCAAGACCCTTCTTTCAGACTGAAGAAGGGTCTCGACCCGAAACATCACCCATTACTTCTCTCCAGAGATGCTGCCGGTCCCATTGAGTTACTCCTGCATTTTGTGTCTGTCTTCAAATGAAGTCACGCGTTCCAGACGGCTATACGGATGCATGAAGTCGCGCACGACCTTCGCGGGACCGTCGCACCTCAACGCAACAATGAGGTCGAGTAATTAGCGTGCCAAGGACACGTAAGTGGGACAGGGGCTTTACCGTACACTGTGCCAGCTGTCTTTAACCTTCCTGTTCATCGCGGGTATCACCGTGTGAATTTCAGACAGCTCTCACCCGCTTTCCCTGGCCCCCGCCTTTGCAGTGTGTGTGTGTGTGTGTGTGTGTGTGTGTGTGTGTGTGTGCGCGCATGTGTGTGCGTGCGTGTGTGTGTGTGCATGTGTGTGTGTGCAATGGTCGAACCAGCTCGCGGTTTCATCGCTGACGGTCGATCTAGCTCACGGTTTTTCAGGTGAGTGCCCCCGAGCTTGAAGGTCGCAGACAGTTGCTGAAAAGTCGTGTAAGTTGGACAGGCCCTTTAAAATAACTGATAATTTGTTGTATATTATTGTTGTTGTTATGTCTAATGTGCATGTAAAGTTGCAGCAAGTATTTAATTGTTCCAGTTCATATCTGATGTACATGACAAATAAACATGTTTGACTCTTAAAGGGCGATCTCACGGTGCGACCTGAAGCAAGACCTAACAAGAGTTTAACATCGTGGGAACCTTCTGCGATAGCAGTACGGCATTCGTGGACCACCGAGGACCTCCGTGGCGCTGACGGCAGGCAGTCGTGTGACTTGGTAAGGTCGGGAGAAAATTCAAACAGTTTTGAATTTCTCCTAGAGTGTCTTGAGCAGCGTTGCAACATTGTATGAGTGTAGATGCCAGTGCGATATCCGTGCAATATCCGTAATGACTCTTACGAGTACCGTGGGAACTCCTGCAAACGGCAAACCCGGAAGCTTGACAGAAGGGACATAAGGTGAGGTTAAATAAATATATTTTTTACTATCAGATTGATGTCTGCAATCTTCATTAACACATCACTACAAGAGGAATGTTTCTAATGTTATAATCCCTCTAATGCTGAAACACAAAATAGTTGAAGGGAGGTGAAATAATCACATTTTTATTCTTTTTCATTTTTGAGTGTTGCTGAGGTATTGTACTCCAGCAGTTTGTGTCTCTTTATGTCTGAAAGCAGTTTCTAACTGGAGGAACTCCGCGGGCCAGGCAGCATCTACGGAGGGAAATTGACAGGCGAGCCTTTCCTCAGGCTGCCTTATCTCTCTACACCCCCCCCCCCCCCCCCAACTGCCACCCACACATGCGAATGCTGGAGAAACTCGGCGGGTGCAGCAGCATCTATGGAACGAAGGAAATAGACAACGTTTCGGCCCCGCTGCACCCGCTGCCCCCGCTGATTTTCTCCAGCATTCGTGTGTGTGGGTGGGAGTTGGGGGGAGGGGGGGGGGGGGGGAGAGAGACATAAAGCAGCCTGAAGAATGGGTCGCCTGTCCATTTCCCTCCATAGATGCTGCCTGGCCCGCGGAGTTCCTCCATTCATGCCTGTGTGAGAGGGAGGGAGGGAGGGAGAGAGAGAGAGAGAGAGGCACACACAAGGTGAATGTGAAATCTCACCTGCCTGTTTCAGTGACAGACACCCACCGCCACTAAATGAAGACACCCCCATCTGTCTCCCCCTCCTCTCCCTCGACTCCCCCACCTTTCCCTCCCAACTCCAGTCCCGTCCCAAGTTCGGTCTGTGAAACGCAACACGCCAGCCCCGACAACCAGCCTGGTGGTCAGTCCTTTGAAGATAGACACCAGTTGCTTGGAGTAACTCAGCGGGACAGGCATCATCTCTGGAGAGAAGGAACGGGTGGCGTTTCGGGTCGAGAGCCTTCTTCAGACTGAAAGTTTCACCTCTCAGTAGATCATAAAATAACACGATCATCACGGTCAATGTGAGACACAGTCTTTATTCATATTTGACAAAATCAAAAGACGACTTCTTGCACATATTGAGAGAAGGTGCATCACACCAAACAACATTTGTCTAAAAAAACACAGATTATTCTTCAGCTCATTAAAGGGCTCGGGTGAAAAAAACCAATATAGTGTGTGACAACAAAGTAACATAATTTGTGCCACGTGATGAACTACACTACAGTCCACGATGTTCATTCACGATTAACGGGAAAGATCGGGAGACGGACAAGTCACTCGCAAAAATGACAGAATTGCAGAGTACCGTGGGAACTCTTTATCTACCTCCCGCTATATCGTGCGGAACTCTTACTGGACCACGACCACTTCACTCGGGTGACATCTTGCATCAGGTCGCACCGTGAGATCTAGCCAAGAAGATGAAAGACAATGAAATGCAAAAAGAACTTTCTAATAATTAAGTTGAATTTTAATGTTTCATATTGTCATCTTAAAATAATTTGAATAGATTGACCCATAGATCCTCAGTCAATTTGGTGACAGTAGTTTGCTATATTTCATCTTCAATCTGTGGATCATTTAAGGATTTATAGAAAATTTGAGGCTGATAAAATTAAGTCTCTGACTTAAGCTTCTGATTAAGAGTCTGACTTCTAAAATGATAGAATGACAGAACAGGTGTTAGGGCATTCACAATGCAATTTTTGGTAGACAAAAAATGCTGGAGTAACTCAGCCAGTCAAGCAGCATCTCTGGAGAAGATGGATAGTTCACGTTTCAGGTCGGGATCCATCTTCCAACTGATTGTGGGGGGGAACTGGAAGCAATAAAACACCAATATAAATCAGGGTCAGCAACAGATGACCTCAGGCAGGGTTGTTCTCTGATACACTAATTGTTGGCATAGGATGGTATAATCCCAAGGGGGGGATATAACATTTCGTAATGTGGAAGTGGTTAATCGATTTTTTGTGGAAGATTTGGCAGGGCTGGGGTGGGGGAGAGCAGAAGGGGGATTTATGAGGAGAGGGAGTAGGGGGAGTGTATGTAGAAGTTACCTGAGGCAATTATGTTCATGCCTTTGGCATATGAGCTACCTAAGACAGATATGAGATGCTGTTCCATCAATTTGCATGTGGTCTCATATTGGCAATGGAGGAGGCCCTGGGCAGAAAAGTCAGTGGGGAAATAGGAAAGGGGGTCAAAATGGTTAGCAATCGATACATTGGAGATGACAGAAATGTTGGGGGATGATGTGTTGGATGTGGTGGCTGGTGGAGCATGGTGTGATAATTGGGGGAACTCTAGCCTTGTTATGTCTGGGGGATGGGGAGCAAAGCAGGATTGTGGGACACGGAGAAGATATGTCAAAGAGAATGGGGGAAACCATGTTCACTAATAAATTAGGACATCTTGGATCTTGGATGTCCTTGTATGAAATACCCCATCTTGGGAACATACGGAGCAGAAACAGAGAAATTGAGAGTCGAGAAAAGTGCCTTTGCAAAAGGCAGGATGGGAAAAAGTGTAGTCCAAATAACTGCGGGATGAATCGGGGCTACCTCCTGCACTCATGCAGAACTTATGGACTTTATTAGCTTCACTATTAACTGAGTCGGGGTGCATGAGGTCATCTGTTGCCACTCTTGATTCTTGCTTCCATTACCCCCACAACCAACCTGAAGTGGGGTCCCAACTGGAAAAATCACCTAATGATTTTCTCCAGAGATACTACCTGACCTATTGAGTTGCTCAAGCATTTTCTGTCTACCTTTGATATAAACCAGCAGCTGCAGTTCTTTTTATTACATTTTAAATGCACTTTTTGAGTCATTCTGTAATAGCTTATTTAATTTAACATTAGTTCTACGAGCTATTGCTTTCCTTCTAATGACAAAATCAAATCTTCATTCTAATCTCTCCTTCCATATTTTGGTCTATATTTTCTTTGTTCAATCTATTTACAATGTTCCAAATATATACTGGTGCATTCTTCCCTTTAAAAACACAGAACTTAAATGCCCACTGGAACTGTGTATTAATGTGTTTAAATTATTCTATTGTATATTGTGTTACAAATTTTGCCTCCATGGTCCAGACATAGACGAGGTCCCCTTAGGGGAAGTGACTCATTGTCCATTCTGACAAGCATAGCAGACAAACGCAATGGCAGTGCCTCTAGGGTTACACATGAGCTCTGGTCTTGTGTATCTTCAAAACACTGAATATAAAGTAAGTCTCTGCCAAGTAAAAGGGTTGTAATTTATTCCACAGCTAAGCTAAGCTCGTGGAAAGATAGCCAAGTATTGCACATGATAAGATTCTCTCTCCATCATTTCTGTATCTTAATTCCTGAATCTGACCTGCACCAGTTGGATAAGGCTCACAACTCAAAACAATTCCATCCTTTTAACTGTTAGTAGTACCTTAATAACACACAGGCAGTGATATGTTATTCATTTTAGTTGAGTGCATATAAAGAGGCTCACTTCAATTAAAGAGCCTCCTCAGGTTTTGTTTTTTAGGGTTTTAGGGTTCAGGGTTTTGGGTTTCAGATTGTGGCCACAAATCGAGTTTTCACATGGCAGAAGATGCCTGCAGCCAGCAAATCAATTATGTCAATCTCCCGATTGCTCATTCATAAAGACCTACATACAAGGCTCTGGTGAGGCTGCTTTCAGCACATTGAACATACATCATGTCTTCCAAGCAAAGGAGGATATACATGTGAAAGGGGGTACAACAAAGATTCGCCAGTCTATTGATGGGTCTGTTTGAAGAGATATGGAACAAACTGGACTTATACTCTGAAGATAGACACGAAAAACTGGAGTAACTCAACGGGTCAGGCAGCATCTCTGGAGAAAAGGAATAGGTGACATTTCAGATCAAGATCCATCTTCATACGGAGAGTCAGTAGAGAGGGGAATGAGAGATATATAAGGTACATGGAACAAATGAAGAAAAGATATGCAAAAAGACAATGATCAAGGAAATGTGGAGCCCACAATGGTCCATTGTTGGCCATTGGGAAAGTGAAAACAAGTGATGCAAACAGCGACATTCAGCAGGATGACAGTGAAATTAGTACTACAACTATGGCAAGGAGGGACAGAGAGAGAGGGGATGGAAGGGTTACTTGAAGTTAGATAAATCAATATTCATATGACTGGGATGTAAGCTGCCTATGTGGGTTTAGAAGACTGAGGAATTATCTAATTGAAATACACAAAATTCTCACAATGGATGTGGAGCTGATGTTTCTCCTGATGTGCAAAACCAAGGGTCATTATTACAAAATATGGTGTAAATTATTTAAGTCAGACGTGGGAAGAACTTACTTTATTTATAGGATGGTGAATCTTTGGAATTCTTTATCCATTAAGGCTGTGGAGGTTCTTTCATTGAGTTTATTTGAGAAGGAGCTTGATAAGTTTTTATATAATAAAGGAGTCAGGGGATTATGAGGTTAGTACAAGAAAATGGCACCTAAAGATCAGCCATGATGTCAACGAATTTAGAGCAAAGCACAAAGGATAAATCACCTTCTGCTATATCTTATGATCTTTTGTTCAAACATCTTTAAGATTCACAGTTCTCTTGAAATTCAAACGTTATTCACTCTGGTGATGATTCAGGGGAGTCTATCTCACAGACAGTGATACGTTATTCTTAGTGAGAGACTATATTTTGCACGCAAGTTGAGAAAAAAATATGGTGACACAACAAATCCTTTCAGCAATATAATATTCAATCCCATGATAGTTCATGGATATAAACCCATTTGAGATATGATTTGACTCCTTTATCGCTTCCCAGTTCTGATGAATGAGATCGACCTGAAACATTATCCCCAGTTGTAATTTTACAGTAATTCTGTTTTTATTTCAGGCATCGCGTAGCTCTTCAGTCACCTCAGAACCCAGAAAAGTAGAATAGAAGCAAATCATCAAGAAGAAAAAAATAACAACTGAAGGAAATCAGCGGGTCAGGCAGCATCTTTGGAAGCAAAGGGGCATTTTTGATCAACACCATGCATTAAAGAGCTCATGCAATTTTAATAATATTTTTATTAGAAGCATGTACATATCATAATAAAAACACCTTGTATATCAATCACACATTGCTAATAGATGGGAATCCAACTATCAAAATAATAGTGGTCCTCGTTTATCAATTGTATATTAACTCTACTTCTATTTGTTTTTTTTATAGATAGAAAGTGAGAAAACAAAAAAAGGTACGATAAAAAGGAATGGAGTAATTTACCGATAATACAACTTTGGAGATAGGTCCGTAGGTTATAAAACATAACTATTCATCTAATCCTAGTTTTGAGCTTCAGTCAGATTCCCATGCCGGACCAATTTATCCTTTCAAAAAGTCAATAAATGGAGACCATATTCTAGCAAATAATTCTTGTTTGTCAATTAAGACAAGTCTACTTCTTTCCAAATGTAAGGTCTCCGACATTTCCATAATCCACATTTAAAATTGTGGGGGTTGTAGGACCTTTCCAAAATGTTAATATTATTTTTTTCCCAGTTATAAGTTTTAGGCTTTGTTCTGATATTCCTAATATTATAAGTTTTGAGTCGGGATCCAATTGGATGTTGACAACTTCAGAAATGATTCTAAAAATATCCGTCCAGAAATTTTTGATTTTTATACAATTTACAAAGGCATGAGTTAAGATAGCCTCTGAGTGCTGACATTTATCACAAATAGGAGAGATATGTGAGAAAATTCTATTTAATTTTGTTTTAGAGTAATGCAGTTAATGTAATACTTTAAATTGTATTAAAGAATGTCTGGCATTTAACGAGCATTGATTTATATAGTGTAGACTTTCGTCCCAAATATCTTTCATTATAGGTTGGCCTAATTCATTTTCCCATGTTTGTCTATATAATTCTATTGGCGGGACCTCACTATCTAAGAGGGTATTATAAATATGAGATTAATTTATCTGTATTAGGATGTTTATTCAAACATTCATCAAGAGTTTCTGGAGAGAGTAATCATATTTTACTAATTTGTTAGAGTTTTTAAATTATGTATTCAGTTAAATAGATCGAGGAGGGGTGTATTAGCACTTTCAAAATCTTTTTTGAAACAATCCAAGTTTGTCCAACCTCTCCTTATAGGTAAGAGAAAGCAGGATAAAGGGGATAAGAAGGAAAAATAGATCACCCATGATGGTGGAGCAAACTCAATGGGCCAAATGGCCTAATTCTGCTCCTTTGTATTATGATCTTATGGTCATACTCTCTAATTCAACCTCTTCTGCACACTCTCCACCATCTCCAAATCCCTCCCCTAATTGGATGATTGGAACTATACACAATGAGTAGAACTAATTCCTTTCGTACATTAAGTTTTGGCTTAATTTGAAGATTAATTGTTGTCCTATTTGTTAAGTTCTGGTTGCAGATATGGGTTCTGTTGAACGTTTTCAGTTTGAAAGGGTGCTGATGCTGAACTCCCTGGTTTGCAAGAAGCAGATGATAATCCAGTTCAGTTCAGCTGCCCAGGAGAAACCAAAAAACATGAATTGGAAATGCTACCTATTTATTTTGCTCACTACTACATTGATGGACCGGTGCACAAAGATTCCTGGATGACTTTGATTTACCACTAGGCTATGTGGGACCCATTGGGTCCCATTCTTACACTGAAGGCCTGGTCCTCCAATGCAAAATTCCACCACTCACCCATAGCCCCAAACTGCGCAGGCATGGCTGACGGGTTCCCGTTGTGACGCTCCTGATCTCCCCTTCTCGGCTCACCCCCCTCCACTCCGCCCCTTACCATCCCCCCCCCCCCCCCCCCATGCATTCACTCCATCCCCCCCACACAAACCCGCCCCCCCCCCCCCATCCACTCTTAATGGCTCTCCGGTGGTGCAGCCATTCCCACCCATTGGGTTCCCATTGTGACGTAGAACACGCAGGCATTACTGCGCAGGCACAGCTGATGGGCACGGCAAGTGGAAAGGGTATTTATTAAAGGTTACCATGTGAATAATTCTTATAATATAACAACAATTTAAAGGTGAGATTTATTCAGTTCAGTTCTTTCTTGTTGTGTCTCTTGTTGCATTCTGCAGCCGGGGGAGGCGGACAGCTTCAGGCGGGGTGTGTTGGGGGCCGGTGGGGGCAGTGTCCTGCAGCCTGGGGAGGGGCACAGCTTCAGGCAGGGGGCTGGTGGAGGACGGGGGAGCATCCTACAGCCGAGGGAGGGGAAGGCTTTAGGTGAGGGCCGGTGGAGGGGAAAGCATCCTGCAGCTTGGGGCATGGACGGCTTCAGGCAGGGGCCGGCGGTAACATTCTCTAGCTGGGGGATGGTGACGGCTTCAAGCGGGGAGCACCCTCCATCCTGGGGAGGGGCATGGCTCAGGCGGGGTCTGTCTGGTGCCGGTGGGGGAGGGGTGAGTGCTGCCAAGGCCTACGGCAGTCATGTGCTACCGCTGCCGTGGCCTGGTTTGGCCTAGTGCTGCCTGATGCTGCCGTGGCCTGGTTTGGCCTAGTGCTGCTGTGGCCTGCCCTTGTTGGTGCCTACACCTGTCGTTGCCTGATGCTGCCACTGTTGCCCCTGCCACTGCCCCAGCCACTGCCAAGGCCTACTGCCGTGGTCAGGGGCTAACTGCTGCTCCCACCGCTGCCGTGGTCGGGGGTGTGGCTTCAGGCGGGGGCTGATGTGGGGGGGGGGGGGGGAGGGAGGGGGAAGTGTCCTGCATCTGGGGATGTACACGGCATTAGGTAGGGGCCGGCAGGAGCGTTCTGTAGCCAGGGGATGGGGACAGCTTCCGGCGGGACCCTGTCGGGGGCCAGTAGGATGATGGGGGGGGGGGGGGGGGGAGCGTCCATTACATTCTCCATCTATTAACAAGTCAATGATATTTCTTCCCAGAATCTTGTCAAACTTCCCGAGTTTTTTCGTGGGCGTAGCTTCACAATTTCCATCTGATGAGTCTTCACTTCCTGAGTTTTCGTGGGCGCGAATTCCTTCCATCTGTGTTGTTGCCCATTCTTCCATCCCTTTCCATAGTCAAACCTATAACCTATAATTCCTGAAAAACTTGGGACAAAGCAAGTTGTCACTCATGCACCAATGCTTCCCCATACATTCACTGTAATTCTGCAATACTATCCCTTTTCCATTTCACTATCACTATCCTATTATATTCTGCTCTATCACTGTATTCCCAATTCTATTCTGTTCTATAATATATTCTTTACTATTCCAGGATCAACATTAATTAGCCCTCTCCATATTCACACAATGTTATAATATGTTTATCTGATGATGGTTTCTCATATAAATTTCAGCTGGGTTCAGTCCAGATTTCCCTACAGGCATGACTTATTTAAAGCAAACCATGATAAATGTTCCAATTTAACCAAATTCAGTCGCAGCCTTCAATTTACTATTTTAAATTTCAGGCCACATCTCATCCTTCTCTTTCCACAGCATTGTGGTCGATAACACAATTCCATTCCATTTCCTGTGGAATTCCCAGCTGTTCAAATTTAAACAATCAATTTCCATATGTGGTCAATTTCATCATAAATCCAATTATGATTGCCAAATCTAGGGACAATTTATCTTTACCTTGATAATAGATGCCGCTTTACCATCAAGGGTTAAACAATTTAGATCCATTGGTTGAATACATCGACTCTGATATCTCCACACCCATTCAAGTTTCTGCTTCTAATTCAATAGACTTCTCCTCCAGTACGTCTTCCTAATGGTCCTGTCCCATTGTACGAGTTCATTCAAGTGCTCTCCCAAGTTAAAAAAAAATCAAACTCGTGGTAAACATGTAGAATGAACATAACGGGTACGTCCGAGCTCGGGGACGTCTCTTAGTGGCTCGTAACGCTAAAGGCATGTACTCGGTAAACGCGGTAAGCTCCGGAAGACTCGTGAAGATTTTTCAACATGTTGAACAATGTCCACGAGAGCCCCGAGGACCGACGAGCATCCATTACCATAAATCTCCGAGATCGAATCAGGGCAAACTTGGGAGAACTCTTTGAATGAACTTGTACAGTGGGACAGGGCTTTTAGTATGTTGGCTTGACTCTCAGTCTAGGGGTTCTTGCTTATACTAGTTTCCTTTTCTTTAGGAAAGATTGGATAATGTTACTCTCCTTTCCTTCACTGGTCACAAAAGCTAGTTGATGTTAAGGTTGGGCACTGGGGCAGGTTTTTTCTTCCTCTTCTTCCTCCTTCTTCCTTCTTCCTTCTTCCTTCTTCCTTCTTCCTTCTTCTTCCTCTTCCTCTTCCTCTTCCTCTTCCTCTTCCTCTTCCTCTTCCTCTCCTTCCCAGATCTGTCTTAAAGGGCAGGACAGTACCATTTCCTCCTTCTTGTTGATTCCTGTTTCTGGGGTGCTACATTACCTGAGCTGTTTTCTGCCCATTCTCAAGGTGTCTGTATATTTGTTACCTCACTCCTCAGATAGTATGTGGTTGATGATAATGTCCTGCAGGCACAAACTCAGTAATAAGTTAGTACAATAGCTCTTTCCCCACTCCCATACCTCCTGCACAAGAAGTTTGTTTCTTCTCTCCCTAGTGCCATTTCAGTTCTCCTTAGTTCCCATTCCTTCTGACACCAGCTACTGGGTTCCTTTTCTTACTTCTTTATTGCCCCTTGATTTCTCGCTGGGCACACCTTGCTACAATGACCTCTAAGGGGATTTCTTGGGCAGTCATAAGATTGTTTACAATTTTCTTTTATGTGATCTTCAGTTTTTGTAGCACAATATTGTGGGGAACTTACTCCAATTTTATAGTTTAAGTCACCTGATTGGTTCATATATAATTTTGAAAAATGGTCTAGAAATTCGTCTGCTCCTTCATCCTTTTCTAGTTTTATTTCCAGAATTTGTTTTAAATCGCTTGGTTTCTGAAATGTTTTTGCAAGGACCATTAAAACAGCCTCTTCTCTTGCACTGTCACCCATTACTACATTTGCCAAGGCTTCATAAGTTGGGTGTCCTAGGGCTACTAGAAATTTGGTATTTTCAGCTGGAGTAATTATCTGTTGTATGGTCTCCCACAAATCCCAGGAATCTGCATGATATACACGCATTGTGGTTCTTAAATAATCTATAAAAGCAGGAGGTGACTTCTTCCTATCAGGGATTCTGTTTATTATTGCCACTATTTCATGGGGCTTCCACGGAGTATGAACATCTGTGGCATGGGGTTTATTCATACTTACTGCGCTGGTTGTACCCAGCCCTTCCCTTGCTGGGAACTGCCTATGGGATATCTGTTTAATTGGTAAACTTTCGGTTATACCAAAATCTATCTATCTTCTCTAAATGCTCGTGCAACTTGTCTAGGGCTACACTCTTCTTTCTTCTTAATTAATTGAGTTATTTTTCTAGTTTGGGTTTTGGTACCGTGAACTCTAGGACTGTTTGTAATGGACGGAGTGGTCGGGTTTAAGGAAGTCTGTGCCGTGGAATTTGATTGTCTATTCCAGTCACAGGCTCCGCAATGTGCATCTAAAGTATTGGCATCGTAAGATATATAAAGTGGTGGACGTGAATTCCTAATTTTAACACAATCTTTAAATTTACAGGGACTAATTTCCTTCCAGGAGATCTGCCTTTCCCTGTTCTGGGCATTTTCCTTCATCTCCATTACATCATTTTAATCCCTAAATTATCAAGCTCGCTCCTGAACAGTGGCTAGTGGTTCCAAAATGTTCGCAGCCTCACAATTATTTATTCCTTTGCTCCACCAATCCTACTCTCCTATTCAAATTCTTCTCCTATCTCCCACAAGTCCACACACACTTTCAACCTTACAATTTTCACAATTCTCAGTCATCCAAAGATCAGAGTACTCCAGGGAACAATCAAACACATTCGAACGCAATCAAAAACATTCTCGCAGCTCGTTTAATCCTCAATCGAAACACCTGAAAATGAGCTTTAGACATACAAGTAACAGTACACAAACAGCTGCTTATTATTATCAGGCGCAACCACACTGCTACATAAACCACAATAATTTGTCTAATATCACATTCAATAACTGTACTGTTCCAAAAGCAAACCACAATATTTCTAACTTCCAAAATTTAAATCAAAACCAATACTCAATCTACAGCAAATCCAATGCAATACATCATAAACTATTACTTCATAATGTTGTCTCCACAGAGCAATGAATTGGTTTCCCATTATCAAAAATTACTAGGACTTAACAAGTTTCCAACACACTAGTAAGTCTCTCACAGATAAGTCTTCTCGCGAAACAAAGGCAAATTTGCTAACATCTAGCAAGTAGTCTATCATCTTTCAAACGGGAGACAAGTGTACTGACTGTGTGGGCAGACACTTTGGTAGTGATTACCCATGGGGTTCACTATCGAGGACTTCATAATGCAGAGAACATTATCAACAGTGGAGCGATTAACCCTGGAAAGGGGGGAGACATCTCTCTGGGTTGGACCCAGGAAACTGAAGCAAGAATTTTCTTGAGGTTATTAAGGACAGATAAATGGATGGGAAGGGTTTTGAGGGCTATGGGCCACATGCAGGCAAATCGGACTGCTGCAAGATGCCAACTTGGACGGCACGGCCAAGCTGGACCGAAGGACCTGTTTCACAATATCACAACTCACATAAAGGCAGAGCAGTACAATTTAAGAAACAAATACAAATATTTAATTCAAACGCACTTTTACTTCTAACACATAAAAATCCTTAAGCACACACAAACAGTACAAATAGCGGTCGGAAACACACAACAAATAGCGGTCCGCAAACTTAACACACTCTAAATTTTAACTGTCTAAATCTTAATACACTCTAAATCTATTTACATATACAAAATATTTACACAATTCGGATCCAATAACAATACAAAAAAGACGATGCAAGATTTTTACAATTTACTAAAATGATTTAACGCACTAGTGCACAGTTTACAAACACTCGATCACAATGCCGAGTTATGCTGTTATCAATCCGTGAACCTCTCCCTCCGATACTGAAGATTTTCCCCTTCCTACGGTACTCTTTACTGAGGGGTACAACTCCTTAAATGACTACTTTTCCTCTTGAATGTTATTATCCTCATGCTAAGAGAGGACCTCTATCCCTCCTCTCTAAGTTCTACAGAATTAGGGGTACCTCTCACATTCAGGTTACTTTTCACCAAGTAAACCAGGTTCCTGTCTCTCAGTTACTCTTCGCTATCAGGTACTAATCAACATCGATTACTATTCACTGTTGATCAGCTGCTATTTGTAATCGATCACGAACATGCACAAACTCCAAAATTCTATCTACACAGAATTCGAATTCTACCATATGGGCAGAATTTCAATATGAAATTCTGTATTTGGAAATTTGATTCTGCAAATCTAGACTCGTTCTCAAACTCCTAGTTTTAGTGTGTATCCTTCCACATACGTGGGCTCTCAAATTCAAACTAAATTGCCCAATGAAATCTCGAATGGGCTGGAGTATTCCCAGCCAATCTATACTCTAGTCACCGAGCCCAGTACCTTTACAAGATTCCTCATCCATCACTCCAGGGAGGGACTCGGATATCTTCACACAGACACCCCTCTCTGCTGGGCACCGGGGGTTCAGCGCTTAGCCTCTTCGCGCTGGCAGTTGATGCCGATTATCAGAATGCACCTTTCCAATCAGTGCTCCCGGAAAAGATAAATCAATACGTAGGTCAGACCTGTGTATCAATACCCTGCCAATTGGATATCAAATCTGGACAGTGGGCCACCCCTCGACCTTGAAGCGCATTAGGCTCTCGATAAAGCAGCTGCAGTTTGCCAACTATGACCAAGTTTTGGGCCACTCCATGCCCTGTTTTATGGGCCCCCTAACCCAAAGGAATGCTAACCACCCCCCCCCCCCCCCCCCCCCCCCATGCTTTCTAGACTCTGTTTCTAGACTCTGTTCTAATTATCTCGATTGGACCCTTTCCCAAGCCGAATGATCGATTCGCTCCGACTTGCAAAATGCCGAAAATCAATGCAAAAACCGCACAGTGGGCCCGATTTCTGTACTCACAATCAAAACAGCTTAACACCCTTGATTGCAAACTTGTGTTTGGGGGTCCATTGAGATCCCAGACGAGCCTTCAATGTAAATTGCTCATTCTAAGCTTCCACCCCAGTCTAGTTTCAGTCAAAAATCACTGAGTCAAGCACTTGCGCATCAAAACTTTATTTTGACAAAACACAATTACAGTTCCCACTACTGTACCTAACCACCGCGGGTTTGATCCTCGTATGTGTATGATCATGCCATCTTAGCCTCGCTCAAACAGAGACACTCCAGGAGGTCATGCAGTCTTAAATGTTTTCCCAGAAGATCAACACAGGACCTCGTAGGAGCGGTCTTTTATAGGACCCCGAAACTTGAGGGGCCGAACCACATGGAGGTGGTCTCTTTACAATCCAATAACAGATATTGATTAACACAGTATATGATACACATTTCCCTAACCCAATAATACATTGACTCATACTATGTATTCAAACAGTTTTTCCCAAAGGAAACAAACATCGCAACATGCACCCTGATATGCAAGAAAACCAGACAAGGCTCAATACTTAATCCAATCGACATCCAGCAAAGTAAAGCATTGCAACATTATATACAATGTGAATGCCTGGTTTGCATTCATCCAATCCATTTCATGCAATTTGCACCTAATTGTCAGGATCTGTAGATATTTCCATTCTCTTCCTGCAGCTCTGATCTAGGCTCTGGACAAACTGGCACCATCCTGCAGCTTGTCCCATTTCTACAGAAAGCACTTTTAAATTGACCAAATGGCCTAGCAGCCCAGAAGCCTTTACTCGATTTTAATGTCCTAGCCTCTCCAATTTGGCCAGGATTAACACTATTTAATCTTTCCCTTCTCACCTCAAACGTATGTCTTCTGGTTCTTAACTTCCCTCCCTTGGGTAAAAGGCTCTGTGCAATCACCCTACCTTTGCTCCACGATGCTTTATGCACCTCCATATGTTCACCCGTCCTGTTCTCCTAGGAATAAAGTCCTCACCTATCCAACCTTTCCCTAAAGCCCAGGTCTTCAAGTTCTGGGAGCATCCTGGTAAATCTCTGCCCTTAGCAGCTTTCAGGAGTTGTTGTCTTGGTGAAATTTGCAAACATTGCAGCCTATGTAAGAACATTGAATTAATAAATCCATTTACAGGATTCTGTGATAAATTGTGTAGAAGTAAAAATCCAGAAGTTACCGCCTTTTTCACTGTACAATGGCTGGGAAAACCAAAAACGTAGCCATAAATGCAAATCAGCCATTGTGATTATTCTCTAAAATTCAGACTTTGGGTAGAAAATGAAAAAAAATAAGATCAGAGAAGAGATTATTAAAGATTTTCCAGGTACTTGTCCAAGTGTCTTGTAAATGCTGTTGTGATACCTGACTCAACCATATCCTCTGGCAGCCTGTTCCAAACACCCACTCCCATCAGAGTGGAAAAGTTTAGAAGTATAAAGTATAAAATCTGTTCTACATTTCATATTTTAATCATATATCCAAGTGTTTCAAAAGATATGCCTTCCTATGATAAAGCAGGCAGGGTAGGCAGGTACAGCAGGCAGTAAAGAAAGCTAATGGAATGTTGGTCTTCATAACAAGAGGATTTCAGTATAGGAGTAAAGAGGTTCTTCTGCAGTTGTATAGGGCTCTAGTGAGACCACATCTGGAGTATTGTGTACAGTTTTGGTCTCCTAATTTGAGGAAGGACATCCTTGTGATTGAGGCAGTGCAGCGTAGGTTCACGAGATTGATGTGGACACAAATAATTGTGGTGTCCACATGTACAAATCTTAAAATATGCAAAAATAAATTCACTGTGCATTTGCATATGTGGCAAATACAGCACTATTTGATATTGACCATTGAATCAGCTTAATTTGCGACTCTGACCACATGACCCCTGATTGGTACATTTCCTTTGCTCGTGGAGAGGAGATGTTTATTTTTCAAATGTATAATTGTTTCTTAAATACTCATCAGGACAAGGAGCATGTTCATCAATCAGGCTGGGATTTCCCCAACATTGACAGATTTTTTGAGTTCCTGTACAAAGCGAACAAGCCAGACACACAGTTTGGCAGAATTATCTTATCGATTCCTATACTTGATGCCCCCTGGGCATATCCTTGGAAATCAGTACTGTATTGATTGTAGTAACAAAATAGAAGCAGCAATCCCAATCCATGTGGAATGAGCACAACAATGTGGTCTCTATGCTGCTGCTATTTTTAGAAGCTTGTGAGATTTCACTTTGATCAACATCTTTGTGGTCAGTCTTTTCTTCAGCAGTCTTATTTTATTAAAGTCTGTGTTTCTAATTCCATGTGTAGCTGCGGTTCTGATTCTTACTTTGGCCTGGTCATTTATATTTGATTAGGACTGTTAACAGAGGCAGTTGTCAAAGACTCAGTCCTGGGGATTGAAGAAATCAGTTTTGAATAGTTGAAGTGAAAGTCCACTTGAGATGCTCAAGTCACTTCTTCTTGATCAGACCAGGATTTGTATGATTTGCTCTTAAAATCAGAAAATATTCTTGCTTTATAAAATCGACAGCTACGTGGACCTATTGGAAATGCTAAATACACTCAGCAGATCAGACAGCATCTATAAAAAGTGAAACAGAAATATTGCTTCAGGTCAAAGACCCTTGATTGGTTCACACTGAAATGTTAGCTCTGTTATTTCTCTCCACAGGCGCTTCCCAACCTGCTGAGCACTTCCATCACTTTTCATTTCCGATTTAAAATATCTGCATTTTATTTTCATGAACATAAACAGTTGATCAGATGCACTAGTTACATGTGGGTCAATGGTAAAAGTAAAATTCAATAAATAACAACAATAACTACAGACATATTTACATGCCTTTAAAGTGAAGAACAAAGTACAGAACAGAAAGAAGTACTATCATCCAGCAGCAGATATCACAAGAAATTATCTAGGGCTATTTAGCTCGAGGAGATAGAAACTTATTTTCTATGATATTAATGCAGGTAATTCAACCCATCGATGTCATGTGTGTTCCCAGAAAAGCAATTCCATCAGCCTATTAACCTCTTCTATTCTACTGTATAACTACTGCTCATCAACTCTCCTTTGTTTTTTTTTTCCATTCACCTACACGGAATCATTTACAACGGTCAGTTAACCTACAAACCAAATTATTTTTGAAGTGAGGGAGGAAACCAGAGTATGCAGCAAAATACAAGCAAAAGCCAATCAGCCAATGGAAACTAATGTTTCTGTTAGTGGGAAAGTCTAGAACTAGTGGTTATAGCCTCAGAATTAAAGGATGGTATTTTAGGAAGGAGATGAGGAGAAATGTATTTAATCAGACGGTGGTGAATCTGTGGAATTCGCCACAGAAGGTTGTAGAGGCCAATTCAGTGGATATTTTTAGGGCAGAGATGGTTTCTTGATTAGTACAGGTGTCAGAGGTTATGGGGAGAAGGCAGGAGAATGGGGTTAGGAAGGAGAGACAGATCAACAATGATTAAATGGTCAAGTAACTTGATGGGCTGAATAGCCTAATTCTACTACTGTTCCTTATAACCTTATGAGTCATCAAGAGAAGCCACAAACATAGGTTACACTCTATGGAGCATGATCTGTATAATAGTGCTTTATTTGTCACATATGCAACTGCACAGAGACAGAAATGGACGGGGAAATGGCAGGTGAAGATTAATTCAAATATGTGTAAGGAGTTGCACTCAGAGGTCAAATGCAGGGGAATATATAAAATTAATGGCAAGACCCTTAACAACATTAACATACAGCTAGATCTTGGGGTCCAATCCATAACTTCCTGAAGGTAGCAAAAGAAGTAGATAGAATGGTATAGAAAGCATATGATATGCTTCCCTTCATCTGTTGGGGCAATAATTATAAGAACCGGGGAGTAATTATGCAGCATTTAAAGACTTTAGTTAGACCGCAAAGTATTGCGTGCACTTCTGGTCACCCAAAGAAAATGGAAGGGATGTGGAAGTATTGGAAAAGATCCAAAAATCCCAGATGCTGCTTGGGTGAAAGGGTATTAGCAATAAGGGCAAGTTGGACAGACTTGCATAGTTTTCTCCGAAACACCAGAGGTTGAGGGGAGACCTGATTGAAGTATATAAAATTATAAGAGGCATAGATAGGTAGACAGCCGGAACCTTTTTTTTCCCCGGGGTGGATATATCAAAGACTAGAGAGCATATCTTTAAGGTAAGAGGGGGCAAAGCTTAAAGGAAATGTGCAGAAGATGATTTTTACAGGTGGGTGCCTGGCATGCATGCCAGGAGTGGTAGTGAAGGTAGATACGATAGTGCCATTTAGGAGGCTTTTAGATTGGCATGTGGATATGCAGGAAAATGAAGACATATGGATCAAGTCAGGCAGATTAAATTAGTTTATCTTGGTGTCTTGTTCAGCACAGACATTGTAGGCTGAAGGGCACTATTCCTAAGCTGTACTGTTCTATGTTAATATATGAACTGCATGTCGTAAGAAAACTTTAAAAAAATGGAATGAGGATGCATGGGATGGACAAACCTGATGGCTTTCAGTTAACAAGAGTAACAGGTAGAGTGGCTAACAAGAGTAAGACAAGTACAGAACAGCCTGTACTGTGAGGCAACAGTACTAATGCTGCACCACTATATTACCACCATAGACTTAAAGTCATTTCTTGAAGAAAGAGCAAAGATGAGAGAGGTGGAGAGTCTATCAAGAAAGGGCACACATACTGTAGCAATGGTCCAATTCCCAGATAGAGTTTGTATGCCCGAGAGACTTCCCGTCAATCAAGCTAGGAGCCAGATAGTTCAGCTGGTGAGTGGCATTGAATTGATAGTTCAGTTGGTGACTGGCATTGAATTTATATTCAACAAGAAATGAACAGTGGCAGGCAATATCACGGCAAGAGACGATGCAAAAACAAAATAACAGAAAAATTGCAATTTTATTGCTCAATGGTTGAAAAGTGCATGATTTTTCAGTGAGCAATTCTGTATTTGTGAAAATCTAGCATTCCACCACCACCCACTGTCTAAATGTTCTTACTGCAGCTTATCAGGAGCTCAAAACCTGTTGTCACTTCAAGCAAACCAACTACAAGAGGAGGGAATAAACTCCAGGGTACCTGCATGACCAAAATATCAGTGTCCCAAATCTGTGCATTTAGCACCGTCCACCATGTCTGCACAGCCTTAAGTTAAGGCATCAGGAGTTTCAGATGGATGAGGAGAAATTTCAACTCAGTGAATTGTAAATTTTTAAAACTGATTTCTACTGGTGCACTGTGGTATTCACCACAACTTGATTTGGCTTCTGGTCTACCACAAGAAATTGCAGAGAGCTATAGATGTAGCTCAGTATTCACACAAACTAGCCTCCTCATCACCTCCATCTACACTTCACACCACCTTGGGAAAACAACCTATATAATCAAGGACCACTCACACCCTAATCATTCCCTCATCTTTCTTCTACTGTTGGACAAAAATACACAAGATTGATAGTACATACAACCAGATTTAGGAACAGTTTCTGCTCAGCTGTTATCAAACTATTGCACCTTCTCGGTAGCTAAAATATTATATTCTGTACTCTGGCATTGTTCTCTTTGCACTGCTTATTATACAGTATGAAATCACTCTCTGCAACCCTGCACACAACTGAAATGAGTTCTCCACAAATTTAAAAATGTGTAAGGATTACCAGGCCCCTGAGTTCTTCAGCTTTCTTTCTTCACAGAGGCACAGAGGTAGAGCCATTGCCTCTTGGCACTGCATATCCGGGTTTGATCCTGACCTCGGGTACTGGCTGTGTGGAGTTTGCACATTTTCTCTATGACTGTAGGTTTCCCTTTGGTGCACTGGCATCCTCCCACATTCCAGAGATATGCATGATTGCATGTCAATTGACCACTGTAGCCCTGGTGTGAAGGTCAAAGGTAGAATCTGGGGGTAAATGCTTAAAATGTGGGTCAATAAAAATTGAATTCATATAGGATTAGTATAAATGTATGTTGATGGTCTGTATAGCCTTGATGGGCTAAAGAGCCTCCTTGTGATTTCTTATGAATCCCATGCTTTAACCTGGTTACATGCAAGAAAATGTGTACGTTAATGTTAAGGTTATAATATTTTTCTTTAAATAGGGAACTTTCTGTCATCCTGAGTTTAAAGTGAATTATCTACCATGGTTTGAGCTCTTAAAACATTCATATTTCAGAGCAATGTGGGCAAAGTGCCTGTGCAAAGTGGATGCAAGGTAGAAGCAGAACACACCTTGTGATTTCACCGGAGGGGGTACCCATGACAATGGTCATTAGTGCTGAATCCTCTCCACCTACAGAAAGAAGATCTACTTTAATGATGGAATGTAGTGGGATCATCCCTAAAGATTCCAGGAAAAGTTTTAATGTCAAACTTCTTCTACTTGTCTGAAATATGAATCCCAAATGGTTCCCGCAGCAATAGACAATAGACAATAAATACTCAATAGATAAGCATATCACAGCCTTATTGTGGTCATGACAAATGTGATTGGTAAGAGCTGATTGATATTGAATCAGAGTGAAAAGACAGAAGCAGGCCCTTTGGCCCAACTTGTTCAAGCCGACCAAGTTGCCTACTTGTGATTGATTCATTTGCCTGTATTTTTCCCAGATTGCTCTATCCATTTTCTATCCACACACCTGTCCAAATGTTTTTAAACACTGTAATTGTACCAGGCTCTACCATTCTCTTTGGTAGATCATTCTACATACCCTCTACACACTGATGCATTCTGATCACCTTTAAATCTTTTCCTTTTCATTATAAATCTCTGCCTCCTTTATCCCAGGAAAAAGACTGAATATCCATCTATGCCCTTCATGATATTATATATCTCTTCAAGTTCACCATTCAGTCTCCTTCGCTCTAGGGAAAAAAATCCCCAGCCTAGTCAGTCTTATAACTCAAGCCCTCCAGTATCAGCGTCACACTTGTGAATCTTTTCTGCTTCCTTTCCAGTTTAATGTCATCCTTCTTATAGCTAGATGACCAGAGCTATGCACAATACTCCACGTGTGATCAAAGCAATGTCTTGCAGAGATAAATCATGACCTGTCTGCCCTTGTACTCACTGCCCAGACCAATGAAGGCATGCCAAACACCTTCATCACCATCTTGTCGAACTGTGTCAGAACTATGCAATTGCATCCAAGGTCTTTCTCCAACCACTTTATTCAACCACTTTTGCAATCACAGTGTCTCAGCTTTCAGATAGGGATTTCAATATCATTGCTGAGCTTGGAAGGTAATTTTGTTCATTATGACTATTTTTGAAAATGATTGCTGCTACCAGAATAAAATTACCAGAACGATTGAAAACATCAACACTTAGTCATCATAGGATCGTCATTGCATTATTAAATTGATTTGTTTGGGTCCATTACCAAGTAAAAGTTTGTAGTTAAGAAGCTTCATTTAGTGAGAAAGCATGCATTACATATTTCATACATAGGTTCATACAGCATGGAAACAGTCCCTTCAGTCCAACCTGCCCATGCCAGCAATGATGGCCCATCTACACTAGTCCCACCCGTCTGTATTTGAACCATATCCCTCAAAATCTTTCCTATCCTTGTACCCACCCAAATGTATTTTAAATGTGGTTATGGTACCTCCCCTGCAGCTCATTCCATATACCTAACACATTCTGTGTGAAAAAGTTGCCCTTCAGGTTTCTATTAAATCATGTGTGGGAAGGAAATGAAGATGCCAGTTTACATTGAAGATAGACACAAAATGCTGGAGTAACTCAATGGGTCGGGTAGCATCTCTGGAAAAAAGGAATAGGTGACGTTTCGGGTCGAGACTCTACTTCAGACTGAGGATTGGACTTGCAGTCTCAGTCAGCAGATCTCTTTTACACTATGTTCTTACAGCATGTAATATTCTGACAATATATTTGCTGAAGTTCAACTGTAATATAAAAAGAAGCAACTCATTCTATGTTTCCTTGGAATCCTTATAACTATAAAACTCTGAGCTTGGATACCAAGGTGTACCAAACCTCGCTCTGGTACACGCCCACCCGCAGCCTCGCTCAGGCCCGGCGCCTGGTGGGGAGGCTGCTGCTCTACGTCCTGGGTAGGTGCTGCCTCTACCCCCTCCCTCTGTGTCCCCCTCCCTTCTGCCCCCCCCCCCTCTCTGCTCCCCCCCCTCCCTCTCTGCCCCCCCCTCCCTTCCCCCCCCCCCTCTCTGCCCCCCCCCCCTCTCTCTGCCCCCCTCCTCCCTCTCTGCCCCCCCCTCCCTCTCTGCCCCCCCCCCCTCCCTCTCTCTCTCTGCCCTCCCTTCCTCTCTGACCCCCCCCTACCTCTCTAGGGAGTGGTGCATAATGGGACCTATGGGTGAGTGGCGGAGTATTGCATTCGGGAACTAGCCCCCCCCTGTGACGCGGCACATCCCCTCACCCCTCAATCTCTACCCCCTCCCTCTCCCTCGCTACCCCCCTCCCCCTCCCCCTCCCTCTCTCTCTCTAGTCCTGCCTGCGTAGTTGGGGGTTATGCGTGAATGGATAGAAGGTAAAAGGAGCGAATAAATAATATTAATATAATAACAAGGGGGGGGGGTTGGTGTGTGTGTGTGTGTGTGGGAGGTGGTTAGTATGTGTGTGTGACGCATTGAGATTTTATTTAAGAAATAATATCGGATGCTTAGGATTTGTTTGTTGAAAAATAAATCACCATGACATTAAAAATCTTTACAAAGCTACTAAACATTGTTTCTCCTGAAATGTTCACATTCTAACTCATTCAGCTTCTGAATTTTTGGGCTGTGTTGTTAATCTTTACTTGAACCTATGATGCCTCAAGCAATAACATCATCCAGGCAAGCAGGGGACGAAGTCCACTAGAATAATGAGTGTGTTATTCAGTATTTTTAACGATGACTAAGAATGATATACTGAGTAATGTGCTATTAACATTTACAAGCGTGAAGGTTTCCGAGCACTGAGATTTGAATCAGTAAACCTATCAAGGAAGCTATATCTTTCCAATGGATTTTCTATTGCATTGCCTGCATACTTTTGGAGGGATGTGTTACCAAGATTATATCAGAGTGCAGGTAGCCCATTTGCACGGAATACATCTGATTTCCAATTGATTAACTGGGAGTAAAATTGCTTAGATTTTGCAATGAGCAAGCATATTTTGCTTTGGCAACTTACAACCTAGCTGTATGAATATTGGCTTCCCTAATTTAAAGAAATCCTTGTTTTTCCTCTCTCTCCATCCCTCCCCTTCCCAGTTATCCAACCAGTTTTACTGTCTCCAACTACATTTTATCTCTGTTTGCTTTGTTGTTACCTTCTCCCAGCTAACAATGATCTATTCTCCATTGTTCTTGATCTCCGTTCCCTTTGCCCTATTTTCACACATTACAAACCTTTTCTATGTATCCCTCTCCCGTGACATGAGTCTGAAGAAGGGTCTCGAACTGAAACGTCACCCATTCCTTCACTCCAGAGATGCTGCCTGTCCCGCTGAATTACTCCAGCATTTTGTGTTTATCTTAAATTATTTATGTCATGTTGTCACTTACGGGCGGAGCACCAAGGCAAATTCCTTGTATGTTAATACTTGGCCAATAAACTTATTCATTCATTCATAACATTTGGTCTAGGGTCCGTGAGACAATTCATCCATTGTGACATTGGCATTTAAGGGGAAGGACATGTATTGCCCCAAGATCACAGGCTGCCTGCCCCAACACCCGCACTGATTGTTCCAGTATATTTCCCAACTTCGATTACTGTGGGTATTGTGCTTCCTGCTCACTGGTAATGTGATGCAATACTCATGCACTCACAGAATGGTTATCCCAGTCTGTAAAACCCCTTTATCAGACTCATGGACAGTTAAAATAGTAAGATTAAACGAGAACTTACCAGTTTGAAGTTTGATCTGTATTTTATGAGGAGTTACGATGAGGGATTACGTTAAGAAGCCCGCCCCAGGACGCATTGCGGCATAACTTCAAAGCAGCGGTGTGGAATCACAGACAGACACGTATTTGAAGTAACATAGTAAAGAATAAAGAGACATCAATTATCAGTTTGATCCATGTAATGAGGGTGGGAGCGGAGGGCACGTAATCCCTCATCGTAACTCCTCATAAAATACAGATCAAACTTCAAACTGGTAAGTTCTTGTTTAATCTTACTATTTTACTTCGGAGTCACGTGAGTGACTTCGTGAAGATTTCAAAGCTCGGTGATTTCAAACCGTGTAACAGCTTATATCACTCGCTGCCGAAGCCTTTGAGGGAGGAAGCGTGTTATCATAATCAACCAATGATTCTGTTTATAGAAAAAACCAATGGTATTTTACAATAACACTGAAGAATTTTAAATGCTCCCCTTGGCTAATTTGAATATTTGCAGATTGGAATCTTCCTGCAAATAAAAACAGGTTTTGTCAACAGTTTATAGTAATTTATTTCTCTGAACGTTTTACCCCCACTATTCTGCTATAGCCAGGATGTGGTTTACAGGCACGTCCATTCTTTTGCCGTTGACGTGGAAGCTTCTCCTGTGGGATGACAACTTTATACATGTTAGTTTTATCCCAGGAGCTTTAACCTGCTTGAGCCATTTCAAAAAAGGCTTGTTACCCGACCACAAGGTGTTTTGTGACCAACCCACAAGGCTTTTCATCTCCCTCACATAATTAGGTTGTGTCTATGTAAGGTAATAGGGTCTTGGCACATACCGTGTTTTCTGGCGGGTAGCCCGTTTTTTATGACTGGATAAGGTGTTCCTGGTCTGGTTTGACCATTCCCTGAACAAATGATAGAGATCTGGTCTGAAGCTGTGAGCATGGTGTCTAGTTGAAAATAGGAGTAGTGACTGGACACTCTGTGCTGCTCCATGTGCCTTTAACATATGTTTTTAGTGCATAGAAGGTTCAGGTTTAGGACTCTGGCTGGTGGGATCCCCTGAAGTGTGGTTAACCACTGTGACATCCCATATATAGGTGTACCTAGTCTAGGGGTTTAGAGTTTTAATACCCTTCAAATTTACCACCAGCCAGTGACCCCATGGCCTGTTGTCCTGTAGCTGTTTTGAAAAAGAACAGGCAGGGCAATTCTAGCTGTGTTGATGGCACTTTAGCCGAATCCTTCATCATGATGAAGGTTCTCCAGGAATTCCAGTCCGTAGTACCTGTATCGGATGAGTAGGTTTTCCCCTTTATCCTTGCAGTACTTCTCTTGATGCTGGACAAGTGTTGTAGTCCAGTGGATGTTCAAAAGGATGCTGACATGGTGTCGATTATTCAGTATAACAATCCCAGTCCCAGAGGCTTGCGCAGAATCTGCAGCTCAGGAGCTTATTTCTCATGGCACAGTTGATTTGTGCCCGGCTCCGATATTAATAATTCTGGGTACTGGAAAAACACCATCCAAGTTTCAACAGCCATGTCATGGCGTGAAGTGAAACAAGGCCTGCGTAAGTCCGTCAGGTACTATCAAATACCTGAAGCAGAATCCTTTTGTACTGTGCGTTGTTCTCGATTGGTGAGGCAGAAGGGAAAAATACATAGAATTAATTTCACCAATGCAGCGTGAACGCATTTGTCTATCAATATTATAAATACATTCTTGAATGACAACATGACCTATAGGTCAGAAAAGTTAATATATATAGCTGACGATCTTTCTGCTGGAACTATCTGTCCCAGAGAAATTTTTTAATGAGGATTCCACTGGCCAAGGGTTCCCCCCCCCCGCGACATACATAGGACATCCCCGAACACCTGGTGATATAGCGTTAATGCAAATAATCGATATCAGTTTCACATTCCATTTTAATTGTCATTGTCAGTGTACAGTACAGCGACAATGAAATGCATTAATATCTGTTGCATCATATAGCTTAATAGTTTTGTTAACTTTATATGAAAACATCTAATTGATGTAGTCCTTAATATTATGTGACCTGGTGTCTGTCACTGTATTTTTCTTACCGCCCAGGTATGTTGTTGATAGTCAAATACATCTATGGATATACCATTGCCAAATTGGTTTGACCAACTTCTCATATGATACCGACTTTATGCTGCCATATGGTTAATATAGGCCACCTCCATAGTGTAGTCTATTTATACCCATACATGCAAGTGCTTTAAAACTCATAAAATTCACCCGAACATTTTTTAGATAATTAATGCCCAGTATAAGTGGTAACCCCACCACTGTCTTTCTGATATTACTTCAGTGGGTAACTTCATGAGATGCTCAATGACAACCTATATGTTGTTTTTGATACTAACATCTGAATGATGTAGACAGAAATGGTACAATTTTTTCCCAATTACTCTGTTATTTGTCGAGTAGTTGGTAGTTTGACCATTACTTTGTGCTTGTTTGTGCCAATTCAACTATGTTGTCTCTTGGCATTCTTCTAGTTACGTGGACTGAATTAATATGAAAGCCAAGATAGTCCAAGAAAGCGCTCTATATGCTGGTAGGAACCAGACCCACCTACCTCCATGGTTATTGGCGGTTTTGTGTTTTCTGTTTTCTGAGTGCTTTTGTTCTGAGGATGTGCTGGCGACGTTGGGGGGGGGGGGGGGCGCATTTTCCAGGGGGTCCGCGGCGGGCCCTGATCTAAAAGATCTTTGGGGATAGTGCGGCCCCAAGCTTTCACCAGTCCCATATTCCAGACATAGACTGGTGGATGCCGTGAGGTGCTGCTGTTAGGGTATCGAAAGTCGTGGTTTGCTCGTCCCTTGGCCTGCCCTCATGATGCCGAAGGTTTTTGATACCTCTTCGATCTCCTTCAGATTTTTGTTCAGATCTCTCCCAAATAGCAGTGAGTCTGCCTCCGCTGCTGGGCTTTGCTCAAGCCTGCATATTTGAGATTGAGGGCAGGTGTTGTATTTCCCTTCAGAGATTATTTAGTTCGAATCGTGTTGATCTCGTTATCTCCACAGAACAAGCATAGGCTGTGATAGCTGACATCAGGAGCCTTCGGATCCGCTGTAGCTTGAGTTTTTATGCCCGCATAAGGGCCCCCACAACTTCCAGATTTTGCTGTTTTAGGCTTATTCCCCTTAAGGGCCTCATAGTTCTCTGGTGCTGTATATTCTTGCTGGCTGCCATTGTTTTGGCTCCGGCGGTGCTCCAGCCCGTGGGGTTGCTACGAAGCGGTCCACGACACCCAACAGCTGTTCCTGATCCTGCACCTCATGCATACTCCCGATTTTGTCCGCCTGCCCCATTTGCAGACCAGCCCTGCCCTGGTCACCAATGCTAGCCTCCTGCTCCAACCCGTGGTATGAGGGTAGCAAAGGGCAGTGCCTGAATGACACTATGGAGGAGGTGCCTGTCCTGTCTCGCCGGGAGCGCTGCTGTTCCTGGTGGACCTTCTCCTCCAGGAGCTGCTAAGTGCAGCTCAGGCGGCTGTCTCTCTCTGCTTTGGTAGAGACATGTCCCCCTCCGACGAATCGGAGACGACCGGCCGTTTGGCTTCCTGGCCGCTTTCCCAGTCCGCCGTGTAGGCTCTGGCGAGACTGGCTTGGCTCGGTCTCAGGGATAGCGAAAACGGTCTGCGAGCGATGCTGCCGCCGGTTGCTGCCCCGCTGGTAGAGTTGGAGCGGGGCAGTTTCTCTTTGCGAGTTTTTTGCGTTGAGTTCCTGAAATCTGTAATAAAACACAACTGCAAACTCACCTTTCCAATGCCCAAGAGCCGCTCCTGCAGCTCAGGCGGCTGTCTCTCCCCCTCCTGGGTGGAGAGACGTCCCAGTCCGATGTCAGCTCCACCGCCGGGTTTTACACACATCCAGCCCGCTGCTCAGGTGCTAGCGGGCTGGCTCGGTCGCGGTGTCGGGTTTGCGGACCGCCCGCTAAGCGGTCCACCCCTGTTTGCTGCCCAACGACGTCCTTTCGTCGAGCGGGCAGGTGCAGCATTTCCCCCCAAGCCCGCAGCTGATGCTGACGGGCTTGATGCAGAGTCGGGAGCGGGGCGCTGATTAGCGGTCCTCGCTCTCTCTCTCTCTGCACTCGGGCTGCTGCTCACCTGCACTCGGGCTGCAGCGCACTCCACGCCAGCACTGCACAGTGGGTCCCCCTAACGGCTCCGCAAAAGTCGGAAGCCTCCTCCAGCCCACCTGCCTGCCTCACCTGGACAGTACTCGCGAGCGAGCGAGGACTGAGGGGACCCCAACGCAGTGCTAGCGCCGTCTTCCTGCGCTCTCAATGTTGCCCCTGTGGAGAGTTTACCGGCACCGGCACAGCTCCCATTCATGGTCCGCCGGCGCTCTCTCTCCCTAGTAGCGTCTTTCCTCCCCTCCCTCGAACGGAAAACTCCTCCCGGAGTCCAAGGGGGCCGCTTGCACGCCCTGCGGGAAACAAGCAGACGCAAAGGGGCTGTAACAGTAAAGGTAAGTACTTACCTAAACTTAGATTTTTTCTCGTTTCTTCGGGAGCCCTGACTCCCGGCTGCCGCTTTGCATGCTGAAACGTAATGCCGCAATGCGTCCTGGGGCGGGCTTCTTCACGAAGTCACTCACGTGACTCCGAAGTAAAATTGTCAGTCGGCAAACTTCAGACCTGTTAAAAGAAGAAAATATTGTTAACAGATGATCTCTGACGCCTCTCTCCCTTTTTTTAAATCTTTTTGTCTCCATCACAAGGGATGGACTGTTAAATAATGACACCAAAAAAACCCATCGACTCCCATGGTTATCTGGTCTACACTCCCACAAATCTGACCTCTTGCAAAGGCACTATCCCCTACTCAATTTCTCTGTCTCTGCCGCATTTGCTTCCATGATGAGGCTTTCCTTCTCGGGCATCCAAGATGTTGTCTTTCTTTGTTAAACGTGTTTCCCCTCCTGCTATCATAGATGAATCCCTCACCTGCATCTCCATAGTGTCCTGCAGTTCTGCTTTCGCTCCCCCTCCCCCTCCCCCTATAGGCAATAAGGATAGAGATTCCCTGGATCTTACCTTTCACTCCACCAGTCCCGCATCCAACACATCATCTTCTGACAGCAAACCATCACACCCAGACAAGCTCAATACGTTCTACACATGCTTTGACATGGAAACACTGTTGTGCATTCCCCCGGCTCCCACAACCCCTCGATGGTATTAGAATCTCAATCACAGCGGCCGACGTCAGAAGATCATTCAGGAGGGTGAACTCTCGGAAAACATCTGGATCTGATCGTATACTGGTCATGTTCTTAAAATCTTTGCAGACCAACTGGGTGGAGTTTTTGTGGACATCTTCAACCTCTCATTACTGAGGTCTGAGATTCCTACCTGCTTTAAAATGGCATCAATAATGCGAATGGCATCAATAATAATCAATGGCTCAAGATGATTAAGGTGACACTAATGTCTGTGGTGATGAAGTACTTTGAGAGGTTGATTCTGGCATATATTAATTCCTACATCAAAAAGAACCTGTACCCACTACAATTTGCCTACCGTGGTAACAGCTCAAAAAAGGATACAATCTCGCTGGTTCTCGACCCCTTGGACAATAAAAACATATACATCAGGCTGTTCATAGACTACAACTTAGAATTCAACACCATCATCCCTTCCAAACTGATTAAGAAGCTCTTGGAACTGGGTCACTGAACATATCTCTGCAACTGAATCCTCGACTTCATCATCAACAACAGATCACAATTAGTATGAATTGGCAGCAACACCTCCTCCTTGATATCCATCAGCACAGGAGCACCTAAAGGCTGCGTGCTCAGCCCCTGCTCTATTCACTCTGTACTGTGTAGCCGGACACAGTTACCACTCCATCTTCAAATTCACCCATGACCACAGTTTTACAGGTAGCAACAATTCAGAATACAGTAGGGAGATTGATCGACTGATCGAATGGTGCTGTTATTCATTGGTTACAGCTCAGCATATAACACAATCATCCCCTCCAAGCTGGTTACGAAACTCGCAGAACTGGGTCTCTGCACATCCCTCTGCAATTGGACCCTCGACTTCCTCATTCACAGACCACAGTCTGCTCGTATTGGTGGAAATGTGTCAGCCTCGATAACAATCAGCACGGGAGCCCCTCAAGGCTGTGTGTTCAGCCCCTGCTGTACTCACTCTATACTCATGACTGCGTAGCCAGTCATAGTGCAAACTCCATCATAAAGTTCGCTGACGACACCACTGTTGTGGGACATATTACTGATGGGGAAGGGTCAGAGTATAGAAGAGAGATCGAGTGACTGTCCATATGGTGCCTAATAACCTGGCCCTCAACACCAGCAAAACCAAGGAACTGATTGTGGACTTTGGATGTAGTAGGATGGGAACCCACAGTTCCATTTATATCAACGGGTTGATGGTTGAAAGGGTCAAGAGCTTCAAATTCCTGGGCGTGCACATCTCTGAAAATCTCTACTGGTCTGAGAACACTAATGCAATTATTAAGAATGCACATCAACGCCTCTACTTTCTGAGAAGATTACAGAGAGTTGGTTTGTCAAGTAGGACTCTCTCTATCTTCTACAGGTGCACAGTAGAAAGCATGCTGACCAGTTGCATCATGGCTTGGTTTGACAACTTGAGAGGAAAAGACTACAAAAAGTAGTAAACACTGCCCAGTCCATCATCGGCTCTGACCTTCCTTCCATCAAGGGGATCTATCGCAGTCACTGCCTCAAAAAGGCTGGCATTATCATCAAGGACCCACACCATCCTGGCCACACACTCATCTCCCCGCTACCTTCAGGTACATCAGAGACCCACACAACTCAGGCCACACTCTCATTTCATTCTTGCAATCTGGAAGAAGGTTTAGGAGCCTGAAAACTATAACATTCAGGTTCAGGAGCAGCTTCTTCCCAACTACCATCAAGCTATCAAATATTACAACCTCCTAACATTGCAATAAGCTCCAATCAACATGGGGAGGGGGGGTCATTGTTTTTTTTGTAATTATTATTGGGTTTGTGTAATATATATGTTTGCAAATCTTGTGTTGCTGCAAGTAAGAATTTTATTGTTCCGATATGGGACATATGACAATAAAACACACTTGATTCTTGACTCTTGAACTACAAAAGAAAACTAAACATAAAAACCGCCTTAGGTGGTGAGATGCAATGTTACTGTATGTGAAGAATTTTCATTTACTTATTTAGAAAAAAAACCTTTTATTCTAAACCTTTTCATTTACTTATTTAGAAAAAAAAGTATTTAGCTATATATTCTAAAACTAAATTCATGCTTATTATAGTGTGCATGTATGGTATTATGATTTTAGCATTGAATAGACCTATGATAGTGCCACCTGCCTGCGGAACAGAATCTGAAAGTTTCTGAAAAATAATTCTGAGATTTTAGTTTTACCTTCCATTAATATGGGAGTGATCAGGAATTAATGTTGTAAGATTGAAACTGTTATTGAGACTTCAGAATGAGGGTACTGGTGGGCGTTGTACGATTTAATCATAGGTATCTTATTTGTCTGCTTAAATAAAGAAAACCATTGTATTACCACACAAGGCTGTGATATTTTAGTCATCTGATCAGGTTTCATCTCTTAAGGCAACAGTCATCTTACCTACCTAGAATGAGCCTTTAATAAACATTCAAATAAAGCTTTCTAACAAATAGATTATTTCGATAGTTGAAGCAATAAAAACAGGTGATGTCAACTAACTGCAGATAGCTCTGCTCCAACATTTATTTCTATAACATGAGTTGAATCAGGAATTAGATAACCACTTTAAAGTCATGTTGGAAATTAAAAAGCAGACTAAAAACTACCTGCACTCAGTCCACCTTGGCCACTGCCAAGTTTGGCCTTTCTAATGGAACACAACCATCATGTTATATCAGAACTTATAAAGCAATTTGTATAGATACACAGACAGGAACGTTTCGAGAGATGTGGGCCAAACATGGGCAGGACTAGACTAGATGGGGCATTTTGGTTGGCATTGTCAAGTTGGGTTGAAGGGCCTGTTTCAGTGCTCTATGACACCATGACTAACTACCTGTGCACTCAGAATTACAATTCAGACTTGCACTTTTTGTCTAATTTTGGTATAACAGCAAGGTTTACAAGCAAGTTGATCACCAAACTCGGTAACCTGGGCATCGACCCCTCCCTCTGCAACTGGATACTGGACTTTCTAACCAACAGACCCCAGTCTGTGAGGTTAGACAAGCACACCTCTTCAACCCTCACCCTGAACACCGGCGTTCCTCAGGGCTGTGTGCTGAGCCCCCTCCTCTACTCCCTCTTCACCTATGACTGCACACCTGTACATGGTACTAACACCATCATCAAGTATGCAGATGATACAACGGTGATTGGCCTCATCAGCAACAACGATGAGCTGGCCTACAGGGAGGAGGTCCAGCACTTAGCAGCATGGTGCGCTGACAACAACCTGGCCCTTAACTCCAAGAAGACCAAGGAGCTCATTGTAGACTTCAGGAAGTCCAGAGGCGGCACGCACACCCCCATCCACATTAACGGGACGGAGGTGGAACGTGTTTCTAGCTTCAGGTTCCTGGGAGTCAACATCTCCGATGACCTCTCTTGGACCCACAATACCTCTACTCTGATCAAGAAGGCTCATCAGCGTCTCTTCTTCCTGAGAAGACTGAAGAAGGTCCATCTGTCTCCTCAGATCCTGGTGAACTTCTACCGCTGCACCATCGAGAGCATCCTTACCAACTGCATCACAGTATGGTATGGCAACTGCTCTGTCTCCGACCAGAAGGCATTGCAGAGGGTGGTGAAAATTGCCCAACGCATCACCGGTTCCACGCTCCCCTCCATTGAGTCTGTCCAAAGCAAGCGCTGTCTGCGGAGGGCGCTCAGCATCGCCAAGGACTGCTCTCACCCCAACCATGGACTGTTTACCCTCCTACCATCCGGGAGGCGCTACAGGTCTCTCCGTTGCTGAACCAGCAGGTCGAGGAACAGCTTCTTTCCGGCTGCTGTCACTCTACTAAACAACGTACCTCGGTGACTGCCAATCACCCCCACCCCCGGACACTTATTATTTATTTTTTTTATTCAAAATCGTTTGCTATGTCGCTCTTCAAAGGAGATGCTAAATGCATTTCGTTGTCTCTGTACTGTACACTGACAATGACAATTAAAATTGAATCTGAATCTGAATCTTGAATCTGAAGTTGTACAGGGTCTTGGTGAGACCACACCTGGAGTATTGCGTACAGTTTTGGTCTCCTAATCTGAGGAAAGACATTCTTGCCATAGTACAGAGAAGGTTCACCAGACTGATTCCTGGGATGTCAGGACTTTCATATGAAGAAAGACTGGATAGACTCGGCTTGTACTCGCTAGAATTTAGAAGATTGAGGGGGGATCTTATAGAAACATACCAAATTCTTAAGGGGTTGGACAGGCTAGATGCAGGAAGATTATTCCCGATGTTGGGGAAGTCCAGAACAAGGGGTCACAGTTTAAGGATAAGGGGGAAATCTTTTAGGACCGATATGAGGAAAACATTTTCTCTGGAATCTCTGGAATTCTCTGCCACAGAAGGTAGTTGAGGCCAGTTAATTGGCTATATTTAAGAGGGAGTTAGATGTGGCCCTTGTGGCTAAAGGGATCAGGGGGCATGGAGAGAAGGCAGGTACAGATACTGAGTTGGATGATCAGCCATGATCATATTGAATGGCGGTGCAGGCTCGAAGAGCCGAATGGCCTACTCCTGCACCTATTTTCTATGTTTCTATGTCTGTGTAAATTCCTTCTGTCCATGTTATACTAGGAGCACTGTTCTGAGGAAGAACAGAGGTGGTGATTCAGAAATACTGATGTGTGATAAGCAGAAACACAAATGCCACCAATGCTGGAATTTGATAAGTAAGTGATGATGATTTTCAAGTGGGAGTTAGATTTAGATCTTAGGGTTAACGGAATCAAGGGATATGGGGAAAAAGCAGGAATGGGGTACTGATTTTAGATGATCAGCCGTGATCATATTAAATGGTGGCTCAAAGGGCCGAATAGCCTACTCCTGTACCTATTTTTCTATGTTTCTATGTTTCTATGATAGGAAACATTAAGGGAGAGCTGAAGGGCAGATGGGACCAGAACCCCCAGATGAAGGAGGTGAGAGGCTGTTAAGTGAAATGAATGTTTAGGAAGGAACTGCAGATGCTGGTTTGCACCAAAAAGATTGACACAAAATGCTGGAGTAACTCAGCGGGTCAGGCAGCATCTCTGGAGAAAAGGAATAGGTCATGTTTTCGGTCGAGACCTGCCTTCAGACTGAGAGTACAGGGAGAGGGGAACCGGAGGGTTTTGAAGGGTCTCGAGGTGAAATGAATGGGTGGGTGAGTGTTATCCTTCTCTTTTATTGTTACTGCTAAAAATACTAATGGTCGCCTCTCACATGTGTACATAAGGTGGGTAGGGCCTGTATTTTATTAATGAGCACAACATTGCAGGTTGCCTCCAGGCCTTAGCTGAATGTATGAGGTGGAAAATGGTATCAGGAAGCCAAAGTTTGTGGTGTCAAATGTTTGCTTCTGTCTTTGTACTGTTCAGTTACAGGCATTTGTGACTCACCCTTGAAACTGTGTGAGAGACCAGCACATAGTCATGGAGATATATATCTGACTACCACAGAATATGCATTGAAACAGCCTTTGTCTCCCTTGCTGCCATAACATTTCAAAACCTTTATCTTGTTAAACAGAACAAACTGGAAATAACGCAATCGCCTCACCTTAAAAAATTCCTCCTCAGAGCTATGAGTTGTCACTTTTCTCAAGCTTATTTTTCGCTTTTGTTTTCAGAAAACTGTTAACATAAACTCGACATTCCTTAAATAATTTTTACCAACATTGCCTCCATATTTAGACAGCCTGTTTTTTTAGTTAACACATTTAGGAAGAACAAAAAAAGTTATTCTTGGTTTAGTTTAGTTTAGTTTAGTTTAGTTTAGAGATACAGCGTGGAAACAGGACCTTCAGCACAGTGATCCCCGCACACCTACACAATCCTACACACTTTAGGGACAATTTACATTCATACCAAGCCAATTAACTGTATTTCTTTGGAGTGTGGGAGGAAACTGAAGATCTTGGAGAAAACCCAAGCAGGTTGCGGGGAGAATATACAAATTCTGTACAGACAAGACCCGTAGTCAGGATCGAACACAGGTCTCTGGCGCTGTAAGGCAGTTGTTCTACGGTCACGCCACCGTGCCACCCAAAAAAAGATGAAAATCTCCTTCTTACATTTTACAGCAAGGTGGCCATCTACTTCATGATGTGTTATCATTTTTAACCCAACTCAACACACAGGGCTGGCATTTATTGCGCATCTGCCTAGTAGAAGCAGGATCTTTTATTTCAGGTTGGATGACAAGCTGTCAGTGCCAGTTCTATTGCCAATGCATTAATCATGACACCTCCTTATTTACTCCATCCAGGGTCCTGACAGTCCTTTCAGGTGAGGCAGAGATTCACTTGCATCTCTTCCAACCTCATTAACTGTATTTGTGGTTCTCGGTGTGGGCTCTTATTTATCGGCGACACCAAGTGCAGACTGGACGATCATTTTACTGCACACTTACACTCAGTCACACTTACACTCAGCCCTCTCTCTCTCTCTCTCTCTCTCTCTCTCTCTCTCTCTCTCTCTCTCTCTCTCTCTCTCTCTCTCTCTCTCTCTCTCTCTCTCTCTCTCTCTCTCTCTCTCTCTCTCTCTCTCTCTCTCTCTCTCTCTCTCTCTCTCTCTCTCCACCCTCTCTCCCCCTCTCCCTCTCCGCTTTAGTGTTTATTCTTTTTTATCAGTCGTGCGTGCTTTTGTTGCCATTCATCACCATTCTGAGGAGGTAGGGTTACTCTGTGGAGTGATTTTGGGGTATTTTACAACTTCTGACCAGATGGACATCGGTAAAAACAAAACCCATTTATTACAGGGTGCATGTGTGTAAATGCATACTTGGCCACTTTTGTAATTATGTAAAACTAATGTGGTATTGTCTTTTTTGCACACTACACTGAATTTCAGTAGTGGAGTAGTAGTGTTCAACAGATTCTAATCATGAGTTTTATATTCAGATGAGCAAGGCAAAAAATACAGGCTGTTTTCCTCAAACATCTTGTCACTAGATGGCAATATAAGCCTGTGTGAAGAAAGCTTTCACAAACACTGAACTGCAAGATTTCTCTCTAGTCTCACTGGAGTGGTGTGATATAAATTAATCACCAAACTCTGGGAAATCACATACCATATACCACTCAATCTCCCAAACCTTTGGCGGATTCACACGTGAATAGTGTTACTAGCAACTTTAATGCCTACAATGTCTCTGTGTCTTCATATTCACATAAACATCTTAGATAGGTGGGGTTTTTTATTCACATTGTGAAGGATATGTTAGTGTTAGAAAATAATGATTTTGTCTTTGTTGGTTCCGTAAATAATCTTGTTCATTTTGTTCTTTGCTTGCTCCTTACACTTTAAGTTATATTGCACAACGTTTTCTCGATCACGTTGCTTTGTATGATCTTTGACTGTCAATTACAAGATGGGATAATGTACATTTTTAACAGCAGTGCAAAATTATGCATTTAGCTGGCTAGCCATTACATACTACTCAGTCTGTAATTCCATTGATATCAAGTGGATTAATCGATCAGTTGACTCAACTTGGTATTGAGTGTCAAAATGTTTCATAGAAACATAGAAACATAGAAATTAGGTGCAGGAGTAGGCCATTCGGCCCTTCGAGCCTGCACCGCCATTCAATATGATCATGGCTGATCATCCAACTCAGTATCCCGTACCTGCCTTCTCTCCATACCACCTGATCCCCTTAGCCACAAGGGCCACATCTAACTCCCTCTTAAATATAGCCAATGAACTGGCCTCAACTACCCTCTGTGGCAGAGAGTTCCAGAGATTCACCACTCTCTGCGTGAAAAAAGTTCTTCTCATCTCGGTTTTAAAGGATTTCCCCTTTATCCTTAAGCTGTGACCCCTTGTCCTGGACTTCCCTAACATCGGGAACAATCTTCCTGCATCTAGCCTGTCCAACCCCTTAAGAATTTTGTAAGTTTCTATAAGATCCCCTCTCAATCTTCTAAATTCTAGAGAGTATAAACCAAGTCTATCCAGTCTTTCTTCATAAGACAGTCCTGACATCCCAGGAATCAGTCTGGTGAACCGTCTCTGCACTCCCTCTATGGCAATAATGTCCTTCCTCAGATTTGGAGACCAAAACTGTACGCAATACTCCAGATGTGGTCTCACCAAGACCCTGTACAACTGCAGTAGAACCTCTCTGCTCCTATACTCAAATCCTCTTGCTATGAATGCCAACATACCATTCGCTTTCTTCACTGCCTGCTGTACCTGCATGCCTACTTTCAATGACTGGTGTACCATGACACCCAGGTCTCGCTGCATCTTCCCTTTTCCTAATCGGCCACCATTTGGACAATAGTCTGCTTTCCTGTTTTTTTGCCTGTTTTCTACGTGGTCCAGATTATACTAGGTGTATTTTAGGCAATAGTCTGAAATAAAGCTTCCAATTCAAAACATTGTCTGTCCATTTAACTCCACAGGTGTTGTTTGACCTCATGAGATGCTCTATGAGTTTTTTTTTACTCTATGTTCACACTTATTTATTCATTATAAGTCTTACAATTGTAGCTCATTGTCATCTTCACCAGAATTTTCAACCTCTCCCTGGACCAGGCAGTTATTCCGTCCTGCCTAAAATCAGCCACAATCGTCCCAGTGCCGAAGAAGTCTCCCATCACTAGCCTAAATGATTACCGTCCTGTGGCCCTCACTCCGGTAATCACGAAGTGCTTCGAGAGATTGGTCCTCCAGCACATCAAGGACTATCTACCACCAGACTTCGACCCCCACCAATTCGCTTATCGCCAAAATAGATCCACGGAAGACGCCATTACCGTAGCTCTCCACTCTGTGCTCAGCCATCTGGAGCAGGGGCAGAGCTACGTCCGGATGCTCTTTGTGTATTATAGCTCAGCTTTCAACACAATCATTCCGGACATTCTCATTGATAAATTGGATAAAAGATTTCCTCACCAACCGGCCCCAAACTGTGAGACTCGGCCCCCACCTCTCCTCCACTCGCAGGTTGAGTACCGGCTCCCCACAGGGCTGTGTGCTAAGCCCCCTCCTATACTGTCTCTACACACACGACTGTAGTCAGGCCCACAACAACAACCGCATCGTCAAATTTGCTGACGACACTACTGTAGTCGGACTTATTTCAAAGGGAGACGAGGCAACCTACAGAGAGGAAGTCCTGAAGTTGACAACCTGGTGCTCAGAAAACAATCTGGCTCTGAACACCAGGAAAACAAAAGAGCTCATTGTCGACTTCAGGAGGCACAGCACCGACATGGGCCCCCTATATATCAACGGCGAGTGTGTGGAGAGGGTCAACACCTTCTGGTTTCTGGGTGTCCTTATCTCTGCTGACATCTCATGGACAGACAACACGACAGCGGTCATCAAGAAGGCTCAGCAGCGGCTGCACTTCCTGAGGGTCCTCAGGAAGCACAACCTGGACTCTAACCTGCTGCTGACCTTCTACCGCTCGTCCATCGAGATCCTGCTAACATACTGCATTACAGCATGGTACGGCAGCTGCACCATGGCAGACAGGGAGAGGCTTCAGAGAGTAACTAGGACAGCACAGAAGATCATTGGTTGCCCTCTCTCCTCCCTGAAGGATATTTACACCTCCCTTTGCCTTAGCAGGGCAAAGAATATCATCAAGGACAGCTCCCATCCTGCGTTTGGACTGTTTGACCTGCTGCCCTCTTGAAGGCGCTATAGGTGCATCAAATCTAGGACAAATAGACTCAGGAATAAGAGGGAACTGCAGAGAGGAACTGCTCCTCCTCCCTTTCCCTTTCTTGTCCCCACCCACCCCCGCCCCCGATCAGTCTGAAGAAGGGTTTCGGCCCGAAACGTTGCCTATTTCCTTCGCTCCATAGATGCTGCTGCACCCGCTGAGTTTCTCCAGCTTTTTTGTGTAACCTTAGACTCAGGAATAGTTGTTTTCCGAAAGTCATAACTACTCTTAATTCACACATGCACTGACTTCACAGCCCAACACCCGGACTTCCATCTATTCTATCCACGTACTGAAATTTGGAACTATAATGTGTATTGTAACTGTAATTTTTAATATTATTATTTATTTTTTTTAATACTTCATATAATCTTTAAACATCTGCCTAAGAATACTACCTATTCATCCTTCACCATTTTGCCTTTATAGATATGTATATAGCGCCGCAGAATTGTGCACCTATCCCCCCTCCCCCTTTTGTTTTGTTTTCTGTTTCTTGATTTTTATACTAAATTATATGTATGCACTGAGGACGAGCTGCTTTTAATCTCATTGTACATGTATAGTGACAATAAATGGCATATCTCTATCTCTGTAGTCTTTGAGCTTGGTGTAGCTTAGTTTAGAGATACAGTGCAGAACCAGGCCCTTCGGCCCACCGAGTCTGTGCTGACCAGCGAATTCTGTACTACACACTCGGGACCATGTACAATTTACAGAAGCCAAATTAACCTGCAAACCTGTATGTCTTTGGAGTGTGGGAGGAAGCTGGAGCACCTGAGGAAAACCCACGTGGTCACAAGGAAAATGTACGAACTCTGTACAGACAGCACTCGTAGACAGGATTGAGTCAAGAGAGTCAAGAGTCAATTTAATTGTCATTTGGACCCCTGGAGGTCCAAACGAAATGCCGTTTCTGCAGCCATACATTACACACAAATAGACCCCAGACACAACATAATTACATTTTACATAAACATCCATCACATAGCTGTGATGGAAGGCCAAAAAAAACTTATCTCTCCACTGCACTCCCCCCCCCCCCATGTCAGAGTCAAAGTCAAAGCCCCCAGCTGGCGATGGCGATTGTCCCGCGGCCATTGAAGCCACGCCGGGTGGTGCGAGGTCGCACACCGGGTCTTGATGTTGGAGCCCCCGGTGTGCGCTCGCAAAGTCCCGCGGCCATTCCAGCCGCGCGGGGCAGTGGTGTCAGGCCCCGCTCCAGGAGCTCTTCAACCCCGCAACACGGGCGGGAGAATTCGCCGTTGCAGGAGCCCCGAAAAGCGGTCTCCCTCCAGGGATCCGCGGGCTCCCGGTGCCGCCGTCCGCAGACCCGCAGTAGCAGCCTCCGACTCAGCAGCAGCAGCGGCATCGGCAGCAGCAGCAGCAGCAGCGGCAGCGGCAGCAGCAGCGCTCCTCCACCGCTCCACCCGCTCCGGTCTCGGCCAGCTCCGCGACGGCAACGGTGAGTCGGCACCAGAGTCCCCGGCTTCTTCCCGTTGGAGGCCGCTCCTCGTTGCAGCCCCAACGACAACGGAAACCCGACGAGAAAAGGTCGGGTCTCCAGTGCAGGGAGAGATTCAAAAGTTCCCCCCCCCCCCCCACCCCACCCCCATCCCCCCCCCACACACACACCCCCAACATAAAATAACAAAAACTACATAAAAACACAGACAAAAAATAATAAAAGTTACATCATTGAACCGGGGTCTCTAGCATTGTAATCCACCAATTCCACTGCAGCGCCACCATGCTGTTTTAGCTAATGAGTGAATAGTTTGTATTTCAGAACATTAACTAACCTGTGATGTAACTTCACTCTTAATGGCATGTTATGTAACTCCTGTAATTTAATCCTAGTATAAACTTGTACATAGCTCATAAGACAGCTAAACAATAAAAGATGCGACATGGAGATCAAAGTTATACGTTCAATGTTCACAATGTGCATGCATGCAACTATATTCCTGGCATTCATTTCTATTGGTTTCAAAAGCAGAGTTCAATGTGTATATTTTACTGTGTTTGTGCTAAGTATGTACAACAGAGTTTATTTCTGCCTATGCTTTTCATTGGTGATGCATCAGTGAATTAGCCACTAATCCCAATAGTTGAAAACAAAAGGGTATCTCCTTGTTCCTGTCAACAACATCAATGATCTTTATGGAACAAAATAAAGTGTGAACTGCTCTTGGCACCATTAAGAAATATATTTTTACACAAAGCCTCCAGGAGATTTTTGAAAGAAAGGCCTGCCTAATGTAATGCTTTTAACAAGCCTTCAGGAAACTCAAAGTGCTTCAGGGCCAATGTAAAATCTATTTGAAGTGCAGTTGCTGTTGTAAAATAGAGAATGTGAGATCCAATTTGAGTACAACAATCTCCCATAAAGAATAACGTGATACTAACAACTGCTTCCACCATGTAGTTTAAGGGATGAATAATTATTGGGGTTTCAAAGATAACTCCCTTTCATTTCAAAACAATTATACAGTTATACAACATAGAAACAGGCCCTTCACTCAAATGGTAATGACCAGCCCATTATACCAATCCTACACTAACCTCACTTTCTTCTATTCCTCTCACAATTCCACTGACTCCCCTCAGATTCCACCTACATATGAGAGGCCAGTTAACCTCCCAACCTATATACCTTTGGTATGTGGGAGGTAAATAGAGCATTGAGTGGAGACCCATGTAAAGGACATGACAACTCCACAAAGACAGTACCGGAGGTCAGGAACAAACCCAGATTTTTATGAGGTTGCAACTCTCCCAGCTGTGCCACTGCATGCCGACTGTTTTGCTCCAACTTGCTTTATGTCAGGATGTGCAGGAAGGAACTGCAGATGCTGGTTTACACCAAAGATAGACACAAAAAGCTGGAGTAACACAGCGGGTCATGCGGCATCTCTGGACAAAAGGAATAGGTAACGTTTCAGGTCGAGACCCTTCTTCATTCATTTGTTCTATGTAAATTTTCATGCCTCTAGTTTCCCTCTTCCCTGACTGTCTGAAGAAGTCTGTCAATCTGAAAAGTCAACTATTCCTTTTCTCCAGAGATACTGTCTGATACACGGAGTTACTCCAACTTTTTGTGTCTATCTTCTGCTTTATGTCTGTGTCACTTGACCTTTTACCTCCACCTAAAAGCTTATCTGACAGTGCAGCACACCCACAAAACCAAGCCTAAAATCAGTCTGATATTTTCTTACAAATAATCAATACGCATTCTTATTTGGTCTCCCTGCGCATTCTTTTAAAACAAATAACTTCTTTGGGTTTCTGGCTGACTAAGATAGTGAAACAATTTGATGTAACTAAGCTGAGCATAATTCAGTCATTATGTTGCAATATTTCACAAGGAAATAACATGCTATTGTGGTCAGCAAATTAAGGGAGCCAGGCAACTAATTTAATCTTACATCAAGAAATCCAAGAGAAATTTGATCATTGAAATGCATGCAGGGAAAGCTACCATGAGATAGAAAAGCAGAGTTTTCCAAGTTGTTAACTGATAACAAGCTCATGTCTTAACAACTTTCCAGGTAGAAATTCCTAAAAAAAGTCAAAACAATGATTCAGTGGAAACAGGCCCTCGGCCTAACTTGCCCACACCGGCCAACATGTCCCATCTACACTCCTCCCACCTGCCTGCATTTGGCTCATATCCCTCTAAACCTGTCCTATCCCTGTACCAGTCTAAATGTTTCTCATTTCTCATTTCTCAAAAGGTTGCACGTTCCATACACCTACCACCCTTTGCGTGAAAAAGTTAACCCTCAGGTTCCTTTTAAATCTTTTTCCCCTCACCTTAAACCTATGTCCTCTGGTTTTGGCTCTCGATTCGCCTATTCTGGCCAAGTGAATCTGTGTGACGACCCAATCTAGTCCTCTCATGATTTTGTACACCTCTATAAGATCACCCTCATCCTCCTGCGCTCGAAGGAATAGAGTCCTAGCCTGCTCAACCTCTCCCTATAGCTCAGGTCCTTGATCCTGGAAACATCCTCATCTATCATCTCTCCACCCTTTCCAGCTTGACAACACCTTTCCAACAAAATGGTGCCTAGAACTGAACACAATATTCTAAATATGGTCTCACCAACATCTTATATAACTGCAATATGACCTCCCAACTTCTATACTCAAAGGTACACAAAAATGCTGGAGAAACTCAGCTGGTGCAGCAGCATCTATGGAGCGAAGGAAATGGGCAATGTTTCGGGCTGAAACCCTTCTTCAGACCCTTCTTCTATACTCAAAGCTCTGACTGATGGCTAATGTGCCAAAAGCCTTTCTGACCACCCTATCTACTTATGATGCCACTTTCAATGAACTATGTACTTGAACCCCTAGATCTCTCTGCTCTACAACATCCCCAGAGCCCTACTATTCACTGTGTAGGTTCTGCCCATGTTAGTGCTCCCACAATGAACCTTACATTTCGTAGTATTCCTACTCCTCAGCCCACCTGCCCAACCGATCAATGTCCTGCTGCAATTTTTGACACCCATCTTCACTATCTCCAATACCACCCACTTTTGTGTAATCTGAAAACTTGCTAACCATGCCATGTACGTTCTCATCCAAATCATTGATATAGGTGACAACAGCAGTAGACCCAACACCAGGCCTCCAGTCTAAAAAGCAACCTTCCACCATCACCCTCTGCTTCCTTTCATGAAGCCAATTTTCTATTCATTTTTTTTAATTATAGCCCTCTAAAGCAAACTTGGAGATGGCACTTGCAAAATACTAAGATTAATTTTTATTATATCTAATTCCTATGCAACCATCTCACTGTATTTTTCTGACAAAATTACCCCGCTTTTACTCAGATTGCTGTAGTTTCTGTTCCCTCTGCTCTTTAGCAGATATTGCTTAGTCAGTAAATCATCTTTGTCTCAAACGTGATGGGTTGTTTGTTGTGCATTAGATGCATTGGCAAATCCATTGTTGGGAATAAAACTTTTTGTTGTGTGGAATGTGCCATGGCACCTCAATTCACTAAACATCCCTCCTGGGCTAAAATCTTTAAAGCTTTTGTGTACAGTGAATGTACTGGTGATGCCGTTTGTTCTTGATGGGCAAGGTTTGGTAAAATCAAACCAACACTATACCACTCTACACAATGCTTGCACCCAATCCGTCTCAAAAGTGCAAACCTATCTGTGGCTCCTTAGGCTTTGGGAGCACTATTAGCTGTTTGTTCAATAATGCTCATTGCACAGTCCAACACATTCATTCCCATTTCTATTTTTAAACTATTGTGAACAAGTAATCTCACAAATATCAAGTGACATTGGGGATGGGAGGGATGGTGCAGTGAGAACAAGTTGGGTGGAGGGTAAAGTGGGGGAGGGAATGAGAGGAAGGGGAGGAAGGAGTGTGGGAAGCAGGAATGGACATCTGCCTCGGGAGAAGATGATGGAAGGAGTATGAGAAGGCGAAGTGTAGAATGTGGAGAGAAAAGGAAAAGTGAGAAAGAGAGGAAAGAGAAAGAAAGAGGTGGAGAAGGGAAAAAAAACAAAAAATTAGCTTGGTATAGGTGAGGAAGGGGAATAGGTTGAAGTGTTAGAATTATGAGGATATTTAATCCACATATCAAGGAAATTGTTGTTACATCACATCAAAGTTTTCTTCCTGAGAAATGCACTGCATAAAATTAGTGAATTCAGTTTTTCAGTTGAAACCATTTGGGAGGGCTAAATTAAAGGGCCTGTACCACTGCGGTGACTTAATTCACAAGTTTAGAAGAGTTTGCCTCGACTCATTGTCTCAGCATGGTCGACACAAGGTCGTAGGAAGTCTTTGTAACTCTCCTTCATGCTCGAGAGTAGTCCCCACATACTCGAGGCCTCAGTTAAGTCGCGGCGTTTTTTTCAGCAAGCTGAAAAATGCCCGCGAGTACAAAAAGGTCGCCACGGAAAAAATCGATATTTTTTTACTCGTAGGTTTAGTCAAGGTAGGTCGTAGTAGGTCATAATGCTATTGTAGGTAATCGAAGAGAATAAAAGATAATCAAAGGTAGTCGAAGGTAAAGCTCATTGAGGAAAAAAAGGTAAGTAAACCGACTGGTAATGTTAAATGCCCGCTAAACTTTATTAAAAGTTATCTGGCTTCTTAAAAGTGTCTCCACTCTTTCTCCGCCTTTCTCCCCCTTCTCCCCCGTTCACCCCCCTCTCCCCTTCACTCCCCTTCTCTCCCCTTCTCCCCCCTTCTCTCCCCCTCTCTCCCCTCTTCACCTTCACCCCCCCCCACCCCCCGTTCTCTAAAGGATTATCGTAACTGTGCCAGCCATCTTTTACCTTCCTGTTCATTGCGGGTGTGAATTTCAGACAGCGCTCCCCCGCTTTCCCTGGCCCCCGCCTTTGTGATGTGTTTGTGTGTTTGTGCGTGTGTGTGTGTGTGCAGACGGTCGAACCGGCTCGCGGTTTCATCGTTGACGGTCGATCCAGCTCGAGGTTTTTCAGGCAATTGCCGTCGAGCTTGAAGATCGAAGACTGTCGTTGAAAAGTCACGTTAGTGGGACAGGCCCTGAAGATTACCCCCTTCCTCCGCAGTTCATTAACAGTGAATATCTTTATCCTGTGATAGGGAAGATCAATAATTTAGCTTTGTGTTCCAGTGGTTTCTTCACTTTTTTAAAAACTTTTACTGACTCTGTTTGTGTTCCACATAATCAGAAGGAATACCTGGATAAGGCTTGGTGCTGCAACAGGGACCCTCTTTAACAAATTAAGTCAAAAGTCAAAGGTGTTTGATTGTTATGTCCCAGCCAGAACAATGAAATTCTTACTTGCAGCAGCTCAACAGAATATGTAAACATAACACTCAGTAAACAATATAATAAATGAGAAAAAAATGCCACCATTTATGAGGAACACCCTCCCCTGAAGGAAAGAACTACAAGCAGGATGACCAGCGGCCCAGCCGGGTAACCACTTTCGTCTCCAACTCCTGCCAGTTTGCCGGCCAAGCATCCTCAGTGGGGCTCAGGTACAACTCCAGATAGAGGAGGTGCGTGGTGCTCCACGCATACATTGTCACCTCCTCCAGCAGGGAGTTTACCTGCCACTGACCCACTAAAAGTCCAGAGCACTTACTCCAGTTAACCCTGGCAGAAGATGCAGCCGAAAAAATCCTCTGGCAGTCAAGCATCCTCGGCAGGTCACCAGGATCAGTGAACATAAGAGTCAATTTAAGAGTCAAGAGTCAATTTAATTGTCATTTGGACCCCTAGAGGTCCAAACGAAATGCCGTTTCTGCAGCAATAAATTACACACAAAATTCAACACAACATAATTTGATTTTTATGTCCCACAGCCAGGAACAAAAAAAAAAACTTACTCTCCACTGCAGCTCAACCCCCCCCCCCCGATGTCAGAGTAAAAGTCAAAGCCCCCAGCTGGCGATGGCAGTCCCGCGGCCATATAAGGTCGCACACCGGGTAAATGAGAAAAAAAAAGTCCCGCCCATTCCAGCCGCTGGGGCGGTTTAGTGAGGCCCCGCTCCAGGACCCTCCCCCCCGAAAGGAAAGAATTCTTGCAGGAGCCCCGAAAAGCGGTCTCTCTCCAGGATCGCAGGCCCCGCGCCCCCGCAGACCCGCAGCAACCACCTCCGTCTCGGCATCGGCAGCTCCAGCCAGTTTGCCGGCCAAGCAGCAGCAGCAGGGCTCAGGTACAACTCCTCCACCGCTCCACCCGATTGGCCTGCCCCACGACGGCGCGTGGTGCTCCAGTCGCCGGCATTTCCTGTCAGGCCTCTCCGCGTTGCGGCCCCAGGGAAACCCGACCTGCCAAAGGTGGGTCCCACTTTTAAAAGTTTCCAGAGCACTTACTCCAGTTAACCCTGGCAGAAGATGCAGCCGAAAAAATCCTCTGGCAGTCAAGCATCCTCGGCAGGTCACCAGGATCAGTGAACATAAGGGGTACATCATTGGCATATGCCAAAAGAAGCACCTCCACCTCCACCCCCGGGCCGGGTAGGGCCAGGCCTGTCAACCTCCTCCGAAGAAGACACAGGAACGGCTCCAACACAGACCGAGTATAACTGACCCGACATGGGGCACCTCTAATGGACCCCCCTCCCAAAATGAAAGGGAGCCAACAACGCACCATTAACCTTCACAAGACACTCCACTGCAGCGTACAAAAGCCGGACCCGGGCCACGAAACGCGGTCCAAATCCAAACGCTTGCAACGTCCCGAAGAGGTATTCATGCTCTACCCTATCAAAAGTCTTCTCCTGATCAAGAGACAGAAAAGCAGCTGACTGACCAGTGCCCTGGGCTAGATGAATCAGGTCCCTAACCAGGTGGATGTTGTCCTGAATGGACCAGCCAGGGACTGTATAGGACTGGTCAGGATGAATCAGTTGAGACAGCACTGAGTCCAGGTGATTAGCCATCGCCCGTGCAAAAACTTTATACTCTATACATAGGAGAGAGACCGGGCGCCAGTTCTTCAACATGCAGAGTTCACCCTTCTTGGACAGCAGGATAACAACTGCTCTACGCCACAAGAGAGGCATCTCCCAGGTCGCCAGGCTCTCCCCCAGAACCAACATGTAGTCACCCCCCAGGATATCCCAGAAAGCTCTAACAAATTCTACCGTCAATCCATCCAGCCCAGGGGACTTACCCCTCCTGAGCTGATGCAGGGCACGAATCAACTCCTCCAAAGATATGGGGCCATCAAGAAGGCCACCTCCCTATCTACAGTCGGCAGACACTCCCACAGGTCCTGTTGAGCCTCCCTGCTGAATCCACCTGCGGAGAACAGGGACCCATAAAAAGACCTGACCAAGGCACTGATCCTCTCCGGATCAGTGACAGAGGAGCCATCATCTGCGAACAGCTCTACAAACTGCTTGCGAGCTCCCCGCCCTTCCTCTGGTTTTTCCTACAGTCTTCCCGATGGCACGGGTGAAAAAATGAATTGAATTGAATTCCTGAATTGAATTAAACACTACAGGAAAAAAAACCAAGATAAAACAGCAGGAGAAGCAAAAAGTATAAACATACCAGGGTTTCATACAAACACTGAAACATTTTTTTTGCATTTGATTTGGCTTTTCATTTGCTATAAATGTACCACTGGAAGTATTTATTCCCATTGAATGTAGAACAGAAATAACCACAGTTCAGTATTTCCTTTGATCTGTCAACGCTTGTTTTCTTATCCACCTGATGAAAGCCAATATTCCATTAGCCTTTACAATTGTTTTTTTTTACATTTAGTGATTTCCGTATTTGGACCCACACTTCAAGTTCCTTCAGAGAGCATAATCTTACACTACCTAAAACATACCCTGACCTATCTATTTTTCTTCAACTTTTCATGTGGATATTTCTAACACTGATTGTTAATTCCTAATTGCCCTTGAACTGAGGAGATAACAGAGTCAATCACATTTTAGGCCTGGAATTACATATAGATCAGACCAGGGAGACCTTCTTCCACCAAGGATATTAGTGAACTAAATAGGATTCTACCAGAATCAAATGGCTCATGCTTACTGATGTTGAGTCTAATATATTTTTTAGTTACTTGAGTTTGAAAAGCTATGACGAAATTCAAACAGATTTCTAGATCAACAGTGCAAAATATATTTGCTATCTCAATAATTTAACACCTCTGTACCCGAGATGCACATTCCTTATCATTGAGCTCCATCTGACACAGTTTTGCCCACTCAGTAAGATTGACAATATTTACTGTATCCAAACTTGGTTAACAGTTTATGAGTTTTCCAACCCCAAAATAGGTTCTAAGTATAAGAAACATGTATTAGTAACTTGGGACTGTAGAGAAATCCATGGATTTATGGTGCATACATGGTTTAAAAACTCAGCATAAAAATGTCATTTTCTAACATCTATCCACATGCCATAAAACACAACTAATGGTAATTGCTTTTAAATTCACGGTTCTATTTATTTAACCTCATCATATGATAAAATATGACTTGGAAATGCCTCTGCTGAGTTCTGAGAGCTCAATCTCCATGTTAAGGGCTGAGCTATAATCTTGGGTATCAATCAAAAAAATGATGTGATGAAGTACAGTTTTATGTTTAGGACTTCCTAGTTAAATCTTGCATAGCAATTTGACATCATTGCAGGCACTCGGAAGAAATTCCTTGTTGTTAACAACATAAAGTGACTATATCTTATAATGTAATGTGGAAACATATATTAATTTTATGTTTCGAACACATAATTACAGGTTTCCAGCAATAAAGAAGATATACATGTATCCCTTTAATTGGTTTTCATCTTCTAACTTGCATATTAATCCCAAATCAAATGTTTCTTTATTTCCTCACCGGCAGGATCAATGCTGTTTCTTAAAGTTCTACTGGATTACAGTAGAGAACATATTGACTGGTTGCATCACGCCTTGTTTGGTAATTGGAATGCCCAGGAACAAAGGAGATTACTGAGAATGGGCGACATTGCCTGGTTCCTCACTTTTACTGACCTCCCCAGCATTGAAAGGATAAGAGGCACAACCTCGAAAACCTACCAGCATCATCAAAGAATAGGCAAACAAATAGCACATGGAGCAATTGTATATGAGCAAGTGTGAGGTGTTACTCTTTGGGATGTTGAATGTAAGGATGACATGGCATGAATAGCATAATCCTTAAAAACAATAATGTACAGAGGAATCTTGGGGTCCAAGTCCATAACTCCCTGAAAGTAGTAACACAAGTAGATAAACAGGTAAATAATGCATATACTGTATTATGCTTGCTTGCACAGGTCAGGGCATTGAATATAGGAGTCAGTAAGTCATGATGCAGTTTTATAGGACGTTGGTTAGGCTGCATTTGGAGTATTGCGTGAAGTTCTCGTTGCCCGGTAGGACATAGAAGCTTTGGAATGGGTTCAGAGAGATTAGCCAGAATGATGTTTATATTAGGCATTATTGGCTACAGGGAGAGGATGGACAGACTTGGATTGTTTTCTCTGGAGTGCTGGAGGTTCTGGGGAGATCTGATAGAAGCATAAAAATTATGAGAGACATAGATATGGTAGACAGTCAGAATCTTTTTCTCAGAATCGAAAAATCAAATACTAAAGGGCATAGCTTTATGGTCAGAGGGGCAAAGCTTTAAGGATATGTGCAGGACAAGTATTTTTACACAGAAGGTGGTGTGTGCCTGGAACAAGTTGCCATGGGTGGTGGTTGAGGCAGATAAAGCTATGACATTTAAGGGACGTTTGGACAGGCATATGGATATGCAGGAAATGGGCAATATGGATTATGTGCAGTCAGATAGGAGTTGGTCCTGGCATTATGCTCAGCACAGACCTTGGGGACCGAAGGGCCTATTCTTATGCAGTATTGGTTTATGTTCTATGTTATGTATAACCATCAAGTTCTTGAACACTAGACAACAGTAACATCAACTATGCACAAAGGAATTTGGGGGTTTTATGCACTAGTATAGGGGTTATTAATATATTGAGCTTTTGTTTATTATATATTATCTACATGCATGATATTTCTAGGCTTGTTATGCTAGTGCAAGCTTGCATTTCACTATTCCATTTTCTGCACATATGGCAAATTAATATTCTTGACTTTTGACATTATCCATCAACGATTTAAACAAAAAATGCTGGAAACACTGTGCAAGTCAGGGAACAGCTGTAGAACTAGAATTAAAGTTTTTACTCTGGGAAAAGATATGAACATGAGGGAACTTGGGACATTAATGGAGATGTATTGAGGGCAGTCCATGTATTGGTCAAGGAGTTGTTGGATATCGTAAGGCGTTTGGAGGTAGATAAATCTTCTGGACCTAATCAGGTATGTCCAAAGACACCCTGGGCAGCTAGAGAAGAAATTGTAAGCACTTGGCCGAGAAATATGAATCATCAATAGACACCATAACAGACAAATGATCCTTCTTCGCTACATTTTAGTCGAAGACAAAGAAAACCATATTAATTCCTGCAATCCTTCAGATCATCCATTTTGGAGAATAAGTAGTGAAGCCTACAGAAAGATTCCCACACGGAAAAAATAGAGATAGAATTAAATAATGAATATTATAAATCTAAACTTACAAATGAAAGAAATTGAAGAAATTGCGGGAGCCCTGGCTTAGATATATGAGTGCTCATTAAACATGGGTGAGGTGCCAGTGAATTAGAGGGTGGCTAATGTTATGCCGCATTTGTGCTGCAAGTAAAAGCCTGGGAACTATAGATCAGTGGTAGGCCAGTTACTGGAGCGTATTCTGAGGGATATGGTACAGTATATATGCATATGGATAGACGAGGGATGATTCGGGATAGTCAGCATGGCTTTGTATGTCAGAGATCATGACTTCTGAATCTGATTGAGTTGTTTAAAGTAACCAAAAAGGATTATGTGGGCAAAGCTGTGGATGTTTTCTTCGGATGTACTGGGCTCAACGATGTTTGTGGTTTATTTCAATGATGGGTGAGAATGTAGAAGGCATAATTGGTAAGACTGCCAATTACATACAAGTTTGTCCTATTATAGACGGTGAAGATGGTTATCAAAAATTACAGTAGGGTGGTGATTAGTAGGCTAAGTGGGCTAAGGAATGGCCATTGAAGTTTCATCCTTGGAGCAACAAAAGGTTGAGTGGTGATCTTATGGAGGTGTATGCAATTTTGAGAATAATAGAGAGGATAAATGCACTGTTGTTTACCCATAGTAGGGAAATCAAGAACCATAAGACATAGGTTGACGGTGAGAGGGGAAGATTTAATAGAAACTTGAGGGTACATTTTTCGCATAATGTGTGGTATGTATATGGAACGAGTTGCCAGAGGAGCTGTCAGAGAAGGTATCAGATCAGACAGGTACTATAACAACATTTAAAATACATTTGGACTAGTACATGGCTATTATCCAAATGCTGGCAGATGGCACTTGCGTAGATGGGGCATCATAGTGTTAAGTCAAATTAGGCTGAAGGCCTTTGTTTCATGCTACATTACTAGGATTCTGTGCCAACAAGCGCATTTATTATCACTGCAATCATTTTTTCAAGGATTGAGGGAGATGCCTAACCTTTAATCCCTTTATTTTGCGTCGAGTTTTCTCACCAGTGATACTGAATGTTTAAGATTCTCCTTTTCATCTCATTCTGAAAGTGCAAGCCAATGTTCCCAGTCACGACGGAGTCATGAACAACAGAACATAACTGCAAAATAAGGGACCAATCATTCTAAAATAAGTGTGTAGAAATTTCTTCTCTCTGTGGATAATGAATATCTAGAATTCTCTGTCTCTGAGGCTAGCGGGAGCCAGATCATTGGATATATCTAAGATAAAAACGGATAAATATCGGAACGATTGATAAATTATAGGTTATAGGGAATTGGTACAAAAGAGAAGTTGAGATTAGCGTAGATCAGCCATTATCACATTGAATAGCCTTAAAGGGCTGAGTAGCCTACTTCTGGTCCTGCATTCTTGTATGTTTAAGAAGGAACTGGAAAATCGAAGGTAGACAAAAGTGCTGGAGAAAACGGGTGCGGCAGCATCTATGGAGCGAAGGAAATAGGCAAGGTTTCGAACCAAAACCTTTCTTCGCACCGGGCACATCGCTGCACCAAACCTCGCCACCGCACCGGGCTCGCCGAACCTCGCCGCCGCACCGGGCCTGCCGAATATCGCCACTGCACCGAGCCCATCGAACATTGCCACCGCACCGGGCCCATCGAACATTGCTGCCGCACCAGGCCCCCTGCACCCACAAGCCTCCAACCTCATCGTTCCTCAGCCCTGCACGGCCTGATTTTACCTTCTCCCCAAAATCTACAAACCTGACTGTCCTGATAGACCCATTGTCTCTGCCTGTACGTGCCCTACTAAACTTATTTCCACGTACCTCAACTCCATCCTATCCCCCCTGGTTAAATCCCTCCTTACCTATGTTCAAGACACCTTAGACACTCTCCATTGTCTCTGGGAATTCCGTTCTCTCGGCCCCCATCCTCTCATCTTCACCATGGACGTCCAGTCACTCTACACCTCCATCCCCCTCGAAGCCCTCTGTTTCTTCCTCGACCAGGGAACCAACCAATCCCCATGTACAGATACTCTCTTCCGCCTTGCGGAGCTGGTCCTTACCCTTAATAACTTTTGTTTGACTCCTCCCATTTTCTCCAAATACAAGGTGTAGCTATGGGCACAAGCATGGGCCCCAGCTATGCCTGCCTCTTTGTAGTAAATGTCGAACAATACTTCTTTGAGATGTACCAGTGTCCCATCCCCAACCTCTACCTCCACTACATCGATGATTGCATTGGTGCTTCCTCTTGCACCCACACACAACTCACTAACTTCATCCATTTCACCACCAATTTCAATCCGGCACTCAAATGCACCTGGACCATTTCCGACACTTTCCGACCATTTCTTGACCACACTATCTCCATCGCAGGTGATAGACTTCTGACCGACATCCACTATAAACCCACTGACTTCCATGGCTATCTACACAACACTTCTACCCATCCTGCTTCCTGTAAGGACTCCATCCCATACTCCTAATTACTCCGTCTTTGCTGCATCTGCTCCCAGGATGAGGTGATCCACACCAGGGCATCGGAAATGTCCTCATTCTTCAGGGAATGGGGGTTCCCCTCCCCTACTATAGATGTGGCTCTCACCAGGGTCTCTTCAATACCCCGTAACACTGCTCTCTCTCCCCATACCCCACTCGTAACAAGGGCAGAGTCCCCTTAGGCCTCACCCACATGACACGTCCTCACATACAACAAATAGTCCTCCGTCATTTTTGCCACCTCCAACGTGACCCCACCACTCGACACATCTTCCCATCTCCCCCCATGTCTGCTTTCCGCAAAGACCGCTCCCTCCGTAACTCCCTGGTCAATTCTTCCCTTCCCACCCGTACCACCCCCTCCCCGGGCACTTTCCCTTGCAACCGCAAGAGATGCTACACTTATCGCTTCACCTCCCCCCTCAACTCCATTCAAGGACCCAAGCAGTAGTTCCAGGTGCGACAGAGGTTCACCTGCACCTCCTCCAACCTCATCTAATTCATCCGCTGCTCTAGATGTCAGCTGATCTACATCGGTGAGACCAAGCGTAGGCTTGGCGATCGTTTCGCCAAACACCTCCACTCATTCCGCAATAACCAATCTGATCTCCCGGTGGCTCAGCACTTCGACTCCCCCTCCCATTCCGAATCTGACATTTCTGGCCGGGGCCTCCTCCATGGCTAGAGTGAGCACCACCGGAAATTGGAGGAGCAGCACCTCATATTCCACTTGGGCAGTTTACACCCCAGTGGCATGAACATTGACCTCCAATTTTCAGTAGCCCTTATTGTCTCCTCCCCTTCTCAGCTCTCCCTCAGCCCTCTGGTTCCACCTCTTCATTTCTTCTTCCCGCCCCCCCACCAACCTACATCAGTCTGAAGAAGGGTTTTGGCCCGAAACGTTGCCTATTTCCTTCGCTCCATAGATGCTGCCGCACCGGCAGAGTTTCTCCAACACTTTTGCCTACCTGCATTCCTGTAATTCTGAATGTACAAAGGATTTGTGGTATATACTGATCTAATCTAAATAAATGCTTGATCATCAGATTTACTATTGGTGTTCTGACATGTTTAAGAATTAAGCAATAATTTAAATAATCAGTGGATCTTGAATAATCAACACCATTAAACTGGTTTTATATATTGTAAGATTAATTTTTAATCCTAAATATTGGACTGGTGTCAGATTGGGTTATTTCCAAGGAAATTTTCAGCTCTGATTAGTTTGCATACATCAGAAAAGACGATTTTATTCATTTTTTCAGAATCTGTGTATCGTTTGCAAAGACAGCATTTATAGATAGATTACTTTATTAATCCCCTTATTCAGGGGAAATTCACACTTGCAGCACACTAATAAAAATACAACATAGCATTCAAGAAGTTCAACATTAAAACATAAAAACATCCCCCCACAGTGGTTCCCACTGTGGGGGAAGGCACAAAGTCCAGTCCCCATCCTCTTGTCTACCCAGAGTCGGGCCTATTGAGGCCTCCACAGTCGCCGTTACGGGGCCCGATGTTCCCAGCCGCTCTTGCCGGGTGATGGTACTCCTGCATTGGGAGAACCCTCAGCGGCTTGGGGTGGACGGCCGCCTTCTTACCGGAGACTGCGGCTTCCAAGCCAACAGACCGCGCTGGATGTAAAGTTCAGCGCCGCAGCTGGCCGCTCCACAGAACCGCGGCTCCACGATGTTTTTATCGGCGGTCCCAGCATACTGGAGTTCCAGCGCCGCGACCCAGGCAAGGCATCGCCCGCTCCGCAATAGCGCTCCAGCGTTGTGCCGCCACCAAAGTCGAGGTTCTGGCCAGGTCCCCTCAGGAAATGTCGCTCCAGGACACGCTGGTAGGCCGCGAGGACAGGTCGAAGGTGCTGCTCGGAGGAAGGCAGCCTCATCGACCAGGTAAGGACTTGAAAAAGCAGTTTCCCCCTTCCCCCCCACCACCCCCCACACATAAAAAGATTAGACCCCCCGACTACACACTTTAACGTACTAAAAATAATAAAAAATAAGTGAAAGAAACGGACAGCTGCAGGACAGGCAGCCGTGCAGGACAGCGCCCCCACCGGAATGCTAAATTGCTAAATTCTAATCACCCTTGAGCTGCTTCATTGTCAAGTCAAGTCAAGTTTATTTGTCACATACCTATAGAAGATGTGCAGTGAAGTGAATGAGGCAATGCCTGCGGATTGTGCAAAAAACTACAGAACAGAATAGAACAGAATCAGTATTTACATATTAGAAACAAAACAGCAATTTTAAAAAGACACAACACAACAGTAAATTGGTACAGTACATTAGTCCCTGGTGAGATAAGAGTTTACAGTCCTAATGTTCTGTGGGAAGAAACTCCGTCTTATCCTTTCTGTTTTCACAGCTTGACAGCGGAGGTGTTTGCCTGACCGTAGCAGCTAGAACAGTCTGCTGCTGGGGTGGTGGGGGTCCCCCATAATGTTGATGGATCTGCATCTGCACCTTCTGATGTATAGTTCCTGCAGGGGGTCGACTGTAGTTCCGATAGTTCATTCGGCCGAACGCACTACTCTCTGCAAAGCCTTCTTGTCCTGGGCGGAGCAGTTCCCAAACCAGATTGTGATGTTGCTGGACAAGATGCTTTCTACAGCCCCTGAGTCGAAGCACTGAAGGATCCTCAGAGAGACTCTGAATTTCCTCAGCTGCCTGAGGTGGTAAAGGCGCTGTCTTGCCTTACTCACCAGTGCGGCAGCGTGTGATGTCCATGTCAGATCCTCTGTGATGTGGACTCCCAGGTATTTAAAGCAGCTCACCCTGTCCACAATATCCCCATTTATCTCCAGTGATGTTATACGCCCTCGGATGTTGTGCCCTTCTAGTCCACAATCAGCTCCTTAGTTTTTATGACATTTCAAGAGGAGCTGTTGTCCTGACACCAGATTGCCAGATCAGCCACCTCCTCCCGGGAGGCCTTCTCATTGTTATCAGAGATCAGCCCCACCACCACAGTGTCATCAGCAAACTTGATTATAGAGTTGGAGCTGAACCTGGCCACACAATCATGTGTGTACAGGGAGTTCAGTAGGGGGCTGAGGACACAACCCTAGGGGGAGGTGTTCAATGTATTTCCTCCCATCTTGACTACCTGGGGCCTGGCGGTGAGAAAGTCCAGGACCCAGGCACACAGGGGGGTATTAAGCCCCAGTTCCAGCAGCTTCTCAGCAAGTCTGGTGGGGACTATCGTATTGAAGGCTGAACTGGTCAATGAACAGTATCCTCACATAGCCCCCCTTCTGGCTGTCAAGGTGAGAGAGAGCGGTGTGCAGAACCTGGGAGACCGCATCGGGACATTTGGGACAGCACTGTGGTGCAGTAAGTAGTGCTGCTGCTGCATAGCTCCTGCAACTCGGTCAGATCTTAGAACATAGAACATTACAGCACAAGAACAGGCCTTTCAGCCTGTAACGCCTCTGCTGAACATCATGTCAAGGCCAACACTTATCTGCTTACATGTAATCCATATCCCTCAATTCCCTGCCTATATTTATGTCTATCTGAAAGTCTTTTCAATGCCACTATCGTATCTGCCTCAACTACCACCCCCTGCAGCATGTTCCAGACACTCACCACATTCTGTGTAAATAAATTGCTCTGCACATTCCCTTTAAATCCTGCCCCTCACACCTTAAAGCTGTGCCCTCTTGTATTTAATTATTCCACCGTGAGGTAAATCCATCTTTGCCTCTCATCATGTTATATACTCTATCAAGCCTACCCATAACTTCTGGCACTGCAGAGAATACAATCCAAGTCTGTCCAATCTCTCTACCTTGTAATCCAGAAATCATGATGTCATCTGCAAACCTACTAACCAACTTTGCTACATTGGTGTCTAAGTCATTTATATATATATATCACAAACATCACAGGCCCCAGCAAAGATCCCTGTGGAATTTCACTGGTCACAGCCCTCCAGCCTGAATGATGTCCTTCCACCACAACTTTCCGTCTTTTATCAGTAAGCCAGTTCTGAATGCATATAACCATGTCACTGTTAATCCTGTACACCTCAATCTTCTGGATCTGCCTTACTAAAATCCATGTAGACACATTGTTTACAGCATCTACCACTCTACCCTCATCAATCACTTTTGTCACCACCTAAAAAAAAACTTGATCAAATTATGAAGATACCGTCTGCTGTGTACAAAGTCATGCTGACTGTCCCTAATTAACCTATTCTCTTCCAAATGATAGTAAATCCTATCCCAAAGCATTCTCAGCAATAGCTTCCCTGCCACTGACGTGAGGCTCACCGCGCTATAATTCCTTGGATTCTCTCTACTTCCCTTCATGAATAAAGGAACACCATTAGCCACTATCCAGTCCTCCGGGGCCTTGCCTGTGGCTAGAGAAAATATATTTGTCAAGTCTCCCATAATCTCCTCTCTTGCCTCTCTCAATAACCAGAGATCATTCTCATCAGGTCCTGGGGTTTTATCAGCCTTAATGCTCTTCAAGAGCCCCAACACCTCCTCTGTCTTAATCTCAAACTGCCCTGCCATATTAGTATTCTCCACAGTGATATCTCTGTCCTCCATGTCCTTGCACAAAAGGACGGAAGATATCCTAGACCATCTTCAGCTGTCTCAACAATGACCCATCCTCCATCATTCAATCAGAAATAGAGATGTTTACGGACATATGCACAATTTTCAATTCCATTTGTAACTCGTTAACTAAATAAGCAGTCCACCTCTGCATGCAGAAACACCCAGGCGACATTCTGGAAAAGGATGATAAATGGCAAGCAGTATTTGCATCATGAAAGCACTAAACATGGACATTTTAAGGTTAGAGAGAGTATTACTGCATATGCTTGACCTTTAATGGTATAACCATTGCTGAATCTCCCATCAACAGCATCCTTGGGTTATGACGAACCAGAAACTCACATTGAACGAGCAAATTAATACTGAGGCTACAAGAGCAGGTCAGAGGCTAGGTATACTGCAGTGAATGACACACCACTCCATAGACTTTCTGTATCTCAAAAGCATGATGGAATACTCCCCACTTGTCTAGATGAATGCAGTCCAACAGCTCTGACGAGATCACCATCCATCCACCAGTATTCTGCTTGAAATCCCATCCACCATACTAAATATTCTATCCCTCCACCACCAGCTCACAATGGCTCTTGTGCATACCATTTACAAAATATATTTGTTCACTTACTCTACACTCAGCATCTCTTGAACCTGTGATTCTACCATCAAGAAGAACAGGGGTTGTAGTGGAAGAGATCAAATTCTCTTCAATGTTGCCAACAATTCTGACTTAGAAATATATTGTTAATCCTTCATTGTTACTGGGTTTCCCTGCGTTCCTGCGACTCCCAGTCACCAGAGGGACTGCAGAGGTCTGAGTAGCTGGCTCGCCATCACTTCTCCAGAGGATTTGTGGATGGAAAATAAATGCTGACCTTTCCTGTGATGCCCAAATACTGAAAAGGGAATCAATTTAATTAACGCTTAGATAGATAACATTAAATGTTCATGATCATGTTGGGTACAATTTATGTGAATGAATTACTGAGCATCCAACATTAACAGAATTACAGTTGTAACTGAGTACCTTGGGCCTAACTTCCTTCGTCTGACTACGAGAAGTGTGTTGAAAATTAAACCACAAACCACAACATTTTTGCAAGAACTGATAGGCACGCGGGTATGCTTTTCCTATCCTGCTTTGCAAAGTGTAGCTAAAATTCAAAGAAGTCAGAGAATTAAGCAGGATTCTGTAGTTGTGCAAAGGTGATAACAATGTGGTCGGGAGTACCTTGTGAAATTGTTTTACAGTTAGGAAGAGCTTTGTCAAATCTGTCATTTATCAAATCATGTTCCCCCCTCTGTGCCATTACTACATGTGTGAAGTAGTTGGATCCTGTTTTGCTATCAACATTTGCAAATATTTCCTGAACCAGTTTACGTCCCCCCCTGGATTGCAACCGTTTACACTAGGGTTGCTCTCTGCTCTTTCAACAGTCACTCTGCACAAAGTAATTTACTGGACTTGAAGCATGTTGGCCTTCATAACAAGAGTAGTTGAATAAAGGAGCAAAGAGGTCTTTTTGCAGTTGTATAGGGCCCTAGTGAAACCGCACCTGGAGTATTGTGTCCAGTTTTGGTCCCCTAATTTGAGGAAGGACATTCTTGCTATTGAAGGAGTGCAGCGTAGGTTTACAAGGTTAATTCCCGGGATGGCGGAACTGTCATATGCTGAGAGAATGTAGAGGCTGAGCTTGTATACTCTGGAGTTTAGAAGGTTGAGATGAGAAAGCAGGAACGGGGTACTGATTGGGAATGATCAGCCATAACCACATTGAATTGCGGTGCTGGCTCGAAGGGCCAAATGGCCTACTCCTGCACCTATCGTCTATTGTCTATTGTCTATTGAAGCTGAACTTTCAAATTCTTTGCTTGATGATCAAAGAAAGATAAACCACAGTTCCTATCTAAAGGACACAATGTTTTTAGCTACTGATGACTCCACTCTGTAAAAACCTTAGAAACTGGGTGTCATGGTACACCAGTCATTGAAAGTAGACATGCAGGTGCAGCAGGCAGTGAAGAAGGCGAATGGTATGTTGGCATTCATAGCAAAAGGATTTGAGTATAAGAGCAGGGAGGTTCTACTGCATTTGTACAGGGTCTTGGTGAGACCACACCTGGAGTATTGCGTACAGTTTTGGTTTCCAAATCTGAGGAAGGACATTATTGCCATAGAGGGAGTGCAAAGAAGGTTCACCAGACTGATTCCTGGGATGTCAGGACTTTCATATAAAGAAAGACTGGATAGACTCGGCTTATACTCGCTAGAATTTAGGAGATTGAGGGGGGATCTTATAGAAACTTACAAAATTCTTAAGGGGTTGGACAGGCTAGATGCAGGATGATTGTTCCCGATGTTGGGGAAGTCCAGGACAAGATGTCACAGCTTAAGGATAAGGGGGAAATCCTTTAAGGCCGAGATGAGAAAAACATTTTTAACGCAGAGAGTGGTGAATCTCTGGAACTCTCTGCCACAGAGGGTAGTTGAGACCGGTTCATTGGCTATATTTAAGAGGGAGTTAGATGTGGCCCTTGTGGCTAAAGGGATCAGGAGGTATGGAGAGAAGGCAGGTGCGGGATACTGAGTTGGATGACCAGCCATGATCATATTGAATGGCGGTGCAGGCTTGAAGGGCCGAATGGCCTAATCCTGCACCTATTTTCTATGTTTCTATCTAACTGTTCTTGTGCAAATTGCTTAATCCTGAAATAATTTGATGATTGCATTTGGTCTTGGTGTATGAGAATTAACAAGAAGATTATATAGATTTAGTTCAGAATCATAATAGTTACATGGATATCTAACATTTAATTGAAATAAATCAAAATTGCAACATTTTTTAAACCCACTACACTCCTGGTAGAGCTGCTGTTTCACACCACCAGAGACCCCAGTTCGATCTTGACTTTATAAGTATGCTCATTCTCCCTGTGATCGTGTAATCGTTTAGGTTTCCTTTGGGTGCTCCGGTTTCTTCCCATGTCTCAACGATGTGCAGGCCCCTAGGTTAACTGGCCACTGTGTAGGTGCATCTAACGTGTTCGGAGTGGATGCGAAAGTGGGATAACGTAGAACTAATGTGAATGGGTGATAGATGATCGGCATGGACTCAGTGGGCCAAAGGGCCTGTTTTCAAGCTGCACCTCTAAACTAAACTAAACTAATAAAAAATAATAAAACAACAGCTATATTAATAGCAAAAGGATAACGAGGGATAAAATTGGTCCATTGGAGAGACAGAGTGGGAAGCTATCTGCAGAGCCAAAAGAGATGGAGGAAATATTGAACAATTTCTTTTCTTCGGTATTCACCAAGGAGAAGGATATTGAATCATGTGAGGTAAGGGAAACGAGTAGAGTAGCTATGGATACTATGAGTTTCAAAGAAAAAGAAGTACTGACACTTTTGAAAAATATAAAAGTGGATAAGTCTCCAGGTCCTGACAGGATATTCCCTAGGACATTGAGGGAAGTTAGTGTAGAAATGGCCGGGGCTATGACAGAAATATTTCAAATTTTATTAGAAACTTGAATAGTCCCCGAGGATTGGCGTACTGCGCATGTTGTTCCATTGTTTAAAAAGGGTTCTAAGAGTAAACCTAGCAATTATAGACCTGTTAGTTTGACTTCAGTGGTGGGCAAATTAATGGAAAAGATACTTAGAGATAATATATATAAGCATCTGAATAAACAGGGTCTGATTAGGAACAGTCAACATGGATTTGTGCCTGGAAGGTCATGTTTGACTAATCTTCTTGAATTTTTTTGAAGAGGTTACTAGGGAAATTGACGAGGGTAAAGCAGTGGATGTTGTCTATATGGACTTTAGTAAGGCCTTTGACAAGGTTCCTCATGGAAGGTTGGTTAAGAAGGTTAAACTGTTGGGTATAAATGCCGGAATAGCAAGATGGATTCAACAGTGGCTGAATGGGAGAAGCCAGAGGGTAATGGTGGATGGCTGTTTGTCGGGTTGGAGGCAGGTGACTAGTGGGGTGCCTCAGGGATTTGTGTTGGGTGCTTTGTTGTTTGTCATGTACATCAATGATCTGGATGAAGGGATGGTAAATTGGATTAGTAAGTATGCAGATGATACCAAGATAGGGGGTGTTGTGGATAATGAAGAGGATTTCCAAAGTCTACAGAGTGATTTAGGCCATTTGGAAAAATGGGCTGAAAGATGGCAGATGGAGTTTAATGCTGATAAATGTGAGGTGCTACACCTTGGCAGGACAAATCAAAATAAGACGTACATGGTAAATGGTAGGGAATTGAAGAATACAGTTGAACAGAGGGATCTGGGAATAACCGTGCATAGTTCCTTGAAGGTGGAATCGCATATAGATAGGGTGGTAAAGAAAGCTTTTGGTATGCTATCCTGTATAAATCAGAGCATTGAGTATAGAAGCTGGGATGTAATGTTAAAATTGTACAAGGCATTGGTGAGACCAAATCTGGAGTATGGTGTACAATTTTGGTCGCCCAATTATAGGAAGGATGTCAACAAAATAGAGAGAGTACAGAGGAGATTTACTAGAATATTGCCTGGGTTTCAACAACTAAGTTACAGAGATAGGTTGAATAAGTTAGGTCTTTATTCTCTGGAGCGCAGAAGGTTAAGGGGGGACTTGATAGAGGTCTTTAAAATGATGAGAGGGATAGACAGAGTTGATGTGGACAAGCTTTTCCCTTTGAGAATAGGGAAGATTCAAACAAGAGGACATGACTTCAGAATTAAGGGGCAGAAGTTTAGGGGTAACATGAGGGGGAACTTCTGTACTCAGAGAGTGGTAGCGGTGTGGAATGAGCTTCCAGTGGAAGTGGTGTCGGCAGGTTCATTGGTATCATTTAAAAATAAATTGGATAGGCATATGGATGAGAAGGGAATGGAGGGTTATTGTATGAGTGCAGGCAGGTGGGTCTAAGGGAAAAAAAGTTGTTCGGCACGGACTTGTAGGGCCGAGATGGCCTGTTTCCGTGCTGTAATTGTTATTGTTATATGGTTATAACCAGAGAGCACCTGAAAAAAAGGTTGCTTTGAAATGTAATGGCGTTTCATACTGAAGTAGAGTAACAGATACTCTGGGACTTAACATGGATCCCGTTGTACAATGTTTGGAAAACTAGAATTTCATTCTCATTTTTATTGAGTTTTAAAATTTTGTATTAATGTTCTTGGGTTTGTTTTATGTTGGGTGTGGGGGTCGGGGAAAACTTTTTTCAGTCTCTTACCTTGCCGGAGATGCGATTGTTTCCTGGATCGTATCTCCGGTCTCTCTGCGGCCTAACATAATGGAGCTGGAGGCTTCGCTCGGTACTGACCTTGAGCCCCACCGCGGGGGTGTGGACTTACCATCGGAGCCGATCCCTTGCCTGGGATTGACGCTACAACCATGGCCTGCGGACTTTAACAACGCGGAGCTTGAAGTCTCATGGGGAGATCGAGTCGGGAAGCTCCAACGACGTAAAACGTTCGACTAGCCCCAACCCGGGGTCCGATCACCCGGCGTGGGGATCTGACATCTCCCAAATGCAGAGGCTTGAGCACCCTGATGTAGAGGGCCCGACCACCGGCTACGGGAACCAAGATCGTCCCGTCAACAGAAGGCTCGAGGCCCCCGACCGCGGGAGAACAAAGAAAGGAAGAGATTGGACTTTTTTTTCGCCTTGCATCACAGCGAGGAATGTGGAGGAGTCACTGTGGTGGATGTTTATGTTAAAATGTATCTTATGTGTCTTTTTGCTTTTTCTTGGTATGACTGTATGACAAATCAAATTCCTCATATGTTGCAAAACATACTTGGCTAATAAGGTATGATTATGATTATGATTATGATTTCCAAATACTGTTTAGAGATTTGTATCTTAATCTTGGGCAATATATTTTTTTCCACTTTGCTTGTGAAAGGTTAAGGTTTCCTGTATTTAGATTGTTGTTAATTTATTTGAATGAATCCACTTTTAGATAAGGAATTGAGGAAATATATGCCTTAGTTTTGAAAGGCAATTTCATGGTAGAGTTTATGGTGTCTGAGAGTAACTATCCAGGAATAATTGAAAATATTTAAGATGTCACTCCTGGTTTTATGTATTCATTCAATTAGACACAAACAAGCTGGCTGTGGCTGCAATTCCAAAGGGAACTGCTGGTGATATATTAGAGTCATAGACAGTCATAGTCACATAGCAGTGAAACAGGCCATTCAGCCCAACTTATCCATACCAACCAAGGTTTATAGCTAAGCTGGTCCCATATGTATGTGTTTCCCATATCTCTCTAAACAATTCACATCCATGTACTTGTCTAAATGTCTTTTAAATACCTAGACAGTTGTAAGTCATGAAATTAATTCATTCTCACCATTAGGCCAGTTGGTGGGCAGGATTTATTCTTGGTTTCTTAGTCCTCCAAAATATTCCAAATGGAATTTAAACTGGAGGTGGTAGAAGGAGGACTTAATCCAGAAAGGGTTATTGGGAAGAAAGGTGACAGGTCAAGGTGTCAGGTCAAGATATTTCTCGATCTGCCACTTCATTCCTGATTAATTATCCAGATATTGAAATTATTGGCAAGGCCTGCATTTATTGCCCATCATTAATTGTTATTTAGAATGTGGTGGTGTGAGTTATTTGAACAATTGCTGTTGTTCTGTTGAAAGTAGTCCCATAGTTAAGTTGGGGTGAGGGCACAAAGAGTTTTAGACTCAGCGATGATGAAGGTACGACAATATGTTTTCAAGACTGAATAGTGTGCACCAAGAATAGAAATTTGCATGTGTATGCTACTCTTTCCCTTGTTTATTGTGGAGGTTACTGGCTTCAGGAAATGATTGTTAGGCAAGCAACTGCAGTGCATTTTGTAAATGGTGCACTTTGTACTGACTCTGTGCCAGTCATGCAGGGAATGAATGTTTAGGTTTCTAAATAGAATACCAATCTAGTGTTTTGGATGGTATCAAGCTTCTGGAGAATTGTTATAGTTGTGTTCTTCCAGACCAGTGGAGAGTATTCTGCCATGCTCCTGCCTTATGCCTTATTATGATAGAAAGGCTTTAGGAAGTGAACCACTCACCACAGGATACCCATCTTCTGACTTGCTCTTGTAAGCACATGGATTCCACTTGCCCCTTCCGTGGAAGAGTCTGTGATTCTCACATCAGCCTCATCAGTCACCTCAGAAACCCAGAGAACTGAAGCAGAAGTAAGTAATCCCAAGGCACTAACTAAGAAGGATGAAGAGGAAGAAATGAAGCCTGGTTGCAAACTTCAATCTCCAAAATCAGGGTGATAATGATCAGATGATCAGTATTGGTATGAAACCCTTTGAAGAACTTCCTTGTGCCGCTGTGAAATATTGCCTGCAATCCTTTATTCTCACCTGAGAGAGAGAGAGCAGACAAGATCTTGACTTGAAGTCTCAGCACTCTAACACCTCGCTAATACACTGCAATCTCAGCCTAGAATTATATATTCAAATCTACAGTGTGGTATAAAAACTAGGGGCACTACTTTCTGAGACACAATTGACCTGCAAATGCTTTAACTATACTGGAAATCATCTCAGCTAGCTCAAATAGATTTTTTTTTTTTAATTGAACTGAGCCTCTACCGTTTATTCGATACCAGTTAGAACCTGCAAATGATAAATGAATTTAGGAACCAATAGGTGAGTTTTGATCATTATTTCTGGTATTGTATCCCTAAACTAATTGTTTATAGCCTGCATCTCAGTCAATTAACACTAATTGAAGTTTGCATTTGAATGTTAGTTGAATGCTTCATCTCTCTACTGTGGAAATGAAAACACAAGACCAAATTTGTGCTGACCCATTCAGTATTGAGCCTGTCAAAATGCTTAATAAAACACATGTTTTACCTTATTTGGAGAGCACAGTGGCAAAGAACTACAGTTACCTGTTAAATATTTCCTGATTAATATCTTAATGTGTGTATTCTGGCTCATGACTAATATAACAATATAATTACAGTGGCAAAAGTATATCTGTACTGAAAAAATGTTGATGTAATCTTTTGAAATTGTTACCATCTTATGTTCTGGTAAGTTCTATTTCAGGAATGTGCATGATGCAACACTCAAAACAGATGTATTGTACGCAAGTAAGACAGTCCAAAACAGTTTTAAAGTTGTTTTTTTTTAACTGCTGATCTCATAAACTTTAGATTAACATGTTTCCGCCGTAACTTTTGAAAGGCACTAATGTGTTTTTCGAAACATTATGTGAAGTGGAAACTTCACCTTGAAGACAGGATGCATGTGGAATGCTAACCATTCATGTTTTAACATTCCCTGAATAACACGCTGCATTGTAACATAGATGTATAAACACTGGAAATATTGCATTTAATTGGAAAAGTTTAGAAATGCCTGGCAGCTTATGTTCACCAAGTCTGTAAAGCTAACGTTATTTGTTTTTTACAGATATTGATCAGATTGTCAGGAGTTCCAGAATTTTGTGTTCATGTAACATTTGCTGCCTGAATTTAATAGTTGATGTATGCGGTTACACAATTACACCAGAAATGTGGTACATGGGGAAAACCTGGCAAAAGGATTACTTGAGTGGTTCCAGAAAATAATCTGAAGGCATATGTAGTCTCATTAGGTTATAATATATAATTACTCTAATTTTACTGTGACACAGAGTGTTATGCACATTAGTAGGAAGAAACCTGCTCTATTATTCAGGGCAATGTGCCACATAGCTTATGGCTTCCACCAGGAAGCTGAAGAGATAGATTGTGAAACACCAATCAATGAGGAACACTGACAATTTCTGAGGATAAACCTTCCTTCGTCAAGTAATCCTCCGTCAGTTTCACCACCTCCAACGTGATCCCACCACTCGCCACATCTTCCCATCTCCCCCCCATGTCTGCCTTCCGCAAAGACTGCTCCCTCCGCGACCCCCTTGTCAATTCTTCCCTACCCTCCTGTACCACCCCCTCCCCGGGCACTTTCCGTTGCAACCGCAAGATATGCAACACCTGTCCCTTTACCTCCCCCCTCGACTCCATTCAAGGACCCAAGCAGTCGTTCCAGGTGCGACAGAGGTTCACCTGTATCTCCTCCAACCTCATCTACTGCATCCGCTGCTCTAGATGTCAGCTGATCTACATCGGTGAGCCTAAGCAGAGGTTGGGCGATCGTTTCGCTGAACACCTCCGCTCGGTCCGCAAGAACCTACCTGACCTCCCGGTGGCTCAGCACTTCAACTCCCCCACCCACTCCCCATCCGACCTCTCTGTCCTGGGTCTCCTCCATGGCCAGAGTGAGCAACACCGGAAATTGGAGGAACAGCACCTCATATTCCGCTTGGGGAGTCTGCATCCTGCGGGCATGAACATTGAATTCTCCCAATTTTGTTAGCCCTTGCTATCTCCTCCCCTTCCTCAGCCCTCGGGCTGTCTCCTCCCATCCCTCAGCCCCAGGGCTCCTCCTCCTCCTTTTTCCTTCCTTCTCCCTGCCACCCCCTATCAGTCTGAAGAAGGGTTTCGGCCCAAAACATTGCCTATTTCCTTCGCTCCATAGATGCTGCTGCACCCGCTGAGTTTCTCCCGCATTTTTGTGTACCTTCCTTCCAACTAACCTTGCACAAAGTAAACAATAATTCAGTGTAAGAAGGATTTGTCCACCACAATATTTAAAGTGATCAGTTAGCACATAAAGAAAGGACACGTTTCCACCACCACTCCCATCTGGCCTAAAAATGTCTATCTTATAAAATAATGAAGTGAAAATCTTCTGAAATTACTGGTGTTACATGCGGTTGGAATTCTCTAATGTGAATGAATAACGAGTTGGAAATTATATTGTAGAATAGAAATCAGATAGTCAATCTAAATTTTCAAATCCCACACTGGGGCAATGTACAACAGTTCCTCTGTGTGGTTTGTGTAATTAAACTATAATTGCCTCTTTTCTAAATTGAATTATGATTTTGTTACACCCAATGCACAGAGGATATGTCCATAATATTTATTTTTGCTGAGAGTCAATATTTATGTAACCTCATATGTAAAATTATAGACTCGGTCATATAGCATGGAAATAAATCATTTGGCCCACCGTGTCTGTGCTATGTTACCCTGTAATCCGCCCTGTGGAATTCCTTTCACCAGTCCAATGTTTTAATTCCTATATTAGTAATTGAACACAGACGTGTATTGCTACTCAATAAAATAGAGTCATTCTGTCTCCTCCTTTATCACTACGCCTCACTATCACAGTGCTGCACAGGGATCTTAGAAAAAATACAATTAAATAGCAATAAATATAATATAACAATACAGTAAATTTCCAATAAACCGCTACCCGACGATTCAGAGCTTTGGATAGTTCAGCTTTTGTGGCAACGGATAACTTTTACCCTTTCCACTCATCTCTCTAGACTTCCCACAATCCCTGTCCATTCAGTTTGGCCCTTGTTTCTGAGTTTCCTGTTCAATAGTCAGTGCTCACATTCCAGCACACCCTTTAAATATATTTTTCTATTGCCTGTACTCCCTTCAAACCAACTTGGTTCTTTCTCCTACTCTCCCTTTATGTTTACTGGCCTTAGTAAACGTTACTATCCAGCATATTTTAAATGATGTGAACTTAAAGTGTGTTGGGGTATTGATGAAATAACATCTGATAATCTGGAGAATCTTCTAGCCCAGCATCACTAAAGTCCCAGAGTATTGGATTAACCGATTGTTACTGGACTACACTCTCACCATCTTTTACAGTATTTTCTCTGGTCTTTAGATTCAGGAGTTCTCAAAGTTTGTTCCCATAGTCGGTTGAAGATGCTACGAAAAGCATGGACAGCCAATTCTTTCACCAACAAAATATTTCAGAATATATTTTCAGAGACAGAATTTTGAACAAGGTTCCTGACAACTGACGGGAAAGCCACCAAAAACTGCTTCAGTCAGTTACGTTTAGAGTCAATATCCTTCTATCCTCATTTTCTGACATGAGAACCATTTAACATGTTTATGTTGTCAAACAACTCATTTATCCCAGACGATGACTGGGTATAAATTCCATTGCTGTCACAGACTGGTACAAATGCTACGAATTAAACAGGGTGGAATTGTAACACAGAATCATTTATTTTTGTAATCACATTCGGTGGTAAAATGCCACAGCTAGTACAGCAGCTGCCTTACAGCTCCAATTAACCAAGTTAAATTCTGGTCTCTAAAGGTATGTATGTGGAGTTTGCAATTCTCCATGTGGCCATTTACATTTCTTCCTAGTGCTCTGCTTTTCTCACAAAACCTAAAAACACATGAGGTTTGGTAGGCTAAATTAACTAATGTAAATGTACGTGATAGAATCTCAGAGGATTTGATAAAAATGAGGGAAGAGGAATGTGAATAATGCATGATTAGTGTATGGTTTGCTCAGTGGTCATCAATGGATCAAATGGTCTGTTTCTGTGCTGTATGATTCTATGATCCTTGTTCTCTACATTTTAGTAGAAGGCAAAGAAAACCAGAATCATTCTTACAACTCTCCAGTTCATCCATTTGGTAGAATGAGAAGTATTAGTGAAGCATACAGAAGATTCCCACAAAAAAAATAGAAATAGAAGTAAACTGTGAATATTATCAATCTAAACTTACAAATGAAAATAAATTGAAGAAATTGTCCCATCTTAGGCTATATCCTAGCTTAGATAAATATGAATGATCATTGAACATGGGTAAGGTACCAGAAGACTAGAGGATGGCTAATGTTGTGCCTCTATTGGAAGGGCTACAAGGAAAAGCCTGGGAACTGTAGACCAGTGAGCCTTAAGGGCCTGTCCCACGAGCATGCAACTGCATGCGGCAAGCGCGACCAAACCGGAAGCGAGGGGCCGCGCGGGGGTCAGGCGGAGGTCAAGTGGTCCCCATACAGGGCCGGTCCCACCAGCGTGCGACTGCATGCGGCAAGCGTGACCAAACCGGAAGCGAGGTCGAGTGAGTGACGTGAAGTTCGAGCGAAGTCCGTGGGAAGTTTGCATGTGATGTACGACGTCAAGACGCCGCGTCCGGCATCGTGACACTGCGTATGCCCGTCGAGGCGGCTGCAGGCCGGCAGGCCGTTGCCGCGCGGAAATTTTTTAACACTGTCAGTTTTTCGGAGCCCCGCGCGATGTCAGGACGAACTCCGCACAACTCCATACGGCTCCGGCGATCGAAGTGGGACTGGCCCCGCGAGGCCATACGGCTCAATCGACCACGTTAGGTCGCGCTTGCCACATGCAGTTGCATGCTCGTGGGACAGGCCCTTAACTAATCCATGGTAGCCATGTTACTGAAGAGGATTTAGAGAGATAAAATATTTATGCATTTAGATAGACAGAGGCAGATTAGGGATAGTCAGCATGGTATACATGGGATCACATGGGATTCAGGGAATGCTAGGTGACTGGCTAGAGAATTGGCTTCATGAAAGGAACCAAAGGGTGATCGTGGAAAGGCTTGTGACTAATGGTATGCCTCATGTATTGGTCATGGGCCCCTTGTGGTTTGAACCTTATAATCAACATTTTGGGAATACACGTGGCATCATTTTGCAGATTACACTTAAGTAAAATTACAACAGGATTTTGATCAACTGGGCAAGGAAGTGGAGGAATGGTTAATGGAAATGAATGCAGATAAGTGCATGGTGTTGCATTTTGAGAAGTCAACCCAGGACAACACCTTAACAGTGAATGGCAGGTCTCTGAGGAATGTAGTAAAGCATTGCGATTTATGAATGCAGGTACATCAGAATCAATTACACAGAACACGTGTTCAAACACGTTAATTTAATATACAGAATATTTTAATCAGAATTGGGGAATCAAGAACCACAAGACATAAATTTAAGTTGAGAGGAGAAAGATTTAATAGGTAAATAGTTCCCTGAAAGTATTAGCACAGATTGATAGAGTGGTCACAAAATCATTCCGTACATTGACCTTCATCAGTCAGGGTATATTATAGAAGTTGCGGCTATCATCATCATCGGCAGTCACTCAAAATGAGTATGACTGTCCTCTCCATAGGGTTGTCTATTTGTGGGTCTGCAGATGTCTGTAGAGGCTGATCCATGATCCACACACCTTGGTGCAATGTGGGAAGTGGAGACTGGTGGTGGTTGGTAGTCATTGAGCCCCTTTCTCTCTCACCTTACGGCGCTATCGCTTTGTCTCTGCGACATGGTGTAGTTCCATTTCGTGAAGTGCAGCTCCTTCCTGCACGGATTTCCTCCAGGGGCGCCTGTCCAGTGCAATGTGCTCCCAGTTGCTTGATGTGATGGGGAATTTTTTCAGACTGTTCTTGATGTTGTCCTTGAAGCGTTTCTTTGGGCATCCGGGGGCTCGCCGACCTTCCTTCAATTGAGAGTACAGGATTTGTTTAGGGAGACGTGTGTTGGACATGCGGATGTCATGGCCAGTCCATCGAAGTTGGTGCTGCATTATTATGGTGGTGATGCTGGTCATTTTGGCTTCCTCCAAAATGCTGATGTTGGTGCTCTGTAGACCAGCAGTTTTGTTTGGGCCTTTAGGCCTCGGTCTTCAAAGACTCTTTTCCTGAGTCTGGCATAGGCTCCGCTGGCACAACTCAGGTGATGGTCGACCTCAGAGTCGATGTCAGCTTTTGAGGAAAGAATGCTGCCAAGGTTGGGGAAGTGGGCAACGTTTTCAAGTGTGGTATCGTCCACTTTTATAGTGGGCTGGGTAAACGGCTGGTTGGGTGGAGGTTGATGTAATACCTGGGTCTTCTTGATATTTAAGGCTAAGCCCATGGCTCTGTATGCCTTGCAAAGGCATTCTGGATGCCCTGGAGGCCTTCTGCAGAGTGTGCTGGAATGGCACAGTCATCCGTCTACTGAAGCTTCATGATGGCGGTGTTACTGACTTTGCTCATGGCCTTCAACCTATTAATGTTGAAGAGCCCACCGTCAGTTCTGTAGAGGTTTGTGATCCCCTGTGGCAGCTCTTCACCAATGAGGTGAAGTATGGCAGCAATGAAGACGACAAACAGGGTGGGTGTGATGATGCATCCCTGTTTTACCTCTGTTTCCACAGTGAAGGGCTCGGACTCAGAGCCGCAGTTGTTGAGCACTGTGACCGACATGCCATCATCTTGAAGCCTCAATATTCTGATGTATTTGTCGTGACAACTGTACCTTGATACTATGCTCCAAAGAGCCTGGCGGTCTACCGAGTCAAAAGCCTGTGTCAGGTCTATGAAGGCCATGTACAAATGCTGCCTTTGTTCACGCCATTTTTCCTGGAGTTGGCGTGCTGTGAATATCATGTCTGCTGAGATGATACCATATAGATGAGTGGCCAGAGAAGGACATTTAGGCATTTACTATAACAATATTTAAGAAACATTTGGGATATTGAGGTATGTTCGCCTAATACAGGCAGGTGGGACCAATGTAGATGGGACATCTTGGTCGGTATGTGCAATTTGGGCCGAAGGACCAGTTTCTGGGCTGTATGACTCTATGCCTCTAAAAGGAAAGAATGTAAATGATGGATTTTAAAGAAAAAAATGTTTTCTAAAGTGTAAATCTATCATTTGATCCTTGATCTGTCTGTTGCATATTTTCGCAATGTTTTGCTTTCTTCCTGTTACTTAACATGGACACAAATGCATTATTTACAATCAATTACGTAGCACAGGTGTGCAAGCACATTCAAAAATATATCTAATAATTATTTTCCTATGTCCGTGAATTCGGTTGGAAGATTAATAGGAACTGTCCAGTTGAATTTAAATACCAATCTAATACATAATAAAGAAGGCGCCAAACTCTTATAATTACATCCATTTGCAACAGTTTCTTATTTACAATCCTTAATATTTTTTAAATCAGGCATAAATTGATATCTTGTGATCAGTGTCATGTTGACTGTCAGAGATAATTATTGCATTGAAATAGTGGGCTTTGATTGTTAATAACAAACATCTGCATCCCCTATTAGAGCTATATCACCTCTGGCTATTGATCTCTTGCTTGTAGTTTTCCTTGATTTGTCATCCTTTTTTTTTGCAATAGTCAAGAACACATCTGCAGGGTTCTTACTTTAGGACCAATGATCTTGGAACAAATATTTTCTGTTGGTGGACAAAATGGCTCCTTGATAAATCAAAACAGGTTCTAAATTATTTTCTAAACTGGGCCACATCTGGACTGATTTCAAGTGAATTGTTTTCCCTTGGTGAATTATAAATGGTCGCTGAATATATGCATTACTGCGCTTTGAATCCCTCTGGAAATCAAAAGAAAATCATTTTCAAATACATCTATTTACGTTACAAAACAGTTGCAAGAACACTGGTCTTTTAAAATTGTTGATTACAGAAGAATGCTTTTAATCTTTGCCTGTAAGGTGCCCAAAATACTAAAATATTTAAAAAGGAGATAAAAGGTGTAATGGAATGTGTCTTGTTTTACATATCACAGTTAAAATAATTAACAATCATAACTAACACTCAATACACAGCTTAAAAATCAAAACTCTGGAGGAAGTTGTTTATAGCTCTGGGTTGAAATGAGTTTGCCTACTCATTGTTTGCACGCCATCAAATTCCTCAGGTTACACTTTTTTTATTTTTCAAAGTATATATTTAATTAAAAAACAAAAAAATGTTTTAAAAAGGCACTTAAAACTGAGCTGCATAGAAATTACTTCTCACAGAGGGTGGCAAATCTTTGTAATTCTCTGTCCCTGAGGGTTGCAGTGTCATTTAAGGTAATTAAAATGGGAGCAAAACTATTTTTGAAAATCTGGGTATTGAGAGCTCGGAAGAACCAGCATTGAGGAGCTGTGCCTGGGGCAGATCAGATGAATGGCAGGGCAGGCTTTAGGGTCCAAGAGATTCAAGTATCTAATTGTTTTACGAACCAGGACTGGACATTGAAATTCTTCCTCACTGCAGCTTTACAGGCCTACTAAATGCAACAGCACAGCAAATAAATACATGATAAAGAGATAGGTTGAATAAGTTAGGTCTTTATTCTCTGGAGCGCAGAAGGTTAAGGGGGGACTTGATAGAGGTCTTTAAAATGATGAGAGGGATAGACAGAGTTGATGTGGACATGCTTTTCTCTTTGAGAATAGGGAAGATTCAAACAAGAGGACATGACTTCAGAATTAAGGGACAGAAGTTTAGGGGTAATATGAGGGGGAACTTCTTTACTCAGAGAGTGGTAGCGGTGTGGAATGAGCTTCCAGTGGAAGTGGTGGAGGCAGGTTCATTGGTATCATTTAAAAATAAATTGGATAGGCATATGGATGAGAAGGGAATGGAAGGTTATGGTATGAGTGCAGGCAGGTGGGACTAAGGGGAAAAAAAATTGTCCGGCACGGACTTGTAGGGCCGAGATGGCCTGTTTCCGTGCTGTAATTGTTATATGGTTATATGTTATATGGTTAAATATGTCCGTTATGCTAGATAAACCAGAATATAACAGTGCAAGCCAACGTACATAGTGCAGCCTTAGTAATTCAAAGTTCATAGCAGTTTGATGTTGCCATAGGGCTGTGATTAGGGTTGTGCAAGGTGGTTCAAGAGCCTGATGTTTGATGGTAACCTCCTCCAGCTCCTTTCTCCTTGCGTTCTCGAGAGTAGAACTATTGAGGTTGCTATATACATTCTTCTTCTGCCCCTTATTTTTGCCATTAAGATAATAGCCAAGGTGTTCTCTCATGATGGGACTATTGTGTGATATTAGGTAGGTTAGAATGAATGTACACACTTGCACTGACATGTACAATTTCTTAAATGTGATCCAGGCAAATGAAACCTCATGTCAACATGCTTCATAATTTAATCCATTAATAAGTTGGTAGCACATTGATACCAAGATGGATTGTCACCTTGTCGTGGTGGAGAAGCTTGCGTGGATCTGAGATCCTGAGAGCGATGCCGTCTGGAGCTCTGCTCCTGGTCAGGCCACCCATGGCAGTAAGGTCAAGGGGGAGGTCTCTGACAAAGAACAATCCAACCAAGACCTCAACGGTGGAACAGGCAGACGATGGCTAACCTCAGACTTGGTTTATACTCTCTAGAATTTAGGAGATTGAGAGGGGATCTTATAGAAACTTACAAAATTCTTAAGGGGTTGGACAGGCTAGATGCAGGAAGATTGTTCCCGATGTTAGGGAAGTCCAGGACAAGGGGTCACAGCTTAAGGATAAGGGGGAAATCCTTTAAAACCGAGATGAGAAGAACTTTTTTCATACAGAGAGTGGTGAATCTCTGGAACTCTCTGCCACAGAGGGTAGTTGAGGCCAGTTCATTGGCTATATTTAAGAGGGAGTTAGATGTGGCCCTTGTGGCTAAGGGGATCAGGGGGTATGGTGAGAAGGCAGGTACGGGATACTGAGTTGGATGATCAGCCATGATCATATTGAATGGCGGTGCAGGCTCGAAGGGCCGAATGGCCTACTCCTGCACCTAATTTCTATGTTTCTTTGTTTCTATGTTTCTCAGTGGAGCGTCACAATGAATGGGAAGGCGGATGAAGGCTGCAGCAGAAAAGGGTCGCAGGTCATCTTGGACTCCATGCTACTGGATCCTGACCCAGATCTGTCAAGGACTGTGGGGTGACTGTCTGTGCACCACTCTCCCCACGTTATACAAAGTCACGCACAGCCGTCCTCCATATAGGGAATAGCACCACGGAGACACCATGGTCAGCCATAACCAAGGGGGGGCCTAAGAAGGTACCAAGATACTTTTCCCTCGGATACTACTTGTTGCCCAGTAGTCAATGTGATCTAAATTCAGATGGCATATCTACATGTTGCAAAAGAATGGTATCATAATTACTGCAAGAATAGCAACACAGCAGTCAATAATAATCAGCGAGGTGCATTTTAGCTTGAAAGTGGCTGAATAAGATTCCATTCATGGATGTTCTATAGAAAGCATTGTAATCAGAGGAACTTCTTTACGCAGAGAGTGGTGGCGGTGTGGAATGAGCTCCCAGTGGAAGTGGTGGAGGCAGGTTCATTGGTATCATTTAAAAATAAATTGGATAGGCATATGGATAAGAAGGGAATGGAGGGTTATGGTACGAGTGCAGGCAGGTGGGACTAAGGGGAAAAAAATTTGTTCGGCATGGACTTGTAGGGCCGAGATGGCCTGTTTCCGTGCTGTAATTGTTATATGGTTATATGGTTATATGGATGCATCGTAGCTTGGTATGACAACTGCTTGGTATGGCAAATTGCAGGGAGTCATGAACGCAACTTACTCCATCACACAAACTAGCTTCCCCAATAGAAATTCTGGAAGAACTTAACGAGTCAAGTAGCATCTGTGGAAAAAGAAAACAGTTAATGTTTCGAGTCAAGGATCCTTCCTTAGAACTGTGGGGAAAAGCGAGGGATACAGTTTTCACAGCAGAGTTGGGAGGGGGGTGGGCGGGAGCATGTAAGAAAAAAGTCTATATGGAGATGAGTTGCAACATATCAGGTAACATGCAGAATGAATATCTTCTGATCTGTTTTAACATGCCCTCCATATAGTCTTTTGTGACTGTAAACCTTCTACCCGTGTCCCATTTTTAAGGAAATTAGCCCAAAAACTTGATTGATTTCTCTTCACGCAAATGCTGCCGAACTTGCTGAAATTTCAGAAATTGCAGGCTGTTTCAGTTAGTCGTGCATTGTATGCCAGTATTTTGGCATTATGAATAATTAGTGGGTTATGGGGAGAAGGCAGGTGAATGTGGTCGAGAGGGACAAATAGATCAGCCATGATTGAATGGGGAGTAGACTCGATGGGCTGAATGGCCTAATTCTGCCTTATGGTCTTCTGGAAATTGCTTTCTGGCTTTTAAGCCTACGTTGCACGGTATTAGATCTGATGCACTGTTTGTAGTAAAAATTAACTGCCAATGCTAAACGTTAGCACCCCGGTAGAAAATCACTAAGTAAAACAGTAATTTAGGTTGAAATCTGCTCAATAAGCCTAATAATGTCAATGTTTATTTTCTGCTTTAATCGTTTGGGCAATTACACTTTATTAGACCTAGTGTTTAAATCTTTCCTACTGTCAGAAAATAATACGCCACACTTTTCTACATGGCTTGTGATATATAGAACCAAGTAAAGGTTTTCATACTTCATTAACGGGAAACATAGCACAGTGGTGCAGCTAGTAAAGTTGCTGTCTCAAAATTCCAATGACCTAGGTTCAATCCCACCGTACAACTTGGGGATGAGTGGAAGATTTTTGATAAAGAGAGAAGTGGAGTGAAGGAGGAGTGAAATGTAAAGGCAGAGGAAGATATACATATATACATATATGTATGGGGACGGGGGAAAGATAGAGAGAGGGGTGGAATAGTGTGGGAAATGTCTGCACACCTGGGTCAGGACAGGGAGGGTTTTGGGAAGAAGAGAAAAACAATGGGGTCCGATGTTATCTAAAATTGGAGAATTCAACATTCATACCATTAGGTTGTAAATCTACCACAGCAGAATATTCCTGCTGCCTTGGAAAAGCAAACAATGTAATCAACGACTTGTCTCACGCAGTCATTCCTTGTTCTCCCTGCTCCAAGCACCTATCCATAACCTCCAGAGAAGCTCCCTGACCTGCTGAATTACTCCAGCACTTTGAGTTACAAACTGATCTGTGCAAATATCAGAGCAATCTTCTCACTTAAGACATCATTCATGAAGCAGCAGAAGAGAGATTTATCTCCAATACTGGAAATCCTGGAATCCCCTAGAGCTAAGATACTTGGCTTCTAACAACCATTCCCATCTTTCAATGAATTCTCATTGCAAGCTCAGTATGTCACTAAACAGTGGAGATTTCTCTTCTTTATTTCAATTCATTAAATTTATCATGATCCCCAGGGCGGCACAGTAGTGCAGAGGTAGAGTTGCTGCCTTACAGCGTTTGCAGCGCTGGATACCCGGGTTCGATACCAACTATGGGTGCTGTCTGTATGGAATTTGTATGTTCTCCCGGTGACCGTGTTGTTTTTCTCCGAGATCTTGGGGTTTCGTCCCGCACTCCAAAGATGTACAGGTATGTAGATAAATTGGCATGGTATAAGTGGAAATTGTCCCTAGTGTGTGTAGCGAAGTGTTAATGTGTGGGGATCTCTAGCCAACGCATACTCAGTGGGCCAAAGGGCCTGTTTCCGCGCTGTATCTCTAAACTAAACTAAACATAAAATTCTACCAACCTGAACCCTCCTTCACCTGTGCACGACAGTTATACTCAACTGATTATGTACAAAGAAGACACAAGAGACTGCACATGCTGGAAGTGCTCAGTTGGTCAGGCAATGTCTGAAGAGGAAATGGACAGGTGATGTTTTGGATCTGGATCCTTCTGCAGACTGATTATAGAAGGGGGAGAAAGCCGCCTCCAGCACTTTGTCTTTGACATGTACAATGACAGAAAACATTTCCGTATATGTACATTTATTTATGACTTCGACGAGGCCATTCCACCCTTGTGTCTCACAGACCATTTCCATTGCCCCACTGATTTTCCTTGTTGCCTATTTCCAGATTCAGATTCAGATTCAACTTTAATTGTCATTGTCAGCGTACAGTACAGAGACAATGAAATGCAGTTAGCATCTCCCTGAAAGAGCGACATAGAATATGATTTCAATAAATAAATCTATTTACATGCATACAGTCATAGTGTTTTTCCTGTGGGAGGAGTATCCGGGGGGGGGGGGGTGGGTGATTGGCAATCACTGAGGTACATTGTTGTGTGACAGCCGCAGGGAAGAAGCTGTTCCTGGACCTGCTGGTCCGACAACGGAGAGACCTGTAGCGCCTCCCGGATGGTAGGAGGGTAAACAGTCCATGGTTGGGGTGAGAGCAGTCCTTGGCGATGCCGAGCGCCCTTCGCAGACAACGCTTGCTTTGGACAGACTCAATGGAGGGGAGCGAGGAACCGGTGATGCGTTGGGCAATTTTCACCACCCTCTGCAGTGCTTTCCGGTCGGAGACAGAGCAGTTGCCATACCATACTGTGATACAGTTGGTAAGGATGATCTCGATGGTGCAGTGGTAGAAGTTCACCAGAATCTGAGGAGACAGATGGACCTTAGTCAATAGTCAATAGTCTATTTAATTGTCATTTGGACCCCTGGAGGTCCAAACGAAATGCCGTTTCTGCAGCCATACATTACACACAAATAGACCCCGGACACAACATAATTACATTTTACATAAACATCCATCACATAGCTGTGATGGAGGCCAAAAAAACTTATCTCTCCACTTCACTCTCCCCCCCCCCCGATGTCAGAGTCAAAGTCAAAGCCCCCGGCTGGCGATGGCGATTGTCCCGCGGCCATTAAAGCCACGCCGGGTGGTGCGAGGTCGCACACCGGGTCTTGGTGTTAAAGACCCCGGTGTGCGCTCGCAGAGTCCCTCGGCCATTCCAAGCCGCGCGGGGCAGTGCTGTTAGGCCCCGCTCCAGGAGCTCTTCGACCCCGCAACTCGGGCGGGAGAAGTCGCCGTTGCAGGAGCCCCGAAAAGCGGTCTCCCTCCAGGGAGCCGCGGGCTCCCGGTGCCGCCGTCCGCAGACCCGCAGTAGCAGCCTCCGCATCAGCAGCGGCAGCAGCAGCAGCAGCAGCAGCGGCAGCGGCAGCGCTCCTCCACCGCTCCACCCGCTCCGGTCTCGGCCAGCTCCGCGACGGCGACGGTTAGTCGTAGCACCAGAGTCCCCGGTCTCTTCCTGTTGGAGGCCGCTCCTCGTTGCGGCCCCAACGACAACTGAGACCCGACGAGAAAAGGTCGGGTCTCCAGTGCAGGGAGAGATTTAAAAATAGGATTACATATATTTCTGAGGAGACTTCTTCAGTCTCCTCAGGAAGAAGAGACGCTGGTGAGCCTTCTTGACCAGAGTTGAGGTATTGTGGGTCCAAGAGAGGTCATCGGAGATGTTGACCCCCAGGAACCTGAAGCTGGAAACACGTTCCACCTCCGTCCCGTTGATGTGGATGGGGGTGTGCGTGCCGCCCCTAGACTTCCTGAAGTCTACAATGAGCTCCTTGGTCTTCTTGGAGTTAAGGGCCAGGTTGTTCCATCAACTCTCCCTGGATTTTACCATCCACTTAAACTTGGGGTAAGTTACAATGGCCAATTAATCTATCCACCTGCACATCTTTGGAACATGGAAGAAAATCAGAGCACCTGGAGAAACCTATGCAATCTCAGGAAGAACATGGAAGCTTCACATTGATAGCTAACGTGTAACAGCTTGTACAGGTAATACTTAGAAATCACCTGAGTTATTCGTCTGTCTGAAATTATCTTGAATGGATTACGGTACAATGGTTACTTCATAACAAAACACACTTAATTTGATCACATCAGAAGGCAGACACCAAGTCATATTATCACAAAGTTACGTTACGACTCATTTGATTTTGTTGGTATTTGTTGTAAATTGCAGATGTGTGGTTATTCATTATGCATTCTCAAACATTTTTCAGAATAAAAGAGTTCCAGTTGGTCAGATTTTCACTTAAATAATACGCTTACCAAACTGCTTTTAAAAATAAACTATTCAGGATAACAAGATTGTGGAATTATATTTCATTTAATCCCTTAGCTGTTCAAAATATGATTCCTTAGGGTTTCTTCCACATTTAAATATATGTAATCCTATTTGCTGCCGGATTCTTTGAGTAAAATATTCAGAATGTCAAAATGGATGTCAGCATAATTTCATATCAAGTAGAAAGCTGGAAAAACAAAACCAAATCAGAAATTGCATGCTCTACAGAGCAGGTCTAATCTCTCTAGCTGGTTTTAGATAGCATGGGAAAAATATTGTAGCATAAGAAACAGTAGGAATGGACTACACAGTCCCTAACCTGGTCTGCCATTCAGTAACATCATATGATATTTAGCCTCAATTTTCCTGGCTGATTTCCCTCATGATTTCCAATTGTCCAAGAATATGTATGTCCCTGACTTGAATATTTTCCGTATCTCTGCTTTCCAAAAACATTTACAGACATCTTCAAGAAGAACATACTTTTCATCTCATTCTCTAATTGTCCTAAAATTTGGCTTGTTTATTCTAGATCCTCTCATCAGGGATTTCATTCTCTTAATATCTATACTGCCAAGTCTCTTCAGTGCTTTATATGTTTCAATGGCATCACTTTTCATTCATCTAAACCCCAAAAGTATTGACCCATTTTGCTCCATCATTCATCATAAGGTATAAATTTATTTGATTAAAGTAAAATGACAAAACCAAACTCCTACATAGGACTTAAGGTGTGGTTTCACGTAAAACCCGGTAAAATTGTGTCAAATCTTCCTACTCTTGTACTCAAGTCCTCTGGTATTAAAGCACAATATTTACTTTCTTAATTATTGATAGTACCTGGTTAATAAAATATCCAAGGGTGCTTGGCATCCAAGTACTTTCTTTCTGTATCTAATGAAGTTTTCCGTCTCAACCAATCTTTCAGACCATGAGCTCCAAATCTTAAGGGAAAATATATCTGTCATTATGCAATCTTTGAGGTTTTAATTTGACATTTATCAATGGACAAATCTATACTGCTGATTCAAATACCCATTAAAGCATGAAGATTTATATCCGGAAGCCACAGACTGGAAACAAAGCTCCAAATGTCCCAATTTGCATGAAATATAGATCATAGAGAGGATATACTATGAGAAAATCAAATCATAGTGAGGCTCACTATGGGAGTGAAGTTATAGGGGTAGAACTTAGATGCAGGAAGGAAATTATTGTATTGATGAGTATATTATGCAGTAGGCATCTCAATTATCATCATTAATTAGTGGAGCTGATGTGTAGGAAGATTGCAGATAGCTGTAAAAGTAATAGTATAAATGAGAGATTTCTACTTTACTAATATCTCTCATTGTGTTGGGGGAAAACATCCTTAATCAATATATATATAGGGCCGCACCAGAGAAGGTACCACCAGCCCTCCTCTTTGAGATCAATGCAGGACCACTGGCTGAACTGTCAGTGGGGAGCTTTGGGACCAGTGACCACAATTTTATTGGTTTTAGTAGTTATCGACAGGGAAAGGATTGGAATACAAGTTAAGTTCCAAAATTGGATCATGGCCAGTTTTGGAGACATTTGGTGGGAATATGCAGAGGTTGATTGGGAGAGTCTTTTTGCAGGTGTAGGGAGGACTAGTAAGTTGGAGGCATGCAAGAGTGAGATAGCAAGAGTACAGGGGCAACATGTACCTGTTTTGGCAAAGAGCAAGGCTGTCAAGCTGAGGGAACCCTACTTGGTCGGGGAAAAGGAGGAATAAGTCGGATTTTTGCAGCCGAGATCGAATAAATCCTTCCATGAATATGAAATGAAGGAGTACAACTGAAGAGCAAAGTTGGGGCATGAAATGGAGCTGGCAAGCAAAAGAATAACCTGATAGATTCTAAGGGTATGTTAAGAGTAAAAGAGTGGTTATGGAAAGAATAGGCAGCCCTAATAACCACACCATTTTTCCGTGGAGCCACGAGAGATGTGAGAGATATTAAATGAACTCTCTCTTGATTTTTGTAGAGAAGAAGATTGTAGAAGCTAAGAATTGAGGCATAGGAGTTGTGATGTTTTATATTATACACGCATTACCTAAGAGGTGGTGTTAGTGAGTTTAAAACACATTAAAGTGGATAAATCCAAAGGTTCTGGCCAAGTGCATCTTTGAACTTTGTAGTAAGCTAGGGAAGAAATTATGGAGGCCTTTGCAAATAAATTTGCATCATCTTTAGCCACTGATGAAGTTGTGGAAGACGGAAGGGTGGTTAATGGTACACCGTTATAAATGAAGGGCAGTAAGGACAAGCCAGTGTGCCTGGCATCCATAGTGGGGTATTTGTTGGTGAGGATTCTTATGAATAGGATCTACTATCATTTGGATAAACATAGACTGATTAGGAATAATCAGCATAGCAGTGTGCATGGAAAATAATTTTTGGAAGAGTTTTTCGAAGAGGTCACCAAGAGGATTGATGAGGGCAGGGCAGTGGACCTTGTCCATTTTGACAAGTTCCCACATGCGAGGCTAGTCTGGTAGTTTGCATCAAATCCAAAGTGAACTAGCTAATTCTATTCAACATTAGCTTGGAGGATGGAATCAAAGGGAGGTTTTGGAGGGTTGTTTTTCTGATTGGAGACTTGGTACCAATGGAGTGTTATTGGGGTCAGGGCTGGATCCATTGCTGTTTATTATTCACATTGACACTTTGGTTGGCAATACAGTTAACATTGTTGATAAATTTGCAGATGAATCCAAAATTGGTGATATAGTGGACACTGAAAAAAGGATATGTATGTTTGCAACTGGATCTTGATCAGTTTGGAAGATGGGCCAAGGAATGGCCAATGGAATTTAACTTTGACAAGTGTGGGGTGTAGCCAGTGGTATGTCAAACCAGGGCAGGACTTACATGCAAATGGTAGAGACCTGCAAATGATTGCATAACAGTGAGATCTGTGAGTACATGAGCATGGTCTTATGAAAGTGGTAAGTCAGATGGGCAGTGTGGCGAAGAAGGCATTTGACATGCTTGTCTTCATTAGGAACTGTTTTGAGTACAAATATGACACATCATGATGGAGCTGTACAATTTGTTGGTGAGATCACATGAAGTACTGTATGTAGTTCTAGTTACTCAGCTGGTGTGCAGGAAGGGTGCAGAAAAGATTCACAAGGATGCTACCTGGTCTTGTGGGTTTGAGTCGCAGTATATGGAGAGGTTGGTTAGTTTGGGACTTATTTATGGTCGCCACAAATTTTTCCCGCACCCCCCTCTTTTAAAGGACTTACACTGTGCTTTAGCTGCCTTTTTACTGCGCCAACCTTCCTGTTCATCGCGGTGTGTGTCCATTTCATCTTGAATTTGCACCGTGTGAATTTTTTAGACAGCGCTCCCCTCGCTTGTCCTGTCCCCCATCTGCCTAACAGGTTGGTGAAGGAAGCAATGTATTTGTGTGTGTGTGTTTCACTCTGACAGTCGTCGTTCCAGTTGCCGGTTTTTCAGGCGACTGCCGGCGACTTGCCAGTCCGCTGAAAAATCACCTGCGGGACAGGCCCATTACAGTCTTTTTCCCAGGGCAGACGATTCTAAGACAAGAGGCCAAAGGCTTAAGATGAGAGGAGAGAGATTTAAAAGGGACCTATAGGGCAACCTGGACAGATATATGGATAGGTAAGAATTGCAAACATAATGGGCAAATGCAGGACTAGCTCAGTATGTTAACTTGGTCAGCATTAACAAGGGGGACCGAAAGGCCTGTTTCCATGCTCTATTGCTCCATGACTCCATTGTTTTTTTGCTCCATATCTGGAGAGTTACATGATGACAAAACTGGTTTGCTTTGACTATTTTCTATAAGCAATACATACAAATAGTATTAATTGTAACATGGGTCTGCCAAGGCCATGATTCATTAGCAAATTGAAGAACAGCCACTTAACTCTAAAAAATGAGGAAGGTGAAGAGCTAAGCAGAAACGCAGGTGATCATTAATTTTGATTTGAATGACTATTTTCATGCAAGTTGGCAGATTACAAATTGCAATGACATTCTTTGCAATAATCTATTCATAGAGACACAGCAGCACATAATTTAATGATAAAATAAACTTTGCCTTAGCCCATTGGGTATCATGCTGATTCAGGAATGCAATTATAGTAATGTTAATCGTAGACAAGGAACTACAAATTTAGTTTCAAGAAACTGCGCAGAAACAGGCCCTTCGGCCCACTGGGTCCGTGCCAACCAGTGATCCCCGCACAGTAACACTATCCTACACACATTAGGGACAATTTTTATATTTACCAAGTCTATTTTCCTACATACCTGTATGTATTTGGAATGTGGGAGGAAACCGAAGATCTCAGAGACAACCCACGTGGTCACGGGGAGAATGTACAAACTCCGTACAGACAGCATCCATAGTCGGGATCGAACCCGGGTCTCCGGCACTGCATGCGCTGTAAGGCAGCAACTCTACTGCTGCAGCACCGTGCCACCCTGGAATACTGGAATCCTGAGCAAAACACAAAGTGCTGAAGTAATTCAGCAGATCAGCCAACATCCATAGAGGGAATTAATAGGTGACGTTTCAGGTCGGGATCCTGCTTCAGACATTGTGTTGGGGAGAAAGCTGGAAAAGAGGTGGGGGGGAGACAAGTGATAGATAGATCCACATGAAGGAGGTTTTACTTGCAGATGGGTGGATAAAAGCTAGAGATGGAAATAAAATAAAAGGGAATCAGATGAGGGGTGAGGAGCAAAATGATTATATAAGAAGGGAATAGGAGTGAAATGTCAGATAAGGACAGGAATGAAATGTGGATGAGAAAGGAGGAGTGAAATGTGTCAGATTGTAGGCCCCCCTCTGTCATGACTGACCATTGGTGATGCATCCTAGTTGTTGGCTGCTTGCTCCAAACTTCGGCTAAAGCAGCGTCGCTTGTGGCTGAAGAGACCAATGCGGGAGTGACAGTCTCTGTCGCATAGGTCACATTTGTGTGTGGTCTCTGGTTTGTTGAAGTTGGTGCGTTCCTTTCTGTGTGCCCGCTTGTCTGCCACTGCGTACAACAGTTTCCCTTCCCGTTCCCATTTTGAGATATTTGTTCAGGGTACCTCTCCACCTTGTGCAGTCAGCTGCAAGGCTCTCCCAGGACTCCACATCGATGCCGAGCACCATCATATCTCTCTTGCAGACATCCTTGTAACGTAGCTGATGGCGGCCGATGCTTCTCCTCCCAGATGCCAGCTCTCCATAGAGGATGTCTTTTGGAATATGGCCATCCTCCATGCAGTGGACATGGCCCAGCCACTGCCGCCTGCACTGCCTGAGTAGAGTGTACATACTGAGAAGGCCAACGCGAGACAGGATCATTGCGTTGGACACTCTGTCTTGCCAGGATATGCCCAGGATACGGCGGATGCTTCTCAGGTGGAAGGTGTTGAGTCTTCTCTCCTATCTGGCATATGTAGTCCATGCCTCACTGCCGTATAGCAGCGTGCTGTTGACACAGGCATTGTAGACTGCTATCTTTATCTTCACTGTCAGCTTTAGGTTGGTCCACACTCGAGTTGTGAGGTGAGCGAGAGTTATAGCTGCCTTCCCAATCCTCTTATCAATCTCTGTGTCCAAGGAGAGGTTGTCGGTGATGGTGGAGCCGAGGTACGTGAACTGAGGGATGGCATCATGTTCGTAGTCGTCGACGGTGATGACAGGCAGTGCCTCTGTATCCTGCCCTAGGACGTTCGTACTTTTCAGGCTGATCGTCATCCCAAAGTCCTTGCAAGCCCGATAGAAGTGGTCCATCAGTGACTGTAGTTCCTGCTGGCTGTGGGACACAACTGCCACGTCATCGGCAAACATCTTGTCTCTGATTGGAGCTTCACGTACTTTTGCCCTTGCTCTGAGGCGGGTTGAGTTGAAGAGCCTACCAACTGATCTAGTACGCAGGTAGATCCCCTCTGTTGCAGTGCCGAAGGCATGTTTCAGGAGCAGAGCGAAGAAAATCCCAAAGAGTGTGGGAGCGAGGACGCTGCCTTGTTTGACGCCACTGCAGATGTCGAAGGGCTCTGGGAAGCTACCAATGAACTGCACTGTCCCCTTCTTGTTGATGTGGAAGGATTCTATCATGCTCTGCAGTTTTGGTGGGCAGCCGATCTTTGGCAGAGCCTTAAATAGGCAATCTCTGTTGACGAGGTCGAACGCCTTGGTGAGGTCAATGAGAGCAACATACAGGGGCATCCGCTGTTCTCTGCACTTTTCCTGGAGTTGGCAAAGGGAGAAGACCATGTCTACAGTTGACCTTCCAGCTCGGAAACCGCACTGTGACTCTGGGTAGACAGGTTCTGCCGGCTTCTGTAGGCGGATCAAGATGACCCGAGCAAAGACCTTGCCGACAATGTTGAGGAGGGAGATACCTCTGGAGTTGTTGCAGTCGCTTCTCTTGTTCTTGTAGAGGGTATTGATCGTGACATCCCTTCATGTACTGCGGTACAGCTTCTTGCCAGTACTGGCAGAGAACTATACAAACTGACTATGTTTGCAGATAGAGAGAGGAAAAGAGTGAAATGTCCAGATAAGGAGGAAAAAGGAGTGAATGATGATAAGGAACCCCATTCCACTCTGATTTTTTCCCTGCCGACCAACAACATTCTCTCTCATACACCTTTCAACCTCACTTTGATGCTTTTTCCCTTGAAAAGAGATGCATAATTTCCATATCTTAACAGAGACTGCATCCAAGTTCAGGGATGAACCTGTGTGATTGTAGCCCCATCAGTTCCAATATTGGACCACCCATGAATAATATTGGAGCTGCATTTCACTGTGCAAATATTAAGTATTCTAGCACACTGCCCTCTACCTTGCAGAAATACTTTGGAGTACTAGGAGGTGAGTAATCTTTGCATATATGACCTGATTATGTTCACAGGAAATCATTGTTGACTTCAGGAAGACCAGAGGTGGCAGACATACCCCCTTCCACATAATCGGGACTGAGGTGGAGCGCGTCTCCAACTATAAATTCCTCGGGGTACACATCTCAGAGGATCTGTCCTGGTCCCTCAATACCACCAAACTGATAAAAAAAAAGGCGCAGCAGCGCCTTTACTTTCTGAGGAGGCTCAAGAAAGCTCACCCGTCCCCACAGATGCTGTCCAACTTCTACCGCTGTACCATTAAAAGCATCCTGACCACCTGCTTCACGGTATGGTACAGCAGCTGCACCACAGCTGACAGGAAGGCACTGCAACGGGTGGTGAAAACCGCTCAGCTCATCATCGGTGCCCCGCTCCCTGCCATGGATGCCCTCCACCGAAAATGGCGTCCGAGACGGGCCGGGAAAATTATCATGGACCCCTCTCACCCTAACCATGGACTGTTTGCCCTCCTCCCATCAGGGAGGCGGTACAGGAGCCTCAGGTCTCGCACAAGCGGGCTGAGGAACAGCTTTTTCAATAACACCATTACACTGCTGAACTCAGAGTCCCGTCGCTAGCTATATTTAGACTCTCCCATTTGTATACATTTATTTGCCTATGTACCAGTTTAATTCATCCACAGTCCACACATTGTTAACCAGTATTTTTATTTTTATTTGTATTTTTGTTTTGTATTTTTAATTTTATGTCTACTATCTTGCACTATGACCAGACGCTAAACTGCATTTCGTTGTACCTGTACTTCGTATTTGTACAATGACAATAAAGTTGAATTGAATTGAACATATTGAACATAGAAATCCTGTTTGTGTCATTTAATTTCTGAATGTATATTCATTGTCATTTATCCCCTACCATCTATTCTATACTTTCAACATTTTCTTTACAATGTTTTACTCCACTTGTTTCATTTCTGATGTTCTTGTTAATCAGTTAGAGCTCTATTTGGTTCAGTTTGTGCTAATTTCTTCTTCTTCCAATCCCATTGTTTTAAATGATCATTGGCATGTAGTTACATACATCTAATTTTTTTTTTTTTTTTTTTTTTTTTTTTTTTAATTATTATTGGAGATAAGTACATAGTCTATTACATCATTACTGTCTTACATTTTTAAAATGATAACATTGACAGTTATTATTACATTGTCTCCAATATTTTTTACATTTTTCTTCGTTTTTTTTTATAACTAGATAGAACTAAAAGGATAGGTGAAATAGAGGGAAAGAAGAGGGAAAAAGAGGGGGAAAATAAAAGGAAAAAAAAAAAAAAAAAAAAAGAAAAAAAAAAAAAAAGGAGAGAGGGGTGAAAAAGGTAATTAAGGAAGAATGGAAAAGTTTGTTTAAGTTTAAAGACATCGTTCGAGATATGTTCGTATATTTCAAAGTGTAGTATTTCATCCAATCTTTAGTCCGGGTGCTAGTCAGGTTCCTGTGCTGAACTATTCTGACCCTTTAAGTACTCAATAAAAGGAGACCATGTTCCAACGAATAATTCCTGTTTGTCCAACAGGGCAAGTCTAATTCTTTCCACGTTTAAGGTCTCCGTCATTTCTATAATCCACATTCTGATTGTGGGGGCCGTAGGGCCTTTCCAAAATTTTAGGATTAATTTTTTTCCTGTTATTAAACTGTAATCGATAAAGTTTCTTTGTGTTATTCTAAGTGTTTGATTTAATTCTAATATTCCGAGTATTATTAATTTTGAGTTTGGTTCCAGTTGTGTTTTGGTTACTTTGGATATTATACTAAAAATATTTACCCAAAAATTTTTAATTTTTGTACAGCTTGTAAACATGTGCGATAACGTAGCTTCTGAATGTTGACATTTATCACATATAGGTGAGATATGTTGAAAAATTTTATGTAATTTTGTTTTGGCGTAATGTAACCTATGTATTACTTTAAATTGTATTAGAGAGTGTCTGGCGTTTAGTGAACACTGATGTATGTGTTGTAAATTTTCTTCCCAAGTGTCTTTCGTTATTACCTGATTTAATTCTTTTTCCCATGCTTGTCTATGTAAGTCCGTCATAGGGATGTCACTGTCTAATAAGATATTATATATAAAAGATATTAATTTTTCTGTATTAGGATGCTTATTCCAACATTCGTCAAGAATCTCTGGGTTTCTATTTCGAAAGTTTTTAGAATTTGATTTAACATAATTTCTAAGTTGAAGATATCTGAAATAATCATTCCCTCGAAGTCCATAAACCTGTTGCAACTCCTGAAATGTCAAAAAAGAGCCTTCCTTGTAAAGGTGTCCCATATTTTTAATTCCATTATTCTTCCATTGTGTAAAACCCCCGTCTAAACATGAAGGCTTAAACAATGAATTATTCACGATTGGAAGAGAAAGAGATAAGTTATCTAATTTTAATGTATTTTTTAATTGTTTCCAAATTTTTATAGCACTAAATATTATAGGGTTTTCCCTGTAAATTTTCTTGTTTAATTTGGACGTAGCAAATAATATCGAACCAATGTCATAAGGCATACAATCTTCCTTTTCCATTTTTAACCAGTCTGGTTGCTGGTCTATTTCTCCCAACCAGAAGTTCATATTTTTAATATTAACTGCCCAGAAATAAAACAAAAAGTTAGGTAAAACCAAGCCTCCATTATTTTTTGATTTACACAAGTGTCTTTTGCTTATCCTATGATTCTTATAATCCCAGATAAAATCATTAACAATAGAGTCCAATTTTTTAAAGAAGTTTTTTGCCAGGTATATCGGAATCGTCTGAAAAAGGTATAATATTTGTGGTAAAAAAATCATTTTTATGGCATTAATTTTGCCAACCATTGAGATAGGTAATGTTTTCCAGTATTGGATATTCTTATGTAATTTATTCAATAATGGAGGGAAATTCGCTTTAAATAATGATGTATATATCTTAGTTACGTAGATACCTAGATATTTAAATTTTTCATTTACTACTTTAAATGGGAATTGTTGTATTATCTGTTTGTTATGTTCCCTTATTGGCATAATTTCACTTTTATTCCAATTTATTTTGTATCCTGAAAGTGCACCAAATTGGTTTATTAGTTTTAATAGGTTTGGGATACTAATTTCTGGTTTAGTGATGTAAATTAATACGTCATCTGCATATAAAGAAATTTTATTCACTGTGTCTTTAGTGTTATACCCATATATTTCCGGATGCCCCCTAATTCTTTCTGCAAGTGGCTCAATTGCAAGTGCAAATAGTAATGGAGATAACGGGCATCCTTGTCTACAACCTCTAGATAGACTGAATTTAGATGAAAGTCTTTGGTTGGTAAGTATTCTAGCCGTAGGATTTGTGTATAGTAGTTTTATCCATGTGCAAAATTTCTCCCCTAGCTGCATCTTTTCCATCACCGAAAATAAATAAGGCCATTCGACCTGATCAAATGCTTTTTCAGCGTCAAGTGAGATTATTGCTAAATCTTCATTAATAATTCTCTTGGTATATATAATATTAAATAATCTTCTTAGATTATAATATGAATACCGTTTCTGAATAAAACCTGTTTGGTCAGGGTGTATTAATTTATTTATCACTGTACTTAATCTACGTGCTAGTATTTTAGTTAGTATTTTCTGGTCTGTGTTCAGAAGTGCAATTGCTCTGTATGATCCCGGATCTTCCGGATCTTTGTCGGCTTTAGGAATAAGCGTTATTATAGACTCATTTAAGGTGTCTGGGAGTTTCTGTTGAGTGTAAATGTAATCATATAGTCTTTGCAAGCGTGGGCTCAGCAGATCATGAAATTTTTTGTAAAATTCTGAACCTAAACCGTCTGGCCCTATTGCCTTACCATTTTTTAGAGAGACAATAGACTCCTCAATATCCTTTATCGTAATTTCCCTTTCTAATAATTCTCTATCATTTACATCTAAACCTTTTAAATTACATTTTATTAAAAAATCTGCTATTCCTTCTGGTTGTGCTACCGTTTTAGTTGAATAAAGGTCATGATAGTATTGTAGAAATCTATCATTTATATCTTTGGGCATTTTTAATAATTCTCCTGTCTCTGTTCTAATTTTATGAATTATTTTTTCCCCTTCCATTTTTCGCAACTGGCGTGCTAATAGTTTTTGTGGCTTGTCTCCAAATTCAAACTGTAATTGTTTAGTTTTTTGGTAAAGTTTTATTACTTGTTCTGAGTACATTTTATTTAATTTATATTTCAGTACAGCAATTTTATTATGTTTTAACGTAGATGGCGTTCTCGCGTTTTCTATATCTAGTAACTTAATTTCACTTTCCAGTGCTTGTTGTTTAATCCTGTTATCTTTATTATAAAATGCTTGTGCAGAGATTAATGTACCTCGCGCATACGCTTTAAACGTCTCCCACATAAGGGAAGCAGGTGTGTCAGGGTTGTCATTAACCTCAAAAAATATTTGGATTTGTTTAGTAATATATTCCTGGCATGATCTTTCGTTCAAGATTTGTGGGTTAAGTCTCCCATATGTTTGTTTCTCGGACATTCCATTTAATTTAATCATAAATGTTACTGGTGCGTGATCTGAAATTATGATGTTGTGATATTTTGAATTATAAATAAATGGAATAAACGTAGAGTCAACTAAAAAGTAATCTATTCTTGAGTATGATTTGTGTACTGGTGAATAAAATGAATATTCCCGTCCGGTTGGGTTTTCTATTCTCCAGATATCCTTAATATTAGTGGTATTAATAAATGAATTTAAAAATACACTTGAATTGGATTTTGTTTTTTTTTGCCTTGATGATCTATCTAAGTATGGGTCTAATGTACAATTGAAGTCTCCTCCAATTATTAATTTGTATTGTGCAAATTCAGGAATTTTATTAAATGTTTTGTTGAAAAAAGTAGGGTTATCGAAGTTAGGCCCATAAACATTTAGGAGGATCACTTTTTCTCCGTTTAACTCTCCAACCACTATTATATATCTGCCATCCATATCCACTATTATTGAAGAGGACACAAAAGGTATTCCTTTATGAATTACTATTGCTACTCCTCTTGACTTGTGGGAAAAAGAGGAATGATATGATTCGGCGATCCACTTAGCTTTAAGTCTATGTTGAGATTGCTTTTTAAGATGTGTCTCTTGAAGAAATATTATATCTGTTTTAATTAGATTTAGGTGTGCCAAAACTTTACTTCTCTTAATTGGTTCATTGATTCCCTTGACATTCCAACTACAAAATGTTATTCCCTGACCCCTTCTTGTCATGTCATACATCTAATTTAACTGCAAGTTGAAGCTTATGTGAATTCTTCCTCCAATATAAAATAAGTAAATTGATTTGACCACTCATTACCTTTACATTAACTATTTAAAAAAATGTATACTAATTAGTAGTTGTAGTTGTTTATCCCAGAACTACAAAGGTCATTGACAGACAGAAGAATATGATGAAAAAAATTGCTTAAAATTGGGAAATCTGCACTCCTATTTCTTATGTACATTTCCAAAAAAAAAACTTTTCTTGGCTTCCCTCATGTGCAGCATAGAATGAGTCAGTAGTGAGTACAAATGTGCAAGATTTTACTTCGGAGTCACGTGAGTGACTACGTGAAGAACCCGCTCAGTGCGCAGGTACGGCATTACGTCCAGCTGTGCAACAGCGGCCCAGACGGGAGTCGGGCGCTCCCGTCAACTAGCCTGAAATAAGGAACGTTAGGTAAGTACCTACCTTAATCGGGCCTTGTGTTTTTTGCTCCAGGGGGAGCAAAGCAGCAGAGGAAGCGGCCCCCGTTCGACTCCAGCGAAGGAGCTGACAGTGGAGGGGGATAGGCGTAAATGGGACCGCACACGCTGCGGACCTCTGACAGGGTGCTGCGCTGATGCCGGTCCGCTGAACAGCTGTTTGATTAACAGCAGCGGACCGGAGGGAAATTTAAAACCCGACCGGCAACCCCTGCAGACTCCCGACAAGGAGAATCGCCGCCCGGGAACCGCTAGAATGCCGCCCGAAAACGGCAGGCAGCCTCTATTAACAGGTAAGACAAACCTTACCAAAAATACAGGTTCTACAGAACCAACTTTCCTCAAGCTCTGGAAACAGGCTGGAGACAGCAAAAAACAAGTATGTCTGTCTCCCCAAGCCAGAGGAGGTCATGGAGCTAACAAACTCCAGAAAAACGAGGGGTCACTGGCTGAATGCCAAGGGAGCTAACACTCCCACCCCAGTGCTATTGCACTAGCCATCTCCCTTGTCGAGGGATTGATGGGACCAGAGCTAGGCTGGTCAAAGAGGAGCGGTATAAGACCAAACCTCAGGGAAAAACGATCTCACGGAGGTAGGGCATATGCCTCCTCCACAGCATTTTCAGTACCCCTCTGCTCCCTCTTTTGAGGCTAGCAAGGGAGACCAGGGCTGGGCTGGTCTACAACAAGGGCAGGCGGACGAGAGCAGGAGTATGCCAGGGGAGCAGGATCATGAAGAGCTGCTGGGTGTCGTGGGCCACTATATGGCACCTCCATGCGCAGGAAGACTACTGGAACCCAGATGGCAGCCAGTATCAACCATCTTTCCAACAAAGCCCTGCTGGAGACGGCCTTTCTAAAAGCTTTAGAAGAGTACACAGCGCCAGAGAATTGAGAGGCACTAACAGAAAAGAGTGTAAACGGTCAAATCTGGAGGCAGCTGGGTCAGCAGATTCGCAGTCAAGAGCTAAAAAAAAGCAGCAAATTCTGAAGCTCCTAACATCGAAATCACCGCCTTTGCTCGTTTCCACGGAACATACTAACATGATCACCTGCCAACAGGAGTATTAGCACTAATGTGCAATACACAATATGAGATCAACAATCTAAGGCAGGACAATATAAAACCTGCCCTCAACCCCAAATATACGGGGCTATGCAAAACCGCTGCAGCGGAAAGAGAGGCAGCTAAACCTGTGGGCCTCATGAGGGCAGGCCCGGGAACGAGCAGGACATCTCATCCAACACCCAGCTGGCAGCACCCCTCGGCATCCACCAGTCAACACCCACATCCAAGGACTGGTGAAAGCTCGGGGACCGCTGCTTATTACCCCCAAAGGTCTTTTTTAAGACATGGGCCCGGAGCGGACCCCAGGGAAAATGCGCCGCCCCAACGACAGCACCAGCATACCAGCAAAACAGAGCCTTCATGAAGAAACAATGAACATGGAGGTAGGTAGTCTGGTTCCTGCCAGCTTACACAAAATAAGGGTGCTCTACTAACTGGGGGGCATTTACATTTGTTTTAAAAAAGCATGGGGTACTGTCACAAATAACAAATATATACTCAACAGTATTAGTGGATACAAAATTGAATTCAAATTGGGCATATTACCGCCAGTTCAGCATGCGCCCAAAGGGCATTTTTCCCTCTAAGAAAGAGAAGCGAGAAGGTCAAGCTGAACTAGAAAGGCTCATTGCAAAAGGGATCATGGGGAAAAAACCAAACATGCACCATTGGAATTTGTATCGAATATATTCACTAAAACTAAAAAAGATGGTGGATGTCGCATCTTCATTGACCTAACATCACTAAATAAATCTGTTGAGTATATACACTTCAAGATGGAGACGTTTGTCACTGCCAGACATCTGATCTCCAAAGGATACTTTATGGCAAGCATTGATATTGAAGATGCTTACTATCTAATACCCATACACAAGGATCATTGTAGATACCTAAAATTTATCTGGATGGGGCAACTATGGGGAGTATAGAGCATTTCCCAATGGTCTAACCTCAGCCCTAGACTATTTACAAAAATACTAAAAATAGCCATGAAAATATTAAGAAAACAAAAGCATAATCATGGCATATTTGGATGATATCCTCATATTGGGAAAAACAAAGGAATTAGCTGTGGCAGCAGTTCTAGCTATGAAACAGCTCCTTGAAACACTGAGGTTCGTCCTACACCCAGATAAATCAAAATTGAAGCCGTTAACTACCATGGATTATCTGGGCTTCAATATCAATTCAATCCATATGACTGTTACTTTGCCAAGGTGCTCGGGTCACTATAATCAAATCATGAATTTACCCACTGAAGCTATATCAGAATTACAGTGCTGGGCAGACAATGTTTGGCACAGTTTCAGCCCTATTATTATCACCAATCCTAACTTGGTTATTAAAAACTGATGCCAGTGCTTTAGGCTGGGGAGCAACTAACTCCATATCCAGCACAGGTGACAGATGGACCAATTCAGAATCATCGTTACTACACACACTGGGCATCAACTATTTGGAAATGGTGGTCGCCTATTATGGGTTAAAAGCATATGCATTTCAAATGCAGCACGTGCATGTGCGGTTACGGATTGATAATACTATGGTAGTGGCTTATATTAACCATATGGGGAGCATAAAATCATTATCATGCAACAAATTGGTCAAACAGATCTGGCAATGGTGTGTCGAAAGACATTTTTTAACTATCGGCTGCCTATTTCCTAGGTAAGCTAAAACACAGTGGCAGACACCAGATCACGGGGGGGAAAAATTTATGATAACATCGAATGGATGTCAAACCCAAAATATTTGCTAAAGTTATTAAGCAATATTGAACGCCAGATATCAATTTGTTTGCAACAAGACGGAATCACCAGTTACCTATGTATGTGACTTATGAACCAGATCAGAGGCAGCAGCGGTAGATGCCTACACGCTGGATTGGGGGAATTTCTGCTTTTGCTTTCCCTCCCTTCTGCCTCATCAGTCGGGCACTTCGCAATACAGATGGAATCTGCCTCTGGGATATTGAAGGTGCCCGACTGGCCTACACAGCCATGGTTCCCAGTTCATCACGACATGGTGGTCGAGTCACCTATGGATTTCCCTAGTGGACCACGGTTGTTGACTCACCCAGTATCAGGCTTAAGCCACCCATGCCATAAAAACATCTAACTCCTGGGTTGTAGGTTTGAATAGACCTTACCAGGGACTGGGATTATACAAATGAACCATCAACACCATGTCGGCATCCCTGCGAACAGTCACCAAGAAGCAAACATGGGAAAAATACTGGCAGGACGCAGGGACAACATACGAAACTACTCAACCACTGACGTGCTGGAGTTCCTGGGCCATCTACACCATGATGAAAAGATGAGTTACAGTGCCGTAAATACAGCACAAAGCGCCCTGTCTGCTTATCTAAAAACAGCAGGACAGCAGAGCATGGGATCCCATTCACTGATGATCAAACTTATGAAGGGCATTTACAATAACAAGCCCCCAAAACCCAGGTATACCCATGTATGGGATATCAGTGTGATATTGACATATCTCCGAGGATGGCCACCAGCTAGATCCCTCAGTCTTGAGCAATCTATGTTTAAAACGCTCATGCTTATGGCTCTCGTATCCGCTCACAGAGTCCAGTCACTCCATAAAACTAAGACTGGATAACATGGTGATCACCCCAGACCGCACCACGTTCATCATTCTAGGTCTGATAAAAAACAAAGCGGCCAGGAATGCCCAAATTCACTGGTGGTATTCCGGGCCTACCCACCAGAGTCCAGGTTGAGTGTGGTGACCCATCTACAACAATATATAGACTCAACCCACAATCTCAGAGGGAGAGAAAAGCCCTATGGGTCAACCACAAGAAACCCCAAGACGGGGTAACGAGCCAAACCACTTCAAGGTGGCTCAAACAGGTACTGAAAGCTGCCGGAATAGACAATAATACATTTAAATCCCATTCCACTAGGGCAGCATTGATATCAGCGGCTGAACGAATGGACATCCCAGTTGACCACATTCTCAATACGGCAGGATGGTCGAGGGAAACGACGTTCAGAATATTTTTATTGTAAACCGTTGATAAAGCCTGACTTAATTGCAGACAGAATATTACAAACTGCAAATATTTAATTTAAGCTCAGGGGAGCTATTTATGTTATTATTGTTAATAAATACCTTTCTGTTTCTTGAGAAAGCAGATCCATTGGTTGATTACGATAACACTTCCTCCCTCAAGAACTTCGGCAGTGAGTGAAATTAAAACTGTTACACGGTTTGAAATCACAGACCTTTGAAATCTTCACGTAGTCACTCACGTGACTCCGAAGTAAAATAGTAAGATTAAACGAGTACTTACCAGTGCGAAGTTTGATCTGTATTTTATGAGGAGTTACGATGAGGGATTACGTGCCCTCCGCTCCCACCCTCATTACATAGATCAAACTAGTAAACTGATGTCTCCTTAATCTTTACTATGTTTACTTCAAATATTGTGTCTATCTGTGATTCCACACCGCTGCTTCGAAGTATGCCGCACCTGCGCACTGAGCGGGTTCTTCACGTAATCCCTCATCGTAACTCCTCATAAAATACAGATCAAACTTCGCACTGGTAAGTACTCGTTTAATCTTACTATTAATCATTGCATAATCTATTACAACAATTAATATTATCTATTTTGTAAGTGCATGCTTGAAATCAGTATTTTTTCTAAAATTATTTCAGATTATATTACATTGTATGTTCCAAAAGACATTAAAATAAACAATGGACTTTGTTCACTTTGAATGAAAAATCATCTGGTATACCATCCTTAGATTCTTGGACGGAAAGCAAAAGTCCCTCTTAATCAAATAAATGAAATCAATGCTTTAAAATGGCTCTGAACCCCTGAGATAAGCACTAACGGGCATATTGTGCCATGTATGATCAGTGGGATGGATGAGTATCTCTAGTGTTTATTTGTTCATTCTTTCCCGACCCAAAATGTCGTCAGTCCATTTCTCTCTACAGATGCTGTCTGACCCATTACAACAGTATATTTTTTAATCAAACTTCCATCTGCAGTTTCTTGTCTCTTCAAATTATGCTATTTCCAGCTACATACTGAGAAGAGTATTAAAGGACAGATGGACTCTTTGAAATAATAATTGAATGGAATTACTATGAAGTAACAGATGGCTTAAATCTATTCTTTGTATCAAATCTCACAAATGAATACTATGGATATATTCCAGGTGCAATTAAACTGAATCAGAAATCCATATCATTTGTAGAAATCAATAAAACATGTGTTGCAAATAAATTCAAGACATCATCTGCATAAAAATGGACGGCAATGTAATCCTCAAACGATGTTCAAGCGATTGATCAAGCTAACATGCAAGAGGTTGGTTAATATTGTTAGATTTATCAGAAATATGGGATTATAATCAGGAACGGAGGTACCCAATGTAATTGTTGTATTCAAATTAAAAATAGGAGAAATCAGAGTTAAGGCCCCTGAGATGACAACACAATGACATCAAGGTTTTGCTTCATCCTTACAGGTGTGGCCTTGGTTCAATTCTCACCAGTAGTGTTGCCTGTGTGGAATAAGTACACTCTTCCTGTAATTGTGTGGGTTACGTGCTTCATTTTTCTCCCATGTCCCAAAGACCTGCCTGCTAGCAATAGTATTGACCAGTAAAGAACACTTAGTTCAAAGACATATGAGAGTGAATAAATTACAGGCAGATATTATGGAAAATGGAATGAATGGGACTGCTATGAAATCTTTGCCTCATTGGGCAAATTTACTCATCCTGTGTTATAAGGAAAGGTTTGAAGAGAATTTATTGGTCTTGATTAAACAGTTCCGACCTCTTGTTCCCAGGATTCAATTTTTTGTCACCTTTGATGCCTTCAGTGTTTTTTTCCTGATTGTATGGCTCGCACTTATTGTCCACCCACAATTGGTCCCTGAACAAGATGACTATTAAACTATTTCAGAGTCCAATTAACAATTACCAGTGGTAGTTTGAAGTCACCCTTGGATAAACCAGATAAGGGAATCAGGTTTCCTTCCCTAAAGATTATTTGTCCACCATTAGGTTTATTCCAACAAACTAGTTATTTCATAGTCACCATTGCTATTTCATATTCATTTCTAATTTCACCTAATTAACTGTTAAATCCCACAAAAACCATATCGAAATTCAAGCTTCTATGTCTAGATCAATGCTGTCTAACTATTTGAGTGTTTCAATTTGGGGGGGGGGGGGGGGGGGGGGGCTTTTATGTCATGTTTCCATTATCTATATTTCTCTTTATGATTTTTATGAGCTAATCTGTATTGACTGTCTTCTCTCGTAGGAGCCATGCGTTTTGAGACGAGACATTCTGCATAATTGTACTTATAAGTGGCATGAATTGAGTGGACTGGAACATTTTTATGACATTGGAATCCAACACTCTGCTATACAGTGGCATGTGAAACTGTAATAAAGAGTTAAATTATCAATGTTGGATGCAACCCTATACATTTGCAATTGATTCTCTTTAAAACCAAACCAATTGTTATCCAAAATCTGGACTGCAGTAGCATTAAGGAGACTTTGGACTTTGGTCCTTTTATTCTTGATGCTTCATTGATAATCAATGAACCTAAAATGCTCTGCACAATGACTACATGACTTATGAACTACAATGATCAATATTGGTAAACAAGAATCCAACAATGGAATTAAGGGCCACAATTCATTAAGGCATCTTCTAGAACCATAATCAGGGCTCACTCACACCTGAGTTCTCAGTGATCCATCTGCAACATCCATTTTCTACTGCTAACATGAAAAGGATCACAGTCATCAATCATTTATTGAAAATATTGTATTAACATGTGGCTGTTACGTTTTTTTTTTAAAGCCATAGGAGAATGGCCTTAAAGGGGCTGTCCCACTTGGGCGACCTAATCCGTGAGTTCTGGCGAGTTTTCCCTCAACTCATACTCACAGCATAGTCGACACGAGGCCGTAGGAGGTCTTTGTAACTCTCCTCCACGCTCGAGAGTAATCCCCGTGTACTCGAGGCATCAGTTAGGTCGCGGCATAGTTTTCAACATGTTGAAAAATGCGCGCGAGTAAAAAAAAGACGCCATGGAAAAAATGTATACTTTTTTTACTCGTATGTTTAGTCGTAGTAGGTTGGCATGTTAGTCGTAGGTAATCGAGGGTAGTTGAAGGTAGTCGAATGTAGACAAAGGTAGTGGTAGATAGTCTTCATCATAGTCGAAGGGAGGTCGAAGGGAGGTCGAAGGATATCGAAGGAGGTCGTCTTCACTCTCCATTATTCGGTGTCCAATTTTCCCGAAGTTAGTCGTAGCTAGTCGTAGCTGGTCAAAGCTAGTCTTCAACATAGTCGAAGGAGGTCAAAGGAGGTCTTCTACATAGTCGAAGGAGGTCTTCAACATGACATTTTTGCAAACTCTCCTAATCTCGCCAATTAGGTCGCCCAAGTGGGAAAGCCCCTTAAGGAAATCTTACTGTTAAGAGAATTTACTTTAATTTATTTTGGTCATGATTTGCAGACATTATTTCCAAATAAACACTTAATACATTTTGTACTGCTAGGTGGATATGTTAATTTGATTTATGTTAGTATTTTTTTTAAGTAACTCTCACCTCTTCTCCCTACTTAGATGCTCATTGGGTCTGTGCATATCTTATTGCAATCACTTAATTGAAGTGACTGACAGATTTCTCTATGATAATGCTGAGGTCATCTGAGCATAAATCCCATCATGAAATAAGACTAAATTAATTTCAAAATAGTTGTATTTTTTACATCTATTCTCCAATGAAATGCTATGTTCTAAATGTTGGAAAGTGTATAAAACAGAATAAAGTTATTGTGAGAAATAGAAGCTGATAAACTTCCAGCAAGAATGAATGTTAGATTTCTTCCCCCACAATGGTCACTTGAAACATAGAATAAATAGTTGAATATCAATTAATTCTTAAAAAAAATTAGGTTTGCTCATGCTCCTTGCTCTTGATGTATGTTTTGTAGCTTCTGCTACAGTTTTTTTTTTTTGCATTCCTCACTGATATGCACGTATAATAACTCCCCTTTTAACCAAAGTTCCATCTAAAAGCTTTGAGAGATGGAAATAGTACCTGTAAAATGATCAGGGGACTAACATGATTATTCAATGTGCCCATTCATAATTAAGGCACTCATTTTACCACTTTCGAGAGTCATCACTCAATGTGTTTTCTTAAAATTGATCTCTCCATGTTGTTAGTGAAAATTTAGTCTTACATAAGGTCGAATTTGTTGCAAAAAATTTCAAATTAGGGAAACGCAGAGGCATAGCTTGTAGAGCTGTGGCCTCGCAGTGCCAGAGACCAAGGCTTGATCCTGACCTCAGGTCCTGTGTTCAATTTGAACGTTCTCCCTCTGACTGCCTGAGTTTCTATCACATCCCAAAGATGTGTGGGTTTGTAAATTAATGTGCATTATACATGCCTTTATGTAGGGAGTGGATGCAAAAGTCAAATAATGTAAAATTAATGTGAATAAATGATCGATAGTCGGCATGACCTCGGAGGGCCAAATGGCCTGTTTCCCTGCTGTATCTTTCAATCCATATACACTGGTCATTATGGTTTTTCTTCTCATCTTAATTATTCATTCCCAGCTTGTTTATTTCTTTCATACCTGGGTGATTCTTCAATGTGTCTACTTTGAAGTTTCTGGAAACCCAATTATAAAAATCACATTTTTGCAACTTTGAATATTGTTTCACATTGATGAACATCTCTACTATGGGAAAAATATGTTTGGCGCAATCTTTTAGAGAATTTAATTTATTTTTTCCTCTTCTTTTTCCAGGTGTCCCATTGCATTCAGTCACATCCGTCGCATTTGTATGATGAATAACACTGTCAAATATAACTGATTTAAGAATATAAAATCAAATTTTTGTCAAAATCTTTCATATTATAATCTTCCTCAAATAAACCACCAACAAATATACTTTTTCAGTCTAACGCATTGATTTTAAACCTTCGTAACAGTTTACTGCCGAAAAAAAAGTGGTGATTTTCAGCAAGAATGATAACCGTCACATAACTTTTCACAAACTTCCTCTAAAACAATATTAACCAGATGAATAGGCAGAATCACCCACCTCCAACTAAATGTGTCCATGCCATCTGCTTGAATCACCACTAAAATATAACTATGATGTCCTCCTGGTGGGTCCTTTCTCTGGGATTGCTAAAGAGGCCGATCCTTGAACCACAGTAACTATCAGGTATATTCATCCAGGTGGACTATTGTGTGTGACATCTTTTAATGTGGGGAGACTAATGCAATGCCAGCCACCATAGTGTTCTTGAAAGAGACAGACCTGGGTCCAAATGCATAGATTCTCAATGCCTGAGTGTCTCTCCTGCTGCAGCTTTCTTCCGCCCTCTCAGCTGTTGTGGTGCTTCACGTGGACCAGCTGAGATCTTCATGAGCTGTGTTTTGTCAGGATCCTCCCATTCGACCTGCCTGCTGTGCATGACTCTGCCAGTAGCCCAGCTCCAGGACGTTTATCTCTCAGGATCATAGGCACTCACCAGCTTCTCAACCACAACAGAATGACAACATTTGGAGACCTGCTTGAATATATATGATATACCCATCATAGTCCTTGTCAATACATTTTTCCTGAATATTCGCAATTGTAAACTTCCTATGTTTTGGATTCAGTCACATGAAGAATGCCCATCTTCAATTACCAAAGTTTGTTGTTTTATGCTATATTTGTCAGTGAATATAAACCTTACACTGTCCACTTAAACATTATTGATAGCAAAAGTCATGCCAACAATGCAACAAAAACTATTTTAACTGCTAATGAGTTTTTCACCCAAACAATGTAGCCATCAGTAGCCACTTGTCTTCTGAAAAAGATCATTGCTGATCCAGCAACATTTCTCTAAGTCAGTTTTTATTTTCATTGACATGCCTGTCATAGTGAATCTTCTGCATGTTACCAGTCTTGACAAGGGCAGTTCTCATGTGGTGAAAGGCAGTAAGAATTCACAGCAATCAACATTCGCAAAGCCTTTCAAGAACAGTAGAATGGTGCTGATAAATCAAATGGATTCTGTATTTTGTGAGTGTCACACCATTGAAATAGTAAATAGATGCCAAATAGTCATATTTTACTTAACAAATCTCTCTGGTAACATTTGTAGGTATAGTTGTTGTTTTGTGCATGGTATAAATAGCATTCAATTTAGGTATGAATTTATACCGTTACAATGTCCATTAAACACTTCTGATATTTTCTGAATTTTGTAGTCTATCCTGTTGACAATTTACAAGAAGCCAATTTGCTTTGAATTCATATTGAACTGAAAAACAATTTTCATTGAAAAATATAGATCAAGAAATGTCAAAAATGAGCATGTGATCTTAGTTAAGCAAAGCAACCGAATCATGTATCAATTTGTATTTGGAAGGCTTTGGCTGAGCAATCATTCCTGTATTTCAATTGCTGGCAAAACGGTTTATGAGTCTTTTGAATATAGGATGTTTATTTTGCAATTCTCAGAAAATAAAGTGTCTTCAGAAACGTTAATGTTTTGGTTGTTGTCCAACAAGCACTTCGGAGAGAAGAAAAACAATCTGGAAAGTTGCACACATATTCCTTTCAAGAATGTGTCAAGCATTAATTTCTGTTAAAACAAAATGGCACATGGTGTTAATATTCATGAGGTTGTTATTTGCATTCTAACATTGGCACATAGATGCGCATAACTCATGACCAAGGCTGATGATTGGGTATGTCTTGTCCTTCAAATGAACAGTGCCATACCATCTGACTAAAATTAAAAGCGCTGTCACATAGGTTTAGTTTAGTTTAGTTTAGAGATACAGTGCGGAAACAGGCTCTTCGGCCCTCCGCCGGCGCCAACCAACGAACCCCGCACATTAACACTATCCTACACACACGATGGACAATTTACACAGACATCAAGTCAATTAACCTTCATACCTGTACGCCTTTGGAGTGTGGGAGGAAACCGAAGATCTCGGAGAAAACCCATGCGGTCACGGGGAGAATGTCTGAACAGCGTACAGACAGCACTCATAGTCAGGATCAAACCCGGGTCTCCATTGTTGCAAGCACTGTAAGGCAGCAACTCTATCCCTATGCCACAATTATGAGGGTCATGAATAGAATAGTTAGTAGGATAAAGTTTCCCAAAGCAGAGCTGTCCCAAAAACCAGAGGATACAGAAGTCAGTAAAGAGTAGAAGGGTGGCATAAAGGCACAACTGATAGACATGCTGCCTCACAGTGCCAGAGACCTGGATTTGATCCTGAACTTGGGTCCTGTCTAAGGTAGACAAAAATGCTGGAGAAACTCAGCGGGTGGAGTACAGAGGCAAATAAATAAATGATGGGTCTTTGTCCCAAACATTATGGAGGGCTCTTTATATTATCCTTAGTGTGTAGGAGTGGATGCAAAAATGAGATAGCATTGAACAATTATGAACGGAGGGATCGATGGTGTGGACTCAATGACCTGAAGGGTCGTTTCTATGTTGTATCTTTCAATCTGACAATTTGTTTTTTGCACTCAAAGGGTGATTGGAATCTGGAATGCACTGCTGGAATGGGAGGTGGAGACTGACACTCCCACGACATTTAAAAAATGTATGTAACCATATGCTGGAGTTACAATGGAACAGGATATTTTGGAATGAGTGTTGGCAAATGGGATTAGTATTGCTGGGCATTTGATGGTCGGTATGAACATGGTGGGTAAAAGTGTTTTTGTTCTGGACTATTTGACTATAAATGTTTCTACCATTAAAATTACAAGGTTTTTTTAGGTTGTTTTTTTTTAGTTTTGAGGTACAGCATGGAAACAGGCCCTTCAGCCCACCGAGTCTGCGACGACCAGCGATCCCTGAACACTAGCACTATCCTACACACTGGGGACAATTTACCATTTTACAGAAGCCAATTACCCTACAAACCTGTATGTCTTTGGAGTGCGGAAGGAAACCAGATCACCCGGAGAAAAGCTACGCACTCACAGGGAGAACGTCCATACAGACAGCACTCGTATTCAGGATCGAACCCGGATCTCTGGCACTGTAAGGCATCAACTCTACTGCTGCGCCACTGAGCTGATAGTTAAAACACTGTTCGATTATTGACTTGGATTTTGTGCCAGTGCACATGCAACAGGGCCTTCCCCTGACTTCCAAGAAAGCTGTCTGGTAAGTACTAGGAATATTGGTATGCATAGCTATTCCCAGAAACTAATAGAATTTATTTCAAACCCTCCTAATGTTAGCTGTTCTCCATTCTAGGAAATTTATGTTGCCTACTGTGATGTTTTCAAGCAGATTGATTAGGTCATTGAAGATTTCTCACACTGCATGCGAGGAAATTAAAGGTTTAATTTACAGCTAAAATTATATTTTTTACAGAACGGAAAACAATGTATCAGGTCATTCTTAACGCACCCTGTACCTTGCGTTTACCACTGGTAGTATTCCGACAGCCACACTAATTTGATTCAGGATAAATTACGCTGCTGGTCTCACTGCTCTGCAATTCAGGTAGACTCATGAGTAGTGACTAAAGGGCCTGTCCCACTTGGGCGTCATTTACCTGTCACGATTTGGGGATTCTCAAAATCCTCGCACGTCACCTGCGTGACACGCAAATGACGCCCATGTGGGACAGGCCCTTAACTTCAGGTAATATTTCTAATTGACACAATTAGAAATTCACTTTTGTATGCAATAAAGCATAATAGTTTTGGGTGGTACTTAGTTCAGAAATATCTGAAGGTTCCCGCTCCTGTAGTCACTGACTATGAAACAATAGTATTAGTAAGGATGTCACAAGGTTACGGGGAGAAGGCAGGAGAATGGTGTTGAGAGGGAAAGATAGATCAGACTTGACTAAATGGTAGAGTAAACTTGATGGGCGATTGACTTAATTCTGCTCCTGTGACATGAATACTTTCTGTGAAGGAATGGAGAATCACTGGCACAGCTTCAGAATTATTCTTATTTTCTTCATGTGCAAACTCAATAATATGTTTCATTTTCACAATTAAATATCAAAAAACATTGACAGTTTTGTCATCATTACAATTCTGAAGTCTGAAGAATGTCCCTCCGCATATATTTACTCAAACTGTGCAATCATTATGGTGCAAGATACAACCATTCAGCCCATTGAACCTCTGCTGGCACTTTATGAAGGCAGCTGGTCATGTTCATTCCCTTAATCTTCCCCCGTAGCTCTACAAATATTTGCATCCCAAATATTCACCCAATTCCTTTTAGAAAGCTACAATTGTATCTTCATCCACCATACATTCAGGAACAGAATTTTGGTTAGAAATGTAGGCAAAATTATTTTTGCTCACATTTCCTCAGTATGTTTTGCCCATTTCCACCATCCTTGTTTTGGATCCTTCCAAAGGAATGTTTTATTGAGCTATCCAAGCGCATGAAAAATTTATGCAGCCCTTCGATTTTTCTCTGAACTTTCTCTTCTCCAAAGCGAACAGCCCCAAATATGCATAGCTATCCATTTCAACTAAATCCATTAACTTGTTTTTATGATGATGTTTTCTCTTTAAAACTGACAGTCCCCCAACAAAGGGAAATGGTTTGAATTGCAATCTTAAATAAAAGCTTGGCCAGAATGTGGAGAAACAAATAATGAAGCTATTACAGCCTTTTGAAAATCATTTTTCCGAACTGAGTCACAGAGCCTAACCAAAACTCTGCTTTTAATTTTTTTTTAATGCTTTGCTTGCTGAGCATCTTTTGGCTTTTAAACTAAAACATTTATAATGTTGGGCCTCTTAAAATGAATACAACTTGCTGCCAGGTAATCAGATCTGTTGTAAATGTACTCACATTCTTGATACTCCCCTTCAAAAGTTGTAATATTAACAATACCCACCATATTTTCAAGCAATACATTCCCTATGAAATTCATTGCAAGGAATTGATCATGATGGCTGCTTTCCTGTTGCAGCGTGATGTGTAGATGGAGCCAATGGTGATATTCACAACTCCCTGCAGTTTATTGCTCAACAGGTCTAGGGCAGAGCTGTTCCTAAACTCACTCAGTTTCCCTCTGCAGACTATTTTGAAACCTGTCAAGGTTTTAGACCACAAAACCTGGCCACATCATTGGGGAAATTAAACAATATAGTTCCTGGTGCCAATTTTTGGTAAACAAGAAAAAACCATTACACATAGAAACATAGAAACTTAGAAAAGTACAGGAGTAGGCCATTCGGCCCTTCGAGCCTGCACCGCCATTCAATATGATCATGGCTGATCATCCAACTCTGTATCCTGTACCTGCCTTCTCTCCATACCCCCTGATCCATTTAGCCACAAGGACTACCTTCTGTGGCAGAGAATTCCAGAGATTCACCACTCTCTGTGTGAAAAATGTTTTCTTCATCTCGGTCCTAAAAGATTTCCCCCTAATCCTTAAACTGTGACCCCTTGTTCTGGCCTTCCCCAACATCGGGAACAACCTTCCTGCATCTAGCCTGTCCAACCCCTTAAGAATTTTGTAAGTTTCTATAAGAGTCCCCCTCAATCTTCTAAATTATAGCGAGTACAAGCCGAGTCTATCCAGTCTATGCAGAATGAGACTTGATGAACCTATGCTTCTTTAGCTATAATTACACATGGGAAGAATTTTAGTTTCCTGAAAAATACCATAAGAATGGCTACAATAACTTACACATGCTTTAACAGAAAGCTAAAGAATGTCCTGTGTGATCTACAGTGAGATATTGAATTACCAATTATCTAGTCCTCCTGATGGAATTACAATGCCTAGAGCACTTCTTTACAATGGGAATACAAATTTGCCAGCATTTTCCTTTCTTGTATTTTCATGTGGTTTTGTTGGGTGGTCGTGTGAACTAAACCCTTCCAGCTGATTTGCCATTTAATTTCTCATGGCAAGATTTGAAACATTATACCATTTCTTTAAATGGATTGTTGTTTAATTCTGAAGCTGACTGAATGCCATTGCTTTCCTTTATAACCATATAACCATATAACAATTACAGCATGGAAACAGGCCAACTCGACCCTTCTAGTCCATGCCGAACACTTATTCTCCCCTATTCCCATCTACCTGTACTCAGACCATAACCCTCCATTCCTTTCCCGTCCATATACCTATCCAACATTTTTAAATTATAAAATCGAACCAGCCTCCACCACTTCCACTGGAAGCTCATTTCACACAGCTACCACTCTCTGAGTAAAGAAGTTCCCCCTCATGTTACCCCTAAACTTCTGCCCTTAATTCTCAAGTCATGTCCTCTTGTTTGAATCTTCCCTACTCTCAATGGGAAAAGTTTATCCACGTCAACTCTGTCTATCCCTCTCATCATTTTAAAGACCTCTATCAAGTCCTCCCTTAACCTTCTGCGCTCCAAAGAATAAAGACCTAACTTGTTCAACCTTTCTCTGTAACTTATTTGCTGAAACCCAGGCAACATTCTAGTAAATCTCCTCTGTACTCTCTATATTTTGTTGACATCCTTCCTATAATTGGGCGTCCAAAATTGTACACCATACTCCAGAATTGGCCTCACCAATGCCTTGTACAATTTTAACATTACATCCCAACTTCTATACTCAATGCTCTGATTTATAAAGGCCAGCACACCAAAAGCTTTCTTACCACCCTTATCTACATGAGATTCCACCTTCAGGGAACTGTGCACAGTCATTCCTAGATCCCCCTGTGCAACTGCATTCCACAACTCACTACCATTTACCATGCACGTCCTATTTTGATTTGTCCTGCCAAGATGTAGCACCTCACACTTATCAGCATTAAACTCCATCTGCTATCTTTCAGCCTGTAGACTTTGAAAATCTACTTCATTATCCATAACACCACCTATCTTAGTATCATCTGCATACTTACTAATCCAATTTACCACACCATCATCCTGATCATTGATGTACATGACAAACAACAGTGGACCCAACACAGATCCCTGTGGCCCCCGCTAGTCACCGGCCTCCAACCTGACAAACAGCCATCCACCATTACTCTCGGGCATCTCCCATTCAGCCACTGTTGAATCCATCTTGCTACTCCACCATTAATACCCAACAATTGAACCTTCTTAACCAACCTTCCGTGAGGAACCTTGTCAAAGGCCTTACTGAAGTCCATATAGACAACATCCCCTGCTTTACCCTCATCAATTTCCCGAGTAACCTCTTCAAAAAATTGTAGGAGAACCAATGGTCCTCAACTGTCCAGATATAAATATGTCCCAGACTTGTACAGGTCTGTTGCCTGCCCAGGTACTGAGCGATAGATGCTGCCAAATCCATGTGAAGTCCAGTGATGGACCTTGTTATTGCTCAGATTTCACAATGTTGCACCACAGAATCTCCTCTTCAATTCAGTGCAAAGTCAGACCAGGCAATGGACAAGGTTCAATGTACATTTAAGTAAGCATTCTTACATGATGGGGATGTGGAATTTTATTGCAGTTTACTGTACTTTGCAGACATCCCCACTCTAAAAATGAAATAATAAGCAGGTTCGATACATACTGTAACTGTTAGAGAAAAAAAATATTACGACTTGCTGAATAGACTAGAGTGCAGGCTTAAAATCCATCCGGACCGCCTCTCTCCGTAAAGAACATGATTTAAATATCAGCCTCCCATTTTATATTCTCACCACATTCTCTTCAGTTCTCTCCAGATTCTATCACTCACCAATACACCAGGGGCAATTGTAAGTTGTTCATTAACCTGTAGTCGTTCATGTCTTTGCAATGTAGAAGGAACCCCAGACCATCACGCAAACCAACCTCCTTTCCATCCACTTAATCTAGACTTCACGCAAGGCCGTCAGTTTAATCAAAGACTAGTCTCAACCTGGTCTCTCCCAATTCTCCCCTTTAACATCAGGCCAGAGGTGCAAAGGTTTGAAAAGGCATACCTCCAGATTCAGGAACAGTGTCTTCCAAGCAGTTATCCTCTCACCTGCTAGAGTGTGGCCGTGACCTCCCATCTACCTCATTAGAAACATTTGAACTATCTTTAATCAGACTTTATTGGACTTTATCTTGCACTAAATGTTATACCTTTTATCCTGTATCTGTACACTGTGGACAGCTTAATTGTAATCATGTACAGTCTTCTTGTTGAATGTATGGCACACAACAAAAAGCTTTTCACTCCACCTCAGTACACACAACAATAATAAATTAAACTAAACTAAACTAAACCAGAGCATGCGGAGAGCATGCAAACCTGCACCTTGAGTTTTGATTCCCCAACCAACTCCAAAGACGTACAGGTTTGTAGGTTAAATGGCTTGATAAAATAGTAAAATCATTCCTAGTGTGTGTAGGATAGTGTTAGTGTCCGGGGATTGCTGGTTGACGTTGACTCTTTAGGCCGAAGGCCTGTTTCTGACTGTATCTCTAAACTAAACTAAACCCTATCTATGCTCCTCGTGGTTTTGCATATCTCTGTAAGATCACCCCTCTGTCTCTTAGGCTCCAAAGAATAATATCCCATTCTGTCCAATTTCTTCCTATTATTCAATTGCTCGAGTACTGACAACATTTTTGTTTTGTTTTTTCTGTACTCATTCCAGCTTGAGACTCTTTACACTTTATCTTCTAATTAATATTACCTTGCTCTAAAATACTTACAACACAGAATCAAATTGCTTCAACTTTCTTCACCATCCTTGTCCCATCAATCTTCATCAAACCCTGTCTATATATTGTTCCATTCCTCAGCCCCCTTATGCATTTATCTTGTCTTTGTCTAAACTTGGCCTAGTCAAGTCGAGTCAAGTGTGTTTTATTGTCATATGTCCCGGACGGGACAATGAAATTCTTACTTGCTGCAGCACAACAGAATATGTGAATATGTAAACCTTGTATATAATGGAGAAAAAAAGAAAAAGTTCAATAAATAACAAATATAGTGCAAATAACAAATAATAATATAGTATTTTGCAGTTCAGAGCTCATAACTTATTTGTTGTGTTTAATAGCCTGACGGCTGTGGGGAAGTGGCTGTTCCTGAACCTGGACATTACACTCTTCAGGCTCCTGTCCCTTCTTCCTGATGGCCAGTGGTGTGATAAGTGTGTTGCCAGGATGGTATGGGTACTTGATGATTTTGGTTGCCTTTTTGAGGCAGCGACTATGATAGATCCCTTCGACGGTGAGGAGGTCAAATATGGACTGAGCAGTGGTCCAGTGGAACTTTTTGTTGTCTTTTTCGCTCCTGGACAGTCACTTTGCCGAACCAGAATGCTCTCTACCATGCACCTGTAGAAGTTTAGGAGAATCCTTTTCGACATGCCGAATCTCCGTAATCTTTTCAGGAAGTAGATTCGCTGATGTGCCTTCTTTACAATTGCTTCGGTGTGCTGGGTCCAGGAAAGATCTTCTGATATATGCACGTTATTGACCCTCTCCACCCTCGTCCCATTGATATAAACAGGATTGTCGGTCCTCATCCTTCCCATACTAAAGTCCACAATCAGTTCCTTGGTCTTACTGAAGTTGAGAGCCAGGTAGTTGTGCTGGCACCATTTGGTCAGTCGGTCAGTCGGTCAATCTCACTTCTATACTCTGACTCATCCCCATCTGTGATTTGTCCAACCATGTTGATGGAGTTCGCTCTATGACCAGCTACACAGTCATGGGTATAGGGTAATTCCATGGACCATCTTTTTCCATATTCCTTAGTACCCATGATTAACCAAATAAAACCTGTTATTTTCAGATATATATTTGCAACTAATTTGTAATCGGTTGGTGTTTCTGCTGGAAAGTTTCAAATTTCTACCAAATTTTCTATGCCATTAATTTAATTTAATTGTTCTGAATTGTGTTTAACCTTAATAGTGCTAATAATTTTTTTTTTTTTTTCATTTTCTCATGTGCTATTATATCCATTTATATTATTGGCACATGTGACAATAAAGTATTCCTTTTTATTCCATTCCATAACATAAAAAAAAAAATTCTTCACACAATTTCAAATGTGTTCTGAAACGTGTTCCAAGCTTATACCTAAAAAGCTATAATTAGACGTCTATGATTTTGTTTAAAGTTACAATTTGGAAATTGCTCCTACTAATATCACAGGGTGCAGCCTAATTCGCCTTAAATGTATTAAAATTGAATTCAGAACATGCAGAAACAGCACAAGAAAATATCAAGTATTTATCCATCAATATTCATCAGTTATTTCTAGCCTCATGTAGTAGCCAGGGAAAGTAAATAGTCAATGTTTGGCTGACTGCCCTCTTTGCATGCGTTGAGAGCACAGATTACAATTTATCCTTGCCCATATCACAATTATAGGTTTGAATTTCATCCTTGATACAGTAACTCATACTGGAATACCAGCTGTTCATTATGTTTCCCTTCTGGTCTTTGGTTCCAGAGAATTTAATGAGCCAAACATCAACTACGTTCTCCTTGTGGCTCAATTCCCTCACCAGGGTTCGGCAAACTGGAAGCGCAGAAGATGCATTAATCAGGTGCTCTTCACAAGTGACCTCTCAGTTTTAAGCCAGGGACAGTTGGTGTAAGTGGCAAGATCCCTTTCTTTTAAATGGGATGAACAACTTTGATTACAAGGTGATTTATTCCTTTGTAATTTATTTTTTCTCTGAGTCTATAGTTCAAGCTATTTTTTAATTCAACTTTTATTTTAATTTTTTATATATATATGTTTTTAAATTGGATCTATTTGTTTTTGAATAACTCTGATGAATTGCCTGCTGCCAACAAGTTATCCGGGCAATATCGGCTCAGGGAATAACTCAGCGGGTTAGGCAGCATCTCTGGAGAGAGGGAATAGGTGATGTTTTGGATCGAGACCCTTCTTCAGACTGGTTAGGTATAAGGCAAATGAGAAATATAGACGGTGATGTGGAGTGATAAAGAACAATGAATAAAAGATATGCAAAAAAGCAGCGATGATAAAGGAAACAGGCCATTGTTAGCTGTTTGTACAATGAAAACAAGAAGCTAGTGCGACTTGGGTGGGGGAGGGATAGAGAGAGAGGGAATGCCAACCAACCTGGTGTGGGGGAAATCAATTTTCATACCACTGGGCTTAGCCCAGCCTTAAATACCAACTCATGTACCGACCCAATGACTAGCACCTCCCACACCAAGACACCGCCCTCTAGAGTCGATGGTTTGTAGTGCCCTTGGGTTTCCACCAGGTGCCGCCACAATACAATGATATTCGATTTACCATACAGCCATACTAAAAAAAGCAACAAGTCACACAACTACATAAAAGTCAACATAAACATCCACCACAGCAGATTCCACATTCCTCACTGTGATGGAAGGCAATAAAGTCTAGTCTTCTACCCTCATTTTTCTCCCGAGGTTGGAGCAACAGGGCGATCGAAGCTCCCGTAGCCAGAGGTCGAAGCCCCCATGCCATGGCCATCGAAGCACCCATGTTGGGGCGGTCAAAGCTCTCGTGGCTTGGAGCTCCCAAAGTCGGTCTCTCACCTGAGACCGCGAACTCCACAATGTTAAAATCAGCAGGCTCTCGCTGTTGGTGTTCAAAGGTTGATCCCTGGCAAAGGGATCAGCTGCTCACGATGTTAAAGTCCCGCAGGCTCCCGCGTTTGGAGCTCCCAACGTCGGTCTCCAGCAAAGGCCTCCAGCTCCTCGATGTTAGGCTGCAGTGCGGACGGATACACGATACGGAAAAAAATCGCATCTCTGTCAAGGTAAAACATTTTTTTTTAATTCTCCAACCCCCCTACCACTCTGCACATAAAATAAGCTAAAGAACGTTAAAACATACATTTAACACATACTACAGAAACAACAGAGAAGGAAGGGACAGACAGACTCTTGGCAAGGCAGCCATTGCTGGCGCCACCCGGTGGTCTTGAACGACGGATACAGTAGATGAGGTTGGAGGAGGTGCAAGTGAGCCTCTGCCTAACCTAAAAGCAGAGTCCATGGACAGAGTTGAGGAAGGAGGTAGAGGGACAGGTGTTGCATCTTCAGCGGTTGCAGAGGTAATTAGAGCAGTCTGGTCCTGTAACTATATTGAATTATGTGGCAATATATGCTGCAGACACAGTACATTAGTAACAGAGGAAATTGAACAGACTACTAATCAAGCTACATTATTTTCCTGATTAGTGTTGAGCATTTTGAATGTGGTGGAGCTGCAACATCAATGCATAAGAAAAATATCCATTCATGCTCCTGCATTTTACCTTATGGATGGTGGAAATACTTTGGGGTGTTGTATGGTAGGACACTCAGCACAATACAGCTTCCGACTTGCTTACATAGCCACTGCATTTATTTCACGTTCATAAATTACAGGAGTAGGATTAGGCCATTCGGCCCATCGAGTCTACACCATTCAATCATGGCTGATCTCTGCCACCTAATCCCATTTTCTTGCATTCCCCCCACAACCCTTGACACTGGTTCTAATCAAGTCTTTGTTTATCTCTCTCTTAAAAATATCAACTGACTTGGCCTCCACAGCCTTCTGTGGCAATGAGTTCCACAGATTAACTGCCTCTGACTAAATAAGTTCCTCCTCACCTCCTTTCTAAAAGAGCATCCTTTAATTCTGAGGTAAATACCTCTGGTCCTAGACTCTCCCACCAGTGGAAACATCCCTTCCACATCTACTCTATCAATGCCTTTCACCATTCTATCAGTTTCAATGAAGTCTCCCCTCAACCTTCTAAACTCCAGTGAATAGAGGCTCAGTACTGTCAAGCGCACATCATATACTAACCCACTCATTCCTGGAATAATTCTTGTAAAACTCCTCTGGACCCTCTCCAGAGCCAGCACATCCTTAGCTTGTCCATTTTAGTTTCAGGTCAATGCTGATCCCTAGAATATTAATAATGAGGGATTTAGCAAAGGTAATGTCATTGAATACCAAGTATAGAGGGTTGGACTTTCTCCTGTTGGAAATGGTTATTGACTGGCACTGTATATGCAAATACAACTTGCCCCTTGTCAGACCATGCCTGAATGCTGTCTTGATCTTGTTATGTGCAGATGTGGATTCTATAATTTACTAATGCAGTGTAAATGGAAATGAACTTTGTGTAATCATCAGTGAGCATTCCCAGTTCTAACTTAATGGGGAAGGAATTTCATAGCTGAAATAGCTGAACTAGTTCGAACTTGGACATTGACCTAAGGAACACATGCTCTGATATCCCGTGAATGGAACAATTGGCTTCTGACAACCACAACCATCCTCCATTGTGTAAATTATCATTCTTTCCACAGGAGTTTTTATACTTTAATATCTATTGACTTCAATTTTACCAGAACTCACGGACGCTACACCTGATCAAATGTTGTCTTGATCTCGAGGGCAGCAGGAATCATCTGGAGGACAGGAGTTCATGGATAATCCCATCTGGCTATCTCAAGCAGGTTGTGGGGGAGAAAGTACCTCTGGATAGCCCTGTCAATAATTGTTTTCATCCCTTTGTTTGGCAGCAGATCTATTTGGTGGTAATTTGCAGGATTTGATGTTTCCTGTTTTTGTGTACAGGATATATCTGGACAATTATTGATATTATCATGTTGATGCTAGAGATTTAACTGTACTGGAACAACTTAAGTAAATTTGACACAAGTTCTAGAGTGCAGGTTTTCAGTACTGCAGCTATGATGTTGGCTAATCTCATAGCCTTTTCTATAAAGCGGTACAATGGGTTACAAATAACTGACTTGTGGAAACCTGACCTTACTCAAACAATTATCCCAAACAATTTTAAAGCATTTTTCAAGTTATTAATAACAATAATAAAACATGTCATGGTATTTATTATGATTGAGTAAATATATATTTCATTAGTTTCATTGTGGATAGTGTAGGAGTGATTATTTAATGAAATGAATTAGAGAAAGTGCATGTAGAGTGATACAATATGAGTCTCTATAGAAAACAGGCAGTTCCCAGGAATGAAACCCTTACGTAATGTGAGGGTTACATTACTCTCAGCTCTTTATTAATATCACATGGAGTGAATCAAATTCATCGAAGACTGGCTTCAATAATGGCAGGGGATATCAGAAGGAGAAGGAGGTAAATCATTTGTGTGCCACCTTGTGTGTACATGGTTGCAAAAGTGTTCACAAGCTGGGGCCTTCCATTGTTGAGGATGAGGATGCTGTTTGAGTCTTCAGTTCCCTTTATCTGTTTAAATATCCACCACTTATCATGGTGTTGGACTCCAAATGCTGGAGTAACTCAGTGGCTCAGGCAGCATCTCTGGCAAAAAGGTGGTGTCATTTCGGGTGGGAACCCTTCTTCCAATCACGATGTGATGTGGCTGAACTGCACAGGATTGATGTTTAGTTTAGTTTAGGTTAGTTTTTTGTGAATCACTTTGCTATCATTGGCTTGCTCTGTTTGTGCACTTATGGCATTGTGGCCAGGCTTATAGATTTGCTTAAAGTTGATTCAGCAAGACCTCCTGTCTTTCTTATTGAACCAAGTTTCTAATTGGCCAAATGAACCTTCCAACTATCATGGCTTTGAGAAGTGTGATGAAACTGTTGCATCTGGAGGAAAGACACTTGATCATTGAGGTCATTGGAGCCATGAGACATGGCTCTGCTGTGTACTGCCATCAGAGGAAGACATGAGTGAGTTTAGCAGTAATGCCACAATCATAATGTAATGGGTTTGCAAATCACCATTGATGACTGGCATGAAAATTGCAGTGATATATGTACATTCACTCCAACACTTTCCATAAAGAAAGTAATGGGATATATGATTTAATCAGTCAAAATAAGTCATAGTCACGAAGGGACACAATACAGAAACAGCCCTTTGGCCCACCAAATCCACACTGAACATCAACCACTCATTTACATTAAATGTCAATCCCAATTTATTCTCCCCATATTACCACATTCTCACCAACTCACCTCCCCTCACCATCACATTCCAATATTCATGTTAGACATCAACATTTCCCATTCTTTCACAGTTTAAAGTGTTCGGTATTTCTGTTTTTCTGACTAAAATCAATCATTTTCACTTTTTTCCACATTTCAACGAAGCCTTTTTCCATCCTCATCACCAGTTACATTTCCATATCATTTCCTGCCATCAAACGTGTAATATTTGCATTTAGGTTTCACAGTTAAAGCATTTGGCACTTTAAAATGTCCATTTCATTTGCGAAGGTATTGAAGTGTAAATAGCTCGTTCTAAGCTACTCCCAGTCTATTTTCAGTCAAAAATCACTGAATCAAGCACTTGCGCATTTAAACTTTATTTTGACAAAACACAATTACAGTTCCAAATACTGTACCTAACCATCGCGGGTTTGATCCTCATACGTGCCTGATCAAACCCTCTTGGCCTTGCTCAAACAGAGACACTCCAGAAAGTCATGCAGTCCTAAGCGCTCTCCCAGAAGATCGACACAAGACCTCGTGGTAGCGGACTTTTATAGGTCCCCGAACCTCGAGGGGTCAAACCAAATGGGGATGGTCTCTTTACAATCCAATAACAGATATTGATTAACCCCATTCATGACAGACATTTCCCTAACCCAATAATACAGAGGCAAATACATTGTATTTGAAAAAAATTCTAGAAGGAATCAAACAAAAATAAACATTGAAACATGTGCCCTGAGAACCAAACAGTTTCTCCAAGGCTCAATAGTTCGACCAATCACCGATTAACAGGATGACTGTCTCGCAACATTATTTATACTATTTATAATGCTTTTGCAGCGATCCAATCAAAATGAAGCATTTAAAGTTTGTTTGCAAAACTGCTATACATTTTTATCAATTTAAGAGAAACAAGGAGAACACCTGGACCCCTCACCATCCTGCATACCAGTCTGAGCCTAGACTGGCTGGTGCCAAACAAAGCCTGTAAAGTTCAGTTGACAAGGGTTAAGCAATTCTGACAAGTGCAAGGATCCTCCATTTCATGGTGTCTTTAATTTGGCCAATATTAACATTCCCCCGTTTTATCATTCATGATAACACTCATCATAAATGATAACCAAACAATCAGATAATCAGATAACCAGATATACATATGTGCATCTATTACATTTTCCATCTATTAACAACAACAAGTCGATGATGTTTCTTCCCAGAATCTTGTCAAGCTTCCCGAGTTTTCGTGGGCATAGCTTCACAATTTTCGTCTGATGAGTCTTCACCTCCCGGATTTTCATGGGCGCAAAATCCCTCCATCTGTGTTGTTGTCCATTCTTCCATCCCTCTATTGGAAATGGAAGCAACTCTCAAGCTAGTCGCACCTCTTAACAATTTCCCTTTCTAATTTTAAATACACTCTAAATTTATTTACACAATTCAGATCCGATAACAATGCAAAAAGGTAGATTTTTACAATTTACAAAAATGATTTAAAGCACTAGCGCACAGTTTACAAACACTCGATCTCAACGCCGTGTCACGCTGTTATCAATCAGTGAACCTCTCCCTCCAATACTGAAGATTTTCCCCTTCCTAGGTTACTCTTTGCTGAGGGGTACTACCCCTTAAATGACTACTAATCCTCACGAATGTTACTATCCTCACGCTAAGACTGGACTTCTATAGGGGGACCTCTATCCCTCCTCTCTAAGTTCTACAGAATTAGGAGTACCCTTCGCATTCTGATAACTTTTCACCAAGTAAATCAGGTTCCCGTCTCTCAGTTACTCTTCACTATCAGGTACTAATCAACAATGGATCAGAGGGTTAATATTCACTGTTGATCAGCCGCTATTCTGAATCGATCACGGACATGCACAAACTCCAAACTTCTATCTACACAGAATTCGAATTCTACCGTATGGGCAGAACTCCAGTATGAAATTTTGTATTTGGAAATTTGATTCTGCAAATCTAGACTCGTTCTCGAACTCCTAGTTTTGGTGCGTATCCCTCCACATAAGCGGGCTCATTAATTAAACTAAATTGCCTAATGAATAAAACTCGAATGGACTAGAGTATTCTCAGAAAATGTATACTCCACCGAGCCCAGCACTTTTACGATGTTCCTTGTCTATCACTCCAGGGAGGAACTCAGATACCTCTACACAGACACCCCTCTCTACTGGGCACTGAGGGTTCAGCACCTAGCCTTTTTGCACTGGCAGTCGATGCTGGTTTTCAGAATGCACCTTTCCAATCAGCGCTCCCAGCAAAGATAGATCAATACGTAGACCAGACCTGTGTTTCAATACCCTCCCAATTGGATATCAAATCGGGACAGTGGGTCACCCCTCGCCCAATGAAGAGCATCTCCCCCCCCCTCCCCCCCCTCCCCCCCCTCTGTGCTTGCTAGACACTATTCTAATGATCTCGATTGGACCCTTTCCCAAGCCCGCGAATGATCGATCTGCCCCGACTAGTGAAGTGCCGAAATTCAATGCGAAAACCACACAATGATCCCAATTTCTGCACTTGCGATCGAAACAGCTCAACACCCTCGATCGCAAACTTGTGTTTGGGGGTTCGTTCAGATCCCGGACGAGCTCCCAATGTATATAGCTTTTTCAGACTACAAGAAATTGCAGAGATGTGAATGCAGTCAAGTACATTGTGCAAACCAACCTCCACCCCCCCACCCCTCAAATCTATCTACACTTCGCACAGTATTGGGAAAGCAGGTAACATATTCAAGGACAACTCACACCCAGTCATACCTCTTTCCCTTCTCCTGTTGGGCAGAACATACAAAAACTTGAAAGTACATACTATCAGGTTCAGCTTCTTCTCACTTTTATCAGACTTGAATTATCCTCTCATAAGCTCAGGGATAAATTCTTGCTCTTGCAATCTATCACATTGAAACCCTTCCATTATAATCTCCACTTTCTCTGTAGTGCTACTGTACTGTATAATCTGCACTCTATTTTCTTTCCTGTTTTTGTACAACCTTTTGTACTGCTGTGTGATTTTATTATAATCATGTATGGATGATTTTTTTCTAGATTGCATGCAAAATAAAGTTTCTCACTGCATCTTGGTACATGTGACAATAGAAGATCAATACCAGTGCCAATACTAATAATAAATATGCACAGCAAATAAAATGTATCCAACTGTCAGCCTTGGCTCCCTAGTGGCATGCATCACTGATGACTCATCAATAAATGCCTGTCCTGTCAACAACCCAGATAACTTATTAAATTACAAAAAATCTCTCTTCCAAGTCAGAAGGTGTGGATCCATTACAGTGATATCAACTCATAATTTACGTGCAATGCTTCGGAAACTTGGCACAGGTGTTGATATCTACCTTATAGGTTAGATCTGTTTCGCATTAATGGATATACATTACCCTACAACAAAGTTTTTGCCATCTTTTCTGGACTTGTGACATTTTGAATTCCTTTTGAAGTGAAATCTTTGTTGTAATGAAGGAAGCACTGGCAGCCAACTCCTGCTTAACAAGCCTCCACAGGCAGAAATAAATATCGCTATATGTTTATTACTGCTAGTGGGAGCTGGCTGTGCACAAATTGTCTGCCACTGCTTCCTTCATACCAACAATGATTTCATTTCATAAGCAATATACTGGGCCAAATGCAATTTGTATGATCTTAAATCCAGAAAAGGTAGCAATCCAGAGCAGGTCCCTTGCTCTTTCTGAGGATGTTTGCAAATCAAATATTATTTTTCCCTAAATGAGGAAATATTATTTTCTTTTTTCAAGCATATGAAGAACGTGGATAAATGTTTGATTATATTCCAAGGTAATCTAAAAAGGCTAACAGATGCCTGGTTGCATGCTAAAGAATGCAGCTCAACAGATATTTATGGTAATCCATCAGCAAGCAGCTGCATCGCAGAGCTGCTCCTGGATGCTGATCCCAGATCATAAAGTAACATAATAAAAAGGCAAATGCCAGGCATTGATCGAATAACTTCCATCCTGTTTTGAGGCTCAATTACCTGCTCAACACCTGAAACCATCTATATTTAAAAGCCATTTTAAGTGAAATTCAGAAATATTTATAATCCCTCAGAGATTTCACAGCTGATAAAGCTGGGCTCTTTGCAGGTTCTCCAAACATTCAGGGGATGGGATTCACAGCACACCCCAGGGAAGGACATGCCGTTAGAGTCTGAACCATTTCAAACAAGGGAAATTGTCTGTATTTGGCCCTGATTAGTACAGAAAAACCATAGATAGCATCTCCTTGATTTAGCCACACGATTGGCAGCCCCGGCAACAGTCTGTCTGTTTTTACGTCTTTTTAACATTTTGGTGCATTTTACAAATTTTCATAAATGTCCCCCGGTTTGTTTTATGTGGGGGGAGGGGGAGAGGGGATGGGGAAACTGTTTTTCAGTTTCTTACCTTGCTAGAGATGTGATTTTTTTTTTTCCGGAACGTATTTTTGGTCTCTCTACGGCCTACCATCGATGGAGCTGGAGGCATCCTTTGCTGACTTTGAGCCCCGCCGTTGGGTGTGAACTTAACATCGGAGTTGATCCCTTGCCTGGGATCGCTACAAATGCGGCCTGCGGACTTTACATCGAAAGCTTGCAGTCTCAGGAAAGGCCGAGTCGGGAGCTCCAAAGACGCAGAGGCTTGACCAGCCCCGTCGCGGGGTTCGATCATCCGGCGTCGGGGAGCTGACATCCCCCCGATGCAGGAGCTGATCATCCTGATGCGGAGGGCCCAAACGCCACCGGCAATGGGAGTCAAGATCGTCCCGACAACGGAAGGCTCGAGGCCCTCGACCACGGGAGTGCAAAGAAGGGACGAGATTTGATCTTTTTTTTCGCCTTCCATCACAGCGAGGAAAGCGGAGGAGTCGCTGTGGTGGATGTTTATGTTAAAAAGTATTTTGTGTGTTCTGTTGCTTTTTATTTGTATGACTGACTTAGCAAAATGAAATTCTTTGAATGTTGCAAAACAAACTGCTAATATTGTGATTGTGAAGTTAATTTGAAATCCATTCAAATTTCTCAGCAAGCAGAGAAAAAAAATTAATTGATGGGGAAATTGCCATTAATTATTCTTAAAACTGGTGTCCATTTATTTACATTTTGCAAACATGAATGCACATATACTGTAGCATTCTAATAAAATAATCTCTAAAAATACAGTCCTGGAATCATGTTTCCATTGTCAGTTGACCTCATAAAGTATGGGATGTTTCATAAGCTGAGCACTAAACGCATCTCAGCACAATTAAGTTATCTGGCCTTAAAAAAACATCCACTGAAAGCAGAGTTTCATCACGTAACAGGAAGCTTCCACTCCAATTGCTCCTCACACAAGCTCAGTTCCATTTTACTTTGTGCATTTATATAAACAAATAGAAGACACTTTATTTAAAAAAACTACATCCCAAGATTATAATCCTGCCAGAAATGGTAAGGAACTCTCAAGTGCATTTTATCAAAGATCCTGAGAAACAAGCACTTTTTCAGTGTGTTAATTTAAATAGAATGTAAAACCCTCTGAGATAATAATGCTCCACATGGGGGTAAGATTGCTCACACTTACTTTACAGAGGAAGCAGAATTGAACCTGTGTTCTTATAAATTAACAATCACTGTGAGGGTAATTTCCACCCTGGAAATGTTAAATCAGCCAGAACACCTGCCCTTTGGAGAATGCCTGCTGGAATTTAAATTTCAGAGCATTTGATAGGATTCAATTTGTGATCAGCAGACTCAGTATGCTATATTTCCACACAGGGAGTGGTTGGAGTCCTATTGAAGGGAAATATTGTTAATGCCTCAAGCAGCAGCTGGACTTTGCCAAGGATGATGCAGCTCAGTGTTCAATATCATCATCCCCTCCAAGCTGGTTACCAAGCTCACGGAACTGGGTCTCTGTGCATTCCTCTGCAATTGGATCCCCGACTTCCTCACCCACAGACCACAATCTATTCAAATTGGCAGGAATACTTCTTCCTCATTAACAATCAGTACGGGAGCACCTCTGCTCTACTAACTCTATACTAATGACTGTGTAGCCGGACATAATGCAAACTCTATCTTCAAGTTTGCCGATAACTCCACCGTTGTTGGACAAATTACAGATGGGGACGGGTCAGAGTATAGAAGTGACATTGACCGATTGACCAAATGGTGCCAGCACAACAACCTGGCTCTCAATATCACTCAAACCAATGAACTGATTGTGGACTTTGGAAGAGGAAGGATGAGGACCCACAATCCTGTTTATGTAACCGGAATGAGGCAGAAGGGGGGAAAAGCATAGAAAAACAATTTTCCCCAATTCAGCGAGAAAGCGTCCATCGCTGCTGCCCCAGGGTCTGGTTCCCAAGTGACATGTTGGTAACTGGTGATTGAGTCTAGATGCAAATAGATCGATATCTGATGTACCATATCGCATAGTAATATCAGCAAATATTTTGTGGTCCAACATCTATTCGGTGCTTTCATGACCTGGTCTGCCACTGTATTGAGCTTACTTGGTAGGTAAGTTGCTGATAGCCAAATATGTCTATTGACACACCATTGCCAGATGGTATTGGCCAGATTGTCACATGATATCGATTTTATTCCACCCATATGATTAATATATGCCACCACTGTGGTATTATCAATTCGTAGGTGGACATGCAGATGGTGTATTGTTGAACAGTAGGCTTTTAACCCATAAAATGCACCCAATATCTTTAAATAGTTTATACGCAGTGTTTTTAGTAATGATGATTCCTGTATGTTCCATCTACCACCAGTACTGGATATAGTGTTAGTAGCTCCCCAGCCATGAGCCCTGGCATCCGTTTGTAATGTGAATGATGGGTTACTAATAATGATGGGGCTGGAACTATGCCAAATATTTTCCTTCCACCATTGTAACTCCGAAATTGCTTTGGCTGGTAACTGCATAGGTTAATCAAAATGACCTGCATGGTGTTTTAGCGCTTGCACCTTTGCCCTTTGTAAATTTTGATAATGCAAAGGTCCAAACTGAGTAGCTGGAAATGCTGCTACTCGCTTCCCAATTACTCTTGCCACCTGTCGAATAGATGGTTTATTTGTAACAATCAATTTGTTGCAGGCTTCCACCAAGTCTGCTGCTTTACTCTTTGGCAATGTTACAGACATGTGGATAGTTTTAATTGTGAATCCCAGACAGTCCATAGTTATGGATGGCATCAACTTAGATTTATCTGGATGGATGATAAACCCCCGTGTTTCAAACAAATGTTTGGTAGCTAAAACTGCTGATTTAGCTAGTTCCAGGGTTTTCCCCATAACTAATATATCATCAAGACATGCCATGACAATATGTTTTTGTTTCCTAAGTATTGCCAAGGCCGGTTTAAATATCTTGGTGAACAGTCTTGGGGCTGATGTTAACCCATAAGGCAACGCTTTATCCTGCCATTGTTGCCCCATCCAGTTAAATTTCAGGTATCGACGATGATCCTTGTGTATGGGTACTGAATAGTATGCATCTTTTAGATCAATGCATGCCATAAAATTCCCCTCTGAAACTAATTGTTTGGCTCATTTTGAAATGAGTATACTTTACAAAAGTATTCAGTTTTGTTAAGTCAATGATGATGCGACATCCACCATCTTTTTGGTTTTCGTAAATATATTGGATACAAATTCTAGAGAGTCATGTGCCTACCTCTCTATTACACCTTTGGCATATAACCTCTGCAGTTCAGCATGTCCTTCCAATTTCTCCTGTTATGAGAGTACAAACTTTTGGTTAGGCACATGTTGAACTGGTGGTATATCTTTTTGGATGAACTCAATTCTGTATTCCTGAATACTTTGTAGTATATATTTATCAGTGGTAATAGACCTCCATGCTTCCCAAAACAAGTGTAACCTTCCCCCTGTTAGTACAGATCCTCCACCTTTTATGTTCTGGAAGGAACCAGACCCACCTACCTCCATGGTTACCAGTGGTATGTTCATTTCTTCGGATTCTGCCTCTTCTGCAGACGAGGTGCTGGAGTGCGGGGTTGGCGCATTTTCCATGATAGTCGCTCTGGGCCTTGGCCTAAAAAATACCTTTGTGGTTGCTGTGCGGCCCTCATGCTTTCACCAGCGTCCTGGTGTCGATGCCTGCTGGTGGATGCGTAGGGGTGCTGCCGTCTGGGGTATGTGGTCTTGCCCATTCCTGATGACGCCCTCATGAGCCCGACAGCTTTAGACTCTTCATCAAGCTCTTTTACTTGTTTGGACAAGTTTGCCCCAAACAGCAGTATCTGTGGTTGTGGTGAAGCTGTTTTGCACAATGCTGCAAATTTGGGGTTGAGGGTAGGTTTTATTGCGCTCTTTCACAAGCAATTAATTTCATACTGGGTATTGCAAAGCAATGCCAGTGTGTCCTGCCGAGTGTCCGTCATCTCAGTGCCATCAACTGAACGAGCAAACTATGTTATGCCCGCTGTCAGAAGTTTTAGAATCTGTAGTTTGACCTCCTGGATTCTTATGCCAGTCCCAATGTATCCCCAGATCGCACTGTTTACTGCCGGTACATTTAAAGAAATGCAGTTTGCAGGAGGCATATATTTCTCCATAGTTTCGTTACCTACCTGTTCCTGCAGAGGATGAAAGGATAGGTAGTCTATGCTGGCCACCAGCTTGGTCTGCAATGGTACTCCCGATTGCGGTGGTACTGCAAATTTGGTGACCACTCCCAGTAGCTCCTTAGGATCCTGCACCTCTAGCACACTGCCGGTATCTTCAGCCATGTCCCATTCTTCAGGACCAGCCCAGCCCTAGCCCGCAATGCTCCCCTCTGTCGAGGGAGATGCATTGGACAGTCCTGGATAAAGTGCTGTTATGGGAGTGCAAAGATTCCCATAGAGAGCTTGCTCCATCTCCCGGAGCATTTGCTCCATCAACCGCTCCATGGGGGAGAGGCGGTGAGCTCAACTGCTCTAGGGCAGCGCGTCCTCCTGGCCCGACTCATCCGAGTCAACCGGCCGGTCCGACTTCTGCTTTGCTTTGCTTCCAGCCCGCTGCGCTGGTTCGGGCTGTGCAGCTCGCAGCGCTGGACTCGGCTGAGCAGGATTGATGTCAGTGACTGTGGACCGCAGAGACTGCGGTCCAGGTGCCGCTGATCGCCCCCCCACTGCCGGAACTTTCATGGTCCACCGCAGTCACACGGGACGCGACCCTCTTTGTTTTCTTCCCCTTGTCCATAGTGCTACAACACAAAGCACAACAAGGGCAAGTAATACAACCTCAGAATAAGTAATTCTTACCTGTAGGTCCCGTTTTTAACTTTACCGCAGGAGAGCTCTTCCCCCGCCTGTCGCTGGTGCAATGCGTGATATGTCGCGCATGCGTGCTGGCGGGGTCTTCACGTAGTCACTCACGTGACTCCGAAGTAAAATATATATATGTGTGTGTACTTTAATAAATACTTTATTGATCCCCTCAGGGAAATTCAGATGTCCAGAAGCCCCCAACCAACAAACCCACAGATTCAAAATGAACGCAGACAGAAAATACATAGAATACACTGTGGACACTACCTGAGAGCAATAAATACTTAAAAAGACCAATAATTAACAATTAAAAATAAAAAAATGCAAGAATGCATCCCCCTACAGCCTAGCGGTCCGAATTATAAAATCTAATGGCTGCAGGGGTGAAGGATCTCCTGAACCGCTCCGTTCTACTGGGCAGGGAGAGGAGCCGGTTGTTGTTCCGAGTGCTCTTTTGACTCTCCAGAATTACATTGGGGGGATGCCCGGGGTTTTTCAGGATGACCTGCACCTTGTGCCTCATACGCCTCTCAAGCACATCCATCCCAGAGTCTACTCTCCCCTCCAGCACTGAGCTAGCTCGTTTAACCAGTTTGACCAGCTTCTTGTTGTTTTTTGCACTAATGCTGTTGCCCCACATTACACACATTGAAGGATTTGGGCCTTCTGAGAAAAAAGAGTCTGCTCTGGCCTTTTTTGTAGAGGGAGTCAGAGTTGACAGACCAGTCCAGATTGTTATCAAGGTGCACTCCAAGGTATTTATATGTCTGCACCACCTCTTGTGAGTATGTATATATATACACACTGAACTTTTTATTTTCTCCCTTGTTTAACATATTGCTTACAGTGTACTATGTTTACATAGTCTGGTGTGCTGCAGCAAGTAAGAATTTCATTGTTCTATCTGGGACATATGACAATAAAACACTCTTTACTCGTAACTTGATCTCAAGCTCATTTGACCAAGCATACCAGAAGGTGTCACTGTTCATTACATTATTTTTACTTCCATGAACATTGTGCACTTCTTAAACCAACACTGATACAGGCTATTTCTTGACAGCAAAGTCCACACTACCTGCAGCAGTAAATAACCCTTAACTAGTTTTGAATGGAATGAGAGCTGTTGTATGGTATATCTGATAACTGTTATAAAGTTAGAAAATGAGACCCACTGACTTTTGAGCCTTTTTCAAGAATTTACAGAACATTTTGCAGTTGGTAATATATTTTTGGTCACTGTTGTAACTCAGAAACAAGGAAGTCAATTAGTATACAACAGACTCCCATAATCAGAAGGTCAAGTTAATGGTCAAGTAACCTGTTTTGAACAGGGGTTTATATTGACCAATGCTTTGAGTTTATTCGAAAACAATTCAATGGGAAACAATTGCTTTAACCTGAGAGTGTAGCGGGATCTTTGGATTAATGTTGCATCAAAAACAGCAATTGGATTATTTTCCCACTTGCCTCCTTCATATTATTTTAACATGTTTGTCCAAGATCTGGAGGCAAAATTTGCTAAGCTTCACAAGCCTAGAAATTGGTGGCTTTAGATCAGGCTACAAACAGAGCTTGGAAATGTGGTTGTACATGCGGTGAATCAAACTCTCTTACACCAATGTAAGAATTATGCTGAATCAAAAGATGGGCCATATCATCCCATCCTGCTCCCAATACAAGTTTGATGGTGAAGTATTTGAGCCAAACCCTTTCTCCAAACAGTTCACACAGTAATATGAGGTTCAATTTAAGACTGTAGCATCAACTTTATGAAACAATAGAATGTTTTTAGTAGAATTTGTCTGAAATATGGAGGATTTTGTTTTAACCTTTCTGGTAGGGTGTATGATAATTCTCCCAACAAACAACATGGGATGTTCTGCTATTTTAGATGCTAGATAAATGGGAGTTTTAAAAGTTTGCCAAGCAGCTTTAAAATACATTCTTAATATATGCCATTCGGGAAACGATATAATATATGGATTGATAGGATTTAATTTGTCAAGGGTTCTTGATTTGCATTCCTTTGGAAAGAAAAATGTTGGATATGCTAAAATGGAATTTCAATTACCATTCCAGCCCACCCTTGAGTGATAGTCACATGAGTAGTAAAGGAATGAGCTAATATTGCTGATTATAATTATAGAGCCCACATTTGGTGTAAATCCTCCAAACCTCTCCTGCCCATGTACCTGTCCAAATGTCTTTTAAACATTATTATTGTATTTTTCCAACCACCTCCTCAGGTAGCTTCAGGGTGATTCTTCAGTAAGTGTCTACTTTGGTGACCCGCTAATTTGATGCTGCACATAAGTAAAATCTGTAATTCTATCCCATTTCGTCTTTTTCTATATTATTAATAAGCATAATCCTCATAAATAAAGATTAAACCCTAAATGAATAAAGTGTTATTTAAAAAAATAAAATCCCAATGTTCGATGCCTCCCCCACCCCCACCGAAAACCGCATGTCCCGATGGTTACTTGTGAAATTTCAAGTCAGCATATTTATTTAATAGTGGATCTATCTGAAATAAAAACACTTTTAAATGGCAGGTATTAATAATTAAAATGTTTATCACCGTTAAAAAAATCCTCTATTCTTGATAAAATTATAAATCTTACCGTTTAAAAAAAAAAATCTTCTCCCGATGATTGTAGCCATTACTGTCAGTCAGCTTTGTTGAGCCGTCCTACATGGCTATAAATAGAATAGATGCAAACTTCCGACCTCAAAAGACCGCAGAATTCAAAAGTCCGCAACCTTGTGAATTTCTCCTTATTCGTGGGACGAGAAGCGTGTGAAAACTCTCTTTTTTGCTGCAGAGCGGGTACATACCTTTATTCAGTGCCAATCCCGAATGGTGCTGAACTCTTAGAAACATTTTTTAAAAATCTTTTTGATTTCTTCTGGAGAACAAATTGTGCCACGTGCCATTCGGGAAACGATATAATAATAATAATAATAATAAATTTCATTTATGGGCGCCTTTCAAGGGTCTCAAGGACACCTTACAAAAATTTAGCAAGTAGAGGAAAAACATGTAAGCGGAATGAAATAAATAGTAGAGACATGACTAGTACACAAATTAAAGACAGGATTCAATTCAAAACACATTATGAGGCAATTCAAGCACAGATGAAAAGGGAGGGGGATGTGGGGCTAAGGATAGGCAGAGGTGAAGAGATGGGTCTTGAGGCGGGACTGGAAGATGGTGAGGGACACGGAATTGCGGATCAGTTGGGGGAGGGAGTTCCAGAGCCTGGGAACTGCCCTGGAGAAGGCTCTGTGCCCAAAACTGTGGAGGTTGGACTTGTGGATGGAGAGGAGACCGGCTGATGTGGATCTGAGGGACCGTGAGGGTTGGTAGGGTGAGAGGAGGTCAGTGAGATATGGGGGGGCCAGATGGTGGAGGGTTTTGTAGGTGAGGATCAGGATTTTGTAGGTGATCCGGTTGGAGATGGGAAGCCAGTGAAGTTGTTTGAGGACTGGAGTGATGTGATGCCAGGATTTGATGTGGGTGATGAGTCGGGCTGCTGTGTTCTGGACCAGTTTGAGTCGGTTGATGTAGGTGGAGCTGATGCCAAGGAGAAGTGAGTTGCAGTAGTCCAGTCGGGAGGAGATGAAGGCATGGATGAGTCTTTCCGCAGCGGGAGGTGTGAGAAAGGGTCTGATTTTAGCGATGTTGCGGAGGTGAAAGAAGGAGGTTTTAATGACATGGCGGATGTGAGGCTCAAGGGAGAGGGTGGAATCAAAGATCACGCCAAGGTTGCGGGCCTTGGGAGATGGGGAGACAGTGGTGGCGTCGATGGTGAGAGTGGGGTTATTGATTTTGCTGAGTGTGGATTTGGAGCCTATGAGGAGGAATTCTGTTATGTTCTGATATGGCCAGGCATGGCCTTCCGGCAAGGCCATCCTGGGCTAAAGGCTTGGGCCACAATGCCCTTCAAGGCAACATCCTCTCTCTCTGCTCCCCGCCTGTGATTCTTCCTGCTCTCCAACTCTACCGCCACGTTTTAACCCAGATTCAACTTTGTTGCATATCTTTCATTCATTTGTTCTATCTCTCTCTAAATCACCATCTATATCTCTCATTTCCCTTTCCCATGACGCTAGTCTGAAGAAGGGTCTCAACCCAAAATGTCACCCATTCCTTCTCTCCAGAGACACTGCGTGTCCTGCTGAGTTGCTCCAGCATTTTGTGTCTAACTTCGGTTTAAACCAGCATCTGCAGTTCCTTCCTACACATGATTTTATACACCTCTACAAGATCACTCCTATTCTCCGAGGAGTATAGTCCTAGCCTGCCCAAACTCTCCTTGTAACTCAGGCACTCTATTCCTGGCAACGTCCCCCTGAATATTTACTGCCCTCTTTTCAGCCTAATGGCACAATCCCTGTATCAGAATGACCAAAACTGCACACCATCCTTTCTCGTCCATATCGCTCATTTCCCTTATCTGTAACAAGTCTGAAGAAGGGTCTCGACCCGAAACCTCACCCATTCCTTCTCTCCTGAGATGCTGCCTGTCCCGCTGAGTTACTCCAGCTCTTTGTGTCTATCTCAGTTTAAACCAGCATCTGCCGTTCCTTCCTACACCATATTCTAAATATAGCTTCATCAATGTCTTGCACAAATCTAACATAGCATTTCCACTTCTATGCTCGATGTCCTTAATTAGGAAGACCTGCACGGCTAAAGCCTTCTTCACCATGTGTCTACCCGTGATGCTACTTTCACAAAACTATATATGTACTCCTAGGTCCCTCTGTATAGAAGACAAACTATAATTCCCATTAAGAACTGATGCTCTATGAACAAGGCAAGATAACTTGCTTTAGTTTGTACTTCTCTTAGAACTTTTAAAAAACATGTGATCATTACATTTAAACACATCAAGAGCCTTGACTGTGATTTACATGCATGGCACATCTCATATGGAAAGAAATCCTAAATTAACTCGATGGACAAAACTTGTAGAGGAATCCCATTTAGCATATTTTCATGCACGCAAGAATTTTTAGGCCTTTGTCCTTTTATATTTATTTGTTAAACTAAAGATAATCTGAAGATTGACTGTAGTTGTTCTTCAGGTTTTGATACATATCCTTATTAATCTTAAATAAGTAAACCTTTGCAACTTACATTTCCGAATAATGTTTTAACCCTTTCAAAGCCTAGCGTCATCTAGCAAGCATATTCAATGGCAAAATGCACCTTAATTCTTTGTTTTATTGCTTTTTTTTGGCTAAGAATCTAGGGACTTGATTTAAAACAAAATACAATATTCATTGGAAAATCTCAGAAAACATAAAAAGTCAGATGCTTTCAATATTGCTACATCATCTTAACCAGAAATAAAATAAAGCACTTAAACTTATATGGTGCTATTCATTGGTTGTTAGAAGTTTTCCAATTAGGCTTACAAATGCGGAATGCCGCATTTAACGTTCCATATATTCTCTGGAACTTCCAGATCCCTACAGTGTTTTCAGATCAGTAGAAAATGTGAGTCAAAATCTGTCCTGGAAGCTTTACAATTACAGATGGAAAAAAAAAAATTCCATTTTATGTAATCTTTGATTTTTTTTTATCCTTGTTTAGTTGAAATCCTATTAAAATCAGCTTTGTGCTTTTCAACTATTGAGTGTAATTGGATCCAATACTTTACAGCACGAAAAAACTTGGCTTGTGAATTCAAACTAGGTTGCTGGAGGGAATTGGCAGTCGGTTATGAATGGATTAAACCGAACCCTTGAAGCAAGCAGTGATGTATAATAAAACTGGGAGCACATTTGATCTAACGATCCAACCTTAAATCAGTATCTAAACAGCATACAAAAAAAAAATTACAAACATATATGCAGTTGAATATGAAATGAACTTGTTACATTTTTACAACAATGTGTATAAGATTATGTTGCAATAAAAAAATAATTATGTATTTTTTGAAATAGTTGCTTTAATAACATGGAGTTCATCTCGGTTCCAAATTATATTTGTATATGCATTGTCCATATCTTGTAAGTCTACAAATGAAGTTAAATTTACCCACATTGAATGAGAAATAAAAAAATCAAATTATCATAAATCAACTGACAATTTATTTTCAATTTTGGGATAAATCTATGTAGCTGATCCACATATTAAAAGTAAAATAAGCCAGATTTACTTTGAACGTGTTTTATCAATGTACAATGGTCTTCCTGATCTATGCATTGAAAATTTGCTGAAATTATTATTTTACTGTTCAAGTAATGGTTCAACAAGTAACCGTAAACAATGGGATTATGCATTTGGAGGCTTCTGATTTCAACCTGCAGGCTTTGCTATGTTAGCAGACTTCAAGAGGATGTAAACAGGCTAGCCAAGTGGAGGAACATTTCCTTGAACTTCAACAATGGACACTACATTCTAGGATGGATGGGAAGGTTTTTTCTGAGACATAAGTCTTGTGGAGAGACTGCAAAGTGTGGCTTGGTCATTTGGAGATAATTTGGTGTAAGCATTCACAATTATGAATAATCTAGACAGAATAAACCAAGAAAAGACAACCCCATTGGCTCAAGAAGAAAGATATACTGTGGCTGAAAATATCCAAAAGTCTTGAGGGGAAACCTTGTTATGTGACAAATTCTGATCTGTCAAATGGATGAAGCTTGAAAGCACGTTCCACCTAAATTCCAGTTTTAAATGGAATTAGATAAATAACTAAGAGAAAAGCAAAAATGCAATCCTGTAGAGATCAAGATTTGTCTAATATAACTCAATCATAACTCAGAACATTGTTATGTAAGAATACAAAATGTGATATCAGATGATTAGTAAAGGCAGATTTGGACACGTATGAGCCCACATCTGGAGGGACTCCATCTCACAGAAGATATTACAAAATCTATTCAGCAAACCCCATGTATCCAGCCTTTTTAAAACTCTAACTATTACACTTGTTAAAGCAATCATAGTGAAAGTAAATTTCAAACCGACTGTCAAGTAATCAAATGCTTGGTTCATAAGAGTCTATGTGTGAAACAAGAGCAATAGAGCCCACATGAGTGGCTTGCAACATAACATTAGTTTACATTCTTGTACAATTTCAAACCAGCTATGAACATACATTGTCATAGTTGAATTTATAAATTATTTCAGAAATCTTTTTTTTAATTGGAACAGTGGTGATAATTAGTTAATGGACTGCTGCAATCCATAAAACTCACAGGTTGCTAGAGCTACATTTGAGTTGGTCAGTGCTCACTTCATGTTGCCTTGATTCCGCCGGATTTTTAATTATGCTGGCTTCAAGCCTACTGGGCAATTTGTTGTTTTATTATTCTGTCAATATTATGCATTAGGATTTTAAAAGTTTCTATTAAACCTGGAAGCACCTATCACAACAGGAAATTTTTAAGGTATAAACAGGAAATGCCTAATGCAAGCTTTTCTAAAACATGATCTAGATTAAAGGGTCCCAGAGTACTCCTACTAATTAATTTGAAATAGTGTGATGAAAAGATTGTTGTACACAAATAGCTGTCACTGTTATTGCCCAGAAAAAAAAGCCTTTGGTTCTCTCAAGTATGTTTTGCCAAATATTTAAAACAATGCACTTATTCACCACTTTGAAGTTCAATTAAAATGAATAACTTTGTTTTCATTGTGCATTTTCTTTTGAACTTAGGGCACTGATTGTGATCATTCTGAAGTGGTCTATATTTTGCACTATAAGATAATGGAATGGCAAAAAGGTCATGGCCAATCAAATGACGTAGGAAATTTCCTTTAGCGGCCAAAAGTGTTTCAAAGTTAAAACAAATTCTCTCTGCCATCATTTCTAAATTTATTTCATAACAAGTAACGTTTTGTTCACACTGTGCAAATATGACATTATTTTGAGCCAAACACATGATTTTAATTTACCAATTGTCATTTATTTTTCACTGTAAAACCTATTTTTCCTATTTCTCCTTGCTTAGCACATCTTATATACATTACTAAAACTCTGTTCTTAACCGGTTTTGGCGATCTGTGCTGCGATTTCCGAGAGAACGCCGCCACCTACGACCCATATTTTTGGCCACCTCGCTCAGAGCTCCCCTCCGCCGTATATGTGCCGAGGATTTTTCCCGTCGATGAAATATGACAGAGATATTAATGATTTTACAAAATTCCCCATTCTCTCTGCTGCCCCTGCTGGCGGCAGGGGGGAGGGACTATAAAACCAGGAAGTGGTGTGCCTCAATTAGTCTGCAAGCTGGAGGAAGGCATAGGGTCACATTTCTCTGAGCTGTGAATAAAACTGAACAAATGTCCACACAACTATAAGTAAGTACCCTTAATGTGGTTTGAAAATGAAAATATGGTTAAAGTAAAAAAGCACTGCCTGCAAATGGTTGTTTGGGTTGAAAAAAAAGGCACTCTCTCTCCCCTCCTCTCCTCTACCCCACCCCCCCTCCTCCTCTCCACCCCTCTCCTCTCCCTCCCCTCACCTCACCCCCTCTCAGCACACCCTATCAATCCCCCCTCCCTCCTCTCTCCCCCTCTCCTCTCTATCTTTCCCCCCCTCTCTCTCTCTCCCTCCCCCCTCTCTCTCTCTCTCTCGCCCTCTCTCTCCCTCCCCCCCTCTCTCTCTCTCCCCCTCTCCTCCTCCTCCCCCCTCTCCCCCTCTCCCTCCCCCTCCCCCCCCCCCTCCCTCCCCCCCTCCTCTCCCTCTCTCCCCCCCCCTCTCCTCTCTCCCCTCTCCTCCTCTCCCCCCCCCCCCTCTTCTCCCCTCCTCTCTTCTCCCCCTCCTCTCTCACCCTCTCTCTCTCTCTCTCTCTCTCTCTCTCCCCCCTCTCCCCCTCTCTTATCTCCCCTCTCCTCACCCCCCTCTCTCCTCTCCCCCCCCCCTCTCTCCCCCTCTCTCCCCCCTCTCCCCCCTCCTCTCTCCCTCTCCCCCCCCTCTCCTCTCTCCCCCCCCCCTCTCCTCTCCTCCCCCCCTCTCTCTCCTCTCTCCCCCCTCCTCTCCTCCCCTTCCCCCTCCTCTCTTCCCCCCTCTCTCTCCTCCCCCCCTCTCTTCTCCCCCCTCCTCTCCCTCCCTCTCTCTCCTCCCCCCTCCCTCTCCTCCTCCCCCCCTCTCTCCTCCCCCTCCCCCCCCTCTCTCTCCCCCCCTCTCTTTCTCCCCCCCCTCTTCTCCCCCCCCCCCTCCCCCCTCTATCCCCTCCCCACCATACCTCCTTCCCTCCACCCTCCCTGCTCCCCACCTCTCCCTCCTCCCTCTCACCTCACCCCCCCTCTCAGCAGCACCCCCTCTCTCTCCCTCTCTCCCCCCCCCCCCCCCCCCCCCCCTCTCTCCCCCCCCCTCCCCCCCCTCTCTCCCCCGTCTCTACTACCCCTCTCCCCCTCCCCCCTCTCTACTCCCCCTCTCCCCCTCCCCTCTCCCTTCCCCCTCTCCCCCCACTCCTCTCCCCATCTCCCCATCTCCCCTCCCCCTCACTCCCCCTCCTCCTCTCTCCTCCCCCTCTCTCCCCCTTCTCTTCCCCATCTCTCCTCCCCTCTCTCTCTCCACTCCCCCCCCCCCTTTCCTCCCCCTCTACCCCCTCTCTCTCCCCCTCTCCTCTCTCTCCCTCCTCCTCCCCCCTCTCCTCCTCCCCCCTCTCCTCTCTCCCCCTCTCCTCTCTCCCCCTCTCCTTCTCCCCCTCTCCTTCCCCCCTCCTCCACTCCATCCCCTCCTCCACTGTCCCTCCCCTAAACCCCCCTCCCCCTCTCCCCCCTTCCCTCCACCCTCCCTCCCCCTCCCTGCTCCCCCACCTCTCCCCCCCCCCCTCACCTCACCCCCCCCCCTCTCAGCACATCCTCTCTCCCCCTCTCCCCCCCTCACTCCCGCCCGCACTCCCCCTCTCTCCCTCCCCCTCTCCCCTCTCTCCCCTCTCTCTCTCTCTCCCCCTCCTCTCCATCCCCATCAGTTAGTGTGTGTGACGCTGCATGCCGCCTCCCCCCCACAACCGCACGTTGGGGGAACAGACCCAGCGGGTCTGCACTTGGTCTAGTAACCTAATAAAATTGAATGCCATTCTCTTTATTGTTCATTTCCACTATTAAACTTCAGAAAATTAGTTTTTTCTGTTTTGTAGGAATTTATGACTCCGTTTGGATTTGTTTAAAAGCATAGTTCCACATTCTAAATTCCCTTTGGGGCTTTTTTGTGATGATCTTAAATCCATGCTGCCAATGTAAACATTGGAATGTAGTGTGCCTGAATTTGCTAGTATGATGGGTCCAAATAATCCCAGTTGTCATGTGTTGGCAAGGTCATATGATTCACTATTACATTTGTGGAGATCACCTTTTCCTGCATAAAATTACCCTTGGCAGAGTAAACAGAGAACAAAAAACTGCTGAAGGACCTATCTGTAAACAAAGGATGTATTACATTTCATTGTCAATCAGCAACATAATTATCTGCAAAGAGTAGTAAACTTAATGCATTTGAATTTGATTTGGTATTGCAGTGGATAAGAATTTTATATTGCATATTAAAGGCTTGCCGAGAAAATAAAGTTTTGTGTTTTTTTGATATCTGAATTAAATGATGGACTTCTTCGCTGCTAAAAATGGTCATGCTCTAATATAAACAGGCCGTTTGGGCCACTGGATTCTCGACAACCATTGTGCATCAATTTACACCAATACCTTTATTCCCCTGCCTTCCAATCAACTCTGCCACTCACTTACAGACGTGGCACAATTTACAGTGACAAATTAACCCATCAACTCAGATGTGTTTAGGGTGAAATTCTACACATTATGGTAGGTTAATTGGTTTTTGCAGTATGGATAAATGGCAAAATAATCAAGCGTTGAATGATACAAGATAATAAAATAGAGAATCGCAGGAAAATAAGGGGGTGACTGACTGTCAATATGAGTGGAGAAGACCAGATGTGCAATTTGTGTATTAGTAAGCTGACAAACATATTCAAATTGGAGACATGAAACTGAATGTAAAAGAGTTACAAGATAGAAATCCCTCTCCTCAATAGAGTGCAGAGTGGACTGGACTATTTCGTGCTTCTGAAAGTTGAGACAATAAAATGAACAAAACACATTTGACATCTGAGATGAAACAAAGGATGGAAAAGATTAAACTGGCTGAGCCGTCTCTTCACGTCAAGTGAAAAATGAAAGGGAAGCCCTTTCATTACATAAATAATCCTGATAGGGAGAAGTAGTGAAGTTGGTATGTATGAGGGCAAATCCCAAACCAGAATTTGTAAGTGTTAGGCATTCACTAATAAACTAAAACCAGATAATGGACAGGTAGCATATGTGGATGAAACAATTCACATTTCAGGTCAATGACCTCTCATCAGAGCCAATTATAATCAATAATGATTTCCATAGTTCAGGAGAGTGCCCGGAGTGATCAGGATGTAGAACTTGCTAACACAAGGATTAGTAAAGGCACAAATGCAGATGCATCAAAAGAAATCTGGATAAGCACATGTGGGAAATTGGAATAAATAGGATGGAAGAAACCATTGGGAGTAGTACCTATATCTGCCTAGATATGGTGGGTCTTAAATGTCTACTTCATTACTCTAGTTTTTAATAGTATCTGTTGATGGATTTTCTATTGAAATTTACGGACAAGAAAAATCAATCAACCCATTTATCCCAAATTAGTCAGCAGTATTTAGATTGCAGTAAACAGAGTGTTAATGGTTGCTCTTCCTGGCAGTCAAAATAATTGTGGAAAAGGCTTCCTTAGAAATCAGGTCAACATTTTCTTTAATACTTTTTGTTTAAGGAGTTCTACTTGTTAATCACATTGATCTTCCTTCATTATAAATGTGTATCCAGAAAGACTTACCTCCATATATTTAAGATGGCCCCCCATTGCCACCAGCCTTCCATGCAAATTTCCATTAATTTTACCTCGCTCTGGATTCCAGGTGGTAACTTACATCTTTATCAATTAGATGGTAAACCATCAGCTCACCTTTCCTATCTGATATGAATATAGGAGAAAGTGAGAAGAATCTTGAAAGCTTCTCATCCAGTCTCTGTCCTTCTTTCTCTCTCTATCTCCGATTATATGGTAAAATGTTAAGATCATTGAACTTCCTCATGCATTGAGAGACAGTTTGGGACTTCCTTCCATCACCTTCATTTATTGAAGCACAAACAATTTTCTCTTCTGTTTCTTCCTTCAACTTACTGGAAATTCATATCTGGGATCATAAAGCTCTAGAGGAAATATTTTAGAGAGGAGATTTGGCCTGTCACCAATAAAATACTTTCTCAAGACCTTCCTCCCTTGCACCTCCAATAATTTGCTCTAAATATTCAAAGCATGCACCAGAACAGACGAAATCCCAATTACCTGCAACAGATGAATTCCCAATTAAGTGAAATCAATGTTAATTATATGCCATATTCTTCAAAGCTACATCAAAGACACTGCTTATGCAGTCATCAGAGAAATGCCCTTTCATTACATTATTGTCAGAGATGATCTGGCCTCAGATTGCACAGAAAATGTGTTGGGGTCTCTATCCAAAATTTGTATTCAGGTTAAATATCACCAATCCACAGAAGAAAAATAATGGTAGATGCTAATTTCAAAAGAGAAAGTGGAACAAATAAAAGGGAAACAAATGATGCCATCATACAATGTTGTTTGATATTCTTAGTTTAAATTAAAATGATGCGGACATATTCTCAGAGTTAAAACTTTGCCTTTGGTTTAAGTGATTACCGATCAACCTTGCCAATGTTTAGTAATCTTTGGCAGATATCATTCCACAGATGCAAATACATACTTGGAAATGATTCTCCAACTGGCAATTGAAGTGCAGCAGTGCAAGTTGAAATATCTGCTCAGCTGTTCTTGTTCTGTCATTTTCTAAAACCAAGGCATATCATTCCCAAGTAAGTTCTGGGAACCCTGTGGAGAGCATGCAAGTTCCAGGAATCCCACTGTTATAAAATATTCTGTTGCCCTATTGTACTCAATACTCTGGTGAGTCTTAGAAAATGGGTTTGGAGATCATGTTACACAATTAAACATAGCCATTCCAGATTATTTGAACCTGTACATGAAATCTGCACTGCCAGATGACCATTAAACTGTTGATCAGTTTAGTGCATCAGCATTGGCCCCAGTTTTATAAGTGGTCACCATTAGAATTTAAGCTAGTTTGGACTGCTTGAAGTCCACCTGCATCCCATAAACAGGAATACATATAATTGTTCCAGAGGTCACTGGATGCAGCATCAGAGGAAAAACAAAATCAATGCTCACATAAACTGTCTAGGTAAGCAAGTGAATCTTGCATTTCATAATTCAAATCCTGCATCAACATGTCTGTATGTAGTAATCCCTTCTGTCTATTCTCCTTATTTTGTTTTGCACCTGGTTGAAATGCAATTAAAGTTGGCTGAGACCAGTATAGCATTCTGATGCTCTTGAAGGATAAATAAGAATATCTGTTTCTATCACTCCCAGCACTTGTGGACATTACAAGCAATCACTATGCAGAAAAGCTAAGCAAGTGCTACATTAGCTACTGCTCAAAGCAAATCTACTCCAACTGACCTACACAATTGCCATTCTCTTTAACTTGCTCAGGCTGGCAGGGCTATAGACCTTCCTTATGCTAAATATAGGCTGTTTGCTTCTTCTCTCAGGGCTGAGGTGTTCCGACTGACTACACGCTGAGCAGAGGGACCATTGCCTACACAGTATGTTAAAATGTTGAAACTGGTAAGACCATGGACCCACGGTGGAGCTCAAAGTCAGTCTCGAGCAAGGCCTCCAGTCCCTGATTTTAGGCCGCAGAGCAACCGGAGATACGATCAAGAAAACAATCGCATCTCCGGCAAGGTAAGAGCGCCACTGCAGTGGCTGCCTCGCCAGCAGCTTGTCAGTATTTTCACCTTTTTGTTATTTTTAGTGCATCTAAATGTATGTTTTAATGTTTCTCAGTATATTTTATTAGGGGTATGGGTGGGGGTGGGGGGGGGGGGGGGGGGGGGGGGGGGGGGGGAATAGGGGAAACCGTTTTTCAGTCACTTGCCTGGACGGAGATGCGTCTTTTCTCCGTGTCGCATCTTCGACCCCCCCTCGCGGCCCACCAACTGGATTGGCATGGCCTTTATTACCAGAGACCAGCCCGGAGCTTCAGCAGCAGGCGCAGTGCTGAATTACCATCAAGGAACCTGGGATCCGGTCGGGGATCGCCAGTGTTGGAGCTCCGTCCAGCGGGGCCTGCTGACTTTAACATCATGGAGCTGTGATCTGTGGAGCTTCTAGCCTGCTGACTTTAACATCGCGGAGGCCTGGGATCTTTTACCGAGGATCGCCAGTGTTGGAGCTCTGCCCAACTCACCCTTTGGACTTCGGAATCCGCGGTCTACGGTAAGAAGCGGCCGATTCGGAAACTCCAAGCTTCAGAGTGTGTTCCGATCTGACATTGGAGTTTCGATCACCCCGGCGAGAGGGCCTGTACATTGGGCCACCCATAGCGGCAACTGCGGAAGGAGAACAAAGAGGACTGAACTTTATTGCCTTCCATCACAGTGAGGAACGTTGATTCCGCTGTGGTCAATGTTTATGTTAATGTTTATGTTAAATTCAATTGTGTATTGTGTTCTTTTTATTCGTATGGCTGTAAGGTAACTCAAATTGCACTGTACCAGAGGTGCATGTGACAATAAATGTGAACTTGAACTTGTTGAAAAAAAAAGGTTTCCCCAGACCCCCTCCCCACCCCCACATAAAACAAACCAGAGAACATTAACACAAACCTTTTAAAATACACTAAAATACCAAATAAGACAACAAGACAGAGTCGTTGGCGAGGCTGCCATCGCTGACGGTACCACTCAGATGCTGACTCCTAACTTCAAAACTTACATTTGGGTCTTAGGAGCTCTTACAATGGTTAGGAAGTCTGTGCTACTTTTATGTCAGTTTGAAGATTGTTCCTTATATTTTTTCCTTGTTTTGTTTATATGAAGGCCCATTATTTCTGTCCTTGGATTAGAGCCAGTTGACCTCACGGGTGAGGAGAACCTTTAATTATTTTGCATAATTGGATTCAGCCTGGTAGGAGTTGAAGATTAATGGCTCATCAGTTCTGCTTCCTATGATCTGTTCCCATGAATTTCATTCCAAATTTTTTGCATGATTTATTTAAATATCATAAATCCAATTTTGCTTTCCACCGTGTTGACATTTAAATTAAGATTCTGCCATTTACAGAAATATTTCCAAAAGTTATTTCATGGAAATGCATGTGAATGTTTCAATTATTCTTTCCAAAGCCTTGTTAAAATTTTGTTAAATGATTTTAATCAGGCACATCATCTTATTAGAACGCAAATATTGGAACACCATTACGATTAATGCATCTGATAAATTCATAATTTTCGTGGCCTCTACAATTAGGAATTTTTTGCCATTTAGATAGGTTAAAACTTCGGTTGCTCATTAACTTGTAATGATCTGGAAAATAAATTGTTATAGTTGCTCTGGTGAGGCAGTATTGCAATATTTTATGAATTGTTTAATTCCATCATTACTAACAGAATACTGTGCCCTGTTTTTGCATTGTGAATTACGGAGAAACTATTGGAAAATTAAGTAATATTGCAGAATTCTAAAATAATAACAGAACTCTTCAAACATGGTAGGTAAGAAGATATATTACAAGTGACTTGACATTGTGCTGTAATGTTAAAATTAACATGAAATCTAATGATCGACTAAAACTTGGATGAATTGGCCCACCATTCATGGAGGGAGGGAACTCACCCCAAGATTCGGTGATGGCTCTGAGGAGATGCAAGGAATTATTTCCCGTTGACTTTAAAGGGAATGGCTGCAAGATCATCAGGTGAACATTCATTTTTGACAAATGTCCTACAACAATGCAAGAAATGGGATAAGGCCACTACAGTTGCCCCACTATCCCTGGCCAATCATGGCTGATCTGCCCTGGGCCTTAACACAACTCCTCTCTGTCTCCTTGAGTACTTGAGTCTCCTTGTTTGCAATTTTTTCCCGAGTGGAAACACATTGACATCTACCCCTTGATAAACCATGCATTCCACCATCCCTAAAATGATTACACATTTTACCAAATGCCACAGAACAACATTCTAATTAATTTGTGTAGAGAAAAACTGCAGATGTGGGTTTAAACCGAAGATAGACACGAAATGCTGGAAAAACTCAGCAGGACAGGCAGCATCTCTGGAGGGAAGGAAAAGGTGATGTTTCGGGTTGAGACCCTTCTTCAAAATGTCTTTAGCTGCTCATGATACGACGCCAAGCCTCTTTTTCTCAGTGAATCTCTTTTCTACTGCCTCTAATGCCTCCCATGGTTTATTAATTTTAAAGACTTTACATAATATTTCAATGGCCTTTTTATTAATCACTAATAATTTGTTAATTCAGCTTGACAATAGTTTTTATAAGTTTATGAATGTTTTAAAAACATTCTGTCAGCTGTCAACTGTTTGGAAATTCTCAGTTTTTAGCAAGATTCTGGGATTCTTTATTTTGCCAAACTATATTTAGCTTAATTTAGAGATACAACATTGAAACAGGACCTTTGGCATATTGACCTAATGCTGAGCATCAATCACTGGTTCACACTACTTCTATGTACATCCACTCCCTAGGGGCATTTTACATATGCCAAATTAACCTACAAATTTACAAGTCTCTGGGATGTGGGAGCAAACCCAAGCACCCAGAAGAAACCCACACGAACACAGGGAGAATTTGCAAACTCCACACAGACAGCACCTGAGGTCTGAATCACAACCAGATCTCTGGCACTGTGAGGCAGCAGCTCTACAATTGGTGTTACTGTGCTGCTCAAAATAAACTCAAGATGAAACTTTTAGTGTGAAGAATAATTTGTTAATGTTACATTCCAATTAGTATTTTACTTTAGAGCTACTCTGTGCATGGGTATTATTGGCACGCTATTTTTTGCCCACTGTTTTATTCTGGAGCATAAACTGTGAATGAGCACATCCTATAACTGAAGCATTAACACCATTGAGAAGTGACCGATGCTTAGCAAAAAAATCAAACCAAAGCATTTATTAAAGAACAAAACTTTAGGATTTGGTGTGTATTGCCCAATGAAGTGGCGTAAATGTGTAAATGAGCTTCCAGTGGAAGTGGTGGAGGCGGGTTCTTTGGTATCATTTAAAAATAAATTGGATAGGCATACGGATGAGAAGGGAATGGAGGGTTATGGTATGAGTGCAGGCAGGTGGGACTAAGGGAAAACAAAAAAGTTGTTCGGCACGGACTTGTAGGGCCGAGATGGCCTGTTTCCGTGCTGTAATTGTTATATGGTTATATGGTTATATGGTTAAATGTTCATCAGAAGCCATCAAAAGGGGAATTCGCTAAAAACATAAAGGAGGATATAAACTGTGGGATGTGAACAGGGGAAAACCGATTGTCCTTCCAGAGACATTGAAACCTCTTTCTATCTTATTATAACTCTCTTGATCCACCCTGAGGCATTGAATGAAAGGCTCCAGAAACATGTGGAGACAATTGGATAAAAACCAATGGAAACCAAAGGACTTTTTAAAATTTAGAACTGAAAGACTGGCTAATTCTATATTGGTAACTCAAATGGGAAATCCAGAATTCATGTAAGGTTATGAAACTTTTTTCTTGTAGAATTTAAACATTGTGAATGACAAACATAGGATGTTCTTTCTGAGGGTGATTTCAGAATTCACTAAGTATTGCAAACATTTATGGCAGGGGAATATTAAACATATGTTTTTTTTTCATATATAATGTCATATATAATGTGATGATTTTATAAATGTTGTTTCCATAATGATACAGTTTAAGTTTTTTAATGCTACAGCACAGGTTTGAATGTATTGTCACCAGGAAATTACATTCTATAGAACTGTTTATTTCAGTGCTACGCCATAAAGTGATGTTACCTGAACTAAATTGCATTACTAACCAATTCCAGGTGAAGTACAATTAATTGGAACTCTAAAGTGTCAGATAGTTGCAAATGATGATGACCAGGGCAATGTTTATGCATATGGGTGAGAGGGCTACAATTATATTGTTCCTTTTCACTTGATATCCAATCCCCCAACATGAATTGAAAGTAGGAAATGTTGGTAAGATTTTTTTTTTAACACTCTACCTTCATATAATACTGTCCAATAATTATGTTATTTTGTATCACAATAATATTTTATATATAATATTCACAATGTTCTTTCCTATTAGATTCCTTCTAAGCAACGCATTCCATTATTGTATTGATTTTTGGGGGTATTTGAAGTTATTGAGCTATAAACTAACAGATAAATAAAGGCAAAGTTATTGATGTCTAGATATGTTGGTGTTAATGAAAGATGAAATACCTTAATTCACTTGTTCTTCAACAACATTAGAACACACACTTAAATGGTACATTGGGAAAGTCTGCACCTCTTTTCAAGAAGTGGAACAGAATTAGCACCATTCCAGTTGATCCCTGCTTAGAGCAGGCAAGTTATGAAATGTGCAGTGTGATGAAAGCAGATTGGCACAGTAGAGGTTGCATGAACAAACTTTTGCTAAGGTTGACAATCCACTTCCAGAATTTATCCAGTGGTGTGCTGCAAGTTTTATTGAGAGAGAAACTCTATCTTGCCAAAGATTTTTGGACAATTTATATGCAAATTGTTATGGTTCAAAAGCCACGAAGGCTTTAGATGTACCAGCCCTTGATTCATTGCAAATAAATGTATATGAAAATCTAGTGGAAAAACTTATCCAAAAATTAAAAACATCCAGTTTATACTTTTAGATTCAAAGATAACATATGACAGGTGCTAGACAGTAACCAAATGTGATAATGACCATTTCTGGTGAGACTGGGTGGTCTCATAAGTCAAATAAGACTCTCGTGGTCTGATGTATTAGTTGAGCTAAAGGACAGTTGCATGTCAATGATTTCAAATAGCATTACTCTAAAACGTCTGGTAATACAAATGACTGAACCATTCTATTCTATTTCTTCCCTTCGATAGTTACTCTCAGCCATCTGACACATTTCACTATGGTATATTCATCCCATCCTGATCTCATCAGTTTGTCGTGGCATAGATCTTCTATGTGTTTCTCAAGGATTTGATTGGAATCCAATCAAAACAGCCTTTGCCTCATTTGTTTCAGCATTGGTTGTTTGACAGTCATGTTACATTTGTTCTGTCCCAATATTGAGCAAGTAAATCTATAGGTGTATATATTGGGGAATCAGTCATTGCCTTGTATGCATTTGGTGATCAGTTTCCAAGCCACTGTATGGCTGCTCACTGAATGTGTGATATGACAGCTATTGCTTTAATACTGTCTTTGTTTATTCAACTACACCTTGTGACTTCAATACAAATCTCTACTCATTTGAATCAACGCAGTAGATAGAGTTTGTTCGAAGGTCGGCTCTTGCATATATCATTTGATCTTGTATTATCTATATACCTACAGATTATGGCTTTCATTTGACAAATGTTCTACAAGAATGTAAGACATGGAAAAAGGCCACTAATGCTTGCCCCACCATTTCTGACCGATCATGGCTGATCTGACCTGGGCTTCAACTCAACTATTCTCATAGCTAAGTACCTCAGTCTCCTTCTTTGCTAGTTGCACAATTGCACAAACAAATTGCACAATATGCACAATCATTGCCCTGGTACTGGGAGAGAAGATATGACTGATGGTGAGATGATTTTGGAGTTGCCAGAAAAATGATATCTTGGTTACAGAAACTGGTAGGGTTCATTCGCTCGTGTGTCAGACAACGTACAGCTCGCTGTTGGCTTCTGTCATCGTCCAACATGTTGACAGAATTGGTCGCCCGACGTGTCACATTGTGCATCGTATCGTCGTTTCCGGGGATCGCCACGAGGAGGCTTCTGTCATGATCCCCACTGGTGGGGTAAAAGGTGAGAACCAAATTAACTCTATTGCTGTTCTGTCTGAGGAGAGACAATGAGAACAGTCATGTTGGAAATTGAGGAAATGTGCGTCAATTGTCTTTTTTCTTTTAGAAGCTGCAATTTATTTAATATTGCAGATTTGTTTATATGTCTTAGGTTTTGTATATTAATTTCAGGTTAATCATTCTATTTGAATTCCATAAGAATCTGTTTTACCTTACGGTCTCTTATCAGGGATTTTATCAAGTGCCTTCTGGAAGTCCATAAAATAACGTTTACAGACATTCTCCTGTTCACCATTTTAGTCACCTCTTTAAAAAATTCAATCAGTCACATCTTGCACGACCTATCCATTACAAGTACATGTCGGCTCTCTCTGATCATCTGAACATTTTCATGGTGTCACTTCATCTTAAATATTGAAGCTAGTAATTTCCTATCATGCTAACATTTCATAGCTGCTACCATGGGACTTATAACTCAAACTCTCATCTTAAGTATTTCTTTATACCTTAATTCTGTTCATAAAATCTTGTTAACCTCTCTTTTATCATTGAAGTGATTTAATCCTTAATCTCTAAGGTCTCTGCACAGCCCCCCAACTGTTTTACTAAACTTACTGAAAACCGTATAACCTGGTATATTTACAATCCTGACCATTTTACAGCTATTTCTCATAAGTAGCTACCATGTTAAACTTTTACTCACCCCATGCAGTTTATTAAATTGGGTCCTTTATACATTGAATATTCATAGAAGGGATTGAGCAGATGATGCTGTCTGGTCACCAGAATTTCATAGTGAACCCCCCAGCTAGCTAAAGCATGTATATGTGCACATTCTACATATCTGGGCAGAGATCAGGTACCCACGAGATTGGATACAGGCACATACCATCCCATTTCCTCATTGGGCATATCACAGATCAAGGCTTTTAGCTTTACACCAATTATGACCTTTAAAGTCAACAATAATTTATGCTAGTCTCACTCATATTCTTGAATATTAAAGTTTGAAATTGAATATCAGCAGTTTGTGATTGAACTAATAACCACCCAACTGGAATTAATAAAGGCTTTTAGCTCCAAAGATAATTAATAATTCCTGCTTTAATTTGAGCATGTATCCTCTCACTCTCTGACAATGTATGTGATGCAAGTGCTTTCTCTTGACATTGTCCATTACATGAGTTATTACTAGAGCCAGGATTTTGCCATGAATGCCATGTGCCTTTTCATGCCTTTTTTGATGATTTCCGGAGGATAATGCCTTTTTCACGATTCAGTGCCTAAATCAGCCTTTTTTGTTGATTTAACGTAACTTATAAGAAAATTTATGCCACCGGGGCGAAACCCGGCTGTAAGTGGGTGTTAAGTGGTGATTGGAGAGGGGTGCATGGGAAAGTGTCCAGTCTTTGCAAACTGGAGTCATGCTTAAGTAGGTGTGAAGTGGTGATTGGGGAGGAGTAGGTGGGGAAGGGTCCAGTCTTTTCAAACTGGAGTCAAGCTGTGAAAGGTGTGAAGTGTTGGTTGGGGTTACCAGGGTTAAGTTTCTGTTTATCAAAAACTGCAGTAGAACTTGTTCAGGTCATTGGTCAGCTGACGATTATCCAAGGAGGGGGGTTTTTCCTCTTGTAGCTTGTGATTTCTTGCAAGCCCTTCCAAACAGCTGAGAACTTGCTCCTCAACTCCTCAGAGGCTCTGATTCCTCTTCTTAGAGTGTACTTGGCCTGCCTGTAGAGGTCTGCATCCCCGCTCCTGTAGGATCTACCCCCGTCAAAATGCCAGGTCAAGTCAATGCCTTGTAAAAAACTGAGCAATTTGGTGAGAGTGTACGGGAATGATATATTCTCTACAGACAACGGTGTGCTGTTTTGCAATGCATGTGAGAAAACAGTGAATCATGAGGAAAAAATTTTAATCTCCATGCATGTACAGATAGCTAAACACAAGTTGGTGGCAGAGAAACAGAAGGTAGGAACTCTACACAAGCTTGGCTCTTCACAACATTTACTGCTGACTCCAAGCACAAATCTGAGTTTTCAAGTGATCTGTGCAACGCATTCATTGATGCTGGAATTCCACTGTGGAAATTGGAAAACAAATTTCTCAAATGATTTTTAGGGAAATACACAGAAGAACATATACCAAGCAAGTCATCATTATGGAAAAATTATGTTGACAGCAACTTCAACATTGTTGTGCGGAAAATTAGAGATGAAGTTGCATGTAACAAAATATGGATCTCAATAGACGAGATAACTGATGCTGTGGGGAGATTTGTTGCCAATGTGGTCATTGGCACCATCGAGAGCATCCTTACCAACTGCATCACAGTATGGTATGGCAACTGCTCTGTCTCCAACCGGAAGGCATTGCAGAGGGTGGTGAAAATTGCCCAACGCATCACCGGTTCCACGCTCCCCTCCATTGCGTCTGTCCAAAGCAAGCGCTGTCTGCGGAGGGCGCTCAGCATCGCCAAGGACTGCTCTCACCCCAACCATGGACTGTTTACCCTCCTACCATCCGGGAGGCGCTACAGGTCTCTCCGTTGCCGAACCAGCAGGTCGAGGAACAGCTTCTTTCCGGCCGCTGTCACTCTACTAAACAACGTACCTCGGTGACTGCCAATCACCATGCTGGTAGTTATATGCAACCAGGCAACTTTGGTCATTTAATGTAGTATACCTTTATAATTATCATTTTTAACCATATTTTGGTGGCGGAAATAAATGCCTTTTATGTCTTTTTTGTCAATAAATGCCTTTTTCGTGCCTTATTTGTAATTTTATTAGGCCTTTTTGCCTGCCCATTTCAGAGATTTTTAGCGCCTAAACGCCCTGGCTCTAGTTATTACAGTTCCTACTCTAAAATGAATAAACCTCCCATATGCTGAGGAAGAATTACTGATCCTTCAATCTATCTCATTGCAGCCCTTGTACTTTTTATCTGCACTTACTTTACAGCTGTAATACTGTATTCTGGAGTCTGTTTATTGTCTCTTTTGCATAAATGTGCTCATTTATGGCATCTCAGTTGCTTGCCTATTTCATTTCAAAGATGTGACCTGAACAATTGAACTCCTCCGGCAGTTTGTTTTTCAATTTAAACTACAAACGTGTCATATAGTGCATAGTCTAAAGAGACATTGAAGACAGTACTTTCAATGAAATAATATACATGACACAAACCTCTGTAATGCCAGATTCTGAAATTGCAGCTCACCATAATATCACACAATTGAGGATTGTAATGACCCACAACTTCATTAATTATTTGTGAACAAAACATCTTAACAAAAGATCTGCTCGCACTTAACTTTTCTTAGAACTCATTTCTGTTGGTAAAATGTTTTTTTATTATGTTCCCATTTAGCATTGATGGGTGCTGGCATATTATCGGCAACAATAACAATTCCTCTAAGTTATTTGCTCTTCAATTCATTGCAATGAGCTTGAAGGAGGAACTAAACAGCTCAGGCAAACATTTTGTCCTGTTCCTGCTCCTACAGCGTAGCGATTACCCTAGTTAGACTACCATGCATGATGTCACTATTTCTCCTCTGCATTAGATCTATTTACCATCAATTCTTGCAAGTATATCTTTGCTTCAGACTTCAGTACTTCTTGTGAGACAAAACTTATAACAAGTGATTCTGGACTTTCAGACTTACACTGAGAACTGGTCACATATGCTTGTCAAACAAGATTAAAGACTTTGCTCTTTATTCTTAAACTATATACAACTGTTTTTTCTTCCTTTCCCTCCTTCCTTGTGCCCCATCCAGACACTCATCCATTTCTCCCTCTCCTCTTTCCTTCTTCTGGCTTCACAATTTTCTCCTCTTCTATTCCTATTTCATACCTTTTGTCTTTTTCTGCTCTGGCCTTTGTCCAACCAATCAAACCTTTCTCCCTTCACTTGTATCTACCTATCACTCTCCAGCTTTGTCTTGCCCCTACTCTCATCCAACTGCCTCCCCACCACAAATTATCTGTAGAAGTGTCCCGACCTGAAGAATCACCTAGTCACCTCTGTTTTTGAAAATGCAGCCTGACGCCATTACTCCAGTGTTTTGTGTCTTTTTTAAAAACCAACATCTGCAGTTCCTGTATCTCTCTCTTACATTTTAGGTTGTTTGTTTTTGTTTATATCTGACTTGCATTGCCAATTGGGTATCAGGGGTATGGGGAGAAGGCAGGGCTTAAGAGGGAAAGAGAGATGAGCCATGATTGAAAGGCGACTTGATGGGCCAAATGGCTTAATTCTGCACATATCACGTATGAACATGAATTTGAATTGTGCAAGTGACCTGACCATTATAGAATATATGTAAAGAGTCATGGGGACCTGTTGACCATATATGGTTTACAGGACCATCAACTATAAACCAGAATACAATATAACCATCAACTTTCCGCTGCCTTCTATCTCTATAAGAACACTTTACTTGCCCAATCTGTTCACAAGCACAAGTGCCTTAGGGCCTGTCCCACTAATGCGACTTTTCAGTGACTGTCTTTGACCTTCAAGCTGGAGGGCACTTGCCTGAAAAACTTCGACCTGGATCGACCGTCAGCGATGAAACCGCGAGCCATTGACCGACCGCGCACACACACACACGCGCACACACACACACATGCACACAAACATATCGCAAAGGCGGGGACCAGGGAAAGCGGAGAAGCGCTGTCTAAACTTCACACCCACGATTAACAGGAAGGTAAAAGACGGCTGGCACAGTTACGGTAAGTCCTTTAGCGATCGCAGAGGAGGGGGGAGGGAAGGGGAGAGAAAGGGGGGGAGAAGGAGTGGAGACACTTTTAAGAAGCCAGACAACTTTTAATAAAGTTTATCGGACATTTAACATTACTGGTCGGTTTACTTACCTTTATTTTCTCAACGAGCTTTGCCTTCGACTACCTTCAATTGCTTTTGATTACATAAAATAGCATTATGACCTACCCCGACTAAACCTACAAGTAAAAAAAAAAGATTTTTTCCATGGCAACCTTTTTTTATTCGTGGGCATTTTTCAGCTTGCTGAAAAAAACGGCGAGACCTCACTGAGGCCTCGAGTACGCGGGGACCACTCTCGAGCATGAAGGAGAGTTACAATGACCTCCTAGGACCTCGTGTGGACCATGCAGCGAGTTTGAGTCGAGGGCAAACTCTTCTAAAGTCACAAATTAGGTCGCCGCAGTGAGACAGGCCCTTTAATGTTGAGGACCTATTATCTGCTTTACATTCTCCTCCTCCTTCACCTCTCCACCCTGTCTCCATCTCCATCTATTACCTACATCCATCCTTCCTCTCCATTTATCTACACCACTGGCCCTTTATCACTTCCTCCAGCTCTTGTACATGATGCCTTTAGCTCGTATGTCACATATTCAATGTAAGCGATCAAGTACATATTGTTGATCATGTATTGAATGGAACATATCAATTGCTCAGCAACAAAGCTGAGTTCAATTACAAGGAACTAACCCCAGACCGCATTGAATGAGATATTTTCAATATAGGTTTATCACTTTCAAGAACTAATGTAGATGCAGCCTCTTTGAACTTGTATCAACTGGAAATGTTACATCAATTAGTACTTTAATAAAGCTGTTGCCTCATGCTTAGTTAGTTCATATAGCCAATCATGTGATGAGCCACTGAGTGTGTCTAATGAAACTATATGTATCTCCAGAGATTTTGTTTTACCCATAGACTGGATAAAGATGATAGATGACCAATTAAGTAAAGCATGCATCAAATGTATTTTGTATCAGTGAGAAAGTGCATGATTTTCTGTAATTCCAAGATTTGCCAAGGCGTGGATTTGTTTGATTATTAACTTTTATGTCCATAGTGTGGGTCACAATCCATAATATGTCAAATTAAATACACATTAATGTTTGTATTCAAGCAGTCAATGGGTATTGCGTTATCAAATAATCCACTTTTAGCCTGCTGTATTTCCAGAATTCTCAGTAATTGGGCCTAAGGGAGACCATCACCTTGTTTCTCTTCATTATTTCCAACACAGAGCACAAATGTTACATACCTCGATCTGAATGATTATTGCAGAGAATTGGCAAATCTGCATCAACTTGAAATGTCATCATTTGGCACGGTTTAAAGCGACTTTCTTCTTAACAAAAAACAATTGTCAAGGAAGTTAAATCATTAACATTTTGTGCCGGTGTTAGATCTGAATGGCAATTTTTGTTAATGCTCTTTATCATGAAGGACTTTATCATGAAGGACAGCTACAATAATAACCTTGAATGCGTGCCAAGGCAAGTGACGACATTGCATGTCTCCAAACTCTGGCAACTTTTGGTATTGATATTGGTTTATTACTGTTACATGTACTGAGATACAATGGAAAAAAATGTGATTTGCTCATTGTCCAAGCAAATTAAACTATACACAGCTAATTTGCTAATATACATTAGCTAATCAAAAAAAGAAAATAAACAGAGTCCAAGATATAGCATTACAGCTACAAAAATAGTGCAGTTAAAATAGTACATGGGCCACAACAAGCTAGATTGGAAGATTGGGACATTTGTCCGCAGCATATAAATGTTCTTTCCAGATCCTAATAACAGTGGAGAAGAAACTGTTCTTGAATCAGATGGTAGGTGCAATCAAGCTTTTGTATCTTCTGACCAATGGGAGAGAATAGAGGGGAGAATATCTGGGGTGTGAGTGATTGTTCATTGTGTTGACTACTTAACTAAGTGAAATATATAAATAGTTGATGAGGATGTGTGGGGAGGGTCGAAGGTGGCTTATTTGATGAACTGCTAATATCAAAATATATTCAGTGCATTGAAGTGTTTCTGCAGCATACTGTATCATGTGGTGATGTTGGCTATTTATGTTTATATAAGTTCATAAGTGAAAGCAGCCGAATTAGGCCATTTGGCCCATCAAGCCTACTACATAGAAACATAGAAACATAGAAATTAGGTGCAGGAGTAGGCCATTCGGCCCTTCGAGCCTGCACCGCCATTCAATATGATCATGGCTGATCATCCAACTCAGTATCCCGTACCTGCCTTCTCTCCATACCCCCTGATCCCCTTAGCCAGAAGGGCCATATCTAACTCCCTCTTAAATATAGCCAATGAACTGGCCTCAACTACCCTCTGTGGCAGAGAGTTCCAGAGATTCACCACTCTCTGTGTGAAAAAAGTTCTTCTCATCTCGGTTTTAAAGGATTTCCCCCTTACCCTTAAGCTGTGACCCCTTGTCCTAGACTTCCCCAACATCGGGAACAATCTTCCTGCATCTAGCCTGTCCAACCCCTTAAGAATTTTGTAAGTTTCTATAAGATCCCCTCTCAATCTCCTAAATTCTAAAGAGTATAAACCAAGTCTATCCAGTCTTTCTTCATAAGACGGTCCTGACATCCCAGGAATCAGTCTGGTGAACCGTCTTTGCACTCCCTCTGCCATTCAATCATGGCTGATCTATCTTTCCTTCTTAATTCCATTATTTTGCCTTCTCCCCATAACCCATAACCCCTAACACCTGTTTTAATCAAGAATCTATCTATCTCTGCCTTAAAAATAGTCATTAACATGACCTCCACAGCCTTCAGTGGCAATTAATTCCACCGATTCACCACCTCTGATTAAATAAATTCCCCCTCATCTTTAATTCTGAGGTTATGACCTCTGGTCCTAGGCTCTCCCAATAGCAGAATCATCTTCTCCACATTAACTCTATGTTCAGAGAAGGCTGAGTTTAACATTAAGTGACTCATGGTTTCATACTTGCTGTGTGAGATTATGATATGGCCTATAGATTTCCCAATAGAACTAGGATCAGCTGAATAGCTTCCGATAAATTGCCGCACATATCTCTTCACAGTTCACAGTCACTGTCATTTGGAAAATATTTTAAATTGCCTTCTTGAGACCCAGTGAATTGACTTTGAGTTGGATTCAATGATAAGCATTCAGATGGTACCATTCGCATAATGTTTAATTAGTTAAACTATAACTACAACATAATCCAGACTGTTCTTAATATGATATTAATCTATTCCTTAAACTATCATACCTTGGAAAGAGATTTGCCATTAATATCTGATCATGTCAAGAAATACTACATCCTTGCACTGACAATTATTGGCTGGGAATCTGTGGTTGAAATAGATACTCTGCATATTAGCAGGACAATTTGCAATTCCAGAATTACAAATATTATGTTATAGTTTGCTAGGCGTTTATATTAATTAAACTATAAAAATGAAGGGAGGCTTATCAAAAGGAATTTGAGGAAATGTTTAGCAGATGTGTTGCCTGCAATTTAATAAATCCCATTTGTTTTGTTCAGATTGCCAATAACCATTGGAAATGTTCCCGACTTTAAAAGGAACAATTACCCAGATCTTCACTCCCTCATTAATTTGTCATACTTTTTTCATTAGAACATATTGCAACTTAAAAGTAAGGCTTTGTGTTATGGCAGATTGTTTCAATTCTGCCTTTCAGCAGGTTATAGGATATTTCTGAATTCCAGGTCCATGTCAGCAGGTGTCTCCGAGCTGGTCTTAAAATGTCTTTTTTATATTGTTGGCCTCTAGACATTTTGTGGAACTGGGGAGATTTGCAGCAACTATTAAAAGCAAAACTTATAAAGTCTACATTTTTTGCAGTTTCAGTCATGTTGCATTGTAAAATAAAAATAAGAAATCAAAACAGAAGTCAGTTTTTGCAGCAAGCAGACTTCTATTTATTTGCCCACATAATCACCAAAGACCTTCTTTAAGAAAAGTCCTTATTTCTAGAATGTATATTAAGTTTTGTGCAACACAGCTTTGGATGTCTCTGTTTTGTTGGTGTCATGGCTAGCAGCACAATCATAAACGCATTGTAGAACCCTTCCACTTTATTAGGAACTATAGCTCCAGGCAGACGTGGTGAGTGGAAACATTTTTGGGATCTATTTTTACAACGTGAATATTGGATTTACTAAGGTTGAGATTTTCTTTGTTGTCATTTTTGCAATTAGATTTTGCGGATGTTATTTGTAACAATCTTACTGGAAACAAGGATAACAGCAAAGTGGATTATGCACAATAAGTGAAATATGGTTTTAAAAAAAAACATTGTGCACATAACTATTTTAATTGTGGTCTTGTACATTGGATATTTCTTATTTCTTGATCAAACTTTTTCTCTGGCCATACTTCCTGAAGATGTTTTGCTAGTGGGACAGTTGTGTTAGTGGGACAGGCCCTTTTTAAAACTACCTTAAAGTCATGGCACTGAACTTTGTCTGCAGACAGTTGAAAAGTTGTCATTGCAGAGACAGAAATCGCATTAACAAACTTTGTGCACATCATCAGGATGCACATTCCATCTATTATTCAATACTGAATGTTTTGTTAACAGACTTTTGCATCTCCTAGCACTGTTTCTTTGGTGTTCAACTTGCCCAAATTATGTCACCGGTGATGTAAAGAACAAAACTTGTTTCTGTTGAAATACACTGTCGCATTAGTCTGGATAGCAACTGTTGCCATTCCCAGAGAAAACAGCTTTTACTGGTCCTAAAAGATTAACCTCAATTTATTTAATGAGCCAGCGTATTTTGTCCTGCAGTTATGGTCTGTGGGCTACATAGCACTCAGTTAAGCGTAACTCAGAAAGGCCAACTCAAACTGGGATCACAGTCACCTCTCCCAGATAGTTTCAGCAGGTTCTCCCTTAAAGTTTTGTGGCCAGAAACACTAGAGAGAATCCAGCAAAAGAGATGCATTTGTGTGATCAATGGATCAAAAATGAGCGGAAAAATAGGACATCTGACCAAAAGACATCACTAAATAAATTTCCACCAAGGATTCAAGGGGAGGCAATCTTCAACCCACACTTTCAGCAGGACCAATATCAGTGCAGACCACACTTCCACAAGGTAGTCCGGACTTACTTCTGTGACCCCTGGAAACCTGACATACAAGCTCATGAAAATGCCTGCAGGCACCTTTGTCCGGTCAAGAACAAAATGATGTTCACTGTCATCCTCAGACTGCCTTTGCTGATGTGCCACCGATGGCATATTGCTGCTCATTGGGTGCTTTGTAAAAGTAAACAGAAAGGAAACTGACATAAAGGGGAACCTTTGATTTTTGGTAGAAATCAAGTTATTACTGGAAGTATACAAGGCTCCAAAGAAGGCAGGCATTCATAAATAGAAACACATGAGATTGCAGGTGCTGGGATCTTGAACAAAACACAAAAGACCGGAGGAACTCAGAGGGTCAGGCATCTTCCGTGGAAGGAATGGACAGATGATGTTTCAGGTTAGGATTCTTCTTCATATTGATCAGTCTGAAAAAGGTACCAGACCAAAAATGATGTCTGTCCATTCATAAATAGATATGTGCCATTCCCGGCAATTGTCTATTATGAGTGCCTTTTGCACAAGGCAGCTGCTTCTGCATGCACAGTTTCTTAAAAGCCTGTGCAGGTCTCTCAGTCTTTCGGAATGACCCTGCTAACAACCCTGCTAATCCCCTGCCCCAAACACCTCCATCAATGCACCACAAACATTAATTGCCACATCTCCACAATGGCTGAACGTTGGGAATGGTGTGAACCTTAAGAACCACTGTCTGAGTTCAGTCCTGTGAAGAAAGGTATAACTGAATACATGCTATTCTTAGAGCAGAATTATGTAAGTGCTTTGGAACTGATGCAAAGTAATATTTCTATATTAACTTTTTGAAACAGCACACAAGAGATTGCTATTGTTGTTTTAATGCTAGAGAAAAGTGAATTGCTAGACCAACACTTTAGGATATATTTAATGATGCAGTGCTAAATATAGAGTTAATACTCTGGTCTAATGGAAAAACAAGGCAAATGTTTAGGCAGTGATAGTGGGATCATCAGCGTGAATAACAAATGCTACCTGGCATGCTGAGCATTTCCAGCCCATTTTGTTTTACTTGAGCACAAAGTGACCAGTTATTGAAGAATGACCAGCCTGAAGCTCTTACCTCCAGAAAAAAAGATTGATCATTTAGACACTGAGATTAGAGAATGGGGGGATGTTCTTTATGTTTAAAACTCTTATTAATGTTATGTCTGTATTCCTTCTTTATGTGCTGCAAATTGGCAAGAAGCATTTCACTTCACTACACCTAGGTGTATGTGAATGTGACCAATAAAATACCTTTGATACCTTTGACCTTTGAGAAGATTTTGATAGGTTGCTTTTGGGATAAATGTTTCCATTTGTGTATGATAGCAGGGCTATAATTATTAGATTGTTAGAAAGTGGTCCGTTTGGGAATTCAGGGAACTTCTTTGCCCAAAGCGTAGAAGAAAATGGAGAAGGTAATAGGGGAAAATGCAGCTGGTGTTAGCAGAGCATCAGAGTGAGGAGCTACATGTGAAGCATAAATAATAACATATCTCTTGGGTGAAACGGTCTTTATTTCTGCTGAAGATTGCCCAATGAAACTTAATTTGTCACCGGCTTTGTGCAGGATTTAATGAGCGCCCTTTCATTTAAACTACTGTGTATCAGAAGAATTCTTATGTTCCATAGTTACAGATTGCACCAGAAACAAACTCATTACTACATCTATTCACACATATTAAATAACAAACAGATGGGTGATTGGAACAGGCTGCCAGCATTTCCATGAATGTCCTATTAAAAAAAAAACAAAGATGTTTTATTTAGGTTTATTCTCTATTTCTTTCTATTTTCCTGGCAGATGGCAGCTGGTTGCTATGGTTTGGACTGGCGCAGATGAACTAACTGTCTGTTTGCATGAAGCCTGATAACTCTTTTGAACTGTTGCTATAATGACTGTATTTGTGGGACAGAGCCATTTGATATATTAATTCACATGCAATGAAGATATCAGGCTTGAAGAAAGAAAAAATAGACAGATAATTAATCATGTTGCACCCAGATTTAGAAGAATGCAATTGCTTCATTGCTATCTGTGGTCAATGCTGTTGCATCATTGTTCAGTAAATAACACAGAACTAGGTCTAAATTCCAGAAAATTGTTTCCTAAAGCTGACATTTGAGAAGTAGGCTCTTAAAACTGCAAAACTCGTTAGGCTGAAATTTTGGTTACATTTCCTTATTAGACTCTGAGTCAAATTTTATTTGTTAATGTTTGCCTGGAGCTCCTTGACATTAAAGGTGCTATATTGCCGTTCTTGAATCTTATTGTTGAACCAGTTCAGATCCTTATCCTTTAACTTCTATATCATGTCAAATCAACTTTATGCAATGGCTGTGTTCCTCTTTCATTTATTATTTGTGTGAAATGTCTTTATTTATTGTCTGAGTGGACATGAATCAGCATTAATGCAATTGAATCTATTGAAAAAGCCTTATTTTGAGTGTCACTCCAACAAGGCCATTAAGAAACATCATGAACCACGGATAAAATAAATTTATACAGTATCTTTTAATCCTCAGTTTAAACCCATTGTCATAGATACAGATACTGAGGTTAAAATAGGCACAGGGTAGCACACTGCCACAGTGGTAGAATTGCTGCCTTACAGCACCAGAGACCCGGATTCGATCCTGACTACATGTGCTATCTGTACAGAGTTTATTCAATCTCCCTGTGGCCACGTGGATTTTCTCTGGGTGCTCCGTTTCTCCCCACACTCCAAAGACATACAGCTTTGTAAGTAAGTGACTTCAGTAAATTTGTAAATTGTCCCTAGTGTGTAGGACAGTGCAAGTTTACCGTATGATTGCTGGTTGAAAATCAGTGGGCGAAGGGCCTGTTTCCACGTTGTACCTCTAAAAGTCAAAAGTCTGAAGTCTCATCGTTATTTCCAAACCATTCCAGGTGATTTGCATATATATTTAACACAAATAAAATTAAGCCTGATATTTGGCAGAAATGTGCAACATAGATGAATATTTGTATCCATTATAGGGTTATTTAAAATCAATGTTTTATCTTCGATATTTCATGATGCATTGCTGTGGTTGGAAATGTAACACTAGATTTCAGCTAAAGATGAAGAAAAATGATTGTAAATGTGTGCCAAATCAGTAAGTAGCCATTTGAATTTCATCAGGTAATGTTCACCAGCACCTTTGATGAATGGGTTGCACTTGGAATGATGATCTTTTCTTTAATTAGATTTTATTTCCATACAACATAGAAGTAGGCCATTCACCCCCATTAGATCTATACTGGCTCTCTGGGAAATCCTATTATTCCCTTTCTCAATTTCTATGCTGATTAATTTTCCCTAATTCTTAGCCACTGTCATGCAACAAAGATGGTATACAGTAACCAATTATCTATCAACACATGTCTTCAGGTTGTGGGAGGAAACCAGAACACTTGGGGAAACCCAAACAATTACAGGTAGAAGGAATGAACTCCATACATTCAACAATAGACACCAGGTTTTGATCTGGCTCACCAGAACTACCTGCTCCTTCACTGTACCACTTTTTACTGGTAGTTCCACAGAGAACTGTCAGTAATTCCCTCCTTGTTGGTTAGCTTATCCTTAAGTAATATGCCTGCACACTTCAGCCACAGAATTGAAAAACAAGGTACAGGTGCACAACCTTTTATCCTACAGACTTGGGACCAGACACTTTTCGTAATTCGGAATTTGGCAGCCTCCGGAATGGAAATTTTTTAGCGTAGATTTTAATGGCTGGCTCAGTGGTAGAGTGCTCGGCTCATATCCACAAGGTCGCGAGTTTGCGCCTTGATCCCGGCAGTTCCTCGGTCGCGAGTTTGAGTCTTCAATGTAGTTTTTTCTTGCAGAATAAATGTCTGTATGAAATGCAGTTTGTTGAATGAATTCCTGAATTTGTAAATGTGACCGCAGCATTGAATCACCTCTTGCACTCATGTCACCCTAGTGGGGCTACATGCCCTTAGGCGGCCTATGGCGACATTTTCACACTCTTATATCCGTGTGTAGCAGAGGCGACGTGCGTTTGGCGCCAAACGTGAGCTTTGGTGTGCAGATGACATCCTGGAAAAAATGTCCGGTTTCTTCCAGGTAGGCGATATACCCTCCCGGGCAATATACCCTCCACTTCTCTTTTATGAAGGGGATTTAGTTCCCCTTTCTTCCAGGACCGACCAGAGGTTCCGCTGTCACCTCTGCGGGCCGCCCTCGGTGAACGTCCTGACTCCCTGTCCCTGGGATAGCAGGGGGCGATCAAACAGCACAATACCCCCCTCCCCCTCCAACTCCAGATGAATCCGCTCCCCGATGGGCCGCTACGGTGACAAGTGGCAGTTCGCCCACAGCCCGAGCTGCGCGACCACAAGAACAAGATGTACCTTGCACACCATCAGCTTCTGCCCCTACGGGGAGTGTGTTCCTCTGGAGTTGGAGCGGGGCTGGGCTGGAGTTGCTGATCTGGGATCTCCGTGCTTGCAGTGGGCCTGGGGATCGGTGTCCCGATGAGGGGGCACAGCTCGGGCTGTGGGCGAACTGCCACTTGTCACCATAGCGGCCCATCGGGGTGGTCCTGATGTCTCCCGCTAGTTTGCAGTTTTCCTCTGGAGTTGGAATGAGGCTGGGCTGCTGCTGACTGTGGGTCTCTGAGATCTCCGTGCTTACAGTGGGCCTGGGGGCCGGTGTCCCGTTGGTCCTGACGTCTGCGGTGACTGGCATTGTATGCTGGCATTGCCGACGTGAAGACAGTGCAAAGCCCCCATGCCGGTGCAATGGGCGGGGAGCTAGAGAGGGGAGGGAAGGGGTCACACACATGGCCGGGAAGCAGAGGGGTGTAGGTGGGGTGAAACTGAAGGGAGCAACAATCTGCTGCTCCCTGCCCGCTGAGTTAAAAAGTTCCCATGCAAGACTCACGATACACTGTGTATCGTGAGTCTACCGTGGGAACTTTTTAACTCAGCGGGCAGACAGCAGCAGATTGTCAATTATTAACCCTCCCGCGCAATATACCCTCACCTTCTCTTTTATGAATGGGGATTTAGTTCCCCTTTCTTCGAGGACTGACTGGAGGTTTCGCTGTCACCTCTGCGGGCCGCCCTCGGTGAACGTTTTCAAGGACCTTTCTTCAAGGACTGAAAAATGTCCGCTATTCGGAGGTTTTCGTTATTTGGATCTTCGGATAAAAGGTTGTGCACCTGTAGAAGGCAGTTGACAATACACCTGATCTCCTATTCCATCACTGGGGTGGTTCATCAATGCCTCGAGTTGAGAGGCTTGAAGCACTTTGTAAATGCCCTTTCAGCTTTACATCAGAGATGGCTGACAGATGGTGCAATCTCATTCATATGTATGGTGTCATTTACTTTGATTGAAAAGATAAGTACAGGAATATAGGTACACAAAAATGTTGGAGAAACTCAGCGGGTGCAGCAGCATCTATGGAGCGAAGGAAATAGATGACGTTTTCGGCCGAAACGCTTCTTAGGAATGTAGTTTGTTTATCTTGTAATTTTATTTTGTGGATGGTTGTTTCCTGTTATGGGAGAAATGAGAATTAGGGCTGCTGTTCAAATATGTGGGATTATCTATTTAGGACAGAGATTTTTTTTTTTTTAATTATTTTATTTTATTAGAAGTAAGTACAATCATATGGCACCAAAGTGCCTAATATATATTTTCATAATATATTTTATGTACAGTTTTTTTTGTTGTTATATTAAAGAAAGATTAGAATATGAAAAATAAGTTAGATCGTAAAGGATATAAAGACGTGAGATATATAGTGTTTGAAGAAAAAGAAAAAAGACGAATGAGTGAAGAAAGTTGAGAAAAAGAAAATAGAAAAAAGAGAATAAAACATTAAAAAAAATAAGATTAAACAAAAATAAAAATATAATAAATTTGTTTTAAAAAAGTAAGGAGATCATTGTTTATAATCTTGACCAACCCTCGTCCAGTCCTGAAACAGTTATTTTTTACAATTGTGTTGCACCATATGATTCCAAAAAGACGACAAATGGAGACCAACTCGTTATGAATTGGTCTGATTTATCCATTAGGAGGAATCGCATTTCCTCAAGAAGTGCTGTGTCCAACATACTTGCAATCCACATTTTAAGCGTTGGTATTGATGTATTTTTCCAAAATTTAAGTATTAATTTTTTTGCTATTATTAAACCATAGTTAAAAAATAAATTTTGAGATGTGTTCAATTTATTCCCATCTTCCATTATGCCAAATATAATAATTTCAGTATTAGGTTCCATTCTTATCTTAAATAATTTTGTAAATATTTCGAAAATATCACTCCAAAATCTATAAAGTTTTATGCAGGAAACTAAGGAGTGTGTTAAGGTTGCATTTTGGGATAGACATTTATCACAAATGGCGGATATATTTGGATAACATTTGTTCAATCTTCTTTTTGAATAATATAATCTATATAAAATTTTAAATTGAATTAGATTATGTCTTACATTAATCGAATATTTGTGAATATATATTGGTTATTGGTTTAAATAAAGGGGTATTTGCTATTGGCATTAACAATGATAGATTTCTTAATTTTATAGATCATTTTATTTGTTTCCCAATTCTTATTGTACCATATATAATTTGGGTTCTTCTTATATATTGTGTTATTCAGTTTTTTCGGGGAGAAGAGGATCGTTCCTATATTACAAGGATGACAATCCTCTTTCTCCATTTTTATCCATTCTGTATGTTGGGTAGAACTATCCAGCCAGTAAATTATATTCTTAATATGCACTGCCCAGTAATAATACATAAAATTCAGAAGTGAAAGTCCCCCGACCTCTTTTGGTTTACATAAGTGTTTTTTTGTAAATCTATGTGATCTATAATCCCAAATAAAATTAGTAATATTAGAGTCTAATTTAAAATATATATATTTTGGTATATATACTGAAATAGGTATAGTAATTGTGGTAGGAAGATCATTTTTATTGCATTTATTCTACCTAATAATGATAAAGGAAGTGTTTTCCAAAATGTAATCAGCTTATTAAGTTTATTTAATAAAGGTATGAAATTAGCATTGAATAATACTTTATATTTTCTAGTAATCTGAATACCCAAATATTTAAATTTTTCTGTTGCGATTTTAAAGGGGAACTTCAATAAGTGTGTAGGTTCTTGAGGTTTTAATGTCATGATTTCACTTTTATTCCAGTTTATTTTATATCCAGAAAAAGACCCAAATTCCTCTATGAAATTTTATAAATTTGGTATGCTCGTTTGTCACTTTGTAATATATAAAAGTATATCATCTGTATATAATGAGATTCTATTCTTTGAGTCCCTGGTATTATACCCCTGAATATTCGGATGATTTCTTATACTTTCAGCCAGGGGTTCTATCATAGGGGCAAATAGCAGGGGTGATAAAGCACATCCCTGCCTATTACCCCTTGATAGTTGAAATTTTTGAGATAACATGTTGTTAGTTAAAATTCTTGCCATCGGTTTATCATACAATAATTTTACCCATGTTATAAAATTCTCTCCCATATTAAATTTTTGCAGTGCTTTATATAAGTATTGCCATTCTACCTGATCAAATTCTCTCTCTGCATTCAAAGAAATAATTGATATATCTTCCTCTACTTTATGCGAGTACATTATATTAAACAGGTCTCAAATTATTAAATGAGTATCTTTTGGGTATAAACCCCATTTGATCAGGGTTTATCAATTTACTAATATATTTGCTTAATCTTCTAGCGAAAGTCTTTGCTAAGATTTTCTGACCTGTATTTAAAAGTGATATAGCTCTGTATGAGCCCGGATCTTCTAAATCTTTATCTTTTTTTGGATTAAGCGTAATAGTTGATTCTGTTAGTGTTTCAGGTAGTTTGTTTTCTTTAAAAGCATGGGAGTATAAATTAAATAAATAAGGGGTCATTATCTCATGAATTTTTAAATAAAATTCATTACTAAAACCATCTGTTCCCGGTGTCTTACCATTTTTCAACGATTTTATTGTTTCACCTATTTCTTTGATTGTAATTTGAGCTCCAAGTTCCTCTTGTTCCAAAAGGTCCAGTTTTGGAAGATTACAGTTATTCAAATTTTTTTTAAATTTCACTATCTTCTATTTTAATTTTAGATGTTTATAAATGTTGGTAAAATTGAGCAAATCTATTATTAATATGTTTAGGTAGTATTAGTAATTCACCTTTCTCTGATTTAATTTTGGTTATAGTATTTTCCTTTTCTTGTTTTTTCAATTGGCGAGCTAAAAGCTTATGTGGCTTGTCACCAAACTCAAAATGTTCCTGTTTTGTAATTTGGAATAATCTTATTACTCTTGCCGATAAAATTTGATTAAGTTTAAATTTTAGTAATATTATCTTATTTTGTTTATCTATCGTGGAATCTTTAGCATTATCTAACTCTAACTGTCTGATTTCTTGTTCTAACAACATTTGTTCTGTCTTATTCTTTCTATTTTGAAAACTATGAAATTATAATTCCTCTAATAAATGCCTTAAAAGTTTCCCATAATAAAGAAGGCAAAGTACCTGGTGTATCATTTGTATCAAAAAAACATTTCATTTGTTGTTTTAAATATTGATAGCCTTGCAAGTCATTTAAAATATGTGTATTAAACCTCCAAAAATATTTTTTACCCGGCATTCCCTCAAATTTTACTGAAAATGTCAACGGAGAGTGATCTGAGATACTACTAATGTGGTATGTTGGATTGTTTTTATATGGCATTAATTTCATATCCACTAAAAAATAATCAATTCTTGAATAAGTTTTATGTACCGAAGAGTAAAACGAGTATTCCCTTCCAAATGGATTAACAGATCTCCATACATCTATTATATTAGTATTTTTTATATATGTATTTAGAAGTTCACTAGTCTTAGATTTTAAATTACTCCTCCTTTGTTTTGCTGATTTATCTAGATATGAATCTAAAACACAGTTAAAGTCCCCCCTCTATTATCACATTTTGGTAATTAAACTCTGATATTATATCTATAATTTTATCAAAAAATTGGGGGTTATCAAAATTCGGAGTGCAAATATTTATCATAGCTTCTCCCAAAACTATAATATATCTTCCCTCTTTATTTGATATAGTATTCTTTAATTTAAAAAGAATACATTTTCTAATAAGAATAGCTGTACCCCTAGATTTAGAAGTAAATGAGGAGTAGTATGTTTGGCCTATCCACTTCGCCTATAATCTCATTTGTGTTTGTTGTTTCATGTGCGTTTCCTGCAAAAACATTATGTCGCTTTTCAAAGATTTTAGTTGGGCAAAAATTTCACCCCTCTTAATTGGTTCATTGGCACCCCTTATATTCCAACTACAGAATGTAATTCCTCCATTCTTTATTTGTCTATCGTCTTGCATTGTAAATCAAGATAATATCCCTGAATCATATGGTGCAATCAAATACCTCAGAATTCTGGGAGTTGGGTGGTCATCCCGAGTTATTAGATTTATATTGCATCTCCTTCTTGTAAAGCGCCTTAGAAAAAGAAAGAAAAAATTTGATATACAATTGCTTACCAAAAATAAATAAATAAATAAAAATCTTGATTGTACTTAAAAAACAAATTGTGCTATTAAGGTATCTAAGGAAAGATACCGTAAAGACAAATAGCCATCAATGATGGCAAAAAAATGTATAGACCTCCGTGATGTTGTTATACATTGGGCTCCTCCCCCTTGGTAGAGCCTCATAAAAAGTTACATACCGTTTCATATTTTGTCTTTTCTTATATGAATTTATCAAACCAGCGCCAGTGAAAGCCGAAAGAAATCAGGAAAAGACATAAGAAGTAAAAAAAACAAATATAAAACACAACATATACACGATTATATAAGTATATATGTCTTTCCAATTTATCTAATCTTAATCTAATCTAAACTTTACCATATATATCCACCCAGGATTCTTACATAATACCCCATTCTTTAACTACCATACAAGCAGGTACCAGCACCATACAAGCAGGTGCCAAAGCGTTAACTACCATACAAGCAGGTACCAAGGGGTTAAACTTTGAGCTTTTCATTCAAGGTGAAATATGTCCATGGCTCTCCAAAAACACACTCCAGAGAGATAAGCTTTATAATTGTCTGGAAAGCTCGGCCATTTTAACCACTTCAAAACTCTATCATAAGAATTAAAAAATTCAATCTTCTTCCTTGTCGACCGCTTCCCCCGATGTTTTCTTAACGATATCCTCTGCATACTTTAAAGCTTTTCTGGGATCTGTAAATGAGCGTTCAGTGCCGTTTTAAGATACCTTCATTCTACCGGGAAAAATGACCCCATATCTAACTCCGGGGACATCCTTCAGAGTGTGTCTTGCCGGTGTGAACAATCTCATTCTCCGGACTACCTCGGGTGGGTAATCGCGGAAGATTCGAACATTATCCCCACGGTATGACAGCTTCTTCCCATGGGTAATCTTCCTCAATATAAATTCCACTGAAGAGATATCACGGAATTTCACAATTATCTGTCTTGAATAATTTGTTCCTCTTGCAACATGCCCAACTCGGTGAGCGACGTCTATTCTTGGTTCTTCCGACAGTTAAAAGACATCTTTGAGTAAATCAGTAACAAAAGCACATGCTTGAGATTCATGTCCCTCTCGTCCTTCTTCTACTCCGAGAATCCTCAGATTTTGTCTTCGAGATCTTGCTTCCAGGTCCAGACATTTATCAGTCATTCTTCCAAGTTTTTCCTCGTCAGTTTTCTGTGATTTTTTCAAACTCCTTATTTCCGTAACCATCTCTTTTATCTCATTCTCCATCTCTTCCATTATCTCATCCAATTTTCCGATATCATCCTTCACACCTTTAAATTTCTTGGGGTAATCATTTTCAATTCTGACACACTCTGACTTTAGTCTCTTTTCAAATTCCTTATATTGCTTCTTCAGTTCTTTTAACTCACAGCAAGTATTATCAATTTTTTGAGAAATTCTTTCCATGCTAGTCTCCATACTCTTCTTATTACTCTCCATATTAGTCTCCAGACTCTGCTTGTTACTCTCCATATGAGACTCCATACTTTGCATCTTCTTGAGTGTAATATTGTTTGTAACAGTCATATCTAAAATAATTTGTTTTACCTCATTCTCCTTCTTGTCTCCTTTTGTCGCCATTTCAAGCAGAAACCCTTGGCTGTAAGATTCTTCTTCTTCTGAACGTTCTTCTGTCGTTTGCCGAGTATCCAATACTTACTCGAGCTGAAGACTAATAGTGTTTTTCTTTGGTGCCCTTGAGCCTTTCTCTTTGCTCATTTAAAACACCCGATTTTTACCATTAATCTCCCCGATTTTCACGTCACCTTCTGATGATGTCACCTTTACACGACACCAAGCAGCTCCGGTGAGTTTTTTAAAAATCGGTGCTGACTTTAAAACGGCTTTTTGTGCAATTTTTGCAGGAGAGAAGCTCAATGCGGCGCCTTAATGCTCCATGGCGCCACCGGAAGTCCTAATTAGGACAAGGATAAGATAAAATATTCTCACAGAAGCTTGTGAGTCTTTTGAATTCCCTCCAAAGTGCAGGGAAAATAGTCTTTGAATCTTTTTAAAGCAGTTATATACTGCAGATGGTGATAAGCAAGGAAGGAAAAGGTTTAAACGACCAGATATGAGTGGAGAATTAGGGTAAAAATCAAATCAGCCATGATCTTCTGAAATTATAGAGCAGGATTGAGGGGCTGAATAGTCTATTCTTGGTTTTAATTCATATATTTTCATGTTTTAAGAAATGTGTTGCACTTAAGCACATTTATAAGTAAATATAGACACACAATGCTGGAGTAATTCAATGGGTCAGGCTGAATCTCTGGAGAACAATGGATAGGTGAAATTGTCAATCAGTCTCAAGAAGGGTCGGCACAGTGGCACAGTGATAGAGTTGTTGCCTTCGATCCTGACTACGAGTACCATCTGCACAGAGTTTGTACTTTCTCCCCGTGACCTGCATGGGTTTTTCCCCCCGAATCTTCGGTTTCCTCCAAAAATTCCAAAGATATACAGGTTTGTAGGTTAATTGGGTTGGTAAAATTATAAGTTGTTCCTAGATTGAGTAGGATAGCATTAATATGTGGAGACTGCTTGTTGGCGCGGTCTCAGTGGGCCGAAGGGCCTGTTTCCGCATTGCATCTCTAAACTATACTAGAAGGGTATCAACCAAAATGTTACCAATCCAGTTTATCCAGAGATCCTGCCTGACCTATTTAGTTGCTCTAGCATTTTGTATCTTTCCATAGTAAAGAAGCTTCTGCAGTTCCTTGTTTCTATAAGTAAACATATTTATTTTAATATGTTTTCTTTTTTTTTTTAAATACATTGTCTACTTCAAAGGATTTCAAATGTCATAATCAGAGAATTAAAAATAATTCAAGGTCTTCAATGTCAGATCCATGGTGGGCGTTTGTTACAAGTACAGCATGGAAATCCTTCTCCATGATGTAAAACCCCATGAACATGTCAAAGGCATTGAGGCATCCAGATGGCAAAGATTGGGATCCTCAACCTGTGGCACAGTCACTGGGTCATAGGACAGATGGGGCAGTCCAACTTAAAGGTAATTGGAACTGCAGCATACAAATAGGAAAAGCACAATCTAGTCCATTAACTAGGCCATCCAGTTCCTTGTGCAATCTCTCAATTTGCTAGAGAAAAATGACTTATCATAATACTAAAATAAAACTAAAGATAATTAATACCATAATGGTTGGCTATTTACATCCCTTCAAAGGGGAAGACTAACATGGTAATTAGTAATTCATACAGTTTTTAAAGCTTTCATCAGTAAAAAAATATCAATTTAACATTGAGAATAAAATACTCTGTGTGAGCTGCTAATCTCATCGCTGCTCCACTCTCAAATGTAACTTGATGCCACATAAACAAGTGTGATTGTTTTTCCACTAAGAATGATTCAGCTCCCAATTAAAGAAGTCAATTCATCTGTTACAGTATTTCCATGCTGTACTTGTAACAAAGGCAGCAATTTTCCAGACAAATGTAGTAAAAGGTTAAGAGGGCATAAAAGATGACTGAAGGCCGAAGAGGAAGTGTGTAACTCGGTTTGTAAGGAATGTTTACTTTAATGGACTCCATGTGACTGGTAATCTTGACACTCTTGGGACCTCTGCACTCTTACAATAAATAAGAATAAATTAACCTAACATTAAGGATCGGGGTAAGTCCAATAGAGTTAATTGCATGCCATGTAGTGGTGGAATATTCTCATTATGTCTATCCCTGCTAAATGTGATTCAATACTATTTAAAACCTAATAATTTCACTTTATTTTATTAATTCATGGACATCATGAACAAGCCATTCATTTAACACCAAGTACTCTCTATTATTGAAAACCTAGTAGAAAGTTTTCAGAGATGCAAGGGACTGCAGATGCTGGAATCTTAAGCAAAAATCTAAGTGCCAGGGGAACTCATCAGGCCAGGCAACATCTGTGAAGGGAGATGAACAGATGCCAAGATTTTTCAGTGTGACATGTCATGGAGTCATAGAGAGAGTCAGAGGGTCATACAATGTGGAAACAGGCCCGTCAGCCCAACACCAACACTAACCAACATGTCACATCTACACTAGTCCCACCTGCCTTTGATTGGCCCATATCGCTCTAAACCTCTTATATTCATGTAAAGTACCTGTCTAAATGTTCTTTAAATGTGGCCTCAACTACCTCACCCTGGCAGCTGCACTCCTAGATTCACTGTGTAGGTCCATGTTAGACTTCCCAAAAACCAACACCTCACAATTCTCTGCATTAAATTCCATCAACCATTCCTCAGCCCACCTGGCCAATCAATCAAGATCCTGCTGCAATTTTTTACAACCATCTTCACTATCTGCAACTTCTCCCACTTTTGCATCATCTGCTAATCTTGCCATGTATGTTCTCATCCAAATCATTGATATAGATGACAGACAGTAACGGGTCCAGCACTGGACCCTGAGGCACACCCCTCGTCCCAGCCCTCCAGTCCAAGAAGCAATCTTCCACCATCACTGACTTACCAGATGAAGGAGAGAAAAAACATTGACTCAGTTGGAGTCTGAAGAAGCATCCCTGCCCTACATGTCATCTGAGCATTTCCCTCCACATTTGCTGCCTGAACTGTTCTGTTCTTCCAGCACTGTAATTTTGATTATTTCACTCTCCAATATGCTGCTTGACATGCTGGGTAATTCCTGCAATTCCATCTTTATTTTTAGATTCACAATATCTGCACCATTATACTTTAGAACATATTTGGAGACGGGTCTGAAGTCACCCCGGATCATGTTGAATGATCAAACCGATGGACTGGTTTACATGGGTTCCTCTTATTCTATTGTTATGGGATGGAGCTAGATTTATGCTTTGTGTAGACAACAATACACCACTGGGAACATTACCGTACTAGAGGAACACCAAATTCTTCTCTCCAATGCACTTCAAATAGTCTGAGCATTAGGAATCTTTTCTCTCAGACACTTCCACTTGATCTAATGTTTGATTGAATTAATATTTGTGGGCGAAGTTAACCTCTATCAGTTATTTGCTGCATAAAAACAATAAATCAGATAGCTGAAAGGTATTTTCATGCAGTCAGAAGAAGGGTCTTGAACCAAAAGGTCACCCATTCCTTCTATCCAGAGATGCTACCTGTTCCGCTGAGTTACTCCAGCATTTTGTGTCTATCTTGAGTATTTTCATGCAACTGCGTTTGGCCAGTTTATGCTGATTTGAAGTCCCCACAGTGTCTAGCTAGACTCTATTTTAATACCACTTTTAGGAAAAGCATAAAATGTAATGTGGCTCTACTGAATGTGTTCTGAAATAATTGGAGGTAAATATATCAGAGAAAATCTTACCTAATATACTAAATGGAATGCAAAGTATGTAAAGATTAAAGAAACCAATGATGTTAAAAACAACGTTAATAAAAATAATAACAAGGCTACTTTAATTATATCCGAAATTGACAACCTGCTCTTTATTAACATAATAGCAAACAGTCCCTTTTCCATTAAGTGTTATGGTACTGACCAGTATACAGTAAATATTTCATTAAGAAGATAGTACCCATATGAGCTGAGTTGATGGTCTCATTTTCAGCACCTGTGCATTTTATAGGTTAGTTTGGTTGTAACAGCTATTTAAAAAAAAAAAATTTTCCAACTAAGATGCTGAACTGTGCAAGTTGATAAGATTGGAGCGAGAGGCCCATGTAACAGACCAACCAAGAGATGCATTAGAGAGCATGATTGAGCAAAAAAGAAGAAAGTAAGGGGATAGATTAAATGTTGAGTTAAGTACACAAAAATAAATGAAAAGATAGAACAAGAAAAGATGATTAAAAATAAAATTTAAAAAGTAAACAAAGATATTGGTGGGTAAAACTTGAGATTTTTAAACAATTCACAGATACATTAGTTCATTTTTGGTGCCATGAACATTGATCAGCATTTGGTAACAATTATCACCCAGCTTAAAGGATACTTACTTCTGTAAATATTTTCACTCAGTGCCTCTGGTGAAGTTAATTTGCATTTACCCATTATAAAACAAATTTATACAGTCTGGATATTTTAACAGTGAACATGTGAAATGTTATTTGTACAAAGCCAGCGGCAACATGCACGGCAAACTTTGGTCTGTCCACACATCTGCTCTTTGCCTGAAGTGAAGTTGTAACATTTCAATCATTTTTTTTGTAAATGTCACAGGTCTCAGAAGTTTTAAACTTTGAAGGATGTTCCCCAACTTATTATAGTTACCATGGAGATCAAATATTTTGCCCTTCTTTTGTTGACCTCCCTGGGGACCTATTGGATGGTAATAAAGTGATAACTTGCCATAGGAAACCTTGTGCAGATTGTTTTTAAATTACTTATCTAGGAGAATTAATTATTTTTGTTTTGTTATTTCCCCAGTGGTAAGTTATTAATATTACAAGGGAGGGTTATTTATCTCATGAATGTAATGCTGCACAAAACATTAAAAATCAAAGCATTCGCAATTGTTCAAGCATTCTGCAAAAAAACATCTGAATCGAGCACTTGGCCAAACTAGGACATGCTGAGGTAGTCCATCAACATATGATAGATCTGCTTTTTTATCTTCATGCTGCAATGCAGACCATTTATGGAAATTCAACGCTTGGATCTTACATCCTTGTGCAAATTAATTGAATCAAGTGAACACTTGAATATCACGTTAATATAGATGTTGCAGAGCTACCATTTATTCATTATCATCCCGCCGTTATGTCTTTAGTGCATAATATTCCCATCTTGGTTCTTTAGCAAGTTGTTGACATGATTTAGCAAGGATTTAACCAAATACTGACAATTTCCAAGGATTAAATTCAATGAACTTCTGTTTCAGCGTACTGTCCTTTCCTTTCAGACTCTCCTTTATAATTAACCACAAGCTCTCAATTCGATTCAGGTCAGCCGAGTTACCAGAGCTCTCCAAGGCATGTATCCCCTTCTGCAGGAAAAATGTGGTCACCATCTGTGATGTGTGGTACGGTGCAAAATCTTGCTGGAATATCCCGGATCCAATTGAAAAGGTCTTTGCCATCTCCGGCACCACTCGTCTCCGCAATACATCGATATACTGTATTGCAGTGATCTTATCATTCCGTCAACTGGGTGCAGCGGACCAATACCATAGTAGATGAAACTGCCCAAGAACATCTTTTCTTCAGGATGTTTAATGAACTGGTCGATGGGCATTTTCTTTTTTTATGAATGGTGGACATTGACATTCATTTGAAAAAGGATAACAAATTCAATCCAGGATTAAATTAATTTGCACAAGCATGCAGTTAAAAGATGTCTTCCTCAGTGAACAAAGTAACACAAAAAAAAATAAGGACAGGAGTAAGCCACCCAATTCCCTCAAGGACATCTCACCATTGAATATAATCATGGCAAATCTGTCCCATGTTTCATCTACTCTCCTGTGCCAGTTTCTCATAATACTTAAAAAAAATATTTTTTTTTTCTTCAAAGAACCCCAATGATTTAACCGTCACTATTCGCTGGAACAGATAATTCGGAGATTTATCATTTGTTGTGACAATAAGTTTGTAAATATGTCAGTCTTTAATACTGCCTTTTTATCTTGTATATATGTCCCCTCATTTAACACATCCCTTTAGTTTAGTTTAGAGATACAGCACGGAAACAGGCCCTTCAGCCCACCGAGACTGTTGCAACCAGCAATCCCCGCACACTAATACTATCCTACACACTAGGGCCAATTTAAAATTGTAGGAGGGAACCGGAGCTCAATAAATTGAATCATTTCATTTCATTTTTAAAATTGTAGGAGGGAACCCGAGCTCATAGAAACATAGAAACATAGAAAATAAGTGCAGGAGTAGGCCATTCGGCCCTTCGAGCCTGCACCATGGTTGATCACCCAACTCAGTATCCCATCACCGCCTTCTCTCCATACCCCTTGATCCCTTTAGCCACAAGGGCCACATCTAACTCCCTCTTAAATATAGCCAATGAACTGGCCTCAACTACCTTCTCTGGCAGAGAATTCCACAGATTCACCACTCTCTGTGTAAAAAAAGATTTTCTCATCTCGGTCCTAAAAGACTTCCCTCTTATCCTTAAACTGTGACCCCTAGTTCTGGACTTCCCCAACATCGGGAATAATCTTCCTGCATCCAGCCTGTCCAACCCCTTAAGAATTTTGTGAGTTTCTATCAGATCCCCCCTCAATCTTCTTAATTCTAGCGTGTACAAGCCGAGTCTATCCAGTCTTTCTTCATATGAAATTCCTGCCATCCCAGGAATAAATCTGGTGAACCTGCTCTGTGCTCACTCTATGGCAAGAATGTCTTTCCTCAGATTGGGACACCAAAACTGCACGCAATACTCCAGGTGTGGTCTCACCAAGACCCTGTACAACTGCAGTAGAACCTCCCTGCTCTTATACTCAAATCCTGGAGAAAACCCACGCAAGTCAAGGGGAGAACATGCAAACTCTATACAAACCGCACCTGTAGTACAGCCTACAAGGGGTCACCGTTTAAAGATAAGGGGGAAATCTTTTTGGATCGAGACGAGGAAAACATTTTTCACACAGAGAGTGGTGAACCTCTGGAATTCTCTGGCACAAAATATAGTTGAGGCCAGTTCATTGGCTATATTTAAGAGGGAGTTTGATGTGGCCCTTGTGGCTAAAGGGATCAGGGGTTATGGAGAGTAGGCAGGTACGGGATACTGAGTTGGATGATCAGCCATAATCATATTGAATGGCAGTGCAGGCTCGAAGGGCCGAATGGCCTACTCCTGCACCTATTTTCTATGTTTCTATGTTTCTATGTAGTCACAATCAAACCCGGGTCTCTGGTGCTGTAAAGTAGCAACACTACCGCTGCACCACCATGCCATCCACATGAGAGAAAACATCTCAACATCCACTTTGCCATGCTCTCTTAGGTTCTTAAATGTTTCAGCAAGATCATCCTTCATTGTTCTGACTACTAATCTAATTTCATTAATCCCTTGTGTTAGGACAATTCATCCTTTTTATCTCTTTTAAACCATCTCCTATGACTGAACCATCATTCTTTCTCATACGCTTTCACATCCTGTGCATAGTATTCTTGGTATGGCCTCACCAGCATTCTATACAATTACAGCAGTACTTCTCTATTTCAACTCCCTTGTAATAAAACTCAATATGCTGTTTATCTTTGTAACTAATTGAACTTTTTTTGTGATTCATGTTCAAGGGTACTAGATTCCACTGAGTTCTGCTCATTTGCAGTCTCTCTTTTGACGGTCTTTCGACTACTCTTATTAAAGTGCATGACCTAACACTTTTGCACATTAAATTTAATTTCTTAAATTTATTGCCCGTTTACGCAACCTTTCTATTTTCCATTGGCGATTCCAAATATCTTCTATGCAACCTGCCCTCCAAACCTCCTCCCTATTTCTTCAAAGTCAGCAAATCTTACATTCTGCTCTCTCCACAATTTATTAATATAAATAATAAATATTTAAGATCCAAAAACTGATCACTGACTCCACATAAGATCTCTCAGCCTACAAAAGAGCCATCCATTTTGTCAGCATGAATTCCCAAGGTAACACACCTGCCCCAACAAAGCAGATTAAAACATGACAGTGCATTCAGAATGTTTTCAGACCCATTCACTTTTTCCACATTTTGTTACGTTACAGCCTTATTCTAAAATGGATTAAATTATTTTTTTATCAATCTACACATAATACCCCATAATAAAAAAGCAAAACAGGTATTTAGAAATTTTTGCAAAGTAATTCAAAATAAATAACTGAAATATCGCATTAAGTATTTAGACCCTTTACTCAGTACTTTGTTGAGACAACTTTGGCAGCGATTACAGCCTCAAGTCTTCTTGGGTATGATACTACAAGCTTGACACACCTTTATTTGGGCAATTTCTCCCATTCTTCTCTGCAGATCCTCTCAAACTCTCTCAGGTTGGCAATAGAAAACAGACAATAGACAATAGATGCAGGAGGAGGCCGTTCGGCCCTTTGAGCCAGCACCGCCAATTAATGTGATCATGGCTGATCATCCCCAATCAGTACCCCGTTCCTGCCTTCTCCCCAAATCCCCCGACTCTGCTATCTTTAAGAGCTCTATCTCGCTCTCTCTTGAAAGTATCCAGAAAACCAGCCTCCACCGCCCTCTGAGGCAGAGAATTCCACAGAATCACAACTCTCTGTGTGAAAAAGTTTCCTCATCTCTGTTCTAAATGGCTTACCCCTTATTCTTAAAGTGTGACCCCTGGTTCTGGACTCCCCCAACATCAGGAACATGTTTCCTGCCTTTAGAGTGTTCAAACCCCTAATAACCATATATGTTTCAATAAGATCCTCTCTCATCCTAAACTCCAGAGTATATAAGCCCAGCCGCTCCATTCTCTCAGCATATGACAGTCCCGTCATCCTGGGAATTAACCATGTAAACCTATGCTGCACTCCCTCAAGAGCAAGAATGTCCTTCCTCAAATTAGGGGACCAAAACTGCACACAATACTCCAGGTGTGTTCTCACTAGGGCCCTGTACCACTGCAAAAGGACCTCTTTGCTCCTATACTCAACTCCTCTTGTTCTGAAGGCCAACATGCCATTCGCTTTCTTCACTGCCTGCTGTACCTGCATGCTTACTTTCATTTACTGAATAACAAGGTCCCCCAGATCCCGTTGTACTGCCCCTTTTCCCCAACTTGACACCATTTAGATACTAATCTGCCTTACTTTTTTTGCTACCAAAGTGGATAACCTCACATTTATCCACATCAAACTGCATCTGCCATGCATCTGCCGACTCAGCCAACCTGTCCAAGTCACCCTGCCTTCTCATAGCATCCTCCTCACAGTTCACACTGCCACGCAGCCTAGTGTCACCTGCAAATTTACTAATGTTACTGTTGCTAATGAATCCCTTAATCTAAGTCATTGATGTATATTGTAAATAGCTGCGGTCCCAGCACCGAGCCTTGCAGTACCCCACTAGTCACTGCCTGCCATTCTGAAAGGGACCCGTTAATCCCTACTCTTTGTTTCCTGTCTGCCAACCAATGTTCTATCCATGTTAGCACACTACCCCCAATACAATGTGCCCTAATTTTGCCCACTAATCTCCTATGTGGGACCTTATCAAATGCTTTCTGAAAGTCCAGGTCCACTACCTCCACTGGCTGCCCCTTGTCCAATTTCATAGTTACATCCTCAAAAAATCCCAGAAGATTAGTCAAGCATGATTTCCACTTTGTAAATCCATGCTGACTCGGACCGATCCTGTTATTGCTATCCAAATATGCCGCTATTTCATCTTTTATAATTGACTCCAGCATCTTCTCCACCACAAATGCCAGGCTAGCTGGCCTATAATTCCCTGTTTTCTCTTTCCCGCTACCCTCCAATCCACAGGAACTGATCCTGAATCTATAGAACATTGGAAAATGATCTCCAATGCATCCACGATTTCTACAGCCACTTCAAGTCAAGTCAAGTCAAGTAAAGGTTTATTTGTCACTTGCACATAAAGTGCAGTGAAATGAATTTGCCAGCTGCAGTACAATAAAAAAGCACGCACAATACACAGTCAAAATTTAACACAAACACCCACCACAGCATTCATCACTGTGGTGGAAAGCACAAAGTTTGGTCAGTCCTCCTCAATTTTCCCCCGTGGTTGGGACCACAACCCTCCGCAGTCGCCGCTGCGGGCATCCAGATGTGCAGACAAGGTAAGTCCAGGTAAGTCCTGAATCGATGCTTCCCCACCGGGGACCGCAGCTTTAACGTGGTGTGGGCCGCAGGCCGGCGGTCAAAGATCTAAAGTCCCTGCCGCGCCGCAGCCAGAAGCACCGTAGACCACAGGGCCGGCAGTCGGAGCTCCTCTCCAGGGATCCCCAGCAAGGGATCCCGCTCCTGAAGTTAAGTCCCCGCCGCACCCGCGGGCCTGCCCACTGGAACTCTTCTGGGGTCCTCTGGGGTCCCTAACGCGCCAGCCGGAAGCACCGCTGTCCACGGCTTCTGGATGATGTAGGCCGCAGGCCGGTGGTCGGAACTCCTCTCCAGGGAACCCCGGCGAGGGACCCCGCTCCAGATGGTAATTCCCCGCCGTGCACGCAGTTAGAGTACGCTGCGGGGCTGGTGGTCGGAGCTCTTCCCCTCCAGGGACCCCAACGAGGGATCGCAGGCTCCGGACGCTGCGCCAACTGAAGCTCCGCAGACTGCGGCTACATGCTGCCGCAGGCCAGCGAACGGAGCACTCCCCCCGGCGACCCCCGGCAAACCCCAGTGAGGGCTCGCCCACTCCACGATGAGAGAGTCCATGCTGCGCCCACTGCTGAAGCCCCGGGCCCGTCTCCGGGAAAGGCCGCACCGATCCTCTATGTTCGGCCACGAGAGAGGCGACATGGAAAACATCGCCTCCCCATGGAGGAGGCAACCAAAGCGGTTTCCCCCTTGCCCCCCCCCACACCATGCCCCACACAAAACACAGCAGGAAACATTAAAAACACACATTGGGACACACTAAAAAAACAAAAAAAGTAGAAAAAACTAACACGCAGCTGGCCGAATCCTTAATACCCTGAGATGCAGACCATCAGGCCCTGGGGATTTATCAGCCTTCAGTCTCAACAGTCTACCCTACACCATTTCCTGCCTAATGTGTATTTCCTTCAGTTCCTCCATCACCCCAGATCCTCTGGCCACTAGCACATCATGAAGATTGTTTGTGTCCTCCTTAGTGAAGATGGATCCAAAATACCTGTTCAACTCATCTGCCATTTCCTTGTCATCTGCCATTTCCTTGTTCATGGGTGGATGGGGAGCGTCGATGCACAGCTATTTTCAGGTCCCTCCAGAGATGTTCAATCGTGTTCAAGTCCAGGTTCCGGCTGGGCCACTGAAGGACATTCACAGAATTGTCACAAAGCCACTCCTGCATTGTCTTGGTTGTGATGCTTATGGTCATTACCCTGTTGGAAGGTGAACCTCCGCCCCAGTCTGAGGTCCAGAATGCTCTGGAGCAGATTTTCATCTAGGATCTCTCTGTACATTGCTCCATTCATCTTTCCCTCGATCCTGACTAGTCTCTCAGTTCCTGCCACTGAGAAACATCCCTACAGCATGATGTTGCCACCACCATGCTTCACCGTAAGTATGTTATTGTCTAGGTGATGAGCGATGCTTGGTTTCCTCCAGACATGACGCTTGACATTTCAGGCCAAAGAGTTCAATCAGGTCAGAGCACCAGAAAAAACAACAAGCTTCATGTGCCTTTTACTGAGAAGTGGCTTCCATCCTGCCACTCTACCATAAAGGCCTTGTTGGTGGTGCCGCAGATATAGTTGTCCTTCCGGAAGGTCTCCCATCTCCACAGAGGAACTCTGAAGTTCTGTCAGAGTGACCATTGGGTTCTTGGTCACCTCCCTGACCATGGACCTTCTCCCCAGAATACTCAGTTTGGCCAGGCGGCCAACTCTATGAAGAGTCCTGGTGGTTCCAACGTCCTTGAATTTACGAATGGTGGAGGCCACTGTGCTCTTTGGGACCTGCAATGCTGCAGAAATTGCATGCTACTGCACCTGCTGAGTTTCTCCAGCATTTTTGTGTACCTTTGATTTTCAAGCATCTGCAGTTCCTTCTTAAACAACATGCTGCAGAAATTGTTTTATACCCTTCCCCAGATCTGCGTCTCGACACAATCCTGTCTGAGAGGTCTACGGACAATTCCTTTGTCTTCATGGGTTGATTTTTGCTCTGACATGCACTGTCAACAGTGGGACCTTATATAGACAGGTGTGTGCCTTACCAAATCATGTCTAATCAATTTAATTTTCCACTGGTGGACTCCAATCAAGTTGTAGAAACATCTCAAGGATAATCAATGGAAACAGGATGAACCTAAGCTTAATTTTGAGTGTCATAGGAAAGGGTCTGAATACTTATGCAAATGTGATATTTGAGTTATTTCTTTTTGCTTCTTCATTCTAGGGTATTGTATGTAGATTGATGATTAAAAAAAATGAATGTATCAATTTTAAAATAAGGCTTTAATGTAACAAAATGTGGAAAAATTGAAGGGGTTTGAATACGTTCTGAATGCACTGTATATCATTGCCAAATTAAATGTAGTAGTTTTGTAATCAAACTTTGCAGAAAATAGTTTTGGCTGCAGCATAATGGTTGCTGCTGTCAAAAAATGTTCACTGCATACACATTATTATGAGAGATTTTTAGTCATGGCCAAGTGTGAACCCAAAATCTTGCTGTATTACATCTCTTTCAAAATCCATGTTGAGATGTCTATTCATGGTCTGATAGAGATGCATGTAGCAGCTGTTTAAATTTAAAAAAAGTTATTTGGGGATGCTTAACTTAGTGAAGCTTTACAATGAACTTGACTGGAATTTTTTTGTTTTTTCTCTCAATGAATTCCAATTTCATTTAAGAACCATTCTTATCTTCCCCTTAACGTTTTCAATGCCGATTCAATAAACTGTCAAATATTCAGCCACAATAGACTGCCTGGAATCATAAGCACTGCCTGATCAATAAAGCAGATGGAGTTCCTTGTCATTAGTTACTATTGGTAATACTAACTTCCCAAAATTATTTTATTGGTTATGTTTAAGCACACTTTCCACAGAGGACACGAACTCCCATCCTTTGATCAATAATGTAAGTCTCGATAAATTTAGCCTAGTACCTGAACTAGCATAGAGAGTTAGATAGAGCTCTAGGGGCTAGTGGAGTCAAGGGATATGGGGAGAAGGCAGGCATGGGTTACTGATAGGGGACGATCAGCCATGATCACAATGAATGGCGGTGCTGGCTCGAAGGGCCGAATGGCCTCCTCGTGCACCTATTTTCTATGTTTCTATGTTTTTTATAGCTACTTTATACTAATCTTAGTCCAGCCAAATTAAAATTTGAGAATTGAATATTCATTATTGTCAATATACATATGATCAAATTTAAATCCTCAATGACCTCTAACTTACCTTTCTGGATGCGCCCCATATTTGCTCACTTGACATTAATGGCTTTATTTTTCTTTCACGGTGCTCCAGCAAAGTGTCTGGCAAGAGAAAATAGGAAGAAGGTTTATTGATATATGCAGCATAAAATTAATCTGCACTCATGTCTCTGTCAAAGCATCCCCAAATGTCATTGTTATTTAATGATGAATCACAAATTCAAATACAAAAGCTCAAATGTGATGATGAATTAATTTCCCGAGGTCCAATTTCTTGTCCACTTTGAAAGAATGTGATGATTATGCTTGGCTGCTTGTTAATCTCTTGATCAGAATTTGATTAAATGACCTGATTTTCCTTGGAAGAAAAGTGGTCCAGCTACCATGCCATATAACTTCTTGTGGTAATCTTTTTTTATTGAGGAAAAGTGCCCCTTCATTGTTCAAAGGAAACACGTAAAATTCATCCTGTGCTTTATAAATAAAAGGTGAAATGTATGTCTGAGTGTTAAACTCTGCTTCTGAAATCCATTTCAAGAAAACACTTTCAGAAGCGGAGTTTTAACCCACATAAATTACCATGCAATGCACTTAATTCATATGGCAGAGGATGGCTCATTTTTCAACACAAGGAATGGAGACTATGGCAATCAATATCTAACAGAAAAAGGCTGGTTGCTCAGTGTCGATGAAGTAACTCACTAAAATGTCAACATTCTTGTCCCTTTTTATTGATCAATGGATTTCTGACATTTTTATTTTTTAATTTTGAAGTAGGGCAATATTTTTATTGCTTGCGGCAAAATATTAACAAAAATATTCTGCAGCCATAAAAGTCAAATGTTGTAAGGTTCAACTTTATTTTCATTTTTTTAACAAAGAACATTAGTTGTGGCCATGTATCACAGTGAATGATTGTAAGCTTTTAGAATGTTATTTTTCTCCTGCTGTTTCGCTCCAGCTGTTCACAGAATTGTACAAGGTTGCAGCACAGAGAAAGGCCTTTCAACCCATCGTGTCTGTCTGAGTTTCAGGTCAAGATGCAGTTTAATGTGGATAAATGTGAGGTTATCCACTTTGGTGGCAAAAACAGGAAGCAGGTTATTATCTGAATGGTGTCAAGTTGGGAAAAGGGGAAGTACAACAAGATCTGGGAGTCCTTGTTCATCAGTCACTGAAAGTAAGCACGCATGTACAGCAGGCAGTGAAGAAAGCAAATGACATGTTAGGCTTCATAGCAAGAAGTTGAGTATTTGAGCAAAGAGGTCTTTCTGCAGTTGTACAGGGCCACAGTGAGACCACACCTGGATTATTGTGTGCAGCTTTGGTCTCCAAATTTGAGGAAGGTCATTCTTGCTATTGAGGAGGTGCAGCGTAGATTCACAAGGTTAATTCCAGGGATGACAGGACTGTCATATGTTGATAGAATGGAGTGGCTGGGCTTTTATACTCTGGAATTTAGAAGGATGAGAGGGTATCTTATTGAAATATAAGATTATTAAGGTTTCGGACACGGCAGGAGACATGTTCCTTATGTTGGGGAATGCTGAACCAAGGCCAGTAATAGGGTACATTGTGGATGTTCAGCCATAATCATATGGAATGGTGGTGCTGGCTCAAAGGGCCGAATGGCTTACTCCTGCATCTATTGTCTATTATTTATTGAGACCCTTTTTCAGAATCTAAGCCTGTCCTGTTGAGTTACTCCAGCTTTTTTGTGTCTATCTTCGGTTTAAATCAGCATCTGCAGTTCCTTCCTACACATTTTGACTACCTGAGCTGGATGCATTTGCCTGTATCTGACGTATACCCCTCTCAACCTTTCCTATACATGTACCTGTCTCAATGCCTATTAAAAATTCTACACACCTCTAGACCTTTCCCTAGCGTTCATTCCATATACCCACCACTCTCTGTGTGAAAAATATGCTTCTCGGGGCCGTTTTAAATATTTTTTTGCTCACCTTAAATAGATGCTCTCTAGTTTTAGATTTACCAATCCTGGGAAAAAGACATTCACCTTACCTCAGCCACTCTTGATTTTATATAACTTATATAAGAACATTTCTCGACTTCCTATCTCTCTTGATTTTTTTTCTGCACTCTCCAATAATGACACCATTCCTATAGCTGAGCACACAATATGCTAAGCTGATATTTTCTAATCTCTTGCTGATTGAGTGAAAAGGTCCCGTAAATGTAAAAGGTTAATTGCATAAACAAAAAGAGACACAAGTGCTGGAGTAACTCAGCAGGTCAGGCAGTATCTCTGGAGAAATGTTTAAGAAGGAACTGCAGATGCTGGTTTAAACCGAAGATAGACACAAAAAGTTGCAATAACTCAGCGGGGTAGGCAGCATCTCTGGAGAGAAGGAATGGGTGACATTTCTGGTCGAGGCCTTTCTTCAGATTGACGGAGGGTCTTGACCTGAAACATCACTCATTCCTTCTCTCCAGAGATGCTGCCAGTCCCGCTGAGTAAAGAACCTGTCCCACTTACGCGACTTTGCAGCAAACTATTTGCGACCTTCAAGCTCGGGGCACTGGCCTGAAAAACCACGAGCTGGATCGACGGTCAGCACTGAACACACACACACAAACACATCGCAAAGGTGGGGGCCAGGGAAAGCAGGGGAATGCTGTCTGAAAATCACATGGTGCAAATACAAGGTGATACCCGCGATGAACAGGAAGGTTAAAGATGGCTGGCACGGTATACGGTAAGTCCTTTAAAAGAGTGGGGGGGGGGGGGGGGGGGGAGGGAGAAGGGGGAGAGAAGGGGGAGAGAGAAAGGGGGAGAAGGAGTGGAGACACTTTTAAGAAGCTAGAAATCTTTTAATAAGCCAGAGATACACAGCTGTGAAGTTTAGCGGGCATTTAACATTACCGGTCGTTTTTCCTTGATTCTGAAAACTCGTGCTTTTGATTTTTTTCCCCAATGAGCCAATTAAAATGCCCGGTCAGCAAAGAAGTTTACCTATGGTTACCTCGACTACCTACAACGACATGGCGACCCCACTACACTTCACTAAGAGTTCAAAAGTATCGATTTTCTCCATGCCAACCACTGTTTACTTGCAGAAAATGTTTCAGCTTGTTGAAACATTTTCCTCGACCAAACTGAGGCCACGAGCAGTAACCACTGTGCGGGACTCCTCTCGACCATGAAGGAGACTTACCAGTGACCACCTACGACCATGTGTCAACTATGCTGCGAGCTTGTGGCGAGCGCAAACTCTCCTAAACTTGAAAATAAGGACGCCATAGTGGGACAGGCCCTTTACTCCAGCTTTTTGTGTCTACCTTCAGCATCTCTGGAGAACATGGGTAGGTTACTTTTTGGGTCAGGACCATTCTTCATATGCATTGATCAAAGAGATAGAGAATAATGGCAAATTAATTAATGATGCTAATAAATATGAGTTTTGTGCTCAGGAGTTGAGACATATGAGATTGTCAGAGCATGTTTCTTATCTGTACCTAGGCGTCATTGAGGAATGTTGGAGTGATGGGGGTATGTGGGGGTGGAGTGATGGGGGTGTGGTGGGGGTGAAAATAATTGTTTCACGGCTTGATGCAGAGTAGGAGGGACACTGGGTAGATGTAAAGATACAGGGCTAGTGAGTGAAAAAAGCAACTATTTACTTCAGCACAGAAGCATCAAACTTACTAGTGTAGAAGGTGTTGTTAAAATGCAACATCTATAGAAGGAAAAATAGTTAATGTTTCAGGTCAGAGACCCTTCCGTTGTAGCATCAATCAATTTTAATTCTGCTTCCACTGAAATGTTGCATCAAATTTGTGCGAATGACATTCACTGAAAAGTGTAGGTGAGTTGAAAGAACATTACAAGACTTTTCCTGGGAAACTGTTAATATTTATAATTTTCAGAAGGAAAATAGGGTGGTGGGAATTAAATAATGATATTTTTATTCTAGTGTTATTTACTGGAAAATATTTTACATCATTGCCCGTTTTCATGCCCAAGACAAGACGTGACATTACTTTATACTAATGCCCAACAGCTATTTCACGATCTGTACCACCAGCAGATTGCCGCCTGATAAAAGTTATAATTAGTTTTCTGACTGCATCAGCAATTTTTTTAATCAATAGAGGAAATTCTTGGGGTATGCACTGAATAAAGTTACTGACCTAAATAATATGGACCACACAACTCAAGAGCAAGTAGCTCATAAAATCATGAAGTAGTCTGGGTAGATAGTCATAATTATTTTCCCAAGGTAGGGGAATCCAACACTAGATTAAAGCAAGCATGAGGCTAGAAGTCAGTATAGAAGGTGATGAAAGTAAGTTCAAGACTATTAGATTACATTGCAATTATTTCAATGCAAGAGGCCTGATGGTTAATGCGGATTAACTCAGGGCAAAGATAGATATGTTATAGCCTTTATGGAGGGACTGACAGTTTATTGTTTCAGGCTACACATGCCACAAGTGAGAGAGAGGTGGGAGGTAAAAGGGCAGGAGGAAGTTGCTCTACTGATTTAATAGAAAGGTATGGCAGTAGTCCGAGATGACATTACTAATGGTTTGTGGAGTAAGTCGATATGGGTGGAGCAAAAAAATATTAAGTGAATGATCACCCTAGTTGGAGTGTATTATTGGCCACCATATAGTCAACAAGAAATAAAAGAACAAATATGGTGGGAAATTGCAGGAGGCTGCAAGACACATAGGATTGTCATAGTAGGAGATTTTAACTTTCCCAATATAGACTGGGACGGCCAAAGTGCCAAGGTTTGGAATTGAATTGAATTGATTTGAATTAAATATAATTTTATTAGCCAAGTCTGTATGCATACAAGCAATTGGTGGGGTATTGAAAAACAGGTCTGACCTACATATTGATCTATCTTTAATGGGAGAGCTGATTGAAAAACGTGCGCTCTGAAAATTGGCATCAACGACTGCCAGCGCAAAGAGGCCAGGCGCTAAACCCTCAGTGCCCAGCAGAGAGGGGTGTCTGCATGAAGGTGTCTGAGTCCCTCCCTGACGTGATGGACGAAGAACCTCGTAAAGGTACTGGGCTCGGTGGTCAGAGTATAGATTGGCTGGGAATACGAGAATTTAATTGGGCAATTTTAAATTGATTCAAGAGCTTCGGAGTTGGTGCATGTCCATGATCAATTCCGAATAGCGGCTGATCAACAGTAACCCTCTGATTGATTGATGATTAGTACCTGAGAGACGGGAACCTGTTTACTTGGTGAAAGGTTATCCGAATGCAAAGGGTACCCCTAATTCTGAAGAACGTAGAGAGGATAGAAGTCCCCCTATAGAAGTCCAGTCTTAGTGTGAGGATAGTAACATTTGGGAGGAAAAGTAGTCATTTAAGGAGTAGCATCCCTCAGCAAAGATTAAGCTAGGAAAGGGAAAATCTTCGGTATCAGAGGAAGAGGTTCAATGATTGATAACAGCACGACGTGACGTTGAGATCGAGTGTTGGTAAACTGTGCGCTAGTGCTTTAAATCATTTTTGTAAATTGTAAAAATCTAGCTTTTTGTGATCGGATCCGAATTGCGTAAATATTCTGTGTATGTAAATAAATTTAGAGCATATTAAGATTTAGATAGTAAGATTTAGAGGGTGTTATGTTTGCGGACTACTATTTGTATTGCTATATGTGTGAGTGTTTAAGGATTTAGATACTTGAAGTAAAAGTGTGATTGAATGAATTATTTGTAATTGTTTAGGTCGTAGTGTGAGAATCTGAGTCGTGGTGTTTTGATCAGGGATTGTACTCTTTTGATCGCTGTGTCGGGGGAGGAGTCATTCTGCTGACCGATTGCGCCACGAGGAAGATTTATTAGAGTATGAATTACAGTCATATTAAGTGGATGTTTGTGATTTATGCAGGGCTTATATTCTAATAAGTGGACTAATTTATTTTTTGTGTTTAATTTTGCTTACGTGTTTGGAGTTCATTTGCATGTTAGATTAAGGTCAGGGATAGGAAATGGGCTGTGAAGATGTGGGTAATTGTGATTGGTTGTTTCCTGGAGCATTTTGATTCGAATATTGTTTAAGACGACTTTGGTAAATTCAAAATTAGAAAGGGAAATTGTTAAGAGGTACGAGTAGCTTTAGAGTTGCTTCAATACCAAATAGAATGGGGAACCACGCAAATAAAGATATGACCGCTGACTCGGAAAGTCCTTTACAAGAAATATGCAGTGGATTTCCACAAAATGCTGACCGATTGAGAATTCTTTCTAGATCATTAAATAGAGAATTAGGGATCGAATTATGACCCCGAGGGGGCATAGAAACAATAAAGGAATTGAAATACATTGAGCAGATTATATGGCAATGCAGCGATAATACAGAGGCAAAGAAATTAATAGAATTGTGGAGAAATTACTATGAGGAACAGAAAGCGAGTAGAGCGCAGCAAAGGATGGGAAGTTTGAAAGAAGCAATTCTAAAGCAGGGGATAAAATTAGAAGATACTGAGGCATTTGAACCTCCAGGTAGCCTAAGGGAAGAGCCCGACATGTGCCCTGGGATTCAAACAGTTTCTCCAAGGCTCAACAGTTCAACAAATCATCAATTAAGAGGATGACCATCTCGCAACATTATTTATACCATTTACAATGCCCTGGCAGCGATCCAATCGAAATGATGCATTTAAGGTTTGCTTGCAAAACTGCTATACATGCTATCAATTTAGGAGAAACAAGGAGTACATCTAGATCCCTCACCATCCTGCATACCAGTCTGAGCCTAGACTGGCTGGTGCCATCCGCCTATAAATTTCAGCTGCCAAAGGTTAAGCAATTCTGACAAGTGCAGGGATCCTCCATTTTATGGTGTTTTTAATTTGGCTGGTATTAACAAAGGAAAAGGAGGTGGGGTAGAGTTGCTGGTTAGAGAGAAGATTAACGCAATAGAAAGGAAGGACATTAGATTGGAGGATGTGGAATCGATATGGGTAGAGCTGTGAAACACTAAAGGGCAGAAAACACTGGTGGGAGTTGTGTACAGGCCACCTAGCAGTACTAGTGGAGTTGGTGATGGCATCAAACAGGACATTTCTGAAAGAACAATTGGCAATAATCAATATCTTCAGCCCATTATTTGTTAAAGCACTGAGAAAATCAATATACCAAATTAAGCATCAATTTAAAAAACAACTTCATTTGATTGTAAACCTATACATTGGGAAATCCTCTCAACTTCTCTTTACATTTGTGAATCCATTTAAGGAGTGGGCCCTCTTGGCATCATTGAAAGTTTGAATTTGATTTTTAAAAAAGGACATGTAAAGATTGGATTAACATTTCTTTAAACACTCCAGTTTTATGGCTGTACTCAAAGCACTCAAACTTTCACCTGCAATTGACATTAAAAATGGCTCTAGGCCAACACTTCAGCTGAGAAAAATATGAGGGGGAAAAAAAGCAGAAATGTACAGCCAAAAGCGAAAGGGTAAATGCAAGCTAGCAATAATTCTTTTGTGATGATCTAATTTTAAGTTCTAATTACAAACTTCCTTTTTTCTAAATAATTGAAATTGATTGACTCATTGCGAGAACATGATTTTTAGCTATTTATAATTAATAACCTGATATGCCTGATTATATTTAAAATTTTCCTGGTTATGTGAAATATTAAAAGCAAATCTGCTTATAACATTGTAATTACAATATGGTGTTGCATTGCTTAAAGGACACAGAGTAAAGACTAGCAATGGCAGACAATGTGATATTTGTGTTACATTGGAAACACACCAGAATGCAGATGTTGAAATCTTGAGCTAAAAACAGACTGTTGGAGGAACTCAGCAGATCAGGCAGCATCTGTGGAGGAAATGTGCAGATTAAGTTTCAGATCGGGATCTTCTTCAGACATTCATAAAGTCAATTGTATTAAATTCATAAAGTCAGAGGTTATAGGAGACGAATGAGGCCATTTGGCCCATCAAGTCTACACCATTCAATCATGGCTGATCTATCTCTCCCTCCTACCCCCATTCTCCTACTTTCTCCCCATAACCCCTGACACCCGTCCCCTGACAACTCTTCTGCCAACTTTGTGTTATATATTTTTTATAGATATTTTTGCTGTTCATTGTACTGTTTAAATTCTTTAAAGTCTAATGATCGATTAAATGTCATGATTGGGTACAGTGAAATTATTAAGCAGCATTGCTGTTTTCTGGAGCCTATTCAAAAACTCAAGAGGTTAATTGTAGGGAGCCAGTCATTGCCTGTTCGGCTTCGAAGACCGCTAAGACTTTGTTATTCAGGAATATTTGCATTATAATCACATTCTCTCAGAAAATGCCTTATTTATAATATGATTGAGATTTATCCTGTGTACTTACATGCAAAATGTCTTCTACACATAGGCATTTCTAACAGGTATAGATCAAGGAGAATTAGCCAACAACTTGAAGTATTTTGTTCAGTTTTGGTCACCCTGCTATTGGGAGGATGTTGCCAAGCTGAAAAAGGTGCAAAGAAGACTTACATGGATGTTGCCTGGACTTGAGAATCTGAGCTATAGGGAGAGCTTGAGCAGATCATGAGGGGAATAGATAGAGGGAACCGTCTTTCAGTCGCTTACTGGCGAGGATGCGACTATTATCCGAGTCGCGCCCTCGCCCCCCTCCTCACGGCCTACCTACTGGATTGGCGCGGCCTTTCCTGCCGGGACCAGACCAGACCAGAGCATCAGCAGCGGCGGCGCAGCGCTGGATACATCACGGAGTGGGTGATGCCTTACATGGGATCACCGTTTGAGGCTCTGGAGTGTTCATGGAGAGAAGGCAGGTACAGGATATACTGAGTTGGATGATCAGCCATGATCATATTGAATGGCGGTGCAGGCTCGAAGGGCTGAATGGTCTACTCCTGCACCTATTTTCTATGTTTCTATGTTTCTATGTCAATTTAAAGAAATCCAATGGACCCAGAGGACTCCCATGTGATCACAGGAAGAATGGGGTCAAGGAAAGAGCGTTCATGTCGCAGAACAACTTCTAATCCTATGTGTAGACTCAATAAGAAGAAGAAGACAGGAAGAATGTTCAAACTACATGTAGATAGCATGCAAGATCCAAATCAAATCCTGGTCTCTGGAACTGTGAGATAACAACTCTACCGGCTGCACCTTGGTGAAGATGTTTTGAGACCATTTCAAAAATGATCATAGATATGCAATATGAGATGACAGTGGTTCATGAAATGAATGTGTGCCACTAAATATGGATTAAGGGTTTGTAATTTCACAAATCGTATTATATTCAGGGGAAACAATACACAGTTCAAGGGGGCGCTGTCTTGTGTACGGTTGCCCAGCCAGCAGCTGTCCTGTCCTTTCATCTTTTTTCCTTATTTTTAGTTAGTTTAGTGTTTTCTTTTAGAAGTTCTAGCTTTTTTTTTATGTGTGGGGAAGGGGGAAACTAATTTTCAGGGTCCCTACCTGGTCGGAGATGCAGCTTTTCTCCGGGCTGCACTCTCGACCCGTCCTCGCGGCCTAACAGCGAGCCTGGAGCGGCGTTCCTGAGGGGACCGCCCAGAACCTCGGCATCGGCGGCATTGGCGGCGGCGGCATTGGCATCGGCATCGGCAGAGCTGCGGGTCTGAGGACGGCAGTGCAGCGCTGGAGCGCCATTGCGGGGCGGGCGGTGCCTTGCCTGGGTCACTGAGCTGGAACTGCGGTGAGCTGGGTTCGTTGCGGAGCTGCGGGTCTGTGGAGCGGCTGCGGGCGGCGGCGCTGAACATTCCATCGGGAGCCTGGAATCTCTCGATGAGATTGCCAGTTGAGCTCCATTCGGCGCGGCCTGGTCGGCTCCGGAAGCCATGGTCTCGAGTAAGGAGGCGGCCGTTTCCAGGTGTCCCATGCCGCTGAGAGGACTCTCCCGACGCCGGAACAACATCACCCGGCAAGAACGGCCTGGAACATCAGGCCTCTGTAGAGGCAACTGTGGACGCCTCAATTGGCCCGACTATGGGGGAACTGGGGTCGGGGACTGGACTTTGTGCTTTCCCTCATAATGGGAACCATTGTGGGGGGATGTTTTCATGTTAAAGTTCTTTAGTATTGTCATGTTTGTATTCTTTTTTTTTATTATGTGCTGCATTGGCATAACAAATTCCATCAGCCTGGCTGTGTGGTCATTAAAAGAATATCAATATCAATATCAACTATGTATGAAATTCAATGAAAATCCATTTGTTGTTTTTTTTCAGTTTTGTTTCTGATACTGATTAAAGTGGGAAAAGTATAGAGTAAAAGTAATATACTGTAATTGGACATAGACATAAAATGCTGGAATAACTCAGCGGGTCAGGCAGCATTTCTGGAGAAAAGGAATAGGTGACATTTCGGGTTGAGACTCCTCTTCAGTATGTAAAAGTGTTGCGATCCAAAACGTCATCCATTCCTTTTCTCTTGAGATGCTGCCTGACCTGCTGAGTTACTCCATCATATTGTGTCAATCTTCAGTGTGAACCACCATCTGCAGTTCCTTCCTACTAATATAATTGAACTCTCTTTCAAATAACTTGAGAGAGGGTAACCTCTTCTGAAAAAGGGCCCCAACCTGAATTGCATCTGTCCATTTCATCCACAGATGCTGCCTGATCCATTAAAGGGCCTTAGGCAATTTTTTTGGCGACTGTCGCAGTCATAGCAGGTTGCCGAAAAAGCGGCGACTGTACCTCCCTATGACAAGTCTACATCACGCTAAGACAACCTAGTCAACGTCAACCTATGGCAAGCTACCGACAACCGGCGACCCATTAGGACGTCCACCTACGACCACACCTACGACAACGTACAACCACACAGACGACAACCTACGACAACTGAAGTAAACCTACGTCCACCTGTGACAAGCTATGACAAGCAACGACCCTGTCAGCGACAACTGAAGACAACTGAGTTGTGAATCCCTGGAACTCCCTCCCACAGAAGGTAGTTGAGGCCAGTTCATTGGCTATATTTAAGAGGGAGTTAGATGTGGCCCTTATGGCTAAAGGAATCAGAGGGTATGGAAAGAAGACAGGTACGGGATACTGAGTTGGATGATCAGCCATGATCATATTGAATTGCGGTGCAGGCTCGAAGGGCCGAATGGACTTCTCCTACACCTATTTTCTATGTTTCTATGTTTCTATGTAACTGAAGACAATTCAGTTGCCGGTACCTGTCGCCGGTTGACTTAGGTTGATGTAGGTAGTCGCCAATGGAATTCACCAAAGTCACCATCCAGCGACAACCAACATCATCTGGTGAAAACCTGCATCATCCTAGCGACAACCTACAGCCTACGACAGGAGAAGACAAGCTACATCAAGCCCACAGTCGCCGAAAAGTTTTGAACATTTCAAAATCCAGCAGCGACAAGACGTTACGACTCTTTAGGCGACTTGAGGAGACCACACACAACCAGACAGGATGCACCCCGCAACCATGTGGTGACAGCCTAGATGCCTGTAGTCGCCGAAATAATCACCAAAGTGGGACAGGGGCTAAACTTCGTCCAGCACTTTGTGTTTTACATTTTTAATGCGTCTGGATTAAAAGTAATTATGTGACAACTTGCAGCACACTATTTGAATTAATCTACTGTCTGAATACAACAACATGAGGATGTGTGAATCATCTGGATTGTAAAAGCAGCATTCTGGTTAAATTAGAACACACATCAAAAATTCCATTTCACATCACATCAGTTACCAATTTGCAGCAAAAAGGAATTTGCAGCCATAATGTAGAGTGACCGCCCCCAGCAGTTAGTTGGCAAGTGATATCTATGGTGCATGTATCACAGAGAGGTATAATGCATAACATTTGAATATCTCTATTTTTTATCCTTCAATAAAGCATTCAAATAAAAAAAGAAGTGATGATTTTTGTGTAAAGATGTTGATTTGAGTACAATTTGAGTACAATTTGGAGTACACGTCATTCTTAGTTAGCCATTCCATTCCAAATGACTCCACAAACATGTTGAATCCACTGTTATTTCCTCCTTTCCACCTGGGAGAATATTGTCAGATTTTAGCACATTTTATAGCTGTTCTTTGCTGCATAGTGTAGATTGTTGATTGCAAATTCAAAATCCAAAGTCTGTTTAAAAATTAATCATCAATTCACTACTTGCTGCCTGTTGCATGCATTAGATGAAATACCTTGAACACAAAGTGCTGGAGTACCTCAGCGGGACAGGCTGCATCTCTGGATGGAAGGAATGTGTGACATTTCAGGTCAAGACCCTTCTAATAGAAACATAGAAACATAGAACCAAAGTCAAATGTGGGTCTCTTGAAGGCAGACATGGGTGAAATTATTATGGGCAACAAGGAAATGGCAGAAGAGTTGAATATGTTCACTAAGGAAGACACAAACAATCTTTCTGATGTACTGGAGGACAGAGGATCTAAGGGGGTAGAGGAACTGAAATAAATTGTCATTAGGTGAGAAATAGTATTGGGTAGGCTAATGGGACTGAAGGATGATGAATCCCCTGGGCCTAACGGTCTGCATCCCAGGGCCCTCAAGGAGGTGGCTCTAGAAATAGTGGATGCATTGGTGATTATTTTCCTATGTTCAATAGATTCAGGATCAGTCCCTATGGATTGGAGGATAGCTAATGTTATCCCACTTTTCACAAAAGGAGCGATGAAGAAAACGGAGAATTACAGACCAGTTAGCCTGACTTCGGTGGTGGGAAAGATGCTGGAGTCAATTATTAAAGGTAAAAATGGGGCATTTGGATAGCAGTAAAAGGATTAGTCCAAGTCAACATGGATTTATGAAAGGGAAATCATGCTTGACTAATCTTCTGGATTTTTTTGAGGATGTGACAAGTAAAATGGATGAAGGGGTGCCAGTGGATGTAGTGTATCTAGACTTTCAGAAAGCCTTTGATAAGCTCCCGCACGGGAGACTGGTGACTAAAATTAGAGCACATGGTATTGGGGGTAGGGTGTTGACATGGATAGAAATTTGGTTGGCAGACCGGAAGCAAAGAGTTGGAGTGAACGGGTGCGAGGAGATTTCGCAGTGGTGCAGCCAAAATGTGTGGGAAAAAACTGCAGATGCTGGTTTAAATCGAAGGAAGGTAAACTGCTGGAATAACTCAGCGGGCCATGCAGCATCTCTGAAGAGAAGGAGTGGGTGATGTTTCGGGTCGAGACCCTTCTTCAGACTGATATAAGGGGATAGATTCACATAGATAGATTTTTGATTAGGACGGGTGTCAGGGGTTATAGGATGAAGACCGGGTAATGGGGTTAGGAGGGAGAGATAGATCAGCCATGAGTGAATGGCGGAGTAGACTTGATGGGCCGTATGGCCTAGTTCTGCTTTTATCACTTATCACCTTATGAAATTCCTTGCTGCATGAAGCTTACAGAGTAAACTGTACACATGATAAATATAACGCATACAATGTATAGTAGTGTAAGAAACCATGTAACAGTATGAAGTTGACTGTGTTTTCATTTTTTTAGAGATACAGCATGGAATAGGCCCATCATTTCATAGAAACATAGAAATTAGGTGCAGGAGTAGGCCATTCGGCCCTTCGAGCCTGCACCGCCATTCAATATGATCATGGCTGATCATCCAACTCAGTATCCTGCACCTGCCTTCTCTCCATACCCCCTGATCCCTTTAGCCACAAGGGCCACATCGAACTCCCTCTTAAATATAGCCAATGAACTGGCCTCAACTACCCTCTGTGGCAGAGAGTTCCAGAGATTCACCACTCTCTGTGTGAAAAAAAAAGTTCTTCTCATCTCGGTTTTAAAGGATTTCCCCCTTATCCTTAAGCTGTGACCCCTTGTCTGGACTTCCCCAACATCGGGAGCAATCTTCCTGCATCTAGCCTGTCCAACCCCTTAAGAATTTTGTAAGTTTCTATAAGATCCCCTCTCAATCTCCTAAATTCTAGAGAGTATAAACCAAGTCTATCCAGTCTTTCTTCATAAGACAGTCCTGACATTCCAGGAATCAGTCTGGTGAACCTACTCTGCACTCCCTCTATGGCAATAATGTCCTTCCTCAGATTTGGAGACCAAAACTGTACACAATACTCCAGGTGTGGTCTCACCAAGACCCTGTACAACTGCAGTAGAACCTCCCTGCTCCTATACTCAAATCCTTTCAATTTCACCAGGGCCACGCTGACCAGCGATCCCCATGCACTAGGGACTATCCTACACACCAGGGACAATTTACAATTTTACCTAAGCTAATAAACCTACAAACAAGTACGTCTTTGGAGTGTGGGAGGAAACCAGAGCACCTGGAGGAAACCCACACAGTCACAGGGAAAATGTACAAACTCTATACAGACAGCGCCTGCAGCCAGGATCAAGCCCACGTCTTTGGCGCTGTAAGGCAGCAACTCCACTGTTCCACCGGGTTGAGATGCATCCTGTCAGAATGCGTTCTATAGCTCCTCTGCAGAAGTTTGAGGAAATCCTCATAGCCAAGCCGAATCTTATCACATACCTAAGAAAATAAGTGCACTGATGTGCTTGCTTTGATTTCCACATCACTGTGAAGTAACCAAGTTAGGTTGCCAGTGATGTGGATGCCCAGGAACTTGAAGCTATTATGTAGAAACATAGAACTGCAGATGCTGGTTTACAGAAAGGGACATAAAGTGCTTGAGTAACTCAGCTAGTCAGGTAGCATCTCTGGAGGGCATTGACACAGCTAGTCAGGCAGCATCTCTGGAGGACAGGTGACATTTTGGGTCGGGACCCTTCTTCAGACTCAGTTAATCTAGTAGATAAAAGTGACAGCATTTTATGATCAAGTGTTACAATGGAGCAGAATTGAGTGAAGTTAATTATGTCAGCGCACCATGAAGCATTGACCAAAGACCAAAGAGCAAACACTGCCTGAGGTTTTGGTGCAGTCCATATTATAAATGGTGAGACCCTTAAGCATTGGCAAATAATTGTTTCATCCATGAAGACAATATTCTTTGGAAGCAGGATCATTTTAGAAATATTCATTATATTCAAATATTCATTATACTTCCTGGGAGGCAAAACAAAATTGGAAACAGTTCAAAGTAAGTTCTTTATTATTAATATGAATATCTAAACAATATTGACAAATGTTCAGTGGTAGAATATTTAATATACTTTAGTAGTCAAATGTTCATAATTCTTTAAATTTTACCTGTAAATAAAGGACAGTGAAAGATATGACATTATTTATTTCTTCCTTGGAAGTTGCTCACAAAGCATTTGTAGGTAGTTTGCAATTTTTCACACTAAACGCCTTAAATATCCTGTAGCTTAAAAGAAACTTATCTGATGTGATTTGCATGATTACCTAGATCAATAATAGATCAAGCTGCATGCAATCATCAAATACATTTTAATTAATGTATAATTAATGTAATGATTGCAAACGATATTAGATGTATGTTTCCAGTGAAGATATACTGTAACTTACCCAAATCCCAGTAATGACAAGCTGCACAATTGGAAACATACAGAGGAGAACACTTGACCAGAGATGCATCAATTATGGCTTTCATTTGTATGAAGTAAATATTCTAAAGTAATTGGAGCAAAAAGATATCTGCAAAGTATTTACTTGTACGGAAAGAACCAGTAAACAATTGGGGAAATGTGAAAATAGGATTGCATACAGTCTTATTTGTAATTTGTATGGCTCAGTGGTCAAATTATTTAATGGGCCTGTCCCACTTAGGCGATTATTCAGCGGTCTGCCGGCAACTGTTAAGTTGCCGGCAGTCACCTGAAAAACCAGGAATTGGAGCGGCGACTGTCAGAGTGGAATGCACACACGCACAAACACATTGCAAAGGCAGGGGCCAGGGCAAGCGGGGGGAACGCTGTCTGAAATTCAAACGGTGCAAAGCCAAGATGGTACAGACACACACTGCGTGTTGGCGCTGTAATTAAGATGGCTAACACAGTGTACGGTATGTCCTTTAAAAGAGAAGAAGGGGGGACGAATGGGGGAGAAGGAGTGGAGACAACTATTAAGAAGCCAGATAACTTTTAATAAGCCAGAGATACACAGCTGTGAAGTTCGGCGAACATTTAACATTACCGGTTGTTTATCCTTGGTTCTGAAAACTCCTGCTTACGTTTTTTTCCCCAATGAGTCGATGAAAATGACCAGTCAGCAAAGGCGATTAACTAAAACTACATACGACTACGTCGACTACATCTACATGGTGACCTCACTACAACTACACCTACAACTACAGGATTATCGATTATCTCCATGGTGACCACGGTCGCAGAAAATTTTTCAGCATTTGAAAAATTTGCGGCAACCATACTGAGGCTGCGACTAGTTCCCAGAATGTGGGAACTCCTCGCGACCATGAATGAGACTCACCAGAGACCACCAGCGAACATGTGGCGACCATGTGGTGACCATGTGGTGAGCGCAGAGTCTCCTGCACTCGCCTAAAAAGTCGCCTAAGTGGGACAGGCCCATATTTAACAGTCATGTATTGGTTGTGGCATATATTCAGTAATTTTATATCGAAGTCACGTGACTGACTACGTGAAGAGCCCACCATCCCGCATGCACATCAATACGTCGATGCATGGCGAGGGAGTCGGAACAGTTCGAAACTGGCAGGTAAATTAAATTTGTCTTCAGCGGGCCGCTGGGGTACAGCGGGCCTGGAGTAGCAGGGGCGGCCGGATAGAGGCCGCCATGGAGGCTCCATTAGTAGTTGGCGGTGCAGCTGCCGGCGCGGCTAGGTTAGCGATCGCTGCTAAAGATTAGCAGCAACCAATGGTTTTAAAAATTGCCGCGGCCAGGACAGCGAACGCCAGGTAAGCTCAGCTGCCATAGCACCTACCAATTTTAAATATTGATGCTGCCGGCTGAGGCAGCATACGCTGTAGACATGCATATAGTGTGTGCTCTATTTATAAGGCAGTTATAAATAGAACTGGCAGTTTTTAATAGCGGTTGCTGCTCGGTCACGTTTGTGACAATTGCAGCAGATAGGATACAGAGGATATAAGGGACATTTATTATCACATACACCTAATGGTGTAGTAAATTATGATTTGCAATTGCAGCACAGAATGGGGCTCTGTCTAGGGGAGTATCGTAAAAAGGTGATTCCGATTATAATACCGGCTCATCCAGGTCATATGGGGGCCAGAGGCCTGAGAAAGCAACACCAAGTGCAGGGTTGCACTCTATTTCCTCCTTGAAATACTCCGTTGAGGCTCCAGATGGGAGCAAGAACTCAGAGTTACTAGCAGGTGCAACCAGTCCGGTAAGTACAATAAATAATGATGATTTATATCGACAGCAGAGGACCGCAGCAGTGCGGAAAGCCAACGACCATTTCGGAGTTGCTGGCAGCGCCGATCTGCACAGCTAGTCCCGATTCGGCTCCTAGAGGGAGCAACTTGGCAACCCCGAGTTGGGGCAAAGTCAAAGCCAAGTCTGTGAGACAAGTCCTGTCGGACGATTCTGGACAAGAGGATTCTGTCCCCACATCTATGGCAGATGTGATTGGCCGTTTGTCTCATTTAGAATATCTGATGGATCAGATGGTGGCACAAAATATGCTCCATGTTACGGAGGCATGCACGGGCAGTTCAAGTCATACGCCTGTGGCAACACCTGCTTCAGGGTTGCAATATTGCTCCCACTCGGATGAAAGGAGTGTTGGAGGTGGTGCCAAAATTATGTTCAGTGTTATGGAGGCATGCACAAACAGTTCGAGTCATATGCCTGTAGCAACACTTGGTTCAGGGTTGCAATATTCCTCCCACTCAGATGTAGAGAGTGTCAGAGATGATGGCACAAAATATGCTCCGTGTTATGGAGGCATGCACAGGCATGTCGAGTCATATGCTTGTGGCAATGCCTGGATCAGGGTTGCACTACGTCTCCCTACTCTGTCGAGGGGAGTGTCGGAGATCAGTATGGAGCTGACTGCAAACAAAAGTATGTGCCTGAATCCCATGCTTTAATGCATGATGTATGAGGGTCGCATAAGGGAGTGCTGACTGCTCTTGCCTCTAAATTTGCTGTTCCCTCGGGGACGGGCAAGTTACTACAAGAGGAGTTGGCCAGCTGCATCAGCTGCCTAACATCACACCAGCTGAAGGAATGGCAAGCATGCGGCTGAAGATGTGATCAGACAAGGTCTGCATATGGAACTTCGCTGAAGCTCCTACAAGCAGATCGACCCGGGCTCAGAGACCAGTATTCCTGATTGAGTGGCTGGTCGAAGAGATTGTGTTGCGCACTCTGGTGACTCAGACAGGTGGTTTCAGTCAGAAGACTGCGTAGCAATTCCTGGTTCAGGCTTGCATTATGCTAAATTCCACTCTGAAGAAGAACGCTGAGGATTCGTGGTGACTCTAATAGTCAGCTCCAGTCATGAGGTTCTGATTATATGTTATCAGCGAAATGTATGAATAACTAGATAATGCATCTTCTGCGGCAAGAGAAGCCAAATATTTTCGGTCCGTATGGTCAATAGAGGAACGGTGGTTCCAAGAGGAACCAGTGACATCTCACAGAGGATGAGTAGTCTGCCAAGAACAAGAGGGGTATATTTCTGATATTTCTCAAGATTACAGAAACATGGAGCATGCCAAATCAGGTTCGGATTTGGTTAATCTGATCATGTGTTTAGTTACCCAGTTTAAGATGGATGATTGGCTATTCAGCAATTTAGGTGATTCAGAAAATCAATCTTGAAGATACATGCTGTTAGCTGTGTAGAATGAACTTTCATTGGAAGAGGTGGAGGCAGGTTCTATGTTATCATTTAAAAATAAATTGGATAGGTATATGGACGGGAAAGAAATGAAGGGTTATGGTCTGAGTGCAGGTAGATGGGACTAGGGGAGAATAAGTGTTCGGCACGGACTAGAAGGGCCAAGATGGCCTGTTTCCGTGTTGTAATTGTTATATGGTTATATGGTTATAAATCTTAGGGGTTTATCAGTAGATACCCCTTACGATATTAAGGATGGGGCAGCCTGTTTTCCCGGGCAACTAGCTCTGCCCGATTGTATGGGAAGTTTGTGAACAAAATATGTGAGTTACTTTTAAACGGAAGTAACAGAGGTTTGTTTGGCTTTCTGTTTGGGCTTAGAGAAACGTTTATGTGATAGCACAATTGACACTGCTTGTGCTGCTTTGTCATTCTCTATAGTACCATAGGTGGGACAATAAATGATTCGTTATTCACCCGCGGTTCATTAACGTTATGCAGGGTGGCTTTTATATGACCGCTCTAAAAGCCTACACTCATTGTAGTGTGCGATGTACATCAGTAAATTATCATGTAAATATACTTCTACTGTATTCCTAATGGGAGCAGTAGTTTTTAATTTGATTATGCTTTTAGCAACTGATTTCAGCACAAAGAACACAATCTGTACTCAATCTCTGGCTCGGTCTCTAGGTCATAACTGACATTAGGGTAGCTTGTTATGGGAATGATTTCATAAGCAAAATGGGCATGATTGCGTACATTTGGAGTTAACAGCATACCCACCAGAGCAGAGATTGGGAGCGTCATTAGGTATACAAGTACACTGAGCTTGCTAGTACCAATGAGATGAAAGATAGTTTCTTTATTGTTATTCAATAGTCTCTCAAGATATTGCTGATGGCTCATTAGCAGACAATAGAATGGATAATTCCCTTTCATCATACAGCCAGAGGCTTACATAGTGCGTGTTAATAAGTTGTAAAATTTGGTTGAATATGTTTGGATATTTGCAGATAGAATTCTGAACAGTGTTGCATGAGTTATTGTCTAACTCAAAGTCAAATGGGACTAGGGTCCGGTTAAGAGCAATGGCCATGTATGCAAGTTAGCATCATGGTATTAATAACCCATGTTTTTCTACAATTAATGGTTTATCTGTTTAAGTGTTTCACACACAGATTGGGTTACTGCACGAAACCACAGAGCTTTGAAGGCTTCACGTAGTCACTCATGTGACTTTGATATAAAATAGAAAGATTAAACGAGAACTTACCATTTGAAGTTTGATCTTTATTTTATGAGAAGGTGAAGTGAGGGAATACGTGCCCTCTCTCAACCCTACTTCTCATAAAGATTATTCGGTAGTTCTAAAGTCGTTAATCTTTCTGTAGCTTAAGTTCAGCAACTAGTCTGTGGTTTCATACAGCTGCTCTGAAGATTGATGAGCATGCGGCTGGCGGGCTCTTCACGTATTCCCTCACTTCAACTTCTCATAATATAGAGATCAAACTTAAAATGATAAGCTCTCATTTAATCTTTCCATTATATTTAAAAAACACATTTAATAATACTGAATGGATCTGTGGAGATAAGTTATAAAAATGCATGGGAGAGTTTGTCATAGGTGTTGAATGGCCAAGTCGGTTGTTTATGCAAAGGAATCATCAAAAAGATCAATAAAAATAACTAGGTTAAGAGAATTCTTAAAATAAAATAAAATAAAGTTGCCATGATGCAATATATTGGCCCAGAATAATTCACAAAATTGTCCGAACCGGGGTCACTGGCGCTGTGAGGTGAGTAAGTTTGGAGTGAGGGAGGTTGTCAGAAGATACAGCAGGAATAGATGGAGTTTAAACTGAGCAAGTGTGAAGTGTTACACTTCGTAAGGTTGAATGGAAGGTGAAAGTGTATAGTTAATGGTAAGACCCTTAACACCATTGATGTGCAGAGGGATCTGAGAGTCCAAGTTTTTGGACGGTGGAAGCCCAAGTAGATAGGGTGGTAAAGAAGGCACAAGGTATGTGTGCCTTCATTGCTAAGAATATTGAGTATAAGAGTCAGGAAGTCATGACGCAGTTCTATAGGACTTTGTTTCGGCCACATTTGGAGTATTACATGCAGGAAGCATTTAGAGTCTTTGTTGACGATGCTAAAGAGATTTACCAGAATGGTGTCTGGATTAAAAGATTTCCGCTGCAGGGAGAGGTCGAATGACTTGGATTGTTTTCCCTGGAATGCTGCAGGTTGAGGGAAGACCTATAGAAATAAGTTTAAAAGTATGAGAGGCATAGATAGAGTAGACAGTCAGAACCTTTCTCCAGGAAGGAGATGTCCAACACTAGAGGGCAAAGTTATGAGGTGAGAGGGGGAAGGTTTAATGGAGATGTGTGGAGCAAGTTCTTTTACAGAGTAAAACTTTTACAATTCAGTTAATGACATAAATATGATTTTTTTTTTAAAGTTGATTTTTGTAATAGTGATCATGAAACTAATGAGCTACCATAACCAATTTGTTGGGATGCGCCAAAAACGTGCTATATGCCCATGATCTGGTCTAAAGAAGAGCAGGTGGTTAATCTGCAAATGCCCTATGAAGCCCAAGGAGTCAAAGAACTGTGCACAAGGGTGCAATATCTAAATATGCAATCAACTTCCTGAGTATAGTTTAGTTTGGTTTAGAGATTAAGCGTGAAAACAGGCCCTTCGACTCTCCAAGTCCACGCCGATCATCGATCAGCCGAACATTAGTTCTATCCTACACATGAGGGATAATTTACAGGTGAATTAATCTACAAACCTATCCATCTTTGGAATGTGGGAGGAAACAGGAGCACCTGGGAAAACCCCAAATGGTCACAGGGAGAACGTGCAAACTCTGTACAGTCAGCAACCGTAGTCAGAATCGAACCAGGGTGTCTGTCGCTGTAAGGCAGTAATTCTACTGCTGCTCCACTGTGTGGCCCTAGTTACTGTATGGAGATAGATCTCTTCCATTTAATTTGTCGTTGTAGCTCCAGTATGTTAACTCGTTCTTGTTTTTGAATTATTATTTTTATTTATTTTTTATTTTTTATTTTATTAGAAGTAAGTACAATCATATGGCACTAAAGTGCCTAATATATATTTTCATACATTTTATGTACAACTTCTTTTTTTTTTGTTACATTGAAAAAAGATTAGAATAAGAAAAAGAAGTTAGATAGTAAAGGATAGAAAGATGTGAAATATATAGTGTGTGAAGAAAGAAAACGAGTAAATGAAGAAAGTTGAGAGAGAAAATAGAGAAAAGAAAATAAAATAAAAAAGAAAAGGAGATCATTATTTATAATCTTGACCAACCCTCATCCAATCCTGAAACAGTTCTTTTACAATTGTGTTGCACCATATGATTCCAAAAAGACGACGAATGGAGACCAACTCGTTATGAATTGGTCTGATTTATCCATTAGGAGGAATCGCATTTCCTCAAGATGTGCGGTGTCCAACATACTTGCAATCCACATTTTAAGCGTTGGTATTGATGTACCCTTCCCAAATTTAAGTATTAATTTTTTTTGTTATTATTAAATCATAGTTAAGGAATAGATTTTGAGATGTGTTCAATTTATTCCCATCTTCCATTACGCCAAATATAATTATTTCAGTATTAGGTTCCATTCTTGTCCTGAATCATTTTGTAAATATTTCAAAAATATCATTCCAAAATCTATAAAGTTTTATACAGGAAACTAAGGAGTGTGTTATAGTTGCCTTTTGGGCTAGACATTTATCACAAGTAGCGGATATATTTGGATAAAATGTGTTCAATCTTGTTTTTGAATAATATAATCTATGTACAATTTTAAATTGAATTAGATTTTGGCTTACATTAATTGAACATTTGTGAATATATATCAAGTATTTTTCCCATTTAACCTTTGTAATTTTTATCATTAGTTTCCATTCCCACTCTTCTCTGAGTACCTCTGTCGATGGTAGGTCTATATTTAGAATACTATTATATAAATATGATATTAATTTTTGTGAGTCAGCTTCAATATTCATTGCTTCTTCCAATAAGTCAGGAGTTACTTTTTGATATCCTTGTATATATTTTTTCATGAAATCACATATCTGAAGATATTTAAAATATTGGTTGTTTTTCAATTTAAATTTTAATTGTAATTGTTGCAATGATAGTAGGTTTCCCATTTCGTACATATCCCTGATTCTTCTAATTCCGAGACTTTCCCATTGGTCATATGTCTTATTAATAAGAGATGATTTAAATAAAGGGTTATTCGCTATTGGCATTAACAGTGATAGATTTCTTAATGTTAAAGATAATTTTATTTGTTTCCAAATTCTTATTGTACCATATATAATTGGGTTCTTCTTATATATTGTGTTATTCAGCTTTTTGGGGGAGAAGAGGATCGTTCCTATATTACAAGGATGGCAATCCTCCTCCATTTTTATCCATTCTGTCTGTTGGGTAGAACTATCCAACCAATAAATCATATTCTTAATATGCACTGCCCAGTAATAATACATAATATTCAGAAGTTAAAGTCCCCTGACCTCTTTTGGTTTACATAAGTGTTTTTTTGTGATTCTATGTGATCTATAGTCCCAAATATAATTAGTAATATTAGAGTCTAATTTAAAAAAAAAAAAATTTTGGTATATATACTGAAATAGGTATAGTAATTGTGGTAGGAAGATCATTTTTATTGCATTTAGTCTACCTAATAATGATAAAGGAAGTGTTTTCCAAAATGTAATCAGCGTATTAAGTATATTTAATAAAGGTATGAAATTAGCCTTGAATAACGCTTTATATTTTGTAGTAATCTGAATACCCAAATATTTAATTTTTTCTGTTGCGATTTTAAAGGGGAACTTCAATAAGTGTGTAGGTTCTTGAGGTTTTAATGTCATGATTTCACTTTTATTCCAGTTTATTCTATATCCAGAAAAAGACCCAAATTCCTCTATTAAGTTTAATAAATTTAGTATGTTCGTTTGTGACTTTGTAATATATAAAACTATATATTCTGCATATAATGAGATTTTATTCTTTGAGTCCCTGGTATTATAGCCCTGAATATTCAAATGAATTCTTATACTTTCAGCCAGGGGTTCTATCATAAGGGCAAATAGCAGGGGTGATAGTGCACATCCCTGCCTATTACCCCTTGATAGTTGAAATTTTTGAGATAACATGTTATTAGTTAAAATTCTTGCCATCGGTTTATCATATATTAATTTTACCCATTTTATAAAATTCTCTCCCATATTAAATTTTTGTAGTACTTTATATAAGTATTGCCACTCTACCTGATCAAATGCTTTCTCTGCATCCAAAGAAATAATTGATATATCTTCTTCCTCTACTTTATTCGAGTACATTATATTAAACAGGCGTCTCAGATTATTAAATTTGTATCTTTTGGGTATAAACCCCGTTTGATCAGGGTTTATTAATTTACTAATATATCTGCTTAATCTTCTTTGTTTTTGAATTATAAACAGTATTTAGCATAAGATTGGTATTGAAAGTCAAAAAAATATATAAGCTGCACACTCTGGAATTCTGAAATAAAAGCAGAGATGTTGGAAACACTCAGGAGGTCATGCAACATCTGTGGAAAGGGAAACAGAATTAATGTTTCAGATCAAAGATCACTGAGCCTTCAACCTGTTTCCCTTTCCAAAGCTTGATATTGAATGAATCAGTTCAATGATTCATTCAAAAAGCTTCTGTTTAATCTATGTTTAGTTGAATTAATTGCTGAGGCATATGTTGGTCAAGGCAGCTTGAATTGGTTTATTAACTAGCAATCGAAGAAATATATTATTATTGCAATGCATGAGTGTATCTATATCTCAGTTCAATATAATTGACCCTAAATGTAGAATGAAGCACAATCTAAAATCAGCAGTACCATCAATTAGCCAAGATACCATATGGATCTGTTTAAATTGCTTTCCCACTTAATCTTCTGAAGTTAATGTTATGCTCAAAATATAATAAGTAAATAATTATTCAAAATATTTAACCTTTTGTAGACTGCAGCTAAAAAGCATTTCCATTTTCTGAAACAAAATGAATGAATGTATATCTTGACCCTCATTGCAAATTACTATTTATTTTATTTAATAACTTTTCCACTCCCCTTACCTACTCCAACCTCACCCCCTTTGAATGTACAGCCCTTTCATTCACTCTGGACCTCTCCCTTAGTCAACCTCTTCTCTCTTCAATGTCTCCCTGAGTCAGTCTGTGGTTCCCAATCCTTTCAAAGCATCCATCATTGTTCCTGTTCCAAAGAAACCAGTAATCTCCTGTTTAAATGACTAACGTCCTGCCGCACTGACATTGGTCATCATGATGTGCTTCGAGCGGCTAGTCAAAACTCACATCTGCTCCTCTTTCCCTGACACCTTGGACCCTCTTCAGTTTGCGTATAGACCAAACAGAGTCACGGACGATGCCATCGCCATGGCAACTCACATTGTGCTCACCCACCTGGACAATGGGGATACGTATGTGAGAATGCTCTTCATTGACTACAGCTCGGCATTCAACACTATAATTCCCTCAAAACTCATCCCCAAACTCCTAGATCTTGGACTGGAGACCTCCATCTGCAACTGGATATTCAACGTCCTGACGGGCAGGCCCCAGGTGGTGAGAATTGGCAGCCACATCTCTTCCTCACTGATCCTCAACACAGGCGCACCACAGGGCTGTGTGCTCAGTCCTCTCCTGTACTCCCTGTTCACGCACGACTGTACTGCTAAGCACAGCTCCAACATCATCTTAAAGTTTGCTGATGACACGACCATCCTGGGCCTCATCACAGACAATAATGAGAGGAGGTAAAAGCACTAAACAGCTGGTGCCAGGAAAATAACCTCTTACTCAATGTCAGCAAAATTAAAGAGATGATCGTGGACTACAGGAGACAGCAGGGGAGTGGTCAACTCCCCATCCACATTGGTGATGCTGAGGTTGAAAGGGTCAACAGCTTCAAGTTCCTCGGTGTGCACATCACTGAGGACCTCTCTTGGACACTGCACACGGACACAATAACTAAGAAAGCCCGCCAGTTGCACCATCGAGAGTCTGCTGATGGGCTGCATCACAGTCTGGTGCGGGAACTGTTGTCCCACAGCCGCAAATCACTGCAGAGAGCGGTGAAGGCGGCACAGCACATCATTGGCAACTGTCTCTCGGCCATTCAGGACATTTTCCACCGGCGGTGCCTGCGTAAGGCACACAGCATCATCAAGGACCACAGCCACCCAGCACGCAGACTGTTCTCCTTGTTGCCGTCTGGCAGACGATATAGGAGTATGGCTGCATACACCACCAGACTTGAGAACAGTTTTTATCATCATGCCATCAGGCTTCTGAACACAAAAACACATCATTTTTGTTGATTATTTTATTTAATATTGTCTTTTACCTACCAATGTCACTTTTATCTTGTCTTTTTTTTAATCTTAATTTTATCCTTGTAATATCATTGCTGAGGTGACCCGTTGTCATGTCAAAAACATTTCATTGCACCGTTGACCCTGTGTTAACCTACATATGACAAATAAAACTGAACTGAACTGAACTGGAGCAATCCTGACAGTATAATCAAACACGCCGACAAGGGAGGTGCCGTGGTAGTCTTGCACGCTGAAACGCCAGGCGACAACTCCCAGACATCTCCTCCTAATTATCCTTGGACCATGATCGCACAGATGAGCACCAGGCGTTAATCTCAAACACCATTACTGATTTTATCACTTTTGGCTGCGCCTTCCACAACCTCCAACCTTATCGTTTCCCAGCTCGTACAGCCCGTTTTTACCTTATCACCGAAATCCACAAACACGACTGCCCTGGCAGACCCATTGCGTCTACCTGCTCCTGTCCCACTAAAATGATTTCCATGTACCTCGACTCCATCCTATCCCCCCTGGTCCAATCTCTCCCGACCTATACCCAAGATACCTCACATGCCCTTCGTCTCTTTAATGACTTCCACTTTCCGAGCCCCCACTCCCTTTTCTTTACTCTGCATGTTCCATCACTCTACACCTCCATCCCCCACCAGGAAGGCCTTAAAACCCTCAGTTTTGTCCTCGACCGCAGAACAATCCAATTTCTCTCTACTAACACTGTCCACCGCCTAGCAGAGCTGCTCCTCACCTCAACAAATTCACCTTTGACTCCTCCCACATCCTCCAAGTCCAAGGCGTAGCTGTGGGCACCCGCATGGGCTCCAGCTGTGCCTGCCTCCTTTGTAAGGTATATTGAACAATCCTTGTTCCAGGCGTACACTGGCCCTATCCCCAAACTTTATCTCCATAATATTGATGACTGCATCAGTGGACTTCATCTACTTCACCACCAATTTTTATCCTGTACTCAAAATTACATGGACCATCTCCAACTCCTCCCTCCCCTTTCTTGATCTCACAGTCTCCATCACAAGAAATAGACTATTGACTGACATCTATTGCAAACCCACTGACACCCACAACTATCTCGAATACACTTCCTCCCACCCTGCTTCATGCAAATACTTTATTTACTCCCAATTCCTCTGTCTACGCCGCATCAGCGCCCAAGAAGAGGTGTTCGATACTAGAACATCCAAGAAGTCCTCATTCTGTAGGGAATGGGGTCTCCCCTCCCCATCATAGATGAGGCCCTCATTTGTGCCTCCTCGGTATCCCACAGCTCCTCCCTTGCTCCCCATCCACCTAGTTTCAACAGAGAGTGTCCCCCGAGTCCTTACTTTCCATCCCATCAGCCGTCGCATACAACACATAAACCGTGACATTTCCGCCACCTCAAATGGGATCCCACCACTAGCCACATTTTCACATCTCCACCACTTTTTGCCTTCCACAGAGACTGTTCCCTCTGCAACTCCCTGGTTAATTAATTCCTTCCCACCCAAACCACCCCCTCCCCAGATACCTTCCCCTGCAACCATAAAAGATGCAATACCTGTCGCTATACCTCCTCCCCCGACTCTGTCCAGGGACACTGACAATCCTTTCAGGTTAGTTAGATGTTCACTTTTATCTCCTCCAACCTCAACTACTGCATCCGTTGTCCAAGATGTGGACTCTTATACAGACTGGGCGATTATTTCGCAGAACACCTTCACTCAGCCACGTGAACCAACCTGATGTCCCGGTTGCTGGACACATTAATTCTCCTTCCCATTCCTACACAGACCTTTCTGTCCTCGGTCTCCTCCATTGTCAGAGTGAGGCTAAATGCAAATTGGAGGAACAGCATCTCATAATTTGTTTGGGCAGTGGTATGAATTTTGATTTTTCTCACTTCAGTTAGCCCTGGCATTCCCTCTCTCTCTATCCCTCCCCCACCCAAGTCACAGTAGCATCTCATTTTCACCCAACAAACAGCTTACAATGGCCTGTTTCCTTTATCATCGTTACTTTTTTGCATATCTTTCATTCATTGTTCTTTATCTCTCCACATCACCGTCTATATCTCTCGTTTCCCTTATCCCTAACTAGTCTGAAGAAGGGTCTCGGCCTGAAACGTCAACTTTCCTGCTCTCCAGAGATGCTGCCTGTCCCATTGAGTTACTCGACACTCCATCTTGTGTCTATCTTTGGTTTAAACCAGCATCTGCAGTTCCTTCTTATATTATTTATTTTTTGTTTTGTTGCAACCTGCCATAAATAATGTTTTATTTTAGAATTAGTATTTCCTCTTCACGAGTTCACATTCAAAAAGTTATAGGAGTAGAATTGCAACTTCGCCATTCAATCATGGCTGATCTCTGCCACCTAAACCTATTTTCCTGCCTTCTCCCTATCACCCTGATACCCATTCTAATCAAGAACTTGTCTATCTCTGCCTTAAAAATATATACTGACCTCCATAGCCATTTGTGGCAATGAGATCCACAGATTAACACTCCTCTGACTACAAAGAAGTTCCTCCTCACCTTTTTAAAAGAGCACCCTTTAATTCTGAGGCTATGACCTCTGGTCCTAGACTCTCCCATCAGTGGAAACATCCTTCCCACATCCACTCTACCTATGTCTTTCAGTATTTTGTTTGTTCTGTAAGTTTCAATGAGGTCCACCCTCAACCTTCTAAACTCCAGCGAGTAGAGGCCCAGTGTTGTCAAACACTCATCATATGCTAACCCACTGATTTCTGGAATAATTCCTGTAAACATAGAAACATAAAACATAGAAAATATGTGCAGGTGTAGGCCATTCAGCTCTTCAAGCCTGCACCGCCATTCAATATGATCATGGCTGATCATCCAACGCAGTATCCTATATCTGCTTTCTCTCCATACCCCCTGATCCCTTTAGCCACAACGGCCACATCTAACTCCCTCTTAAATATAGGCAATGAACTGGCCTCAACTACATTCTGTGGCAGAGAATTCACCACTCTCTGCATAAAAAATGTTTTTCTCATCTCAGATCTAAAAGATTTCCCCTTTATCCTTAAAATGTGACCTCTTGTTCTGGACTTCCCCAACATCGGGAACAATTCTTCCTGCATCTAGCCTGTCCAATCCCTTAAGAATTTTGTAAGTTTTTACAAGATCCCCCCTCAATCTTCTAAATTCTAGTAAGTACAAGCCGAGTCTATCCAGTCTTTCATATGAAAGTCATGAAATCTCAGGAATCAGTCTGATGAACCTTCTCTGTACTCCCTCTATGGCAAGAATATCCTTCTTCAGATTAGTAAACCTCATCTGAACCCCCTCCAGAGCCAGCAGAGCAATGGGACATTATCCAAAAATTCACCTCAATAACGTGCGTCAAAAAATGATTTGTGTCATCACAGAAATGAAAATCAGGGTGACGTTTCAGAGTCAACTTTTCTAGTATTAAAGGCCTTTACTGTTGGAAAGTCTGGACAATAAAAATGTTATTATGCAATCCATTTATGAAAAATGGCACTAGGCCAATGTTCCCAATTTCTATTTTTAAATGCAGATGTGAGTCTTCTTACATCAGATGTAAGGATAATGGGATGGATATTTTAATTATTGTACTTATTATCATTGGTAGATCAGGTTCAGAGAAGATTTACAAAGAAGTTACCAGAACTTGAGGACCTAAACCAGAGGGAGAGGTTGAGCAGGCTAGGAATTTATTTCTTGGAGTGCAGGATGACGAGGTGTGATCTTATAGTGGTGGACAAAATCATGAGAGGAATAGACCGGGAATATATAGAGTGCTAGACTGAGTGGGACCCGTTGGGTCCCAGCATCACATGGGAGGGCTGGTCACCCAACACAATATTCCACCTAACCATATAACCATATAACAATTGCAGCACGGAAACAGGCCATCTCAGCCCTACAAGTCCATGCCGAACAAACATGGGAGGGCTTTGTTCCAATATTCTCTCCTCCAATTCCAATATTGCTGGCCGGTGGATGGGGGGGGGGGGGGGCTTTCTGTTGCGGTAGTATGAGTGTTGGGGGCCGAAGGTACTGATTTCCAGAGGTCTAGGCGGCACGACTCTCGTCAGCAGCGGCCTCTGCAGCCCGTCTGCATTTTTATTATTTTTTGTCTATGTTTCTATGTTTTTATGTAGTTTTTGTTATTTTTTGTTGGGGTATGTGGGGTGGGGTGGGATGGAGGGGGTAACTTTTAATCTCTCCCTGCACGGGAGACCTGACCTTTTCTTTGTCGGGTCTCCGTTGTAGTTGGGGCTGCAACGAGGAGCGGCCTCCAACAGGAAGACCGGGGGCTCTGGTGCCGGGTGGAGCGGTGGT